>NC_083099.1:129147329-129844042 GCF_949774975.1 Lagenorhynchus albirostris
CAGTAGTGGGATTGCTGTGTCAGATGGTAGTTCTATTTTCAGTTTTTTAAGGAACCTCCATACTGTTCTCCATAGTGGCTGTATCAATTTACATTCCCACCAACAGTGCAAGAGGGTTCCCTTTTCTCCACACCCTCTCCAGCATTTATTGTTTGTAGATTTTTGATGTTTTGTGACCACCTAGAGGGATGGGATAGGAAGGGTGGGGGGGAGGGAGATGCAAGAGGGAAGAGATATGGGGATATATGTGTATGTATAGCTGATACACTTTGTTATAAAGCAGAACCTAACACACCATTGTAAAGCAATTATACTCCAATAAAGATGTTAAAAAAAAAAAGAACAACACTCTTTGATCAATGTTTTGCTCTCCCTACCCACTGAGGCAATGGGGTCCCACCTTCAGAAACCACTAGGGCAGTAATTCCATACCCCGGGACTCTGCCCTCCAATTCTGTTGGAAAGCCCCACCTGCAAAGCTTTTCAGGGTGGTCCCACCCCCAAGGATTCAGTTGAAGGCCATCTGGCCTGTTAATACTTATGCGATAGTTCACCCTATGAAGCCTGTGAGGCAGCTTTGATGATCTCTGAATCGCCTTTGGGGTCATTCTTTCCTTTTATTGAGGAACAGGACACATTCGCAGCCAAATAACTGTTCCAATCCTGTAAGAGCTAAGAAGTCTAATAACCTTCTTTGATTTCGTGTCATTTTTTCTGTCCATTTTAGCCCCAGCTGGCAGTGATTCTGCTGGCATAACTCCATCTCTATTCCTGGCTTCCACAGAGATAACTGATTTTGTCCATTAGTCACATCTATAATCTCTTTATCAAATGATTGTTCAGCCACACCCTTAGTGTTCTCTTCAGAACAATCTTTCTCAATTTTTGAATATATATAGATTGATAATTTTCCAAATCTCTAAGTTCTGGGGCATTTTGGCTAACAATTTCCTCCTTAATCCATCTCTTTCCACTCACATTTTACAATGAGCAATAAAGAAGATTCCCAGCTGTATCTTCAATACGTTGCTTAGAAATCTCCTCTGCTCTGCATCTAATTTCACTGCTTGCAAGTTCTACTTTCCTCAGAACACTAGAACACAATTTAGCCATGTTCTTTGCCAATTATAATAAGGATGACTTTTCCTGTAATTTGCAATAAACTTTTCCTCATTTTTCTGAGACCTCACAAGAATGGCCTTTAACATCTGTATTTCTATCAACATTCTGTTTACAGCAATCTACACTTCTTCTAACATGCACCGCAAAACTCCTCCAGAATCTACCCTTTACCCAGTTCAAAAACACTTTCACCTTTTTAGGCATTTTTTGCAGTAGCATCCCATTTCTTGGTACCAAACTCAGTATTTGTCACCTTGGGCTGCCATAACAAGTACCATAGACTGTGCAATGGACTGAATGTTTGTGTCATCCCAAAATGCATATGCTGAAATTCCAACCTCCAATGTGTTGGTATAGGAGGTGGGGTGATTAGGAAGTAATTAGGTCAGGAGGGTAGAGCCCTCATGAGCGGGATTAGTTCCCTATAAAAGGAACACCAGCGAATTCTTTCACCCACTTTCTATCATGTGAGGATACAAGAAGACTGCAACCCAGAAGAAGGCCCTCACCAGAAGCCAACCACGCTAGCAACCTGATCTTAAATTCCCAGTCACCAGAACTGTGAGAAATAAATGTCTGTGGTCTATAAGCCACCCAGTGTAAAGCAGCAGCCCAAACTGACTGAGTGGCTTAAACAAGTGAAATTTATTTTCTCACCATTTTGGAGGTTAGAAGCCCAAGATCAAGGTTCTGGATGATTTGGTTTGTGGTGAGAACTTGCTTCCTGGTTTACAGATGACCCCATTCTCTCTGTGTCCTCTTGTGACAGAGAGATCTTCCTCCCTTCCTCTTCTTATAATGTCACTAATCCTATTGGATTAGGGACCCATCTTCATGACCTCATTTAATCTTAATTATTGCATAAAAGTCCTGTCTCCAAATACAGTCACATTGGGAGTTAGGGCTTCAACATACACATTGAGGAGGAGATACAATTCAGCCCATGGAAAAGTTGAAGGGTCTACTCCATGTAGTTAATCTAGATTCTGGCTCCTTTACACCATCTGCCATTTTCTCAGACCTCAGAATTCTTTACTGTATCTTCATCATTAGTTGCTGGCAAAGGAAGGAAGGTTACTACAGGATGGCTTGGAAAAATTTATATACTCTCTGAAAATAGCCTATATCATGTCTACCCACATTCTTTTGGCTAGAACTCAGTCTAATGGCCACACTTAGTGTAAGAGAATTGGGAAATCTAGTTTAGACATGAACTCATGCAGGGAAAATAAAATAGATATTGGTGTACACTAGCAGTCTCTGCCTTCACAACCCTTCTTTAAAAATTTATGTTTAGGAATCCACTAAAAAAAAAAAAAGAAAACTATTAAAACTAAAACATGAGTTCAGCAAGTTTTCAGAATTTAAGACCAATAAACAAAAATAAATTGTATTTCCATACTCTATATACTAGTAATGGATAATAAAAATGAAAGAAAATTCCATCTAAAATGGCATAAAATAAAATACTTAGAAACAAATTTAACAGAAGACACTCAAAATCAATACAGAAAAATCGACTGTATTTCTGTGTTTTTATACAGTAGAAATGAATAATTAGAATGAAATTGCAAAAGATAATTTCAATTACAATATCATCAAAAAGAATAAAATAATGAAAAATAAATGTAACAAAAGAAGTTAAAAATGCATATTGTGAAAACTAGTAAACATTGTTGAAGGAAACTGAGAAAGATCTAAATAATTAGAAACATAACTTACGTTTATGGATTGAAAACATTATTTTTAAAATGGCAATACTTACTAAATTGATCTACAAATTCAACACAATCTGTACCAAAATCCCAAGTGATTTATATGTGGAAATTGACAAGTTTATCCTAAATTTTATATGGAAGTTCAAAAACAGCCAAAACAATCTTCAAAAAGAATAAAATTCTTGTTCTCTCACTTCCCAATTTAAAAACTTACTGCAAAGCTACAGTAGTCAAGACAGAGTGGTACTGGCGTAAGGACAGACAAATATATTAATAGTATCTAATTGAGAGTGCAGACATATACTCTTACATTCATGATCAATTTATTATAAACAAGGATGCAAACACAGTTCAAAGGGAGAAAGAGTAATTGTTTCAACAAATGGTGCTGGAACAACTGGATATCCACATGCAAAACGATGAAGATGAACAGCTCCCATACACCATACACAAAAATCAACTCAAAATGGATCATATCAAAATGTATCCAAAACTATAAAATTCTTACAAGAAAATATAGGTACAAATCTTCATGACCTTGGGTTATTCAAAGGCTTCTTAGATATAATACTAAGAGCACAAGAATGAAAGAAAAAAAAATGATAATTTGGACTTCATGAAAATTAAAAACTTTCATGCTGCAAAAGAATAGTATAAAGAAAATGAAAAAACAAACCACAAAATGAGATAAATACTTGCAAATAATATATATAATCCAGAATATGTGAAGAAAATCTAAACTCAGTTTCCAAGTCTTGCTATGTAACCAGTATTACCCAGTTATCAAAACCAAAGACATCAGAAGAAAACTACAGCCAATAACTCTTATAAATATTAATATAAATAGATGCAAAAATCCTTTAAAAATACTAGAAAACTGAATCTCAAAACATGTAAAAAGGAGTATATACCACAATCAAGTGGGATGGCTATAGAAAAAAACAAAAAATGACAGAAAATAACAAGTGTTAGCAAGAATGTGGAGAAAATGAAATAATCATTCACTGCTTCTGGGAATGTAACATGATGTAGCCACTTTAGAAAACAGTTTTGTCGGTTTTTCAAAATGTTAAACTAAGGGTTACTGTATGATCCAGCGATTCTACTCATAGGTATATATCCAAGAGGAATAAAAATAGAAGTCCAAGCAAAAACGTGTGTACTAATGTGCATAGTAGCATTATTCATAATAGTAAAATAGTGTAAGTAACTTACATGCTCATCAACTGATGAGCAATCAATAAACAAACTGTGATATGTCCATATGATAGAAAATTATTTAGCAATAAGAAGAAATGAAGTATTGATACATGCTACAACTGGATGAACCTTGAAAACCTCACGTCAAGTGAAAGAAGGCAGTTAAAAAAGACCACATATTGTATGATTCTTTTTATATGAAATATCTATAATAGACAATTCTATAGAGATAGAAATTAGATTAATCATTGCCTAATTGTCCCTAGATTCAGGTAATGGGGGGAGTATTGAATAGGGAATGACTACACAGAGGTAAGAGGGTTAATTTTTTAGTACATTCATCCCTTGGTATCCGTGAATATCAAAATCCAGGGATGCTCGAATCTCATGTAAAATGGCGTAGTATTTGCATATAGCCTACACATATCCTCCCATATACTTTAATTCTTCTCTAGATTACTTACAATATCTAACACGACGTAAATGCTATGTAAATAGTTGCCAACCAGTAAATTCAAGATTTGCTTTTTGGAACTTTCTGTAATTTTTTTGAGGGGGGAATATTTTCGATCTGTAGTTGGTTGAATCTGGGGATGTGAAACCTGCAGATACAGAAGGCCAACTCTAATGAGAATTTTTTAAACTTATATATATACTCGTATAAAAACAGAGTTTAAGGGTATAAGTGGTCTGAGAAAAGTGTAATCTTCTACTTGGTCATAAGTGGTAACCTTCACGATAATGAAAGTTTGGTTTCCTATTCAGGAAAACCTAGTTAATAGAGGAGTGAGGATTTTAACCCCTCCTTTTGTATTGGTAGGTCAGAGAAAATACTTTATCAATATTGTGAGGCTTTCTTTTAGTTGCATCACTTTCTTTTATAAAATTTTAGGGTTTCTTTTTTCTATCTTAGGGAACACAAGTGTTCTAAAGATTATAGAAAATTTGGAATTTAAAGAAACGTTTAAAAAAGAGAATTTTACCCAATGTATAGAGATAGTCATAATGGATACTTTGTTCTACTTCCTGCCATTTTTAAGTGCACATATAACTTTTAATTATGTAATATATAAAAATATATATATTACCTTTAAAATTTGCAAGTTTCTCACCTTAGTCAAGTAATGCTTGCTCATTGTAAAAAAAGAAAAGTTTGACAATAAACCTGGAGAAGGATATAAAAATTAACCTCAAATTCCACTGTCCAGAGATAAAAACTAGAAACAGTCCACTCTACAAAGGGTGGATTCATGCAGATATTTGCCTAGTTTAAGTACCTCTGATGGAACTTCCCTCACCATTCAGTAAATTTTTCTTGCTCCTCTCTGAAGGTTTCCTCTCTGTCACACTATAGTAGATGCTGATACTTCCAGAAGATTCCACCCTCTCCTCAACCTTGCTCATTTCTTTCCCCATTTGTCATTGTTTCCATGTGCAGTATGATTCCCTCTCAATTGCTTCTGTCTGAGGACCCTTAGCCTTGGCCTCATTTTCTTCTCTGATACCACAGCATCCCTGAACTTATATTTTCTTCTTATTTGGCTCTTCTGCTTCCTTGACTTTCCCATCTCTAGAACTTCACTCCTCACTTACACCCTTGTGCCAACACAACTCTTTGATGAAACGGTATCCCTTTAGCTTCTACTGGAGTCAACTGCAAAACTGACATTTTGACTCTTCTACGGGAGTCAAGATTTGGGGCTCAGACAGTCATTTTGAGGGCACCGTGAGCTGTTTCTTTACTTTAAAAGTGTTTTTATATGTTTAAATATATTTGACTATGTTTAAAAGAGAAAAGCTGCTTCATGACATTTGATTTTAACTAGTATTTACAATTCATGGTGGATAAAGTTTGCTATTACTAGAAGGCCTTGTGATTCTCATAAAAATACATTTCAAGCTCTCATTACATCCTCAATTGATACTATCAATTTAAACAAATCAACTTTTTATGAATTTTTGAGTATTGCCTGCATAGTGTCAGTACAAATTGTCCAGAAAGTGTTTTACAGTTATTCAAATGTTGTCAAAGATGGTTTAACTTAATTGAGTTGGGACATCAAAATTTGCATGTCATTTACCAAGAACCTCAATTTCTTCTCCAAAATAGTAATATTAAATTATTATATTATATTAAATAAAACTTTAACATTTTATTAGGTCTCAAAGTAAAAAATATGTATATATTACATATATTTTATATTTTTTTACTTTATTTTCATCATATATATAAAAGTATATATATATATACTTATATATGTTGTACATATAAAAGAATATATATGTGATAAAAGATAAACTGAGGTACTTTAAAATGTTCAAGAGTTTATTTGAGCATACATCGATTCGAATAAGGCAGTGCCAAGCCAAAGGTAGCTAAGAACACTCCATCCACAAGGGCTAGTGGTGAGGTTTTATAGAGAAGAAGCTGAAGCAAAAGAAGAAAATTATTTGATTGGCTATAGCATAAGCAATTGTTTCATTTGGGAAAGTTTATTTGGCTGTTTGTGACTATTTTTTCTAAGTTTCATTTTTTCAGATTCAAGAGCATTGACTCTGGCTTAGGTTTTTGTTTGCTTACATAGGCTACCAAGGTGTTAGAGCCAGCTCAGTCTAATCACCTCCTTGTTTAATTACAGAGATAGATAGATGATAGATAAATGGATAGACAGATAGATGATTGATAGAGATATATTTAGTTATATATATATATAATTATATATAAATGTAAATAAATATATATAAAACCTTAAATCCCAGCATTAATCAGAAATAATTTTATCCTTCCACAAGTGCTATGTAATCATCCATAAAACCTTTTCCCAATAACGTGGATTAGAAATTCACCTCTAGGATATATTTACTTTTGTGTTAAAAATCTTTGCAACAACTCATTTATCCATAGAGGAAGAACTTTCATGCTTTGTTGCATATAAATGTAGTCAAAGTTTGTATTTATATTGGGCCTTACCATATAGGTAAAGAATTCATACTCACCACCTAATTTCCTTCTCTCAATCATCCTGTGAGGCAGTAATAGCATGTAATATTTTTGTTTTCAAAAATTAAAAAATAAACAGTTTCATAGTAGTTTAATGATTTATCCCAAATTATCTGGTTAAATTTTGGAGGGTCAAGAAGGAGGGAAGATTGTTGGACTGTCCTCTCTGAGATGTCTATCTTGTCCTTCTTCAGTTTTGCTGCATTTTACAGGAAACCCCCAATCTTTTTTTTTTTTCTTTTTCTTTACTTATTTTTATTTTGGAGCCCTTGCTCTCTAGCTTCCAGGTGGGATCTGCAATGAGTGTCTAGCACTGGGGTGCTAAAAGAACGAAAAACCAAGATCTTTCCCCTTCCCTCTGCTCCTGTGGTGTCTCTGGTTGTAGTTGGTTCCTCCTTGGCCCCCACTCCTGACTACAGCCCATCCATTATGATTCCAGCAACTGTGAGGCAGCCGTGATTTCTGGACTCTGGTAATGCCATTTGTTCTCATTGCCCTTCTAGTCCTAGGATGATAACAGCTTCCTGCTGTTGCTAATTTCTGGGTGGCCTCACTCTCAGCTCTTCTGACCGTTTCCTTGTATCCATTAACCTATCATGGTTTGATTTTTTTGCCTAAATCCCAATTGTTATTTGAGAGATACCATCAATGTTTCCATCTGTAAAAGTACTAAACCCAATACTATTTTTCTGTTTCATGAAATAATATTCTTCTATTCTTTGCTTAAAATAAGAAATAACTCTATTTCATTGTTCATTATGTATTATTGATGTAAACTATAGGAGCTTATTGCTCTTATATTTGAGCTCCTGAAAACATTTTCCATTGAATGTCTTTGATTAGGATAAGACAGTTAATGTAAACAAACAAACAAAAAAGCCTGTGTAGTGATTAGTAGCAAAGAATTAATGTAATTCTTGCTCAGCCTTTCAAAAGTTGTATGACCTCGAGCTACTTTGTCCGTGAACCTGAGTTTAGTACAAATAAGAATTCATAGGACTTAGGATTCTTGTGAGGAATGAATGAGTTAGTATGTGGGAAAGACACAGTGTATTGCTTGATTCATAAAAACTAATAAAAAGTAGCCATTTTAAGGTGCTTTTGAGAATTCAGTTAAGCACAATTTATTGTGATTTATATAATTATAGATTTAAAACTATTTATTTGGGTTGTGAGAATTTTTAAATCATTTATGTATGTGTGTGTGTATCTTGTGTGTATATAGCTGTATATAATATATATGTACATATATACCATTGTATAAATCAATTTAAATATGTTTTTCTAAAATCTTTAAATTTTAAATTTCAGAAACTTAAGAAAAAATAATATTCTAGAATTTTAATGTTTTAGAAAGATATGTTTTTTGATTATAACAAAATTAATATTAAAGTGTTTGCAAAGAAGCATTTTGCAAATGCAAAATGTGTTCCTGAAGAAAATATATATGTATATATACATGTGTGTGTGTATATATATATATATATATATATATATATATATATATATATATATATATTCCAGTAAAAGATTTAACTACTTTGGATCTACATAAGAGAATGCTAAGGTCTTCAGATATGCAGAAAAGTCTTTGGGAGATATAACATAAATTAGGTAATTTTCTTTTTATATAACTACTTTTGGAGATGAGCTAAAGTACTGCATACTAATCCTGATTTGGTTAACTCTAAAATCCTTATTTATTTATCTGTTCTAATATCATGTCTTTAAGGATCCTTTTAGGAACACCTGCAAGAGAAAGAAAGAAAGGAGAAAGAAAAGAAAGAAAGAAAGAAAGAAAGAAAGAAAGAAAGAAAGAAAGAAAGAAAGAAAGAAAGAAAGAAAGAAAGAAAGAAAGGAAGGAAGGAAGGAAGGAAGGAAGGAAGGAAGGAAGAAAGAAAGAAAGAAAGAAAAAAGGGAGGGAGGGAGAGAGGAAGGAAGGAAGGAAGGAATGAAGGAAGGGGATGGTACCTGAAGAATAATACATTTGTCTAAGGCTGAAGGGGAAGAAAAGTCCCAAAACAAAAAGCAGAGCAAAACAGAAGCTGGGGACAAGTCTACAGATAGAATTGGACAGAAACAAATTCTATTATTCCTACGTCAAACATAAAAGAAAGTAAAAGTGATAAAGACGAGGATCTAGTAACTATAAAAATTCATAGTAATTTCAGGAGCCATTACAAAAAGCAAGTTTCAAGTTCTGAATTTCAAAAAATTAGAAGTCAATTGGGAACCTAAGTTAATGAAAGATCGATTTATTCCAACTACATCTGACTTCCATATTGTAGAAGTATACTCTTCTGACTCCATTCCAAATATATGCTATTTTAAAATCAGATTTCAAAATTTGGCCAAAATGGAACTCAAAAGAACATTATGTAAATATCACTTCTTGTTTCAATTCTCTTAAAAATCCCTAGGCTCCGTAGCAGTAAAGTTTACATATGTGGAACATGGTTTTGAATATATATATATATATATATACATATATATATATTACAAACATTCACTGCAACAATAGTCATCCTTGATTTGCCCTTTTATAATGTACCCACTACATGTATGCAGAGCTATAATGGGGCTTTGTAAATCATCCAACAAACTCCAAGCATAGGAGTCTTTCTGTGGAATTCAAGATGTTAATATTTCCTTTCTAACAAAATTAGCTCCACATGTTTTCTGCTGCAACAAATCTCCTTCCTGTGGAATGAGGCATGGGCTGACTCATTCTTTATTTTTTGAACATGACAATTTATTCCAGAGTAACCCTCATTTCACATAGCTTCAGTCTCCTAGCCATTGCTGTGCACCCAGCATTCTTGCTGACCTTTGGAGCAAAGGTGTGGAATTATGGGAGAAAATCATTATATCACTTTTGTGCAGGCTAAGGAGACTTTTAAGGTCATCTCACAAATGGCAGACTTTAGATAGCTTGTGTGGCAGAAAAATAATTTCTTAGGTGTCTACAGAAAGTTTAGGATGCATAAAGTGCCCCAAAACATACATATCTGAGAATAAGAACAAGAATTATGTTATTGATAATGTCCTAAATGTCAGGCCTTGATCCCTACTTACAATATTGCTAATCCTTACAAAGATAAGGTGGCTAATATAACCCCATTTTGAACATGAGAAGACAGTCACACAGCTAATAATTAGTAGAGCAGAAATTCAAACCCAACCCACATGGTTCTAAAACCAATGGCTTGGAAATGCATCCTCTCCATCATTTGCTTCTCAAAGTGGCCTCTGCAGAGGTGGAGTAGAGATCACAATGACTGCTTAGACCTGTGAACTAATTAACAATACTCAGAAAAGTGAAGTGACTGTTAAGGCCTCAAGGCTTAGAGATAGAGTCTGAACCACATTCTGGCTCTAAGGATGCCCAATTCTATGCTACTTTTCTTCCATCACTCAGTTCACTTAGAGTATTTAGGTGAAGACCCATCTAACAGGGTCTCCTTAGGTAGAGGGAAGGAAAAACTGAAGGAGAAGAGAAAGGAGACAGGTAAGAGCTGAAGCATGAATACTTGGAGGACAGAATCTATATGCCATTTGTTGTTGTGTTCATAACACCTAGCATGGTGTCTTGAACATAGTGATATTTGGTATTTGATAATATTTAATAAATGAATAAACAAAGAATAGATAGATGATAAATGATGATAGATAGATAAATAGATAGAAAAAAATAATATAAAAACCATTGGTGAGTGGGGTTTGTTTTCTTTTTGTTTGGTTTGTTTGCATAGTAAAAATCTCACTATATTATTATAAAGAATATCTGACTGGGTATCTGGACAGTTTGGTTTAGTTCTGTCCCACCTCTCACTTCAGCTGTTATTTTAGGAAATTTTCCTCATCTCCCTGGGCTTGATTTCTCTCATGTATGTAATAAAAGGGTTAGGTTAATTAAGGTTTAAAATGTTGTCAAACTAGAGGGCACTATCTGTAGATAACCTGTTTTTCAGAAGACATTCCATTGTAGGACAATGATCTGGTCATAGAATTTTTTGGTCACATGAGGGTATCGATTATATTATGTGTGTGATTGCGAAGGTTTCAGTAGCCTGGTGGAAGACAGCAATATGACATTCCTGGTCCTTATGTTTGCTAAGCAGCTATTTGTTTCTCTCTCATTCTTTCAGCAAGGAAGTATTAAAGCATCTCTATGTGAAACTGTTGAATTAGTAAGAAGTTCAAAACAATTATAACTGGCATTCTAATAGGGTTACACGTAAGGAAACAGAAAGAGAAAAAGAAATACCTAATGGTATTTCTTGGTAAATTGGCAAAGTTAACATTTAAAATTGAAGGGAGAACAGAAGTTCACCAAACAGCAAGAAGAAAGAACTGCCCCTGCTAAGGAAGCATCATGACATAATGTCTTTTTATTTGGGGGGGGAGGTGCCAACCCTCTTAGCACAGCAAATGCAGAGAGGATCAAGGGAGTAGCAGCAGATGAAGCTGAGAGTAGGCAGAGTCCATGGCCTAAAGGGCCCAGTAAGCCAATCTAAAATTTTCTATTATCTTTTAGGTTATAAGTAATCACTTGAAAACTTTTTGAAGAAGAGTGACATGAGTACACAGGCATGCCTGGGAAACATTGCAGGTTTGGTTCCAGACCATCGCAATAAAGCAAATATTGAAATAAAGTGAGTTACCTGAATTTTTTGGTTTCCCCATGCATACAGAACTTATATTTACACTATTCTGTAATCTATTGAGTGTGCAATGGCATTATGTCTAATAAACAAGGTACATACCTTAATTTAAAAATACTGGTGTTAGGGCTTCCCTGGTGGTGCAGTGGTTGAGAGTCCGCCTGCCGATGCAGGGGACACGGGTTTGTGCCCCGGTCCGGGAAGATCCCACGTGCTGTGGAGCGGCTAAGCCCGTGAGCCATGGCTGCTGAGCCTGCGCGTCCGGAGCCTGTGCTCCGCAACGGGAGAGGCCACAACAGTGAGAGGCCCGCGTACTGCAAAAAAAAAAAAAAAAAAAAAAAAAAAAATACTGGTGTTAGAAAAATGGCGCCAATAGCCTTGCTTGATGCAGTGTTGCCACAAAACTTCAATTTGTAAAAAACGCAATATCCGCAAAGTAAAAGAAAGTGAAACCCAATAAAATGAGGCTTGCCTGTATTTACATTTTGAAAAATCCATATGGCAACCTGTGGAGCAGGGGTGACTGGATGGTAAAGAGCCCGCTTAGTGGAATGGACAAGGCAAGAGACACTGAAGATCCAAACCCAGACTGTGGCTCAGAGATGGAGTATTGCATGACACTGTGCTGCATTTTACAGGATTCAAGTTTCTTGTCAGCTGCCATTCACAGAATAACTTGGTTTGTTTTATATTGAAAAAAATTTTATGAAACAAAATCAAATGTGAGAAAAGCCAAAAACATGAGTAAGTAACAATGAAGACAATTACACCAACACTTTAAAAAATATTTTAATATAGTACTTCCCCCCTTATCTGCAGGGATACCTTCCAAGAACCCCAGTGGTTGCCTGAAACCACAGATAACACCATACCCTATATATACTATGTTTTTTCCTATACATTCATACCTATGATAAAGTTTAATTTATAAATTAGGCACAATAAGAGATTAACAATAATAACCGATAATAAAATAGAACAATTATAACAATATACTGTAATAAAAGTTATGTGAATATGGTCTCTCTTTTTCAAAATATCTTATAAATTGAATGCCTTTTCCATCTTAACTATGTACTCACCACACACTGTGGCTATAACTTTTGAAGTTTGAATTTCAACACAAAACTAGCACAATTTTTTTCCTCTTTATAATTTCACAGATAGAAGATTCATTCTTACCATAGAGCTTAGCAACCTCAGCACATGACTTTTGTTGTTTTTTTTTATTAAGTTGAGAAAGTTCACTTTACGGATTCTCTTTTTCTTTTTTTTTTTTTTTTTTGCGGTACGCGGGCCTCTCACTGTTGTGGCCTCTCCCGTTACAGAGCACAGGCTCCGGACGCACAGGCTCAGTGGCCATGGCTCACGGGCCCAGCCGCTCTGCAGCATGTGGGATCTTCCCAGACCGGGGCACGAACCCGTGTCCCCTGCATCGGCAGGAGGACTCTCAACCACTGCTCCACCAGGGAAGCCCACGGCTTCTCTTTGGCATATCTGAATTGCCAATATCCCTACTCTTGTGCTTTGGAGCAATTATTAAGTAAAATAAGGGTTTCCTGAACACAAGCACTGTGATATCAAGACAGTAGATCTGATAACCTAGGCAACTATTCAGTGACTGAATAGCAGGATATACTGGACAAAGGGATGATTCACATCTTGGGTAGGACGGATCAGGAGAGTGCAAGATTTCATCACGCTACTCAGAATGGCATGCAGTTTAAAACATATGAATTGTTTATATAAGGAATTTTTTATTTAGTATTTTCAGACCATGGTTGACCATGAGTAACTGAAACTGAGGAAAGCAAAACTGCAGATAAGGCGGACTACTGTACTGTCTTCTTGATGACCTGGAGTGTGTGATTGCAGTTGTCTTAAACTAGAATGAAATGTTATAGAACCCTGTATTGTCAAGGTCCAATGGAACCTATGGACAAATTCAGTGGAAATATACTTTTCTAAAACTAGGCTTTTGTGTCACCCTTTATTTGTTGGCCCTTTAAAGTACTACAGTTGACCCTTGAACAACGTGGGGGTTAGGGGCACTGACCCCCTGCACAGTCAAAAAATTTGCATATAATGTTTGACTCCCCAAAAACATAAGTGCTAATAGCTTACTGTTGATCAGAAGCCTTACCAATAACAAAACAATTGATTAATACACATTAAATGTATTATATACTGTATTCATAAAATACAGTAAGCCAGAGAAAAGAAAATGTTATTAAGAAAATCATAAGAAAAAACAATTTATAGTACTATGCTGTATTTATTGATACCATAAATTTTCATTGACTGTTAACAAAGTGTAGTTCTGTCAATACCTACACCAGTAGTGTCCTACATGATACAAAACACTGTAGATTTTATATTTATTACTAACACTAGCCATTTAAAATGAAAAGATGATGTGAAAAAGAAATTCATATTTATTTACCAGTGTAATAATTTATGCATTGACAACAAAGAAGCAGCAATTTGATTGCTCTGTGGTAGTGTAGTATGACCAATACAATTGCTTCACAGTATTCTAGCCTATACACTAATGAATGAATCATTATAAAATTTTTATGGCATTCAGTATTACAGTCATACTCATCATACAATATTGGAAATGTTACATTTTTTAAAAACCACTCACCTGTGATGACAAGCTAATATGCAGTTTCTCCAATTACGAGAGAGAGGCATACTGTATGGTAATGTAATTCCCTGAAAGCAAAATTATTAAATAGTAAGAAAACTAATACACTTTTTTTTCTTTCTTTTCTTTTTTGGCTGCATCCGGTCTTAGTTGCAGCATGCAGGATCTTTCATTGCGGTGTGGGATTTTCGCTGTGGCACGGGCTTCTCTCTAGTTGCGGCCTGTGGGTTTTCTCTCTTTAGTTGTGGCACGCAGGCTCCAGGGTGTGTGGGTTCTGTAGTTTGCAGCATCATGTGGGCTCTCTGACTGAGGCTCGCGAGCTCAGTAGTTGTGGCATTTGGGCTTAGTTGCCTCGCAGCATGTGGGATCTTAGTTCCCCGACCAGGGATCAAAAACCCGTGTCCCCTGCATTAGAAGGCGGATTCTTTACCACTGGACCTCCAGGGAAGTCCCAATACACTATTAACTTTATTTTAAATATCACATCCCTTCTCCCTATGTAAAGATAGACTATCTACTTCAATACAAGTCATATGCACAGTGTTCTATACGATGAATACTTAAGCAATAATGATGATTATGACACAAAAATTTCTCATACAGTTCTTGCTGTACAGGTATTAGGTTTTTGCAAGAAAACACATACATATACAAGAGATAAGTTTACCAACTTGATGGCATGGTGATTCTTTACTATTCATTAAGTGGAAGTGGATCAGCATAAAGGTCTTCATTCTCATTGTCTTCATGTTGAGTAGGCTGAGAAAGAGGAGGGAGAGGAAGGGTTGTTCTTGCTGTCTCAGGGGTGGCAGAGGTGGAAGAGGTGGAGGAGATAGAAGGGGAGGTGGGAGAGAGGCAGGCACACTCAGTGTAACTTTACAGAAATACGTCATCCGTTATGGCTGACATTTTTGCTTTATCATTTCTGTACAAGTGTTTCTATATGGTACCATTCCTTCTTCCAGTTTCAGTGCCCATATCATAGAAGGTTCCATGTCGTTAAAGAAGTCAAAAGCAGTCTTGAATAATCAGAACCCTTCTGCCAGACTGTCTGATGCCAATTTGTTTCCTGTACTGTTACTTCTACGTCTTCCTCATCATCTGGTACTGGTTCAGAAGCTCTCATCTCCACCAAGTCATCTTCTGTTAATTCCTCTGGTGTGGTGTCTATTAGCTCTTGAATTTCTCCAAGGTACTTATCTTGAAACACTTCACCTCTCACATTTTTTTTTTTGCCATCTCCAGGATCTTTCATGATTTCTTTGATTGCATCTGTCCTAAAACCGGTGAAGTCATGCACAACATCTGGATGTAGTTTTCTCCAGCAGAAATTTGTTGTTTCAGGCTTAATAGCTTTCAAGGCTTTTTCTGTAACAATGATGGCATCTTCAATGGTGTAATCCTTTCAAACTTTCATGATGTTCTATCGGGTTTCTTTTCTACTGCAGTGACCATCCTTTCCATAGAGTACCATGTGTAATGAGCCATAAAGATCCTTATGACCCCCTGATCTAGATGCTGAATTAGAGATGCTGTGTTTGGGGGCAAGTAGACAAGTTTGCCATCTTCCATGTTGAACTCGTGGGGCTCTGGGTAGCCAAGGGCATTGTCCAATATCAAAAGAACTTTAATAGGCAATCTCTTACTGGCAAGATAGTTCTTGACTTCAGGGACAAAGCATCAAGGAAACCAATCCAGAAAAGGGGTTCTCTTTGTCCAAGCCTTCTTCTTGTACATCAAAAAGACTGGCAACTGGTGTTTATTTTTCCCTTCAAGACTAGGGGCTTAGTGGCTTTATAGATAAAGGGCAGTCTTAATCATAAATCCAACTGCATGTGTACAAAACAGTGGAGTTATCCTCTCCTTTAAATCCCGGTGCTCACTTCTCTTCCTTATTAATAAGTGTCCTTTGTGGCATTATTTTTCCAGAATATGACACATTTGTCTGCCTTAAAAATCTGTTCAGGCAGATATGATTTCTCCTCAATGATTTTCCTAATGGCATCTGTGAACTCATCTGTTGCTTCTTGGTCAACAAAAGCTGCTTCTCCTGTTATCTTGACAATTTTTTAAAGCCAAATCTCTTTCTAAAATTATCAAACCATTCTTTGCCAGCATTTAATTCTCCAGTTTTAGATCCTTCACTTTCCTTTTGCTATAAATTGTGATATGATGACTTCACTCTTTCTCAAATCATATTAGAGTCTATAGGTATGCTTTTCTCATAGCAATCCTATGCCCAAATAAAGCTGTATTTTTGATACAAGATAAAAAAGTATTTTTCAAAAAGTGCAAAGTTTTACAACTGCTGGAGTAGCTGCAGCAACAGCTTCACAGATTTCCTTTTCTTTTTTTACAGTGGTTCTTATGCTGGATTCATTTATCTTTAAATAGTGGGCAATCTCAGCTGTGGACCTCAATCTATGGCACATGTCAAGCAATTCAGCTTTTTCTTGTCATGTTGAGACTTTTCTCTGCTTCTTGGGAGCACTTCCAACATGACTAGTGGCACTTCATATGGGTCCCAGAGTGTTATTCAAGGTTTACGGTATGACACTAAACATGATGAAAAATACTCAAGAACCACAAAAGATCACTTTTTACTGAGCTATACAATTTACTGGAGAGACAAACTGTACATGCAGATATAATTAGCATCACGTGATGTTTTAAGTGGATACTCAAAACACCTGAGCTCACTGCAACCTCAACAGGAGTGGCTACAAAATTATTACAGTGGTATAGTAGGAACTACAGTTAATTTTATGTAGTTATGATTTAATGGTGTATCTTTACATTTGTTTAAATTTCTCTTGACTGTGAATGGTGCCATGGACTATAAATATTTGTGTGTGTAAAGTTGGATAAACCATAATGTTTTATAATAGATTTGTGTATATTTTATGGTTGTAAATGATAAAATAGACTAGTACCTACACATATTTTATGCATGCATAAAATACCATTTTTTTCTTAATTTTTTCAATATTTCTAGGCTATGAAGTTCATCTGCAAGTTTTTCCAAATTGTTTCATATATTTCTTCATATAATGACTCCAAAATTATATATTTCTCTTTTACTATCATTTTACATGGAAATGCTTAGATGATTTGGGTTTTATTTCCTGTCACAGGTAGATCTCTGATGGTATAACTGTATTTTAGCCTCTACCATCATTTGAAGTTGGTTATTTTCATCAGGTAGTATCAATTTAATAGTTTTGAAGTCAAGGTAATGGATGAGTTTACTGAAAACCCAACTCTTTCTCTTATTCTGCTAGCCAAAATATACTTCATGATCATAAACACAGAACTTCAGACCTCAACCTGATTCTGGGAAGGCAAAATGAATGTACCCTTAGGAATTGGACACTCAGAGATGTGGTAAATTATCTTGTCCAAATTATCTTTTCCCACAGACCCAGTGGTACTGTGGGAAAACTCCTGGAGCATATGAGTTACATGAGCTAATTTTTTTTTAACATCTTTATTGGAGTATAATTGTTTTACAATGGTGTGTTAGTTTCTGCTTTATAACAAAGTGAATCAGTTATACATGTACATATGTTCCTATATCTCTTCCCTCTTGCATCTCCCTCCTTCCCACGTTCCCTATCCCACCCCTCTAGGTGGTCACAAAGCACCAAACTGATCTCCCTGTGCTCTGCAGCTGCTTCCCACTAGCTATTTTACATTTGATAGTGTATATGTGTCCATGCCACTCTCTCACTTTGTCTACATGAGCTAATTTGTCTCCCATGGGCTTGTCTATCAATGACTTAGCTGTGGGCCCACTAAAGGAAAAAAGAAACTTCTGTCAAAATTGCACACCATTTGCACTTCTGAAACTTTGTTTTATTTCCATTAGGTGGTTATCAAAAATTATTAACAAAAGCCAGATGACTGTATTACTTACTGTTAAAGCCTGTGTTTAATTTGTATTTATAATGACATATAATACCATAATTTTCTATATTACACAGGCAACATACACACGATTAAAGCTTTGGGTGAAATGTATTTTGTGTGTGAACTATCAATCATCAGCCATCTTCCATATTAGATAGAATTTTCATATAATACAGTTTGTTATTAAAGAACATGGAAAAGACTTATGGAAGCCTATCCTTATTTTGAGTTTAGAAAAGAGAACATACTACGTATAACTCACTATATTTATTAGATGTCCCTGACAAGAGAGCTAGAAGAAGTCATTTTCAGATCAAGTAAAATTAATGTAACATAACATTATTTTTAAGTTTTTTTTTTTTTTGAGGAAAATATTTGTAGTGTATCTTTTTTAGGAAAGTAACCTTGACTTAAGATCAATAATAGGTTATACACTCCACTATTTATTTCATTGATTGATGTCTACATTTAGTTAAAAATAAAAACTGAATAGATTTTTATAAGGGCATCTAGAAATGTTTAGGGGTGGTCCAAAATTTCCAAATCTGTTTATAAGACAAGTCTTACAAGAGTGCATGAAGTAATTACAGGAGTTTTCATTATTCATACATCTGACATTGAATTAGATACTAATCTGACCCCTGGCTTAGTTGTCCTATAATTAAGGGTTCAACTCTTATGCAATAAACTGGATTTGAAACCCTCTTTTTCCAACTTCTTTCCATCCAAAATATATTTAATGTGTCATTTGTTCCTCATTATACCCAAGATATTTCCTGAGCAAGTTCTCTGGCTTGAGAATAATCTTCAACATAGTCACACTAAAGTGTTAGTGATTAGAAGACCAATGAGATATCAACCGAATGAAAAGAATTGAACTCTCAGTTATTAAGAAGTATTTTAGAATTGAAAGAATTTAAAGGCGGTGGGGGGGGGGCGGGGAGGGGGGTGTTTCCTGATGCCCTGGAATTCCTATAATCTAACTACCCAACTGTAAATAAGGATATCTTTCTCTTTGGCGCGTGTTTTCCTCTCCTCTTCCTACTCCCCCAGGAAAATGTAGAATATTCTAGGACCAGTTTATTTCCTTTTGCTATGTTTTTTAGCGCTAGAGAGATTTCATATATGAATGTTCCCTCAAAAGAACAGAAATACCATCACTTCAAAAAGTCATGCATTCATGCATTTGAAGATGAAATTAATAGGTAAGACTTCATCACATTGTAATTCCAGCAAAAAAAGGGGGAGATTATAGCTTATACTTATTTAGAATTCCAGGAGAAAAGGTACAGAAACAGAAAGTACGGAGACAAAGAACAATCTTTTTCTGTTCTGTTATCACCGGATAAATAGTTTCTGTAGAACATGATCTCAAATGGGACCTGGTGACTTTGACCCGTTTGTGCTGTGTTCCGTGGTACCCAGAGGTGTGAAAATTTGTTCCAGGGAAAATTTCATAGAAGAGGGAAATAAAGCCCTGGGGGCGACACATGAGTACAACTGGCTGCAGATTACACATCATAAGCATTCATTGAGAAAACTTTACGTATCCGCACAAATAATAGGACTCGGATATTGTTGTCTTGTTAACAACTAGATGAATGTTCTCCCTGAACAGCATAACATTTCTTCTTTGGCTGCCAGAAATCTCAGAGCTAAATCTGTAGACCTAATTTCAGTAACTATTTAGGAAATTATGTTTATCCTTACACAAACTTTTCCTGATCCATTCTTTGTACTTCTAACTCTATTCTCCATGGTCCTGGATTATGTTTTTAAACTTTTTAATTTTATTGTTTGCAATCAAATAAATTGTTTCAATCTCTTTGTAGACTAGAAACAAAAATATTCAAACTTATCTCAGTCATTAACAAAATAAAAGCATGATAACAACATTCTGCTACTCCCTTGCTTTTCTGCTTCTTTAGAATGACTCCGAAAAGTTAAACTAAGAAGACTTGGTCAAATTAACAGTAAAAACCAATCCTCTATATTTCATTAGTTGGTCTTAACTATAGAGCGGTATATCCTAAAGTTGCTAAATCCAGTTGTGATTAAGACTACACAAGACAAAGCATAGGTTAAAACTGGCTTTTATTCTCTTCTTTGAATATTCTAATCAGCCTTCCATAGTCATTCCTTCTAGAGACACTCAGGCTTTGTTCTCTCTCATATAGAAATGGCCAGCATGAGACCAAAGATTTCCTTTTTATTATGTATAATAATATAATACAATATTTTATTATATTTTATAACACATTATATTATAGTATATGTATTTAATATAATGTATTTAATAAGTGTTTAATATAATACATTTAATACATACTTAATATAATATATATTTTTAAATATATTCTTAATAAAGAGCTGGAATTCAGTTTTTTCCTCCCAGGTGTTCCTGCCTTGTCTCCTCTGGTTTTCTTAATTTCCTGACAGTGCCCCAGCCCCCCTCATCTTACTCCAAATCTTTTGTAAATAAACAACATGATGAAAGAGACAATTATTATTCATAAGGCTATTTTTTAGTTAACTATGCTTTCATGACAGTCACTGGAACAAAAATATCTCATCACTAAGACTAGCTAAGTTGTTGTTCAGAGCCAGGAAAACTGATAGTCACATGAGATAATGTTGTCTGACCAAGGATAAGTGGAACTTTCCCCCACTCCCACTCTGTACGAGGCAGTGGTGCAAGCCAGGAGCTGGCTCTGGATTTGCACATACCTTTGTTGGAATCTCAACTCTGCCACTTTTTCAGCATGGACACTTGGACAAACTCCATAACCTCCTGGAGCCTCAATTTCCTCATCTCTAAATGAGTATAATGCCTTTTAAGGTATATAGTACATGCTCAATTAAATGCTCCCTTAAAAGAAGCTCCAAATATCTAAAAATATGTTTTGAAATGACATACTTAAAATTATACTCTCATTCATTGAAAAAAATAACTTCTGTATGTAACATCATACCACCTGCCTGAGAAATTAAATGCATTTTTTATCCTCATATAGCAGAAGCTAACATAGACATAGGCCTATAAATAACTGATTACAGAACTTCTCATTAAATATTCTAAGGTATCTTGAGGTCAGGGATAAATTTTGATGATATTATAATTATTTTGGAGTCAGGAAATATGATGACTAAATTTATGTGTCAACTTGATTGATCCCAGAGTATCGAGATTAAACATTATTTCTGGGTGTGTCTGTGAAGATATTTCCAAAAGAGATTAGCATTTGAATGAGTGAACTCAGTAGACTAGATTACCTTCACCAATGTGAGTAGATATCAATTAATCCACTGGGAATTAAATAGAACAAAAAGTGGAGCAAGGAGGAATTTGCCTCCTTTCTTTTTTCCTACCAAACTAATTGAGCTGTGACATCTCATCTTATCTTCTCCTGCCCTCAGACTGGGATTTATATCAATCAGCTCCCTTGATTCTGAGGCTTTCAGACTTAGATTAAATTACAACACTGGCTTTCTTGGGTCTTCAGCTTGCAGACAAAAGATCATAGGACTTCTCAGCCTCCATAGCTGCAACAGTTAATTTCTCATAATAAATCTACTATGATTGCGTTTCTCTGAAGAACCTTGACAAATACAAGAGACTAAGAAAGCTTATCCTACGTTACAACCAAGAATTCCTCCCACAGGGTTATTAAGTAGGATACCCAAGGGTCAAAACAGGACAGGAATAAAAAAGTATCATTTTGTTGGTTGCTGTATCCTAATACAACAAATAGCCCTGGTCAAATGATAAATTGAAGCTCCCAGCTTAGACTTTAGGTCTAAAAGGAACATCCTAAACATTTCTTTCACCCTAAGACCTCCACAGTTTAAATCAGCAGGCATGAAACAGAAAGATACAGTAGTCCATTCACCCACCCAGACACAGAATGAGAGTCAGAGGAAGGCCACCAGAATTGAAGAGGAATCCCTGACTTTGCTTACCAATTCTGCTACACAATACAAAAAAAGGAAATGACAATAAGAAATCCTGGAGACTGAACTCCTCACTTTATAGCTATATCCAGTGATTATACACCCAGTGTCAATGCCCACTAATAATTATGTGCAATCAGAATCTCTGAATTTGAATAATCAGATTAGTCTCTTTCCTTGGATGGGAGATGGGCGATAGGGAGATAGAGCTGTTAAGAAATAGGCCACCATAGGCAGAGCATGTATGGGAAAAAGTGGCTAAAAGTCTTTCCTCCAATAAGATACAATCCTGGCAAAATTAATTATCATCCTGCATTATTGCATTGGAATTATAAAACGTTATCAAGGAAGATATCTACAGAACTCAAAATATTTCATTTGAGTTTCATTACATGGCAGTATTTTCTTCTTCAAATGAATAATTACTCAAACTAGACTAAACATTTATTATATTGATAGTTCAATGCAGACTTCAGGAAAAGTCCTAGGTGGTATCAGGAGCAGCTGGAGTATTGATGGAACTAATCTTTACTCTCACGGTGATTAAAGTCCTTCCAATATAACTGGAAAATATGTCCACAAGAAACTAGAAAACATGGAGTTTCAGTGCTGGAGACTGTGGTGAAACTACCAGAAGAGATATTATCCAATGCTTTGTTGAAATGAAGGCACACTGTGTCTGTGGCATTGTACTATCAAAATAAAAAATGATATTGGTGCCATTTTATTTTGGGGGCAAAGATGTGAGAAGGAACAGATTTCAGCTGCAGAGAAACAACAAGGAACTAGATAACTAAGAATTTGAGGGATGGGGGAAGGGTCAGAAACCTGAAAGGAGGCCAGAAAAACATGAATAAACTTTTACCAATGAGCATATATCTGAATAAAACCATAATTCAAAAAGATATATGCACCCCAATGTTCATTGAGGCACTATTTACAATAGACAAGACATGGAAGCTACCTAAATGTCCATCAACAGAGGAATGGAAAAAGAAGATGTGGTATATATATACAATGGAATATTACACAGCCATAAAAAGAATGAAATAATACTATTTACAGCAACATGGGTGTACCTGGAGATTATCATACTAAGTGAAGTTAAGTCAGACAGAGAAAGACAAATAGATGATATCACTTTTACGTGGAATCTAAAAAGATGATACAAATGAATTTATTTACAAAACAGAAACAGACTCACAGACTTCAAAAGCAAACTTACATTTACCAAAGGGAAAAGGTGAGGGGAAAGGGATAAATTAGGAGTTTGGGATTAACATATACACAGTACTATATATAAAATAGATAATCAACAAGGACCTACTGTATAGCACAGGGAACTCTACTCAATATTCTGTAATAACCTATATAGGAAAAGAATCTTAAAAAGAATGGATATACATTCATTATGGTTATGAATTATGGTCATGGTTATACATGAACCATTTTGCTGTACACCACAAACTAACACAATATTGTAAATCAACTATATCCCAATATAAAATAAAAATTAAATTAAATAAAAAAAGAAACCTGAAAAGAGGCCAGAAAAACATGAAAACTTTGACCAATGGACTCAGTCCTTCAGCAGGTAGGACCAATTTTCCCCTTCCATGAGATCTGAAAGCTGTTTCATAGCATCCATGCAAGGTGCCCTGTAAGGACCTGTTGACATGCTTCCCCTCTGCCATCAGATCCCTTTGGCCCTGCCTGACCCCTAGGGCCTCCATGGCTTGTTCTGTTTTCCAGCTACGGAGAACTCAGTCATGACAAGTGCTTGTTATGCTGTTATAAATCTCTTGCCTCCACTTCTATCAACTTATCTGTTAACAATGCCAGAAGCCCCTCTTCCTGAGGGCTGCCTGTAGACCAGGTCTTGATTGTGCCTGAGTAGTATGAGCTCCTTATCTTTTTGGATATTAATTCCTTATCAGTTATATGATTTGAAAATATTTTCTCCCATTCCATAGGTTGCCTTTTCATTTTGTTGATTGCTTCCTTTTTGTGTAGAAATGATGTGGTTTGATGTGGTCCCATTCATTTACTTTTGCTTTTGTTGCCATACTTCCGTTGTCAAATCCAAAAATCATTGCCAAGATCAGTGTCAAAGAGACTGTTATTTTTATGAGAATCTATTTATTAAGTTATTGTGGCCAATACTGCTAATATCTTGCCTAATGTCCATTCTCAATTGCTTTTGTTACTCAGAATTCTTCTTTTCTGTGAGATGGCAACATACCCATTTAAAAATACTTAGCTTTGCAGAATTTGATGCCACTAGGGCAGCCATATGCCATGCATCTGGCCGGTAAGATTTAGAGGGAAGTTTTTGAGAGTGATTTCCTATAATGCTAGTGAGAAAGGCAGTCAGTTGGCAGTTACTATTTGGTCTTTGCCCGTTTGCCCTTTTCTCTTGCCGTGGAACATAGTCACAATGTGCTGAAGTAGAGAAGCTTGTGGATACAGGACACACAAAGTAGGGCTGACCAGAGAACTGGACAGAGTAAAGGTATCTGACAGCATAAGACAGTTCCCTTGTTGGTCCTGGATGCCCCACTTCTGGGTTTTTATTATCTGTGAAAAATAAGCTCTTTCCTGTTCAGTTCCTGCTTATCAAGTTTCCCTTATCACATGTCAAATGTGATCTTGACAGAAAATTTTATATTGGCTTCTTTAGAATAATTTTGTCATTTAGATTTATCAGTAGCATTTATATAAACTTTGAAACCAAGTCTTATTACTTTAATTCAACTTTTCAACATTTAAATTTTGCAGATATTCTATTATAATAGTCCCAATAGAATGAATTCAAGGTGAAACAAATTATTTAAAAAGTTCAGTTTGAAAAAAAAAGATTGTGTGCTATTGAATATATAATGATGACTATAAATTGTACAAAGAATTTCTGCTTTTCTGACTCAGTTTATTAACATTGGCATTAGTACTTGATGATGTTTCTTTTGGGGGATGAAGGGGATGGGAGTGGATGACATAAAACTTACTCATTTACCCAGTGATCATTGAGTGATGAGGGCAATGTTGTGAAAAGGCTGAGTGATGAGCAAAGAATTCAGTGAAGCACTGTAGAGATATGAAGAGTGTCATTTCTTAATCTTAAAAACTTTCTCTTCCTAAGGGATGGTCTCTGTGATACAAAGGCTTAAAAACATAAGCCTTGTTTCCTGACAAAAGACAACTTGAAAAATGCTAGCTATCCAGCAGTAATAGTGACTTGATGTTCTCACAGCCTTAAATGCTTTCTGGAGAGAGATATTGCCCTGTCCTATTATCCTTACCCATGTAATTATCCATAATACTATAGACAATTAATAATAAGGATCAGTATATGTGAAACTGTGCCCTAATAACATGGATTATTTAAAAAAAGCAGTTAAATTCTGCACTGTGATAACCTAATAAAAATCTCAATGACGAGGAGCAGTGTGATGGTGGTGGTATGCTTCCAACTGGGTGAAATGTATTTCTATCCTGGTCCTTAATGAGGAAGATAATCTTCCCACAGCCAGTTTATAGCAGAAAGCCAGTGCAAAACAGTGCAGGGAATTGTGGGACCACAGATCTTCCATATTAGCAAGAAATACATTTTCTTGGGACAACCCTAGCAAAGAGACGCTCTTGTGCTTTCCTAGACTAATAATAACTAGTGTCAGGGTAGGGGCAGAGTGAATTTCCCCTTTGCAACATAATGAATACAGACTTTGCTACTTTAAAATGAAACTGACAAATAACCAACGGAGAATGAGAACTAGTTCTGTAATTTTTAATAGCTCTGATGGGAGGAAGCAACAGCTCAGTGTAGACTGATATAACCCTTAAGAAACAAGGCAGTCAGGGAAGCAACAGAATGATTCAGCTGAACCAGAATAGAGACCAGGCATTCTCTTAGCTATTCCATGTTTAGGGGGTTACCAAGAAGTGATAGGAGGAATTCAAAAAAACTCAACACCCCATTATACATTATTTTTGCCTTCTTATATGCAATCATCAGTCATTTATTATTCTGAATTTAGTAAATGAAATGCAGTTCTCATTCTGTGAAACATGTGCAGTCATAACCAAAAAAAGTCCTTCCATTGTTTTCTTTGAGTTTTATAGAATGATCCCTTTCAGATATTGGATGGATCCTGACTAACTCAAAATCAAGATTTTGATGTGCTCAATGGGAAAAAATGAAGTAAGCAATCATACTATCAGTGATTTCCATCAACTAATCTTACTTATCAAAGTGTGCCACTTCTTACCAAAGCTCTTTCCATCCATATACTTTATTCTTATGGTCCACATAAGAATTATGTGAAATAAGTACTATCAATATAACTTTCATTTTACAATGAAGACCCTGAGGTACAGACACCAAATAGCCTAAGGCATATAGAACTTTCTATTACAGGAATTAGAAGAGGACTAAATGTCTGTAAGGCCTGAAGCTTTTAGCAATTGAGATGGGAGAAAACTTTAGCCATCACTTTGATAAGAAAACCAGAACTTCTGAATCCTTGAACGATAGCCAGATTTTCTCTTGCCTTAGCCAATGCCAAGGATTTGTTCCTGAAAGGAACTTTAGAAACCACATCTTTTTTTAAGAATCACAGATTTAGCTCAGTCTGTTCCACCCTAAGTAGTTCCAGGGAAAGACTAGTAAGGACATTGATGGGTGAAAATCTCTGAGACAGATAGATTGCCAAATACGTTTATCACAAGTGCCTTTCCCTTGACACCTTAAGGCAGTGCAGCATACTGTTATTGTTGGAAATATGCCAAACAAATACTGAAAGAGAAGGGAATTTCCATTTTACTTTTGGTTAATGCGAAGTTCAATTAACCAAAACATCATGTCTCATGCTTTCCAGTTAATACAATTTTGCCTATACACAAGCATATTTTTTAAAAAATTAATACTCTATTTGTTTTAGAGCAATTTAAGGTTCACAGCAAAATTGAGGGGAAGAGACAGAGAGTTCCCATATGCCCCCTGCAGCCATACATGCATAGCCTCCCATGATCAACATCCCCCACTAGAGTGTTACATTTGTTGAACGTACATTGTGGGTTTAATTGATGTACCTACATTGATGCATCATAATCACCCAAAGTCCATAGTTTACATTAGGGTTCGCTCTTTGTGTCTTTGACTTTGACATTATATAATGTCTTGTATCCAACATTATGGTATCGTACAGGCAGAGAATTTTCAATGCCCTAAAAATCTTCTGTTCTTCACCTATCCAAGATAATATTATAATACAATAATCACAACAATCAACACCTAAAACATTTTAATATATAATATAAAATGTAATATTTCTTAAAGTTTGAAAATCACAAACCTACTGAAGACTTACAAAACAAAAAGTTTCTCTTAAAGTAGAAATTACTTTTTTTTCTGAAACATTTGAAAAGGCCCAGTCTGATGTTTCATTACATTCAAATACTTAAATTGTATTTGTGTGTATTTTCTACAAAAAAAAAAGAAGAAGGAAAAGAAAGAAGGAAGGAAGGAAGGAAAGAAAGGAAGTTCTTTTTTATGTACTCCTAATATAACCATAAAAATCAGAACTTTAACATGGATACATTACTACCAGTGAAACCAAGCAAGACCCTGTGGGGCTCCTGGGCACAGAAGACTTTCTGTGGCTCCCATTTCTTGTAGGAGACAGACCCCAGCCTCCATGACTTTCCCTGAGCTCCAAAGGGTATATTCAAAAAGTTGCTAATCTGGGAAGGGTAGGGATGCAAATACAAGGGAGGGGCAGCCAAGAAACAATAGTGCAGCCTTGGGGCAGGGTCCTGGTCCCACTTCAAGTGACACACATAAAAATATCTTTAAGCTCTTTATAGAATTAAAACCCAACAATGGAAGATGTAAGCATTCTTTATACCACAGAAGACCATCTGAGATGAGATTAAAGGAACCAGAGAAGCTCATCAAAAAGATTACCTGAGAAGAGATTAGAAGAGTGCAGGCCCTGCACACACCCTAATCTTATCAGCAAACCCACCCTTGAAGGCTTGCTATAAAACTCCTCATCAAATCTTCCCAGGTTGGGACACACAGTTTTTTGGGGGCAGGAGCCTGCTATGTTCCCCTTTGCCTGGCAAAGCAATAAAGCTATTCTTTTCTACTTGACCCAAAACTGTCTCCAAGATTTAATTCAGCAACAATGCACAGAGGATGAGCTTTCAGCATCACCAGCTCATTCTTATAACCCAACCAAATTTTACCAATTATCTCAATAATATCCTATATAGCAATAAGTCCAATTTGGAGCCACACATTTCATTTTGTCGTCACATCTCTTATTCCCTTTAGTCTGGGACAGTTTCTCAATCTTTTTTTCACTTTCATGATCTTGAACATTTGAAGATTACAAGCATGTGCTTATGTAGAATTTCTCTCAGTGTGGGTTTATTTGTTGTCCTCTTGTGATTAGCTTCAGATTATGCATTTCTAGCAGGCATAACACTTAAGTGACAGTGTGTTGTTCTCATTTTATTCTATAAGACTGTGCACAATTTTGGTTTGTCCCATTACTGATGTTCTATTATTTTTGCCACTTGCTTAAGGTGATATCCACCAAGCCTTTCCAACATACTCTTCTCCCTTTGTTGTTAGTGTTTTGGGGGAAGTGAATGTCCTCCTCTACAAATTTTCTGTTTGTTTACACCTTTAACACCTTTAATACCTCATGGTTTCCAATTTTTATTCAATTGGTTATAATTCTTTACAATTATTTTTTACTTTGATCTTTAAATTGTTTCCTTTTGGGTCAACAGTTTCAGCTGACACAGCTTTCAAACTGCTTTCTTATTCTTTTGAGGTATTCCCAACATTCCTGGTCCAAAGAGGTATTCCAAGCTCATCTAATATTTTCCCTGCCCCAGTCCTGGAATCAGTCATTTCTCTAAGGATCCTTGGTTCCTTTTAGTGGAGAATCCAAGATCTGGGTGTAGGATATTCTCATTGCTGTTGGGGTGTTATTGCTTTAGTTCTAAGTGGACAGAGTTAGAGGAAATGTACACACACAGACACACACAGACACACACACAGACACACACATGCATTTACATCTATATTTATTTCTATATTCAGTTATAAATCTTGAAAACTATGAATTCATATCAATAACTAATTTTAATCCAACCTCACTGGGTTCATTCTAGTTTTCTTTCTTTCCATGAATGCAATTCCCTTTACCAATAATGAGAAAACTGGCTCTCATTATGCTTAAATATTTACTTATTTATAAAATGTCCTACATTTAACTATTTCCTGCCTTTGCCATGATCCTATCTCCATACAGATTTACTTCTCTCCCAGCTCTGGAAGTATGGGCGGCCTGCCAAATGGAAGTCTATTACCTCCTGGTAGAGTTGCCAGATAAAATACAGAATGCTCAGTTCAATTAAATTTCTGACAAACAATGAATTGTTTTTTAGTATAAATATGCCCCCAAACATACCTATAACACATATACATCTATATACATACTTATACTAAAAAATGATTCATTGTTTATCTGAAGTTCAAATTTAATGGGGCATCTTGTGTTCTGGCATTAAAGGCCAGGCTTTCTTCATACTGGTCAGATTTTGTGCTCACTCCCTGGCCACTCCTGATGCCAAAAACTCAGTCTCTGTGCACCAGTGCCAAATCGAATCTCAGAGACAGTTTTGGGTGAAATAGAAAAGAATAGTTTTATTGCATTGCCATTTAAAGGGGGACACAGAGGGCTTGTGCCTTGAAAAACTGTGTGTCCCAACCCAGGAGGATTTGGTGAGGAGTTTTATAGCAATGATTCAAGGGTGGAGTTGTCGATAAGAATCAGGGTGTGTGCAGGGCCTGCATTCTTTTAATCTGGCCTCAGGTGGTCTCCTGATGAGCTTCTTGAGGTTATCAAACTGTGATCTTGTCTAGAATGAAGAATGCTAACATATTCCATTTGTTGAGAGTTTTAACTCTGTAAATAGCTCAAAGATATTGTTATGTGTATCCCTTGAGGTGGAAACAGAAGCCTGCCCCCAGAATGTATTATCGTTTCTTGATTGCTCCTCCCTTGTCTCTGCATCCCCTTCCTTCCCTGATTGGCAACTGTTTCAAAGGCTTCTGTGTCCAGGAACCCCACAAGGTCCTGCTCAGTTTCACTCCCCCTGCATGCCCCTCCATTCCCTCTTAGGACTTTGCCTCCCTGGTCAAGCTGACTCTCTGTGGGACAGTAGTTCTCATTCTGTTGCAACACTGGCCCTGAACTGGGCTCTGACACGCACACCAGGGCCATGGTGCAGGACAGCCCACCCATCAGATCCTCCCACCAGTCAACAATGACACCATGCTCTGGGCCACTTCATCTCCCCCCAACTCCCAAGATGATACCCACATTCTTCTGCTCCACCCAGTAGTCTCTAGGATCAAGTGTTCATAGAGGGAAGGACAGGGAAAAAAAGAGGGGGAAAGGGAAAAAAAAACCCAAACCTTTTTGAGTTCAGATTGCAGAATTTAACACCAAGTGCTCATTTCATGATAGCAGTAGATCACCAAGAAATATGTAAGAAAAATGGAAGAAGTTCCTGATAACAGCAAGGATGAATTATAATTTATATTTTCTACCAGAGAATAAAAATTAAAAGGTGAAAAATAAATTGGTTTGGACTGTTTTTCCTAAAAGTCAAAAGTGATAAGCCTGCTTGGATAACAGAAAGAAAGAAACAAAGAGAAGCAGGGGGAAAGGAAGAGACCAGAGAAAACAAAAGAGAACTAAGAAAGGAAGAAAAGAAAGAAGGAAGGAAGAAAGGAAAGAAGGAAGGGGAGAGGGAGGGAGGGAGAAAGGGAATGAGGAAGGGAAATAAGAAGGAAGGAAAATAGAAGAAGAAAGAAAGAAAGAAAGAAAGAAAGAAAGAAAGAAAGAAAGAAAGGAAGGAAGGAAGGAAGGAAGGAAGGAAGGAAGGAAGGAAGGAAGGAAGGAAGGGAGAAAGAAAGGAAGAAAGAAAGAAAATGAAGGAAGACATTGGTAGAGAGATGAAGGGAGGAGGCTAATTATGCTAAATAGGTAAATTACATGAAATGTTTTAAAATTTTATAATTTCAAATTTTATAACTTGACTTAGAAATCTACAAAATCTGTGACTATGGTTGATGTGGAAGATAATTTTGCCTCTCCAGTATGTATTTCTTTCTTTTTCTTTCCTTCCAAACCCTTGTTTAATTCAAGCCAACAAAGGTCTAGATGATAGATGACAATGTATATAATCTAGTGAGTCTCAAATGGGACAGTTCCACACTCCTAGGGAGTGGTTAGCCTACTGTGGAGGTATTCTTGGTTTGCAAAATGACTGAGAAGAGCTAGTAACATTTGATTATCAGGGTCTGAGACAATCTAGCAAACTGAAGAATTATCCCACCCAGAAAAACAAAAGGACTTTCTTTAAGGAACACTGGTCTAAGTCTAACACTGACATCCCTACTCTTTTCCCAGCCTCTCTTCTTGCTTACAGGTAGCCACGGTACCCAGTTCTGACCAATGAAATCCCAGTAGAAATGTATGGAGAAGTTCTGGGAAAACTTTTTATTTCTCTCGAGACAATAGCATGGACGTGAGCATCACTTCCCATGTTTCATCCTTGAAAGTAGCCATCTGTATCCAAGAGAACTCTAGAGGCACTGCCTATGGAATTGATGAAGAGTCGAACCAAAGCCACACATCCCTCTGTCCAGTTATATGAGAAAATGAATCCCTATTTGTTTAAGCCACAAAAGTCATGTTTTTTTGTTACTTTCAGTACAACATATTCCTAACTGAAACTATGGTATATTTATTTCAGGAAAGTTAAATTCAAAGAAATAGCTCAAAGAAATTTGGCTTTGAGGGATCTCTGGTCAGGAAGAGATGACTACAATTTTCTGTTCCAACCCAAACTTCTGACCCACAGAGGATGGAGGTGGCAAAGGGAAGATCGACATTCTATGAAATTATGTGGTAATACAATGCCAACATTTGATGTTTTATAAAAATAATGCAATTAAATTAGATTAGTGTAAAACTCTTACAACCTTTAAAACAAAAGCTTCATAAAATGAAAATGTTGGATAGAGTGTTAAAAACTGCAACACAGTGGTTTCCTTAAGTAGGAGATGTGACATAACATATGATTATGAGGATTTAATAAAATAATATAGTTTGAGGACTTTTTAATCATTAAAGAAACATACATCTTTAGTATTTTTATAATTGGCAAAAGTCTATGTTCAATACAGGATCATACTATATGTTTTGAATATTAATTGGTTGCAATAATATCATACTGAAATTTTATGCAAAGTAAAATTTTGGCAATGTAAAACAGAAACTTGATTTATGTTATTGAATCCCACTCTTTGTAAACATGAGGATAAAAGATAAGAACACCCCAGTCATAAAATAGATAACTGTGCAGTAAATATTCATATTTTTCTCTTTCAAAGGACACAATCATAACTGTTATCAAGCAGATATAAATTCTTCACTGAATCATTCTTTTTTTAATTAAAAAAAATTTTTAAGGTATAGTTGGTTTACAATATTGTGTTAGTTTCTAATGTATAGCAAAGTGAGTCGGTGGTCTATATATATATACACTATATATATATATATACTATATATAAATACTCTTTTCAGATGGTATATATATATAGAGTATATATATATATATACTCTTTTTCAGATTCTTTTCCATTATAGGTTATTACAAGATATTGAGTCTACTTCCCTGTAGACCTTGTTGTTTATCTATTTTATATATGGAAGTGTGTATCTGTTAATCCCAAGCTCCTAATTTATCCCTCCCCCTATTTTCCCCTTTGTACTGAATCATTCTTAGTGAAAATATATTTTGTCATTAAGTCCAGATTGCCCAATTTAATTTTCCTACTTATCAATCAATACATTAACTTTTTATTTTGCTAACCCTTTGGAAATCTTATAACGTAATTTTAATACTAATTTCAGTAATTTTGTGTTCTCCATGAATGTACATGAATGTTTCTGGAGTATCATCATTACCAATAAATGTATATAATTATATAAAAAGAAAGTTGTACTGCCAACGTAATGTGTAAAATAACATACGATATTCATACAGTAACATAACATAAAAGAAAACTGAAAATATTTGTGCGTGTTTTCTCTCTTTTTGAAATAATACTGCAGCTTACAAAATATATGTCATTTGGAAAGACAAATGACAAGAAAATGTGTTTATTTACAGAGTCTGGACAAACAATGCTCTATTGAACCAAGAACATTTAGATGCTTTGTTTGTAGTTTTTCTAATTTAGAGGAAATACAGTATTTCATCCTGTGATAGCACCTGTGTTAGTCTGCTCAGGTTGCCAAAACAAAGTACCACAGACAGCGTGGCTTAAACAACAGGAATTTATTGTTTCACAGTTATGGAGTCTGGAAGTCCAAGTCAAGGAGCCAGCAGAGTTTATGTCTGGTGAGGACTCTCTTTTTGGGTTCTCTCACTCTCTCTGCATGTACAAATAAAAAGCCATTATAGTGGGATTCAATAACATAGATAAAGTTTGTATTTTACATTACATAAACTTTATTTTGTATAAAATTTCAATATGATATCATTGCAACCAATTAAATGTTCAAAATACATAGTATGGAGAAAAGGTCACAAATGAGTAGGAATTTCAGGGTGAACGGACTGCTACAGCTCCTGAGGTTACTGTGCCTCAACCCAAGGCCACAGACAGTGCTGAAAGAGCCTCAGTGCCCATTCTGCAGCTCCCTACTGAGGACCGACTGGGCCTCAGGCCTCTGCTGGAGTCAGGACTGCAGCTCCCACTGCTCAGGCCTCTGAATGACACCACAAGTTCTGTTGCATGATCTTGAGGCAGACCACTGCTGCAGTTTGTGCTTTGGCACATCACTGACCTCGAGGCTACAAGAGTGTAAGAGGAACTTCCCAAATCTCATTTAAATACATAAGCATTGAAAGAAGAGAAAGGGAAATCTCTCCCAGCAACCTCAGAAGCAGCAGATTAAAGCTCCACAATCAACTTGATATACCCTGCAACTGTGGAATACATGAATAGACAACAAATCATCCCAAATTGAGGAGGTAAACTTTGAGAGCAAGATTTATGATTTTTTCCCCTATTCCTCTTTTTCTGTGTAGATGAAGGGCTCTTGGTGCTGCAGTAAGGAGTCGGTGTTTTGCCTCTGAGGTGAGAGAGCCAACTTCAGGACACTGGTCCACAAGAGACCTCCCAGCTCCACATAATATCAAAGGGCGAAAATCTCCTAGAGATCTCCATCTCAACACCAGCACCCAGCTTCACTCAACAACCAGCAAGCTACAGCGCTGGACACCCTATGCCAAACAACTAGCAAGACAGGAACACAACCCCACCCATTAACAGAGAGGATGCCTAAACTCATAATAAGTCCACAGACACCCCAAAACACACCACCAGACATGGACCTGCCCACCAGAAAGACAAGATCCAGCCTCATCCACCAGAACACAGGCACTACTCCCCTCAACCAGGAAGCCTACACAACCCACTGAACCAACCTTAGCCACTGGAGACAGACACCAAAAACAGCGGGAACTACGAACCTACAGCCTGCAAAAAGGAGACCCCAAACACAGTAAGATAAGCAAAATGAGAAGACAGAAAAGCACACAGCAGATGAAGGAGCAAGATAAAAACCCAACAGACCTAACAAATGAAGAGGAAATAGGCAGTCAACTTGAAAAACAATTAAGAATAATGATAGGAAAAATGATCCAAAATCTTGGAAATAGAATAGAGAAAATGCAGGTAACATTTAACAAGGACCTAGAAGAACTAAAGATGAAACAAACAATGATGAACAACACAATAAATGAAATTAAAAACTCTCTAGATGGGATCAATAGCAGAATAACTGAGGCAGAAGAACGGATAAGTGACCTGGAAGATAAAATAGTGGAAATAACTACTGCAGAGCAGAATAAAGAAAAAAAAATGAAAAGAACTGAGGACAGTCTCAGAGACTTCTGGGACAACATTAAATGCACCAACATTCGAATTATAGGGGTTCCAGAAGGAGAAGAGAAAAAGAAAGTGACTGAGAAAATATTTGAAGAGATTATAGTTGAAAACTTCCCTAATATGGGAAAGGAAATGGTTAATCAAGTCTAGGAAGCACAGAGAGAACCATACAGGATAAATCCAAGGAGAAATACATCAAGACACATATTAATCAAACTGTCAAAAATAAAATACAAAGAAAATGTATTAAAAGCAGCAAGGGAAAAACAACAAATAACACACAAGGGGATCCCCATAAAGTTAGCAGCTGATCTTTCAGCAGAAACTCTGCAAGCCAGAAGTGACTGGCAGAACATATTTAAAGTGATGAAGGAGAAAAAACTGCAACCAAGATTACTCTACCCAGCAAGGATCTCATTCAGATTTGATGGAGAAATTAAAACCTTTACAGACAAGCAAAAGCTGAGAGAGTTCAGCACCACCAAACCAGCTTTACAACAACTGCTAAAGGAACTTCTCTAGGCAAGAAACACAAGAGGAGGAAAAGACCTACAATAACGAACCGAAAACAATTAATAAAATGAGAATAGGAACATACATATCGATAATTACTTTAAATGTAAATGGACTAAATGCTCCCACCAAAAGTAATAGATTGGCTGAATGGATACAAAAGCAAGACCCATATATATGCTGTTTACAAGAGAGGCACTTCAGACCTAGAGACACACACAAAATGAAAGTAAGGGGATGGAAAAAGATTTTCCATGCAAATGGAAACCAAAAGAAAGCTGGAGTAGTAATTCTCATATAAGACAAAATAGACTTTAAAATAAAGACTATTACAAGAGAAAAAGAAGGACACTACATAATGATCAAGGTATCTATCCAAGAAGAAGATATAACAATTGTAAATATTTATGCACCCAACATAGAAGCACCTCAGTACATAAGGCAACTACTAACAGCCATAAAAGGGAAAATTGACAGTAACACATTCATAGTACGGGACTTTAACACTCCATTTTCACCAATAGACCGATCATTCAAAATGAAAATAAATAAGGAAACACAAGCTTTAAATGATACATTAAACAAGATGGACTTAAATGATACTTATAGGACACTCCATCAAAAAACAAAAGAATACATATTTTTCTCAAGTGCTTATGGAACATTCTCCAGGATAGATCATAACTTGAATCACAAACCAAGCCTTGGTAAATTTGAGAAAATTGAAATTGAATCAAGTATCTTTTCTGACAGCAAAGCTATGAGACTAGATATCAACTACAGGAAAAGATCTGTAAAAAATACAAACACATGGAGGCTAAACAATACACTAATTAATAACGAAGTGATCACTGAAGAAATCAAAGAGGAAATAAAAAAATACCTAGAAACAAATGAAAATGGAGACACGATGACCCAAAACCTATGAGATGCAGCAAAAGCAGTTCTAAGAGGGAAGTTGATAGCAATAAAATCCTACCTTAAGAAAGAGGAAACATCTTGAATAAACAACTTAACCTTGCACTTAAAGCAATTAGAGAAAGAAGAACAAAAATACCCCAAAGTTAGCAGAAGGAAAGAAATCATAAAAATCAGATCAGAAATAAATGAAAAAGAAATGAAGGAAACGATAGCAAAGATCAATAAAACTAAAAGCTGGTTCTTTGAGAAGATAAAAAAAAAATTGGTAAAACATTAGTCAGACTCATCAAGAAAAAAAGGGAGAAGACTCAAATCAATAGAATTAGAAATGAAAAAGGAGAAGTAACAACTGACACTGCAGAAATACAAAAGATCATGAGAGACTACTACAAGCAACTCTATGCCAATAAAATGGACACCCTGGAAGAAATGGAAAAATTCTTAGAAATACACAACCTGCCAAGACAGAATCAGGAAGAAATAGAATATATGAACAGACTAAACACAAGCAATTAAATTGAAACTCTGATTAAAATCTTCCAACAAACAAAAGCCCAGGACCAGATGGCTTCACAAGCAAATTCTATCAAACATTTAGAGAAGATCTAAAACCTATCCTTCTCAAACTCTTCCAAAATATAGCAGAGGGAGGAACACTCCCAAATTCCTTCTACGAGGCCACCATCACCTTGATACCAAAACGAGAAAAGGATGTCACAAAGAAAGAAAACTACAGTCCAATATCACTGATGAACATAGATGCAAAAATCCTCAACAAAATACTAGCAAACAGAATCCAACAGCACATTAAAAAGATCATACACCATGATCAAGTGGGGTTTATGTCAGGAATGCAAGGATTCATCAATATACACAAATTAATCAATGTGATAAACCATATTAACAAATTGAAGGAGAAAAACCATATGATCATCTCAATAGATGCAGAAAAAGCTTTTGACAAAATTCAACACCAATTTATGATAAAAACCCTGCAGAAAGTATGCATAGAGGGAAGTTTCCTCAACATAATAAAGGCCATATATGACAAACCCACAGCCAACATCATCCTCAATGGTGAAAACCTGAAAGCATTTCCACTAAGATCAGGAACAAGACAAGGTTGCCCACTCTCACCACTATTATTCAACATAGTTTTGGAAGTTTTAGCCACAGCAATCAGAGAAGAAAAGGAAATAAAAGGAATCCAAATCAGAAAAGAAGAAGTAAATCTGTCACTGTTTGCAGATGACATGATACTATACATAGAGAATCCTAAAGATGCTACCAGAAAACTACTAGAGCTAATCAATGAATTTGGTAAAGTAGCAGGATACAAAATTAATGCACAGAAATCTCTGGCATTCCTATATACTAATGATGAAAAATCTGAAAGTGAAATCAAGAAAATACTCCCATATACCACTGCAACAAAAAGAATAAAATATCTAGGAATAAACCTACCTAAGGAGACAAAAGACCTGTATGCAGAAAATTATAAGACACTGATGAAAGAAATTAAAGATGATAAAAACAAATGGAGAGATATACCATGTTCTTGGATTGGAAGAATCAACATTGTGAGAAGGACTGTACTACCCAAAGCAATCTACAGATTCAATGCAATCCCTATGAAACTACCACTGGCATTTTTCACAGAACTAGAACAAAAAATTTCACAATTTGTATGGAAACACAAAAGACTCCGAAGAGCCAAAGCAATCTTGAGAACAAAAATCGGAGCTGGAGGAATCAGGCTCCCTGTCTTCAGACTATACTACAAAGCTACAGTAATCAAGACAGTATGGTACTGGCACAAAAATAGAAAGATAGATCAATGGAACAGGTTAGAAAGCCCAGAGATAAACCCACACACATATGGTCACCTTATCTTTGAAAAAGGAGGCAGGAATATACAGTGGAGAAAGGACTGCCTCCTCAATAATTGGTGCTTGATAAATTGGACAGGTACATGTAAAAGTATGAGATTAGATCACTCCCTAACACCATACACAAAAATAAGCTCAAAATGGATTAAAGACCTAAATGTAAGGCCAGAAAGTATCAAACTCTTAGAGGAAAACTTAGGCAGGACACTCTATGACATAAATCACAGCAAGGTCCTTTTTGACCCACCTCCTAGAGAAATGGAAATAAAAACAAAATTAAACAAATGGGACCTAATGAAACTTCAAAGCTTTTGCACAGCAAAGGAAACCATAAACAAGACCAAAAGACAACCCTCAGAATGGGAGAAAATATTTGCAAATGAAGCAACTGACAAAGGATTAATCTTCAAAATTTATAAGCAGCCCATGCAGGTCAATAACAAAAGAACAAATAACCCAATCCAAAAATGGGCAGAAGGCCTAAATAGACATTTCTCCAAAGAAGATATACAGAGTGCCAACAAACACATGAAAGAATGCTCAACATCATTAATCATTAGAGAAATGCAAATCAAAACTACAATGAGATATCACCTCACACCAGTCAGAATGGCCATCATCAAAAAATCTAGAAACAATAAATGCTGGAGAGGCTGTGGAGAATAGGGAACACTCTTGCACTGCTGGTGAGAATGTGAATTGGTTACAGCCACTATGGAGAACCGTTTGGAAGTTCCTTAAAAAACTACAAATAGAACTACCATATGACCCAGCAATCCCACTACTGGGCATATACTCTGAGCAAACCATAATTCAAAAAGAGTCACATACCGAAATGTTCATTGCAACTCTATTTATAATAGCCCGGAAATGGAAACAACCTAAGTGTCCATCATCAGATGAATGGATAAAGAAGATGTGGTACATATATACAATGGAATATTACTCAGCCATAAAAAGAAATGAAATTGAGCTATTTGTAATGAGGTGGATAGACCTAGAGTCTGTCATACAGAGTGAAGTAAGTCAGAAAGAGAAAGACAAATACCATATGCTAACACATATATATGGAATTTAAGAAAAAAAAAATGTCATGAAGAACCTAGGGGTAAGACAGGAATAAAGACACAGACCTACTAGAGAATGGACTTGAGGATATGGGGAAGGGGAAGGGGAAGCTGTGACAAAGCGAGAGAGAGGCATGGACATATATACACTACAAATGTAAGGTAGATAGCTAGTGGGAAGCAGCCGCATAGCACAGGGAGATCAGCTCGGTGTTTTGTGACCACCTGGAGGGGTGGGATAGGGAGGGTGGGAGGGAGGGAGACTCAAGAGGGAAGAGATATGGGAACATATGTATATGTATAACTGATTCACTTTGTTATAAAACAGAAAGTAACACACCATTGTAAAGCAATTATACTCTAATAAAGATGTAAAAAATAAATAAGCATCAAGATGTTCAACTTTTCCATAAATAGTATCACATGATTAACTCTAAGACTGTTCAAAACTTATCAAGTTGTTTACGTATTATTTTTTGAAAGCCATGATTTAGCAATCTTGGAGGACCACAGAGAACCAATCAAGCTGCCCAAGACCTTTAACAGGGAAACAGCACTTCTCTTGCAAAAAGCCCTTGGGCATCTGGCTTGAGTGCCTCTCACAACATTATGATTATAGTTAATTACTTTTGTTGGGTCCAAGTTTCAATTTTTTTTTGTAGCAGATCGCTTCAAATGCTGAGTAAGTTTTATGTCCTTGGATTTAAACAAACAAACAAACAAACCTTTATAAAAACAGGATTGAGTTAAAAAAATAAAAAGCCTTTAAAAAATCCTTTGATTATCAAATCAGATGAGAAAACTCCTTTGTGTAAAGGGCACTCATTGCTTCTCTTTGCCCTTGTTCTTTTTATTATTTGTCTATAAAAGGAAACCACATAGGAAAGAAGACAGACAAACTCCAATAAACCCACTCCTCAAGCCAAATCTGGTGAATGAAAATTTCTTATACCAGCATTCCTCAGTCCAGCTACCTCAGGTCACTTAAAAAAAATTTATAGACTTTCTATAGTCATGTTTTGTTTTGTCTGTGACTATCTGAATCTGAGAAAGATCTCTCTTTAACAATGCTTTCTGACACAAAGTGAAAATTAGTTGGGTGAACAGTTGAAACTACAATTAAGATGAGCGTCTCAAGACAACTTTTAGCAATGGTTTAAATGTGCCTATTTCAGTCTAAATTTTAGTCTGTGCCTCTTCTAGGACCAACTGCTAGTTTATATATGTATTTCTACTTTAACCCATATTTGTATACTTATCATTTAAATGGCATAAGTTCACTGTTGACAATTTAAAATTATAATGGCCAACTTGAGAAATTTCATAGAAACAAACTTTATTGCTGGACGGGTCCCTTAGAATTGAAAATGAGCAAACTTTCAAATATTAAATATGTGTTTATTTTTTTCAGATAATGGTCTGCATTATTTGAAATGAAAGTGTACATTTTTAAATTAAATTCACAGAATTATAAAACCATCACCACAACATAAGTCTAGAATATTTTCTTCAGTCCTCCAAAAACTTCATATTCAGTAGCTCACATTCCTCTTCTCCTCCCTCCCTCCACCCCACCACTGACTCTCCCAGCCTTTAGGTAAACACTAATCTACTTTCTATCTCAATAGAGTTGCATATTTTGGACATTTCATAAAAATGGAATCATATAAAGTGCAGTCTTTTGTTACTATTTGCTCTCACATAGTATGTTTTCAGGATTCATTTGTGTTGTAGCATGTATCAGTACTTCATTTCTTTTTGCTGAATAATATTTCATTGTATGGGCAACCACAGTATGTTTATACATTCACCAGTTTGGTGTTACTTCCACTTTTAGTCTATTAATAAAATTTTGCTATGAAAAAAAAAAAACATATAGTATGATCCTGTATTGAATATAGATTTTTGGCAATTATGAAAATACTGAAAATGCATAGCTCTTTACTGTTTCAAAAGTCCTCAAAGTATATTATTTTATTAAGAGACAGGGAAAATACTATGATAAAAACTTTATTTAGAAAGGATCCTCAATAAGTTTTATAACTCCCAAAAAACTAGGAGATATTATTATAATTACACTTAACATATAAAATTTGCAGTGTCCTGCAATAGATTACAGGGAAAAGAAAATGATCAACCAATTCATATCCTAGACAATTATTAGTAAATATTTGAAAATAACGTATCTTACTCATAATAAAGATGAAAAAAATTTAAATGATATACCATTTTCATGTAAAACTAGGAAAAAAGTTAATACACAATATTTCTATAAGGATGTGTTGAAGCAGTTTTCTCATGTATAATCCTGGTGGGAGAGAAATTTGATGCAATACTTTAGGAAAGTGATTTGGAAATTTATTTCAGGAGCTTTAAAAGGTGTTGACAAGGAGTCTCATGCTTGTTTCTCAACTAGGCTCTAAGATCAGTGAGTGCAGATAGTGTGTCTTCCTTGTCCATTTAGCCCTGAACTCCAAACCCAATGCCTGAAATACAATAGAGAATCAATGAACACTTGTTGAATTGAATTCAACTGATCCTGATTGTGCTCTCTAGAGACAAACAGGGAAAATAACAAAATGTCCTTGGTAATCTCTCTTCCACAAAAGGCACCTTCAAGTACATAAAAACAGCTTTCATGATTCTCTAAGAATCTTCTTTTCCTGGCAGGTCATTGGCCCCATGTTTCCATACTCCATGCACTGGGACCTCATCTCCAGATGTGGTGCTGTCTGCCAGGGCCATGCATGGAACAAGACTCCACTGTGATTTTCCTTGCCTTCATCATTGTACTACAATTAATGAAGCTTAAGATCACATTAGCTTTATGATATGATATTAGACAGAAGAACAATGTTTAAATAATGATGTGTGTATTATGATTAAGCTATTTGAATTAGGCTTGTATGTGCTCAACACCTGGAAGAGAATACAAAACAATTAAAATTGTGTAATGATGATGGCATTACAATAATTTTTACTTACTTTTGTAGTTGCTGAAACATTATAATTAAAGTAAAAACAATTTCTTCACTTTTGGCAACTGCTTCACATTATCGATTCATATACAGCTTGCAATCAACTAAAAGGCATCTACTTTTTGCAAATAAACCATCTTTAGTCCAGCTCTTTCCACATCCTGGATTTATATAATGGATGTTTTTAATCTAGTATGAGATTTTACACTGGAAGATTAATTGTGATATATTCAATCATATTTCAGCCTGTGGATAGCCTTTTGAATCTTGATTCTTAAAAATTAGCTCTCCTTCCCAGTTTTGGGTCACATGAAATGTTATGTCATTTATTTTTTAAAAATCACATAAAAAAAGAAAATACTAAGTTAGATAGAACCAAGTACGTATCATTTGAGCATACATTTCAGGGTGATAACGTTTAAATCATCACCTCTCTGTCCTTACAGAAGTTACTTAATTTATTGTATACATTACTAGCTGTCTTAATTTATTTGCTATAACAAATGACCACAGACTGGGTAACTTATAAACAATAGAAATTTATGTCTCACAGTTCTGGAGGCTGGAAGCCTGAGATCAGAATGCCCAAATGGTTTAGTGAGGGACCCTCTTGTAGGTCGCAGACTTCTGGTTGTATCTCACTTGAGGAAGGGCCAACGGAGCTCTCTGGAGCCTCTTTTATAAGGGTACAAATCCCATTTATGAAGGCTCTGCTCTCATGACCTACTCACCTCCCCAAATCTCCACCTCCTAATACCATCACATTGGGCAATAGAATTTTAACATATGAATTTTGGGGAAAACAAACATGCAGATTACAGCACCTGCTTATCCCTCAATGCTTCATGAGATTGTTTTTCAGATTAATTTAGCAGAAGTCAAGATACTCTTTTCATGGATATTGTTTTACCATTCAAGTAATACTTACAGAAATGGCAACACTGAGATGGTCCAGTTCTATTCATTTCGACAGAAAAGAATTTCACACATGTTCTGAAGTGGTTTTCTAACTTGAATTCATGTAAGAATCCCCAAACTTTTTTTTTTAATGCACATTCCAGGAATCCAGAATGTACTCAGAACATTTTGATTTAGTAAATCTGGAGTAAGGCTCAGGAATCTTCATTTGTAGTAAAGACTCCTCTCTCCCTAGATTTTTCCTACATAGTTTGTCCTCTGACTGTATTTTTGAAAAATACTGGCAGTTATTTGTTGTAGAGGGAAAAATGTACTAATTTTCAACCCATAGAAATACGATGTGGGCACATAAGAAATGCAATGTCAGCAATGTTTATTGGGAACATATTCTATACAATGAGATAAGAAAGAACAAGTAATCCAACAGGGAACATACAATTTTATATTATATAGTAAGACAACACATGAATAGAATCAATAAAATGTGACAGTAAGTATAAAAATGAAGTGATTTCCACATAAATGTTGGTTCAACAAACGTTTATTGAATGCAATCACAGAAGATAATAAGTAACAGGCAAGAACAATCAAAGTACATAAAAATCACAAATAATACTGAGTTTAAGAGTAATCAAAATTTCTGACCATCTCCTACACATGTGATTTTTATTTTTCTGCACATGTGGATATGTCAGCAACTGGAATGTTCATATGTTTTTCTAAGAATTATGAACAAGTTATGTAATGGTTTGGTGGTCCAGAGACATCCTTTGTATATAGGTGGGTCTCTAAAGATCTTATGTGACACCAGGATGTTTCTATGTATAGGAAAAAATAAATAAATTGCACATTTCTAAAGAATATTGGTTTTTGTTGTTGCCACTGTCCACATATTTGTTTTTATTCAATCTTCAAAATACCTTACACAATAAAGTATTTTTCATTTTATAGTACTACATGACTGTATCCCAATATTAAATTTTTCCAGAATGCAAATTTGATAGTATAACTTCTTACTTTAAAGCCCTTCAGATTCTCCCCATTACTCTTAGGACAAAGTCCAAATTCTGGGCTACAAGGCCATCATGGGCTGAATCCTCAAGCCACCCCTCTCAAAGATTTTCCCATCAACTATCTACAGCCTAGCCACAGTGAATTTGAGCACACTCATCAAAAATTGGTTATGTACCAAATACTGTCCTTGATGCTTTACACACCAATTCACTTTTAATTCTCCCTAAGATTGTTCAAGATAAGTCATATTTCCTTTTCTTTTCAAAAGTTGGTCACTTGAAAAGTGAGGTCATCTTTTCCAAGTCACATAATGTCATATCAATTAGAAAATGATGTTTTTATTTGATCTCAGAAAAGTCTAGGTCCAAAACCTAAATTCTCCACCATTGTACTGTGGGCCTTGCTTTCCAGTTTCTTCACATTTTCAAATATGCCTTAGTTCTCTGTTCCTCAGGGCTTTACCAATTCTGCTTGGAAAACTACCCCCATTCCCAGAGTCCCCTTTACAGGCTAGTCCTACCTACCCTTCCTCTGGCCAGTCTAGGCTCTATGTGTGTGTTACCATTTCACCCAGCACAATAAATCATATTGTAATTGTTAGAGTATCATAATAGATCTTGGACTGCATACCTTCTGTTTTTAAAACACAGCTATTAAATTATTCAAAGGCCTAAGTGGGACAAAACCCATATTAGTGTGTTCTTTTTGTTTTGTTTTACCAAGCACTTGTAATGAATTTTCTGTTTTATGTTAACCTTTACTCTGTAGTGAAACTTTGCAGCAGTCATTAAAAACATAAATACTGGTATCAGACAACCTGGTTTGGAACTGCAGTTCTGCAGCTCATTAGTTGTGAAACTTGAGAAATTTACATAATATTTCTATGGCTAAACTACTCATTGATAAACTATAGTAACAGTCATGCCTACCTCATATTACTGTTGTGAGGATTGAATAAATTAATATATATGTTAAATCATCTCAGAAAAAAATAATATATAGTAAGTTCTATATATTGTTAGTTCTTATTAATTTTTTTTACTATATGGACATTGAAAGTCATATTGAGGCATATAAAACATTAAACAGGTCATTTACTCATTATCAAAAAATTTTAAATATAATAAAATATGTGTATTTGCTAAAGATATAGCTAAAGATAATTGCGATAGTTTCAGGTAAAGAATGCTATTCTTTCAAACTTAGATTGATTGTTCCAGAAATTGTAAAAGAAAATAGCTTCGGCTAGTCTCTTAATTAAATTACATTATGTGAAAGATATAAAATGTATGAAAATAGTATACATGATCATCAAATCACAATTCGGTGGCAATACTGATTTTTCAGTGAGCATAAACTCCACTTCTCTTTAATGTCTGTGGTTGCTTTAAAAGTTGGTCTTTTAAAATCAATGCTCAGGGAATTCCCTGGTGGTCCAGTGGTTAGGACTCCATGCTTTCATTGCCCAGGGCTTGGGTTCAATCCCTGGCAAGGGAATTAAGATCCCGCAAGCCATGCTGCACCGCCAAAACAACAACAAAAAAATCAATGCTCAAATGATTTCCAAGGATGCCGGGCTCCAATACACACCAGAATAAGCAAAGGTTTATCAGTTTATCCTAGACGTTGTGGTAGGAGTACATTTATTCCCTACCGCATTTGAAAAGTGAAGTAGGTCTGGAGACTGAATGTGAATGAACACCAATCACTCAGTGCACTAGGGTACGGTTTCATGCAATCCCCAGGGCCGGTGTGCAGCCAAGAGTTGTGTGATGGCTGAAGTTTGCACAAACAATAAATAATAGACATAAACCCAATTTTAAAATGTTTGCTTGAAAGAGAAAAAAATATTTTAGTACATCAGTTTTTCAAAGAACTGCCAGGTGACACTCAAAGCCCTTGCTTCACACTTGGAAGCTGAGAGTACTGAGGTGGAAGTTTCCAGAAGTCAGTGGAGAGCATCCAGACTCTTCTCACCGCTGCCTCACTACTATTTCAGAAGGCAGCAATGTAGGAATGGCAAAGAGTAGCCCTCCTTTCATTATGTTATCTTTCTCTAAAGTGGACCATATACAAAGAGGTGGGACAATACACGCACTCACTCACATACCCACCTAGTCTAGTCCCTCTGTTCCAAGTGCCTGTGAAACTGAGATTAAATGTTTCAATCACAATTTCCACACTGGCAGCAAATGGACAGACCTGAGAATCAGCAGACATTCAAAGAGTCCCAGCAGGAATATTAGAAGGTCATTTCTGAGGTCTCTTTTCTTCACCAATCACTGCTGTTATTACCTTAAGTTACTATTAATAATATTGAAACTACTTGTATTCTATTATTACATTACAGTACTATTAAAGATATTGAAAAATATTCAAGTTTTAGTTTGACATTGTTGTAGTATCCAGAATGTCAAAAGAATTTGAAATGGAAATGACTTCATTTGATCTTAGCTGTAACTCTCTCAGAAATATTTCTGAAATTTTCTCAGCTAATACATATGGTTATTTAATTAATGTTATTTGTGGTTTTGTTAAACTGATATATTTCATAATAACTTCTAATTAGAAAAGAAGTTAATTGAGGACATGAAAGTTTAACCAGAAAGAGAACATAATCCAAGAATTTCATTTAAAATTATTTAATAGTATAAATTCCAGGGATGCATAACTTGCATATTAATAGAATATACAAGTATTCATAGACAAAATTAAAAATAGAGAATTAATATGCATGCTAACATTAATATTATGTTGCTATTTATTAGATGAGAATATTTTAAATATTTATGTAATACTTTTTCCCAAGGTAAAAAATTATAATCAAATATATTCTGAAGAAATCTTCTATTTATTTTTCTTTTTTAAAAAAAAAATTTATTTATTTTTAACTCTTTATTGGAGTATAATTGCTTTACAATGGTGTGTTAGTTTCTGCTTTATAACAAAGTGAATCAGCTATACATATACATATATCCTCATATCTCTTCCCTCTTGCATCTCCCTCCCACCCTCCCTATCCCACCCCTCTAGGAGGTCACAAAGCACCGAGTTGATCTCCCTGTGCTATTAAAATAAATATTTCAACTTATTCTAGAAAGATTTCAGATTGGGTGGCATGCATGGTATAGAGTGAAAAGGAGAAAAGAAATGGTTAAAGAGAAGAGAGCTCAGTAGTAATGAGCTAATGTTACATTGGCTTCCTTCTTAATTTCACTAACGCAAACAAGCTGCAGACATTCGGGGAAAAGAGAGAACAGAACTGGTTTATATAAATTATACCTCCAAATTCTGAAGGTGCTGAATGGACAACTGGTTAGAAAAACATCTCTGTTTCTTGAGAATTATTCCTGACGCTTGTAATTTCATAGTTAAGCTTTTTTCTCCTTCTTTGCTTCTGCTCAGCCACTGAACATTAACTATATGCAAATCTATGTGTATGTGTATGTGTGTGTGTGTAAATATGCATGCAAGTGCTGGCTATAAAATGTTGCTGAGCTCTGTTTGTTCAGCTCTAGCATAACAGGCAGAGAATAGAAAACTCAATCTGCAGCACTCAGTCCAGGGTCATGTTTATTTATTTCTTTCTTTGATAGACTAAAGCCTGCTCTATCTGCCTGAAATATATTTCCACATATAAGAAATGAAAACGGACAAAAATGCAACAGTTATATAGGCATATTTTGCCATCAGTGATGCTAAGAAAAAATAAAAATGAAATAATATGCCAGTGGCTAAAACCATTTCTGCAACCTTGCCAAGAAAAATTTAGCAATGTGTCATGTATGTACTTGAACTGTTTGCTCTTGAGCTGGGCTTAAGAACATAAACATGGCTAAATGTCCAGGCTTCAGGCCTTAGAGACTCTGCTCACTCTCTTTTGTAATGAAAACATGAAAAACTTTGGACAATCTTCATGTGTCTCTCCAAAAATGACACATTTTATTTTTGTCTTCAGTGATTGTATTTGAGATAAAAGATAGCTAAAAGTGGGTGGAAATTTTGAAATAATCTAGTGGAATTCTTTAAAACAATAAATTAAAGGGTTTACTGTAAATTGTCAAGAATTCATCTGCTCCATATAACATGATTTTATGTATAGAAGCCATCAAGTATCACTAAATTTAATGATGTATCAATTAAAACTAAAGTTTATAATAGGTAAATTATAAGATGAATACAATAGATCTCTAACTATAAACATATTAACTATTGCAAGATTCAGAATTTTATTGCTTATCAGAACAAATAATAAGAGAGAAAATCTATTTGTGGCTTATTCTCATGAATATAGAGTCTAAGAAAGTTCAGATACCAGTCATTTGTACATATTAATGAAAGGAGAAATATAAATAATTTACATCAGCTTCTTCCCCAGCCTTATCTCCTACTTCCTTCCTTCTCACATAATCCATGAGGACCATACTGAATAACTAACCTAAATATTTCATAGCTCCCTATAATTTCAGTTCCTTCCATTTTTAAGCACTTTATTGTATTTTTTTAACTTTTATTTTATATTGGGCTATAGTTGATTTACAACATTGTATTGGTTTCAGGTGTACAGCAAAGTGATTCAGTTATACGTATACATATATCTATCTATACTTTTTCAAATTATTTTCCCATTTAGGTTTCCCAGAATATTGAGCAGAGTTTCCTGTGCTATACAGTAGGTTCTTGGTGGTTATCTATTTTATACATAGTAGTATGTACATGTCAATCCCATACTCCCAATTTATCCTGCCCCCAACATTTCCCCTTTGGTAACCATAAGTTTGTTTTCTAAGTTTGTGAGTCTGTTTCCTTTCATCTCTGCTTGTAATCTTTTCTTTTTATCTTGCCTATTTGTCTGTTTCTCAGGGGTCCTCATACAACTGAGCCCGTAAAATAGATAAGAAGGTCACTTATCAACCGAAGTGATTGATCTTAATCGCCAAGGTGAAATTGAACTCATGCTAAACAGTTGGAACAAGGAGGACTATTTGTGAAACCCAGGGCGTTGACTGGAGTGCTTCTTGGTACATTCTTTCCCAAGAATCCTGGTCAATAGAAATTGTAGCAACACAATAAAGACAGGACCACCATGGACCCTGATTAGGCAGGATCATCTCATCAGGTAAAGACTTCCATACAGCTGAGATCCTGGCAGATGTAAAAAAAAACAAAACGAAACAAAACAAACAAAACAAAAAAAGTAGTAAAGTAAGGAATCTAGAATTACCTAGAAATGGCCCTCATGACTAGCATCAGAAATGAGGACTACAGAAATAAAATGTTTTTCACCTTCCCTTCCCCCTCACTTTCCTACCTTATAGGAGCATACAGGCGATATCTTCTGTTTAAGTTTCAGGTGGGCAGATCACTAAGTTGTCATCACCATAGCTAATAGAAATGTGGGTGATCCTTGGGTTGGGTACATAGCATTTCATCTGGACAAATGTAAGAGTGAATGCAAAAGGGTGAGCCCTGCTGTATAATTCCCATTTATTTGTCCAGACCCACTCTTCATCTTTTTCTACCCTTTGTGACCTAGAAGCCTGACCTATATAAAAGACATAAACGAGCTCTCTTCACCTTCTAGCTACCAGTTGGGTTTAGTTCATGGGAATTGCCAACAGATCAGAGGAAAGGGGAAAAGGAGTGAGATGAATTTATTTCCCATTTCCTTCGGTGGGTTGACTATCCCTCTATCAAAGGTCACAGCTCCTACAAGACAACATTTTCAATAGTTATTCTTCTGAGTTCTAATACCCACCCTTTCCTCTTGCCATTTTAGTGTCCCTTAAGGCTTGGGGAATACACCTACCCCCCTGACCTTTTCTAGTGTCAGGGCATTACTCCACCTTAAACTGGTTTCCTTGGACTTTGTCCAAACTGTTGGAAGTAACCCCCCCCTCTATTAAACTTTCTTTGATTACTATCTCTTTCTGTCAAAAAAATGGACTGATTGCAGTTGTCAACAGTCTGAAATTATGTCTACAGCCAAATTATATTTATAAAATAATCCATTTTCTAATACAGTATGCTGAATAATCTTTTTCCAATGTGCTATTGAAATGAGAATAAAGGATATTACAAATAAGTAAATAAACCCCTAAGAATGCTAAAAGTGGAAAAGGCATCTGCTGATAAGAAATGTTAATAAAATTTTAGAAGACAGTAAGGAGATAGGGTTGTAGAGAAGTGTAATCCATATCAAAGAAGTCACATCTTAATATATGCATGGGTGAAGGTTACAAGCAGTTGGAGCTCTTATGGAGTGGTGAAAAAAATAAAGCTAAGTGGCTGTAACTCTGGAGTTATGAAGTACAGAAAGCAGCAGAGAGTTCTAGGTGGCCTTGACAGAATTTAAGCAAAGACCCATTTACAGAACTGCTGTGTCATTCAACTGTCACTCCCTCCTCAGTATGCGTGGAGCAGCTGACTATAGTTTTTTGTCTTCCTGGCTGAAGATCTCACCTTCCATCTGAGCAGAAGATCCTCTTGGATGGTCCACAAAGGCAGTCACCGTGGTTGAAAGGAGAGGCAGAAAGCAGCAGGGGATGGCTCTAGATCTGTTCAATGAAGCTGGGTGTTGGGGAGAGGGAAGGAGAAGCAGTTCTACCCATAACAAAATAAATCAGCATACTCCACCCCCAAAGTCAAGTCCTTCACCCTAAGTCATTGTCAGCATGCCTGCTCTCAAGAGCAAATTTAACCTAAAGAGAGGCTTGCCTGGCAACTGGACTGGCTCACAGTCAGCGTTCTGTCCACACAAGAGGAGCCTTTAGGGCAACAGATCTGTGAATCTGCAGAGCAAACTCAGCTGACAAAGAGATTCATCAGCTTAGCAGCTAACTTGTCAGTATTAGTGAGTGATACACTGAGATTCACCAGTTATAAAATCTAAAGAGAGAAAACTAGTGATCACAGGAGAAATGGCAAAATGAGAACAATAAAAATATATTTTTTTAAAAATCCATGTTAGTAACCTCAGAGAGATTTGGGAGATGTTGCCTGCCTAAAATAAGAACAAGCTGCCATAAAAAAGAACAATAAATGAGAAAGAAGTTTTGGAAATTAAAAGTATGATTGCCAATATTAATTGAAACAAATCAATAAGAATACCTAATAAATTGGGCAATCCTGGATTAACAATCTGGAAGATAAAGACAAGGATATCTTTCAGAATATAAAATTTAAAACACTAAGAAATGGAAAATATTTAAAAAAATAAATGCCAATCAGTTATATCCAGAATGTTAAAGACCACTGGAGGACCAGAAAGAAAGAGGAGAGGCAGTTGATGGGTACAAATAGCCACAGAGATAATACAAAACAAATCTCTAAGAAAAAGACTCAAATTGAAGAACTCCACAACTACAAGAAAAATGAAAAGAGGTACAAACTGTAAGAGAGAACTGTGAAATTTCAGAATTCCAAGCACAAAAAGAAAATCATAAAATTTCTTCCAGTGGGGGGGAAAAAATGAACTGCAGAGGAAAGAGTATTAGATGGGCATCAGACTTCCTATTACACCATGATATGCTGGAAAAAAAGGCATTAAATATCTCAAAAAATGTACTTAATTAGAATTCTGTATATAGGAAACTTTTCAACCAACTATGAAAGGAATTTAGAAAAAAACATTTTAGGCTGCAAGGTCCTAGTGTCCATGAGTCTCTCCTGAAAAAAAAAAAAAACAAAAAAAGTATTTTTTTAAATTTAAATTTAAAATACAGAAAAACAAAATAGGAAGCAAGAAAGAAGTCATGGATCTGAGAGAATGAGCCAAACTGAAGAGTGATATGAAAGGAAATCACAGAATAATTTGAACAGGAAGTAATATGTAAAATTTTACTTTACCAAAATTTTCTTCAGGAAGAAAATGACTCATTACCCAAACTGTATGATTAAGAATAGCCTGTTGGTTTTCAAAACTTAAAGGCATATATCCCTGTTACTCAATAACAACAAAGTCAAATGAAAAGTCCAGGAAAAATAAAAAGTTGTACAAGAATGGCATGGTCCAAATATGAACATTTGTTTTAGGCAACTGATTGAGTGAAAGAAATAAATCCATTTGAAGTTGAACTACAATATACTGAGGACAAATAATGAGCCCAAATCTACACTCGAATTTTTCCTATATGTTAAATAATGTAGTTCTTTTAAAAGTCTTGAAGTAAGCATTACAATCATATAATAAATGTACATTTAATGAAAATAACTCTGGAAGCATTTAAATTCCTTGCTTAAGATTTCCCAGAAAATAGTGAAGAGTGAAGAAGATTCTACCCAGAAGCAAAATGGACGAATTGTGGAATGATAAGATTCATGACTCTAAATCTAAATATAATTGGATACTTGTTTGTCAAGATATTGAAAAGATCACTTATTCCAGTGGAAAGCTGGATTAGAAAATGAATATATTTTCTCATTCACATATCCAACAAATATTTATCAAGCTAATATTATGGGTTAGGCAACATATTCAGAATACAAAGAAAAATAAAATGTCTCAGTTTTCAAGAGGCATACAGTTTAGAAGATTATTAATCAAAGATACAGGCATGCTGGTAATCAAAGGCTTTATCACTGAGATCCCTTCTCTGCCCATTACTGTTTCAGAGATTTCTGGACTTTGATCATAGTAAGCCCACATGAGCCTTCCAAACTAAAAATTTTATAAACAAATGAAATAATATTTTTTGGATCCTTGAGCATTAATCAACATGGTCGAGGGTATTAAAGTTTCCAGTGCTTTATAATGCTTCTATAATGCTTCTAGATCTTTCTTATTTCACAAAACATTTGAGAAAAGGGACATTTTAAAGAAGCAATGGGCCCACAGGACTGAAGAAATTCAGAAGGATAAGAAGCTCGAAAGGGAAAGATGTCTTTGCAAATCACATGCTCAGTTATGATCTTTCAGATGGAGAAGAAATTGAAAACCATCATTTGTCATGGTTCTCACAGACTCAAACTATAACCAAGAGGATTTCACTGTGTAATCTTAGAGAAAAATGAAAGTCTTTGGTTCTATAATACATTATTGAGACATTTAAAATTTAATGGATATTGTATGATTCATCCTTGTCCAGTAATACTAGTCAGTGTAAAAAATGACATAGATATTATTGTAAAGGTATTAATTCCCAGAAGTGACATGCTTGCAAGTAGGAACTCTTCCAGTTAATTACTTTCTTTGAATCGTGGGATTTAAGGGATTCAATAAGCGTGAACAGGAAACACACGTTAAGTCGGTAAAATATTAACCACCGTGTTAGACCAGGAATGACAATTTTAAACAATGTTTTATGCCCCATTAACCTGTTACATTTTCTATCAACACAGGCTTAGTAACCAGTTGAAAATCTTGATCACATTCTGAAAATTCAGATTATAAATACTCAAGATATAATCTTTTGTCCTAGTGGGCAACATATAATCCTTTAAAAAGAATAAATGCAGCATAGAAGAAAGTCCATTTAAATAGAGGATTTATAATTTATTTTTTTCTAGAAGCCATTTTCTTATTTCAGTTGATAGTTACCTCTGTTTTATCTTTACTATGAAATTTCTCCTTTCATGATTTAATTGCCTTATGTAAATTACTATAACAAAAGTTGAATAATTATAATCTTTAGAAAATTAGTGTAGCAACATATATATGTTCCCCTAACTTACAAAGGAATTTTCTGTGAAACACCAGTGTGCTTGTTTAACTAAAACATGTAAAAATAGTGGCTCACTAAGTAGCAAATAAGAAAAATTTAATATTCCCTGAACCAAATACTTCATAGGGATCACTCCCATTTAAATCTATAAGTCAGGTTTTGCTATTATTCTCATGTTGGCAATGAGGAGTCTAAGGCTTAGGAGACCCTTTGACTTACCAGGGTCAAGTGACGGAACCACAACGTCATCCATCAGGCAGTCACAGTCCAGAAACTTGAGCTTTTAAACACTGTACAGTACTGAACTAGGTTCTCATCTCCCACCAAACAATGATAACTGTGATGTAACAAAATTGTCTGCATATGATAATCATGTTTTGCTAACACACACACACACACACACACACACACACACACACAGAAATGACTACAAGACTATGCACCCAAATTGTAATCATTATTATAACTGGATGATGAAATTATAAGTGACCCATTTTATTTTGTTTTTTATGCTTTTCAACGTATTTCCAACTTTCTACAATATTTACTTTTTCTAAAAAGGATTTTATTAACTGGATCAGATATGTTGAAATCATTGTCAATATTTCCTTATAATATTAATAATAATTTGATATAATCTAATGATGATAGCAATAAATATATTACAACAATAAACAAAATGACTTTTAATTTGATCTAGTAAGCCTACATTTAATGATGATTTTTGGAGATATGAGGGTTACTAAGAAATATTCCTGTTGAAAACATTTTACCTTGCTCTAGGAAACAAGTATTATTCAACTACAACTTCAGCTACTGTTTAATTAGGCTTCAAACTGGTATTCCTGAACAGTATCTAGTTGTCTTGATATTTAAGTAAAATAAATTATTTAGCCTACTGTCTGGTAGAATAAACACGTTAACCATCAGCTAAGTATAGCTGTACACATCTGAAAAGAAATATCAAAAATATTAAGTATTTATTCTTATAAAATGACATGTTTACTTTCTTCATATTTTTTAATTCCACAAAAGCTCTTTTAATGGAACTCTCCTTAACCAATTTGCTTCTGTCTCTGTTTCTCCTGTAAAACATCCTATGATAGTTGGCTTGCACATTGCCACCCTCTCCTCTTGAGTTTTAGCTTCCAAGTCCATCATGGTTTTCTTAAACCTGCTTATTCTATTCATGCCTGTTATTTTAATTATGTACATTAATTAATTTATCCATGAACAGATTAAGTATAATTATTAAAAAGTCATTTTACTGAAAACAATTGAATAATTAGAGAAAACTAGATTAAAATGAGTTTCTAAAAGAATTGCTGTTGCTTTCAGTGTAGATAAGATGAGTATAAAACCTTGTAGAAAAAGTTAAAACCTAGGAGGATTCTACACTTAAATTGCATAGCAATATTCCTAAATTCTTATTCTACTTTGTAAAAATGTCAGACAATTTCTTCTATGAACATGAATGTCTATTATAATGAAGAAAACATATTTTAAATATGTATTAAGACTGTGACCTAAAATAATGGTATTATATTAAAATACTTGATACCTTAAATTTATCTACAAAAATATTTTAAATATGTGTGTAATGGGTTCCCTTTAGCCTATTTTTGCAAGCAACATGCTCATTTTAAAGCACTAATTTTGGATTATATCACAAAAATAAATATTAACACCTTATGACATGTAAATAAATAGTGAATTACAGTTCATAAGGATATAGAATTATTACAATGCGATGAAATATCAACTCAATCTAAAGAATACAGTTTAAAATTACAAAATATAAGACTGGTTTATTTATGCAATATCAATTATTTCTGTAACTTTCATAAATTTGATTTCATGTTTTACTCACTTCCAAAATGTCAACTCAATAAACAACAAAAAAAATTTCCAATGCATTTATTGTTATAAATATAACTTTAAGAATTCATAAAATTTCATAAAATCATAAAAATATCATAAAATATTATGCAAGGAGTCCTTGTGAACCCACTCATAAGAGACGCTTTCTCAAACTAGCATGTTGTGTTAAATTTAAATAAATGCCAACCATTCAAATTTAAGAGATATAAAATCCAGTCCACATGAGTTCAATATATTAGAGATAGTTTTAAGGAAAATTACTTTCAATTCAGTATGATTTTAATCATGGTAAAACAGGAAAATCCTTCAAAAACCATCAAGCTACATCCATATTGAAATAGCTTTCCTCCTTTAATGACATTTTTAACACCTAATATACTCGATAGAGATTGGCATGCACCCTGATTGGTTGCCATATAAAATTCTAAACAGACTCAATTCAGAAGTAATCTCTAGGTTTTCAGTCATTTTGTGTTTGGAATGCCTTTTAACTGAAATGGTTATCACACATCTTTGTGGTCTCAAAAGTTATTTTTATGTGATTCAATCTATGTTCTTCCGTAAGCAGTGTATTCCTTAGTGAAAATTAGTGCAACAGTAAATATTACCCAGAAAAAAAACAAGTAACATACCTGTTTTCCCCACATTCCCAACCCACCCTCCTTCAAAAATAGTTACATTCTGTGTGATAGGGGAAAACATCACAGGTAGGTTAGTAACATATAAGAACTCCTGTTATGAGTAATGAAATAGGCATAAATATCTTTCCCTGTTCTATTTAAAATGTATATTGGAAGATTAGAATGAGAAGAAAATCCATGAAAAAGTTTTGGGAAGAAAAGCCATACATAGTTCACAAATAGTTAAGAAAGGAATGATCAAAACAAAAGAGCATGTCTGTACAAATGCTGGGGGAAAGTGCTAAGTAAGAAAGATCTGTGGTGCATATGGTAGCCTGCTTTCACACCATAAATCTCAAAGTCCTTCATATAGAGTATGTGTGCTCCGAGATGCCAAAGAGTGCATTAAGATATCTTGGCTCTAACTGGGGCCTCTGTAAATCTCAGCACGTTTATCATGTTGCTCTGGCGCCACACTACTTAAAACCACAGCAAAGGATTTATCTCCTTTTGTTTGTGTTTGGGTCCAAAGCTTCCTCCAAAATGTCTCCCCAAGTTTCAAATTGCTCTCTCTTTTAATTGTGTTAATCAACATAGGTGGCTTTTTGGTTCCTCTCACAAAAATGAATTTAAATGAAATTAATGAATGATTTATGAAATGTGAAGGCAGTTTATTGATAACCCTATCATTAAAGAGTTATTTCGGTCAAAAGACAATGAGCAGAATGAAATTTGCCCTGAAGAAAGCATTCAAAATGAGCTACTTTTTAAAGAAAATTCAATATTTTATTAGAAGCAGGACAAAATAAATAAGTGAAGATATGGTGATCAGGGCCAAAAGAAAACAAAAAATACATGTGTATTTGCCAATTTTATAGGAAGTCACCAAACAAGCAAGTGATGAGGGATCTGCACAAAAGACCTACACAACTCATGCCAAATTCAGTAGGTTATTGCTTTGGTTATAAGATAACTCTTCATGGTGGTAAAACCTGTTTCCTTTGGGTATTTAAATCATTGCTGAGGCCATTAAAATTTTAAAAAAAAATCAATATGAACCACCATTATATATTAACTCATTTAACAGATGCAATGTAATTTTTCATCTCCTTACTGGGTTCCAGACTGCTCTAAGAGTCCAACTTATAAATAATGTGTATGGTTCCTTCTGAATACAAGATTAAAGGTGAATAACAAAAGGAAAGTCTCTCTTTATTATCCATGATTGCTTCTTGTTCTTCTCATAGGAATAATTAGAAGTAAACATTAAGGGATGTATCAATTCCCTTGACAGTTTCTGAGTAAATTTTCAAGCACATTGAAATCTTTCTCAAATCTTATTCTTTATTCGGTAAAGTAAATACCACAAGTTATTAAAGGAAAGCAAAATAATTTTCAAACTTATTATTTTATTTGTGAAGAAACTCATACATGTGCAACAATTATATCAAAATCATCTATGATAGGGTATAAGTAAGAAAGGAATAATGTGGTACAGTCTATAAGAGTTCTAGAAATTCAAAGAATAAAAAAAATGCTGGTGAGATGCAGAAGCAACATTGCATCCTACATTTCCATGCAGATGGGCAGTTAAATTATACAGAGGCTTATATGAATCAAATTCAACAATGAAGAAACAGGAAAGAGGGAAATGTGTTTATTTATAAACTGACGAACTGAATACCATCACATTGTCGGTTTATGTGGCCCATGCATGCATCTCAGTTCTAAATTTTTTTCCTAAGAGACATCACAAGTTGTTTTTACAGTGCTTAACAAAGGGTAGACAATAAGTATTTATTGAATAAAATGACTTTTTAAAATTAAGTGTCTTTGCATGCAGACTTTCACTGGGGCAAACTGAGCTCTGTAGACAGTCTATAGAAAACCCAGCTTTTTATCAATTAATCTGCCATAGTACTGGCCTAATCATTCTACAAACCCTCTCATGTGTGGTATCTTCTTCCTCTTGCCAAGGAATAATCTGATCACTATTATTGAGAACAGCCTCTTCCATTGTGTGTTTCAGTTCTGGTTTGTCAGACAAAACACAGGGCACTTTGTTAACTTTGGATTTCATATAAACTAATGAGTAATTTTTCAGGATAAGTATGTCTCATGCAATACTTAGGATACTATGCAATACTTGGGACATACTTATACTAAAAAAATATACTTTGCTAATCAAAATTCAAAGTTAACTGGGCATCTTGTATTTTTATTAGCTAATCTGGTAACCATATTTGGGTTGCTATTCAGGCCATGTCCCTAAACTTTGTTGAACTTGACAAATCACATGAAACATTTACTGGCTTTGTATCTGATGAAGAAAGCCTGGCAGGTGGAGTACTGTCCCTGGTTCCACTCTTCTCACTCACTGTAAACATGCTTTAAATACATTTTTTTTTACAATATTAATGTTAAGTTAATTTTTAAAGAAAAGAGAAGAGGTTTTCCATAATGTCTTATCTTTTGCTGTCAAATCATCTCAGTGTGTGTTAGAAATGGCAAATGGATGACATCTTAAATTTCTTAGAGAGACATAAACTATATTTTTAATTGCATGCTCAAACTCAGAAGAAGAAAGATATGGAGACTCCATGTGTGAGCAAGAAGAGAGATGGGGGAGGGGTGGAGACTGGTTAAACTTGTCAGAAGAATACTTAAATATACTCAGTACACAGTGATATTTTTCAAAACTTTGGAACATTCTTGAGCATAGCTAACTGAGACACAATTCACTGATGACCAGTTTTTCTGTCCCACTGCATGAGTTATTCTTGAATGAGTACAGCCAGAAAATGATTATTCACATGCTATCAGCAGAGCTGTATCCCACATAATAGTAATTAACAGGGTCCTTTTTATCTCCCAATCTGCAAGCATTTCTAATGCATCTCTGAAGTTTCTATGCAAAGTAAACCTCCAGTGTTATGTAATGTGTGTGTGTCATTTTTCTATTTTGAAATTCATTTTTGACCTTCCCTAGCACATACTATTCTAAATCCATTGCCTCTACTCTTCAAATATAATGCAAATGCTCGGAACGATATTCTGCACTTTGCATATTTGTGCTGTATGATGAGTCACTACTATTATTTTGACTTTGCCCACGATGGGCTGTGCTTTGCATTTTCCCAGAAGAGAAGATAGTGGGAAAAAGAAAAAAAAACAAAAAAGCTTTAAGTTACCCCCTTTGCCTCCCCTGTTTGTTCCCTTCTTATTATGAACGCGGCATCACATAATCATTTTCTGGAATGCTTTCGTTTAGCAGAGTATTGTGCTGTGGACGCCCTGACATATTCCAGGGCACATTTTGTGTCTCTCTTGCCTCTTCCCTTTGGCACGCTCTGCAGACGTGCCTCTGGTGGTTACTGCATGACTAATTTTCAAGTCTACATTTGGTCTTGAACTGTGAAAAACAAGAGCACAGTTTTAACAAGGATGACTTTGAATAGCAATAACAATATTAAAATTTCATTTATCTATTAAGGTATATCATGCCCAGAGCCTATAATTTCTTAGAAGTGCTAACCAAAAGGCATGTTAAAATGTTTAAAAATCCCAGGCAAGTCAAATAAATGCTAAACCCTTGCTTCAATGGAGCTAAACTGGTGACTGGGGTATGTCTTCCTCAGTGTTCATCCTCACGGCTCCCAGGAATAAACTCAATCATATCTGCAATATAATAAATCCTATGGTTTATAATATTAGCATACAGTATGTCTACATCTGTTCTTTTACTCAACAAATATTTACTAACTACAAGGCCCATTTGTAAATGTTCCTATCAGTGAACAAAACAGACAATAATTTCTGCTTTTAGGAAGTTTAAGTTCACATATGTGTAATGAACCCAGGAGAGCTGGCTAACTTCCTTACTAGCCTGTCAGCCCCTGCAGGCTGAATCTTTTTATCTCCATTGCCAAAAATAGGGCCTGAAACAAAAGAAAGTTTCTGTGTACATTTGTTGAATTTATTTGAATGTCAAGAAATAATAGAGACTTCCCTGGTGGTCCAGTGGTTAAAACTCCACGCTCCCAATACAGGGGGCCCGGGTTCAATCCCTGGTCAGGGAACTAGATCCTGCATGCTGCAACTAAGAGCCCACATGCTGCAACTTACACCCGGCACAACCAAATTTAAAAAAAAAAAGAAAAGAAAGAAAGAAAGAATATCATAATGCAAATACAGATCTCAGCCTATTTTTACCTCCTTTCCATGTGTATCTTGTTGCCTTTGTCAGTTAAATACAAAGAGTTAAGATATTAACAATACCCTCCGAGTCTCACACATCTTATCTATAAAAAGTTGATCACATGGGCTTCCCTGGTGGTGCAGTGGTTAAGAGTCTGCCTGCCGATGCAGGGGACACGGGTTCGTGCCCCGGTCCGGGAAGATCCCACATGCCGCGGAGTGGCTGGGCCCGTGAGCCATGGCCGCTGAGCCTGCGCGTCCGGAGCCTGTGCTCCGCAACGGGAGAGGCCACAACAGTGAGAGGCCCGCGTAACGCAAAAAAAAAAAAAAAATGTTGATCACAAAAATACCTTCTACCAAAGACTTTAAATATTATTGTTCATATTCCTGATGACTCACCTCATTTCTCAATTGATATACACAAGAGGGCTTTCATTCTCTGGGAATATTAGACAACAAAATACACACATATCAGAAGGAGACAAAAAGGGGCGAGGTATCAGGGCTGTTAAACACACTTAACACAATTAAAGTACTTCTTTGATGTAAGACATAAGCTTGCCTTTCATGTAGTGTGATAACTGCAGAATTAACTTGGTAGCAATCACCATTTCTGGAAACACAACTCAGAGCAAATACATAAAAGAATGTATCATCTTTTATGAGAGAGGACAACACAATTTTAGTCCTAGGATAAATATGAGAAATGACAACTGAAATGATAAAATGAGTGTGGTAACCTCTTCATACTGGAGAGAGAGTGAATATTTTCATGAGCCTAAACCTATTTTCAGTCCCCAAAGCATAATTCATCTAAATGAAAACCATTGTAATGTCTGGTTCCATATAACAAGTGTAATATGTCCTGGCAGGTAGCCTATAGTAACAGTGGTTGCCTGATCTAGTTACTGAGAATTTTAACATATGCTTTCACCAGCCCTGCTATGTAGGGGCAAGTCTCTTAAACAAAGACATTGTTGTTTTAGTATTATCATTCTTGGATTATTGTATCTGAAAATAATATAAGCTGGTCTTAAAATGTAATAGGCTTTTACAAAATATTGAATTGAGGTTTGGGGAGTTTTGAAGAGAACAAAGGTCCAAGGAGTTTATAATGGTAGAGACAACCTCCTTTAGGGACTAAAGAGCTAATGTTTACAAAAAAGAAGAATTTGTTAGTAAAATCAGAATAAAGGAAATAGAATAGAATGTGTAACTGAAACTGTGCATTTCAGCAAATGCACTAATTTATAATATAACGTGTCTATTCAGAATGACCACTTCTGAAGAGTAGGTCTTCATTAAAATTATATCTATATGTAAGAAAGTAATTTTGATGCATTCATTAAATTGGGATGCTGCCTGTATATACAGAACTTTTATTAGCAATGCAAATAATGTGAAGATATAAAAAGAAACATGCACTTTCAATAATACAGGAAGAGAAGGAGAGCTCCGTCAATAACAGTATGAGGAAGGAAGCTGTTCCAAACTTCAGAGGCTTTGAAACTGCATAGGAATTAGCTTTTTCAGGTTGGTAGTTTCACTGTTCACGTACTAGACAGCCTTGAGAGCTTAATAATTAACCACAGAGTCTATTTATAGAATTTTCAAAACATGGCCATTCCTGAGAGCTCTGGGCCGTTTATCCTACTGCTCTGAGAGTTGACAAGGTCATGCAGAATTCCCGTGTGAAGAGACACTAACCTCAAGGTCCAAATTCCCCAAGTTGAAGTGAAGCTACACTGGCATGAGAAAGTGACAAAAGAGCAGCCTGGGCATTTTATCTTCCCCAGATCCTCTGAAACCTCCTTTTGAAGGCTTTTTTACCTAGGTGCAATTCCAACCCCCTTCCATTAACACTATGGCTCAATTATCTCAACAGCTTCTAATAGGGTTAAGTGAATTTACCTCAGTGTTCTAAAACGAAACCAGACTCCTAAAGTTGTTAATATACACTTACTAGCTCATGACCAGGTCACACATCAGCTCCCTTATAAATTTTACTGGGATTCTTTGCTTTACGCACAACCCCTCAGCACTCTGAACGTGTTTTCGTTGTGTAATAATGAACATCTGTGACAGCAACTTTGCCAAAATAAATAAAATTAAGCAGATGATTCTGTGGGGTTACACTAAACAATTTTTTAAACAGGTTCAGATTTCTTTCTAAGGGAGTACAAAATGTCTCCATATGCTTGTTCTTGTTTATTATTGTGTGTGAAAGAGAGAGAGAAATGCAAAGCTAAGTAAGAGAGAAAGGTCATAATTGTAGAGTCATCAAAAGCTAGTTAACACAGTTGTATATTTTTTAATTAAGAATGTTTTCAGGACAAACCAGGGGCCCTGCTTTCTCGTTAAAGGAGTTTCAATAGATATTGTCTAAAATGTTATTATTTCTGTCAGTAAGATGAAAGTCAGCCTGTTTTTGGCGTAAAACCCGCTGGAAGTGTTTTGCTCCTCCATTGTTATCAGTTTTGCTCCTGGCTACAGTAAAATCCTGTTATGCCCTCACAGTGCTTCTTTTCTGGATTTACATGTGCAAAACAAACTGAACAAACACACCAAGAAAGGGCAACAAAAGGCCAACTCTTTCCATTGCATCACAGATGTGAGACAATCAAGGTAGACATGTTAACTAATTCATGATGGTTAAGAACTATTTTGTCTGATCATAGTTACATCAAGTTTCTTTGGTTCCTTTATTCAAGATACATCTTTTCTTTCCTTCTTCACTTTCAAACTGTCCATGTCCTTTGGCTTTAGATGTGTTACTGATTAGCAGTATGTAGTTAGAATTTTACTACCTTATCTAGTCTGTAAAACATTGCCTTTAACGGGATCATTTGTTCTATTTACCTTTAATGTAATTACTGATTTATTTATACTTAAGTCTCCCATCTTAATTGGTGTTTACTCTGTCTGCCTGTTCTATGTTGATTTTTTTCTCCTCCCATCCTTTCCTTTGTGTTATTCTTGTTACTTTTATTTTTTCCTCCTCTATCAGATCCCGTCTCCATTCCTGATTTATCGATTATTGTTGTTTGCTTTAACTCAATCTTTTTTAACAAGACATTATTTATTATTGTTTTATAAATGAATATTTATTTAAATCAGTTGTTCTCAATAGAGGCTATTTGCCCCCCAGGGAATATTTGACCAGTGTCTAGTGACGGTTACTGATTGTTATAACTGAGGCATTGGGGGAGGTAAGAGGTACTACTGGCTGGCATCTAATGGGTAGAGAATAAGGATCGTGCCAAACATCTTATAATGAACATGACAGCTCCTCCCAACAAAGAATGTCCATCTCAAAATGTCAATAGTGCTGGTGCTGAGAAACCCTGACTCAGATTTACCCACATTTACCATTTTCTTTGCATTTTTCTAGCTTCTCAAACTCTGCATCCAAGCTCACTGTCCTACCTGAAGTGATTTTCCTCTACCTGAAGTAAATTCTCAGTTTTTAACAAATTCTCAGTTTGTTTTAACAAATTCTCAGTTTTTGTTGTTCTCTCTTTTTCCCTTTCTCTGTTTTTATTTACTCTTTACTCTTTTTTATGACCATTTTTTAATTGAAGTATAGTTCATTTACAATGTTGTGTTAGTTTCAGGTGGATAACAAAGTGATTCAGTTATATATATATATATATATATATATATATATATATATATATAGTTTGTTTTTTTCTTTTCTTTTTCAGATTATTTTCCATTATAGGCTATTACAATATACTGAATACAGTTCCCTGTGCTATACAGTATGCCCTTGTTGTTTATTTTATATATAGTAGTGTGTATACGTTAATTCCAAATGCCTAATTTATCTCTTCTCCCCTACCCCACTTTCCCTTTTGTTTTCTATGGCTGTGAGTCTATTTCTGTTTTGTAAATAAGTTTATTTGTATCATTTTTTTTTAGATTACACATATAAGTGATATCACATATTTGTCTTTGTCTGAGTTACCTCACTTCTTTTTTTATATTTATTTTTGGCTGCGTTGGGTCTTCGTTGCTGTGTGCAGGCTTTCTCTAGTTGCGCGAGTGGGGGCTACTCTTCGTTGCAGTGCGCAGGCTTCTCATCACGGTGGCTTCTCTTGTTGTGGAGCACAGGCTCTAGGCACGCAGGCTTCTGTAGCTGTGGCTCACGGGCTCTAGAACGCAGGCTCAGTAGTTGTGGTGCACGGGGTTAGTTGCTCCGCGACATGCGGGATCTTCCCGGACCAGGGCTCGAACCCATGTCCCCTACATTGGCAGGCGGATTCCTAACCACTGCACCACCAGGGAAGCCCTTGAGTTACCTCACTTAATACAATAATCTTTAGGTCCACCCATGTTCATTTACTCCTTATTCTTGAAATTTATTTTGCAAAGTCTGTAATTCTAGAATGAAAGTTTTCTCAGTTATGCTGTGGCTGTTGAAAAATCAGCTGACAACCTAATCAGCTCTCATTTGAAAGAAACCTGCCATTTTATCTCTGGCTGTTTTGAAGAACTCCCTTCTGGTGTTTAATGTCGTGCTGTGCCACCATGTTGTATTTCAATGCAGATTTCTTATTACTTATCCTCCTGGAGCTCACTGGGATTTTGAATCTGTGGATGGTATATGTCATCACTTCTGGGAAATTCTTAACTGTAACACCTCAAAATTTTGCACCTATTCCATCTCCTTTCCACTCTTCTTCTTGAACTACAATTAAACATATTTTGGAACTTACTGACCACCACCATATCTCTTAACCTGTTTTCCATATTTTCCATCTTTTTGGCTCTATGTGCACCATTTTGGGTTTTTTTTACTTAGATCCTAGATTACTAATTATCTCTTCATCTGTGCTATTCTGATGTTGTCCACCGCCAGTATATTTGAAACCTGAGTGGGTCTATTTCTGCTGCTTCTTTTCTTTTCTTTTTTCTGTTATGACTTGTTATGATGCTTTATTTTCTTGTGTACCGGTGTTTTTAGAAGGATACACTCATTTAAAAAAAATCATGGGGCTCTTTAAAGATTAGATAAAGCTGGTCTCCTCAAGAGGATTTGGCTCTGCTTCTGGGGACATTGTCAGTCTGAAAATTTTTCAATTCAAGTTTATAGTTTGAGGATATTGGAAACACTCAATCCCAGAGTGGGATAAAAAATTCACAGATACTGTTTTTTCACCTTTCTTTATCCTCTATACTTAATTTAGAATCAAGGGAGACTTCTCTAAAGTCCACAAGAAATGGAGATTTGGTAGGAATTTACTTCAGGTCACCATAACTCCGAGTGTGTAAACCTTTACAGACCCAGCTTAATTATGGGAAGGTTGTTAATACATTTCTTACCTTGTTGGGCCTAGGACCTTGACCTTTTCCCCCTCTCTGTTCAAGACCACCAAATATGTAACCCAAATCTGCCACCCTTGGAGCAAAAATTGATTTATTCCTATGTGTCCTTCTCTCATATCTGAATTCCTGCGTTCCCTATAATTATCTCTCAGTAGTTCCTCACTGTCTCATCAGCTATCAATACTTTTAAAAACACATTTTAAAAATACTTTTTTCTCTGCATTGCTAATGGCTTTTGCAAAATGATGTACCCAAATAACTACCCAATATTAAAGTAACTTTTAAAAACATATTTTATGTATAGTATTCAGCTAATATCTAAAGGTTGTTTGTGATTAGTAATTTCTAGTATTCTTGACATAAAGTCATTGTTTGATGTATTAAGATGTTAGGAGTCTAATGGATGTTTTTTTTTTATGACTTGTAGTTATTATGACAGTTAAATGACAAAATGAGGAAATTGCTATCCACATGAATATATTATTAATGTGTCATCACAGCTAAAATTTTAATTTCTCACTTAGGGAGAAATGTTAATTTCAGTTAGATTGTGATGTAATAATAATAGCTATTATAGAGTTGGTGCTCGCCATGTGCCAAGCATGTGCATTATCTCATTTAATCATCATGGCTTGGGAGGTAGATGATTTTAGAGAAGAAAAAAAAAGTGGGAGAATAGACAGGTTAAGCAACTCGCCTAAGGTCAGTTAGTCAGTAAATGATAAAGACAGGATTAGCCTCCAAGATTCTGACTCTTGACCCCATGATTTTATCTCTATGTGTTGGCTTCTACAGAAGCAATTTTATTAACTAATGGGAAACTGGTAGACCATGCAGCCAATGACAATAACTTTTCATATTCCTGAAAAGCCTAATAAATATAAATTCATTTTTTCATTTTGTCCTGGAAGAGTACTTTGAGACAGAAAAAGATCACTCTCTTCAAACTTTAATTGTAAGTCTCCAAACTCTTTATGTATTATATCCATAGTCAGAAAAGTATGTAGTGAGATCTCTAAAGTAATATAAAATTAAATCTTACAGTTTTAATAATATAAATTATTGCTTATCTAGATTTGTGTTTTGTGATTGATTGGCAGAGTTTTGTGTTTTATTTAAGATTGTGGTTTATATGAAAACATTCATGACTTCAAAACCATTGTTTTGCAGAGGAACTCTTATCAAGCAGAACTAAACCTCTCCACATAGAGAAATTTTTGAGTCATCAGTTCAATAAATGACAGTTATACAAGGGAAGCATGGATGAATTGTTATTAATCCTAGCCAGGGGGAAAAATAGTGTGTAGTAGTTGTAACAATGGTTTTATTTCATATATATATATATATATATATATATATATATATATATATATATGTATATAGCAATCCCTAGAGGGTTCAAATTGATTAAAAATCATGTGCATGAGTAATAAGAACTGAATTTTTCTTCAAGAATTTGGCATCTATTAAACAAACAAACAAAAAAAAACTTTAGTGCTTTAAAGGATAAGAAACGTGTAGAGGAAATAGGAAAGTTCAATCAAATTTTCCAAGCCTTTTCCCAAATCCTCAAATACCAAGGTATTTGAATTAGTTCCTTCCATTTGGCTGGTAAGTTATTTGGACCTATTTTGAAATCAACTGTTGTCAACAGACTTATTAATTTCCTAAGAATTGGTCAATAGTTTACTTTTCTTTATTAAAATACATTAATAATGTTGACTGAAAGAAGTTGGTTTGAAATTGTGTTAATTAAATTAATTGCAATTTGTTTTCCTTGAAACTTTATCAGTGTAAATAATCCAGAAAGAAGTAGTCAGTCACTCTATTCTGAGTTGAAATAAATTTAAATATGAATTTTAAACTTTCCTTTTTTGACAACGCTCTACCACAGTACTATCAAAATCTCTGATGCATATATTTGTTTTGCTTTAGTTATGAAACTTTCTCTTTTGACTTCATCAGTTTCTAGACAGTACATTAATTTTAAAATCACAACAAACACTGAAGCAAGTAAGACTAGGAATATGAAATCCAGTTTTGTTAAATTCTTTAACATAGTCATGTTTCATTCTAGAAAATATAATATACAATATTATTGCTTTTCTAGAGAAAAATAAAGCCACAAAGTTGATACATATACTTTGAAAGACCAACAACATCGGTCAATAATTCAAATGATTTCAAAAAAATGGTTTGTGTTGACAGCTTTCTAATATTAAGAACATCTAGGTTTGTTGTTGTTTTCCATTTTTTTGTTTTGTTTTGTTTCTTTTTTTTTTTTTTAAAGTTACCAGAAGATTTAGGTCCATTCCCAATGGAGACTTCATTATTTGAGGGCAATTGGAAAAGGGATTACTAATGAGTTTCTTTTAGATCTGTTGAAATGTCATTGCTGTAGTTTTATGGAAGCAACAGATAATATATAATATCCACGATGTTAAATTTAAAATTAAGAAGAATATCATATGGCTGTACCAATATGGCTTAAGTTGTAAGACCCCATGGAACAAGTGGGCTGTACCATATCTGAACCCCTAGGACTCTGATTCTGTAGAATCAGGGTTGGCATATGAGCATCTTTGGCTTTTTCCCTTGTATTCACAACCTCATATTTACCTAATATGTTATGAAAAGGAAGATGCAGAAGTATAAATCTTAGGAAAATCACCCACAGAAAGAATTTTTTTTTTATTCCATGGCTGGAGCAGCTGGTCCAAACTATCCCCTCTCCTCTTTTCAATTGACTTCTCCCTGTTTCTGCTAAAAATCATTTGAGACTTTCTATCGTTCTCACATTGACAAATAACCTCAGTATCTTTCACAGCCATCTTTGATAGCCCTCTCTCAACTTTAAATTCAGTCTCTGTCTTTTCAACCCATCACATTTGTAGCTGTAAATCAAACACATTTCTATAACACTGCATAATGAAAGATGAATGAGGATCAAAAGTGATTGAAATATTAAATCTCCCAGCTCAAAAAAAGATAAAAATGTCAAGCAAAGTTGTTTTAAGGCAGAGAGAGACTCAGGTGAAAGTTCTCTTTTAAACTTTCTGGATGTAATGTACTGGCAGGATAAATAGGAAACCACTAGACATTCAGAATGTAAAGTAATCCAAAAGATGGTTAAGGAATAAAAATATGAAATTTTGAATTTATAAAACATGATCAATTACCTTCATTCAGGGGCACAGAATGCTGATAATCTTGGTTATTTCATAAAGGACAAATCTCAAAATTCTGACTAACAAAGAGGTACTTATTAAATGCTTGCTTAAGCGTCACTTCTTTCATCTAGTTCTTTCAGTATTCTAAGCTGTTACTTACACCAGAGACATACCTACACCCGAAGAATCTCCTTCACTGATTGCTTTTGTCTCACCTTTATCAAGAGACTCTACAGGGTTAGTGTACTTGTTTAAGTGACAAGAGCTCACTACATTATCAGGGCTTTCTGTACAAAGCCAAGAATGGGAAACTGATTTTAGACTGTAGTACTTTTTCGGAAGCATGTACCCTTATAGAACTGGATATATTGTCTTTTTCATCAGGAATTCTATAACCAAGTTTAAACCTGCTTTTATCTAGGAAGATGATGACTAATAAAAAGATACAGGGTTTAGGGAACTTTGGAGACCTTCCCAAAAGTAGTTTTGGTGAAATTAGAGGAGTCAGAGAGATTTAACTATTGAAAGAGCAAATACAAAATAAATTTTGAGAAGGTTCATGCTAAAAAAAGACAAGAGGGAAAAAAGAGAGATATAAAGAATATAGTAGGACTGATAGTACACTAGCACATACTTACATTTTTAGAAGTAACAAAAGAGGAAGTCAATGGAAAGACACAAATTGAAAATGCAAGAAAAGAATGTTGTGACTTTTGGGGAGAGTTAACAAATAATATCTCTTTCCCTATCTGCATTCAGAATCAATTGTGGCAATGACATAGGAATTGCAGAGATGAAAGTCAAAATGATACATTACCTTTATTAGTGATAATGCTTAGTGAAAAATATAAGTTTAGATCTGAGAGGAGTGTAGCCTGCTGGCACAACTGTTCAACCACAAGTCTTACCCCCAAAGACAAATCCCATAGGGTAGAGCAGAGAGCAGAGCATCTGTTGAATGAGCTGTAACCCCTAGTAAAAGGAGCTCGTCTAGCATCACAGTTCCTTTTCCCATTTCCCCAGCTGAATATCTCACTCCTCTTTTGAAGAAATGAGGAAAAGGAAGGATGTGAAAAAAGATCATATGGAAATAGGAAGACTGATGACTAAGTGATCCCTGTATGAAGAAAAAGTAGAGAAAAAGAATAAGCATGAGGGAGACAGACCGTCTAGTTGGTTTTGTATACAATTCTAAAATAAACTAGTCCTAGGGATAAAGTTATGGGGTATTGTTACTAGCTTTTTTTCCTACTTCTTAAAGAACTTTTTTACTTTTTTCTAGGCCCATCATTTGCTTTGAAAAATAATTTCCTCAAATTGTTAGATATTATTGCAAATGAGTATAATGAGCAAAAATGATGAATCTGTGTCTTGTGTTATGTAGATGGAATGACTGATATCTTTATGAAGGGTTGATGCCAATATACCTGATTTGTTATTAATTGTTTAGCTATAGATTAAATGTGAACACTTAGAAAATGATAGCCAGCAAGATGTCAAGAGGAATAAAGAAAATGCTTACCTGACTATGATTTCAAATAAATAAAGTTACATTTAATTCCTAATAAATTTGAAAATATAGAGCAATGTGAGAAAGGTGCTATTACCTCCAGTCAAGTGTAATAAGAGCACCAAAGTAGGGAATTGGTGATAAAATTAATCAGGTGTGTAAAGGAAGCCAATAAAAGTTTTCAAAGCAGACAATGCATTATTTGATCTCTATTTACATATGTCATGGAAGTGTGATAAAACCTAAAGCATACTCTGTTGTTTGTTTATGGGATCTTTACAGAGCGCACTCATAAGGTTAGTAAAAGTAAAACCATCTAGAAATACAATCTGTCTTTCTGCATCATCATGGGGCTGACCCTTTTTGATACTTATAACTGATGAGATTTTCATTGCATGATAAACAGGAAATAGAAGCAGAAATCTTCTGATAGTTCAAAAACAGATTTTCTTTTTAAAAAATTTGATTTGGGCTGTATATTGAATGAGTCAAGAAATAGTAGATGCTTGAAAGAAAGAGGGGTTCCTGGTCTGTATTAGTTTCTGAGGTTGTTCTACTTATGCATTCTAAAACTGCAATTCAGATTTATAATAACACCTTGGTCATGTATATAGTACAAAATTGACTTAAGTAATTGACAGTGTGTTTATTCCAGTGCAATAGTGGAGAGGAGAACTGACTGGGAGCAGACACATAGAAGCCTTTTAGGGTTCTTGAAAAGTTCTAGACCTTGATCTGGGTGGTTCAAGGTTGGTCAAAGTTCTTGACATTGATTACATGGGTATACACAAATATAAAAATTAACCAAGCCGTTCAGTAGTGCCTGTAAATGTATGTAAGTCATATCTCAATTAATAAAAACTATTACGAGGTACTATAGAGCATATTATCTGTAAAGGCATTCTGAGAAAGACATAATCATTGAATTAAGTTATAAGTTCAAATCCACAGTTTGAATTCACTAACATCTTCAGTGAAAGGCAATAGGTAGTAATGATGTCTCCTAATGCTATATTTAATTATTATATATAGCAGTTCTTAAGACAGCTCAAGCTTTAAATATGAAATTGTAAGAAGATTTACTCTCTCATACTTTATAAGAAATGCACTAAGGAAAACTCACACTAACAATTCACTGAAGTTAAATATAAAGTTGTAAACACACTTTTTTATGAATTATTTTCTAGACATCCACTGACTTGCTGACATATATGAATCTACATTTACACTTGATACAACTGTAAGATAAGGACTGATTTTAGGTTTATTTTAGAATTTGGGTATGAGGAAAGCAATGTAAACATTACAATTAAGTAAAATGTAGGATAAATATATTTTATTAAATATATTCTCATTCCAGATTCTGAGAGACATGAAAAATATATTGTAAATGAAAAGGTTTCCTCTTTCTTATTTATTTATTTATTTATTTAGTATGTGATATGTATTTATAATGGACAGATACATAAAACACTTATCTTTTACTGAAGAATTTTATTGAGGACTTAGTATTTGCCAAGACATGCACGAGGCACCTGGATACAACAAGATGGAAATTATACCCTGAAGAATCCATAGTGGAAAGACAGGTACAGAAACAGATCATTATAATACAATAATACAGTGTTAACATTCTATCAGAGTTATATACTTATAGAGAACCCTATACCAACATCTATAAAACACAGTTCCAGCCCAAGTAACTTAACAAAGTGAAAAAGTGAAATTCATATCAACTTTGAAAACAAAATTCAATGTTAATTTCTATAAAATCTGCAATTCATGGTAACTAAAGCTTAAATGTTTTATACTTTAATTGGGTATAATCATTCATTGCAGTCTCTATGTTTTTGTTTGCATGATGCAGAACGATCCAAATGAAAGACATAAGAAAGTTCATGTGTTTTTGTTTTCTAATCTCAAAGTTCCCAAATAATTGCCTGATAATGATTTCAGCCTCAAAGGGCCTCTTTGCAGAATGCCCGTGGGCATGACGATGACCCACAGTTGTGTGAGGACATTATAGCTCTTGGACACTCACTTACAGACACAAACCAGATACTTCAGCATCTGCTTTGCTTCATGCTGATCACTCACTTTTAAGGTTAGATAACATACATAGAAACAATAAACAGATCATATATTACACGGTAATTATCCTTCCTTAGAGATAACAAAAAAGAAATCCATTATTTCACTCACTCCAGAAGGTTTGAAATTCAAAGATAAGCAATATTTGTCAAACTAAGAAATAAATTAAAACATACATTTTGAACATTCACTTATGAAATCTGAGAAATATTTGCATACAACAATTTTCCTGAAATTGTTTTTGTTTGTAACACATTATTAAAAAAGTCTAAGGTCAGCAGAGATCAATAATATATTTTTTAAAATGTATTAGACTATCCCACAGACAGACGGTGGAAAAATTCAGAGTACACACCTCACTAGAAGGGGTTCTATTGGGTAATGATATTGAGTCCTGTGATTCCTATATTATATTTTATCCCATAAAGCGATTCTTATAATGAAACTGTTTTTAAAATCCCACTTATTAATAATCTATTTGCCAAAAATAATATTTTAAGAAGATGTCCTGAATCATATAACTCTAATAGAAAAGATTTGAGGTTTTTGCAGTCTGTCCATTTGGAGACTCTTTTGAGATAACCACACTGATCTGGCACCTTGTTTTATATTGTTTTCCTTTTCATTGTCTGTAACTTCAAATGTGTCTTAGACCTTGATCATAAATCACACAATGAAGTACAATGTTTATAACTATGTTGCTCCTTTTTTTCTTTTCTTAAGATGTCTTCAATTTTCTCTCCCTTACCACTTTTTAGGGGCATTTATACCCAAAATCATACAGGTACAGTGACAAAATTCTGTAACAAAAATGCTAGATAGCAAGTTCACTTGTGTGTGACAATTTTGAGGGCAACAAATATGATTTATTCAACTTCTAATCTCCCAGCCTAATAGATTTAATAGGACTTAATAGCTTTCTTGACTATAATTATAGACTAATTAATAGGACATAATTAATAATAGGACATAATCAGTTTTATGACCATAACCATAATTAGGACTTCATGATTCCCTGAAAGGAACACATTTGTAAACGTATGATAGTGTTCTCCCACATTAGAAGAATAAATAAAAACAATCCTTACATATTACCCTCATCCTTCTCCAGTTACAACTCTATAGCTCTAACTTTCCCTTTTACAGTCAAATTTCTGGAAGGTTTGTGTATAATTTCTTATGGAGTGTGGTGCCTTGATTTTCCTCCTCTTTGGACACTTTTTATTAGTTTCTTTCAAAAGCGTCCTAACTTCCTGATTATTTAACTCATGACCCATATATAAATCCTCTTCCCTTTTCACTCTATATGCTCCCTCTTGTCAAAAGTCAAAATTTTCAATAACCTTGATAGATAACTTACAAATTGATAGTTCCAGCTCTATCCATTCAGCCACCTACATACAAACTACTCACAAACACATAAACAAACTTAATCTCATAAGTTTATTTATCTTTCAATGTTCCAGGGTTATCTAGGTCACCATCACTCATTTAGTAATCAAAACAGAAAACTAAGAGTTACCTTGTTTAATATATAAAAGGACAAATCGGTAGCATAAAATTCCTGTGAAGGTAGATGGGAATAGGATTACAAGCATAAGGTAAAACTGGCCTTAAGTAGGAGATATAGGAAATGCCTTTATTATAGCAAGAGTCATGTTCAGTATCAGAAACATGAGAAAGTCTCCTCTTAATTGCTTTTATTTTCATTAGAAATTACGACATGGAGTCAACTACTAAAAACAAAGAGAAAAACAGTTTGAAATTTTGAGAGACCAGAAAAACTTGGAACGGCCAACCAATTTCAAGGGCCCCTTTGAGTATGCTGATGATTAATTTATAATAGAACGAACATGTGTTTTCAACACTAGGGCTCAGTTGTTTAGTTATGGTGGTGGGGAGGGGTAGAGGGGACAAGTGTAGGTTCACAATCACTTATTCAAGATTCCAAAATCCAAAATTTCATGAAAACCATATCTTTTTTCAAATTCTTTTGGCTGAAAACCAGTGAACTGATATGAAGTCACTTGTCTATATTTATCCAAACTAGTGTGAATATAATACATTTTGCTATATCACTTTATTATATTAGATTGGGAGGTACTACCTTAGATCCTGTTAGAAGAGTTACATATTTTTTTAACTGAATTTTGAATTATGTTTAGACTCAATGGATTTTGATAAGAGATTATAGATTTAGCATAAACATCCATTTAGGTTTGGGATTGGTACAAAAAAATATTTTTTTATGTTTTGTCAACCCGAATTCAAGAATGATGTTATATATGTGATGAAAATTAAAAATTAAATTAACGCTTTCAATATGGCAGAGGAATAAGACATGGAGATCACCTTCCTCCCTGCAAATACATCAAAAATACACCTACAGGTGGAACAACTCCTACAGACCACCTACTGAATGCTGGCAGAAGACCTCAGACTTCCCAAAAGGCAAGAAACTCCCCACATACCTGGGTAGGGCAAAAGAAAAAAGAAAAACAGACACAAAGAATAGGGAAGGAACCTGCGCTTCTGGGATGGAGCTGTGAAGGAGAAAAGGTTTCCACACACTAGGAAGTGCATTCACTGGTGGAGACAGGGGATGGTGGTGGGGGATCCTTCAGCACCATGGAAGAGAGCAGAACAACAGGGGTGCAGAGGGCAGAGTGGAGAGATTCCCACACAGAGGATCAGTGCCAACCAGCATTCACCAGCCTGAGAGGCTTGTGTGCTCACACGCCAGGGCAGGTGGGGGCTGGGAGCTGAGTCTCGGGCTTCAGAGGTCAGATCCCAGGGAGACGACTATGATTAGCTGCATGAAGAAAGCCTGAAGGAGGCTAGTGTGCCACAGCTAGCTGGGAGACAGTACGGGAAAAAGTCTGGAACTGCCTAAGAGGCAAGCGACCATTGTTTTAGAGTGCATGAAGAGAGGGGGTTCAGAGCACAGTTCAAATGAGCTCCAGAGACAGGAGTGAGCCATAGGTATCAGCGTGGACACCAGAGATGGACATGAAATGCTAAGGCTGCTGCTGCCGCCACCAAGATACCTGTGTACGAGCACAGGTGACTATCCACAACTCCTCTCCCAGGAGCTTGTGCAGCCCACCACTGCCAGGGTCCCGTGATCCAGGGGCAACTTACCCAGGAGAACACATGGTGCACCTCAGGCTGTTGCAATGTCACATTGGCCTCTGCCATCGCAGGCTCGCCCCACATGCCATACCTTTTACTCCTCCTGGCCTGAGTGAGCCAGAGACCCCTAATCAGCTGCTCCTTTAACCCCATCCTGTCTGGACAGGGAACAGATGACCTCAGGTGACCTACATGCAGAGGCAGGGACAAATCCAAATCTGAACTCCAGGAGTTGTGTGAACAAAGAAGAGAAAGGGAAATTTCTCCCAGCAACCTCAGGAATAGTGGATTAAATCTTCACAATCAAGCTGATGTACCCTGCATCTCTGGAATAACTGAATAGGCAAAGAATGATCCCAAATTTGAGGCAGTGGACTTTGAGAGTAACTGTAGACTTGGGGTTTGCTTTCTGCATCTAATTTGTTTCTGGTTTTATGTTTAGCTTAGTTTAGTATTTAGAGCTTATTATCATTGGTAGATTTGTTTAAAGATTTGGTTTGGTTACTCTTTTCCTTTTCTCTTTATATTTATATAATTTTTTATTTCCTTTTTCTCTTGTGAGTGTGTATGTGTATGTTTCTTTCTGTGATTTTTGTCTGTATAGCTTTGCTTTTACCATTTCTTCTAGGGTTCTGTCTGTCCATTGTTGTTTCTCTTTTTTTTCTATATTATTTAGTGCTTGTCACCATTGGTGTATTTGTTTTTTGGTTTGATTGCTCTCTTCTTTCGTTCTGTTTTTTTAAAGTAATTTTTTATTTTTTTATTTTTAATAATATTTTTTAATTTTTTATTTTAATAAATTTATTTTTTCTTTCTTTCTTTCCTTTCTCTTCTCCATTTTCTTCTGAGCCATGTGGCTGACAGGGTCTTGGTGCTCCAGCTGGTTGTCAGGCCTGAGCACCTGAGGTGGGAGAGCTGAGTTCCGGACATTGGTCCACCAGAGAAACTCCCACCCCACGTAATATCAAATGGCGAAAGCTATCACAGAAATCTCCATCTCAATGCTAAGACCCAGTTCCTCTCAATGACCCTCAAGCTAGAGTGCTGGACACCCTATGCCAAACAACTAGAAAGACAGGAACACAGCCTCAGCCATTAGCAGAGATGCTGGCTAAATCATAATAAGTTCACAGACACCCCAAAACACACCACATGATGCAGTCCTGCCCAACAGAAAGACAAGATCCAGCCTTATTCACGGGAACACAAAGATTTATGCAGCCAACATAGGAGCACCTCAATACATAAGCCCAAAGCTAATAGCCATAAAGGGGAAATCGACAGTAACACAATAATAGTAGGAGACTTTAACACGCCACTTTCACCAATGGACACATCATCCAAAATGAAAATAAATAAGGAAACACAAACTTTAAATGATACTTTAAACAAGATGGACTTAATGGATATTTATAGGACATTCCATCCAAAAACAACAGAGTACACTTTCTTCACAAGTGCTCATGGAACATTGTCCATGATAGATCATATCTTGGGTCACAAACTAGTCCTTGGTAAATTTCAGAAAACTGAAACTGCATCAGTTATCTTTTCTGATGACAATGTTGAGACTGGATATCAAGTAGAGAAAAAATATCTGTAAAAAATAGAAACACGTGGAGGCTAAACAATACACTACTAAATAACCAAGAGCTCACTGAAGAAATCAAAGAGCAACTCAAAAAATACCTAGAAAAAATGATAATGAAAACACAATGACCCAAAACCTATGGGATCAGCAAAAGCAGTTCTAAGAGGGAAGTTTATAGCAATACAATCCTACATCAAGAAACAAGAAACATCTCAAATAAACAATCTAACTTTACACCTAAAGCAATTAGAGAAAGAAGAAGAAAAAACCCACAAAATTAGCAGAAGGAAAGAAGTCATAAAGATCAGATCAGAAATAAATGAAAAATAAATGAAAGAAATGATAACAAAGATCAATAAAACTAAAAGTTGATTCTTTGAGAAGATAAACAAAATTGATAAACCATTAGCCAGACTCATCAAGAAAAAAACCGAGAATACTCTATATCAATAGAATTAGAAATGAAACAGGAGAAGTAACAACAAACACTGCAGAAGTACAGCGAATCATGAGAGATTACTACAAGCAACGATATGCCAATAAAATGGACAATATGGAAGAAATGGACAAATACTTAGAAAAGCACAATGTTCCAAGACTGAACCAGGAAGAACTAGAAAATATAAACAGACCAATCACAAGCACTGAAACTGAAACTGTGATTAAAAAATTTTCCAAAAAACAAAAGCCCAGTACCAGACAGCTTCAAAGGCGATTTCTCTCAAACATTTAGAGAACAGCTAACACCTATTCTCAAACTCTTCCAAGATATAGCAGAGGGAGGAACACTCCCAAACTCATGCTACAAGGCCACCATCATCCTGATATCAAAACCAGAAAAAGCTGTCACAAAGAAAGAAAACTACAGGCCAATATCACTGATGAACATAGATGCAAAAATCCTCAATAAAATGCTAGCAAACAGAGTCCAACAGCACATTAAAAGGTTATACACCATGATCAGTTGAGGTTTATCCCAGGAATGCAAGTAGTCTTCAGTATACCCAAATCAAACAATGTGATACACCATATTAACAAACTGAAGGATAAAAACCATATGATCATCTCAATAGATGCAGAAAAAGCTTTTGACAAAATTCAACACCAAGTTATGATAAAAACCCTCCAGAAAGTGGGCATAGAGAAAACTTACCTCAACATAATAAAGGCCATATATGACAAATTCACAGCCAGCATCATTCTCAATGGTGAAAAACTGAAACCATTTCCACTAAGATCAGGAACAAGACAAGGTTGCCCACTCTCACCACTATTATTCAACATAGTTTGGAAGTTTTAGCCACAGGAATCAGAGAAGAAAAATAAATTAATGAATCCAAATCAGAAAAGAAGAAGAAAAGCTGTCACTCTTTGCAGATGACATGATACTATACATAGAGAATCCTAAAGAGGCTACCAGAAAACTGCTAGAGCTAATCAATGAATTTGGTAAGGTAGCAGTATACAAAATTAATACACAGAAGTCTCTTGCATTCGTATACACTAATGATGGAAAATCTGAAAGAGAAATTAAGGAAACACTCCCATTTACATTGCAACAAAAACAATAAAATACCTAGGAATAAACCTACCTAAGCAGACAAAAGACCTGTATGCAGAAAACTATAAGACACTGATGAAAAAATTAAAGATGATACCAACAGATGAAGTGATATGCCATGTTCTTGGATTGGAAGAGTGAACATTGTGAAAATGATTTTACTACCCAAAGCAATCTACAGATTCAATGCAAACTCTATCAAACAACCAATGGTATTTTTCACAGAACTACAACAAAAATTTTCTCAGTTTGTATGGAAACACAACAGAACTCGAATAGCCAAAGCAATCCTGAGAAAGAAAAACAGAGCTGGAGGAATCAGGTTCCCTGACTTCAGACAATACTACAAAGCAACAGTAATCAAGACAGTTTGGTACTGGCATGAAAACAGAAATATAGGTCAATGGAACAGGATAGAAAGCCCAGAGATAAACCCCCGCACATACGGTCACCTTATTTTTGACAAAGGAGGCAAGAATATACAATGGAGAAAACACAACCTCTTCAATAAGTGGTGATGGTTCAACTGGACAGCTACATGTAAAAGAATGAAGTTAGAACACTCCCTAACACCATACACAAAAATAAATGGATTAATGACCTAAATGTAAGGCCAGACATAATAAAACTCTTAGAGGAAAACAAAGGCAGAACATTCTATGACGTAAATCACAGTAAGATCCTTTTCCACCCACTTCCTAGAGAAATGGAAATTAAAAAAAAAAATAACAAACAAATGGAATCTAATGAAACTTAAAAGCTTTTTCACTGAAAAGTAGATGATAAATAAGATGAAAATACAACCCTCAGAATGGGAGAAAATATTTACAAATGAAGCAACAGATGAAGGATTAATCTCCAAAATATACAAGTAGCTCTTGCAGCTCAATATCACAAAAACAAACAACTGAATTCAAAAACGGACAGAAGATCTAAATAGACATTTCTTCAAAGAAGACATACAGATTGCCAACCAATACATGAAAGGATGCTCAACATCACTAATCTTCATAGAAATGCAAATCAAAACTACAATGATGTATCACCTCATACCAGTCAGAATGGCCATCATCAAAAATTCTACAAACACTAAATGCTGGCGAGGGTTTGGAGAAAAAGGAACCCTCTTGCACTGTTGGTGGGAATGTAAATTGATACAGTCACTATGGAGAACAGTATAGAGATTCCTTAAAATCTAAAAATAGAAGTACCATATGACCCAGCAATCCCACTACTGGGCATATACCCTGAGAAAACCATAATTCAAAAGAGACATGTACCACAATGTTCATTGCAGCTCTATTTACAATACCCAGGACATGGAAGCAACCTAATTGTCCATTGACAGATGAATGGATAAAGAAGATGTGGTCCATGTATAGGATAGAATATTACTCAGCCATACGAAGAAATGAAATTGAGTTATTTGTAGTGAGTTGGATGGCCCTATAGACTGTCATACAGAGTGAAGTAAGTCAGAGAGAGAAAAACAAATACAGTACGCTAACACATATATATGGAATCTAAAAAAAAAAAATTGTTCTGTAGAACCTAGGGGCAGGACAGGAATAAAGACGCAGATGTAGAGAATGGACTTGAGGATATAGGGAGGAGGAAGGGTAAGCTGGGATGAAGTGAGAGAGTGACATGTACATATATACACTACCAAATGTAAAATAGATAGCTAGTGAGAAGCAGCCGCATAGCACACGGAAATCACCTTGGTGCCTTGTGTCCACCTAGGGGGGTGGGATAGAGCGGATGGGAGGTAGAAGCAAGAGGGAGGACGTATGGGGGTATATGTATATGTATAGCTGATTCACTTTGTTATACAGCAGAAACAACCACACCATTGTAAAGCAATTATACTCCAATAAAGATATTAAAAAAAATATTAAGTTGTGCGTGTAAGTTCTATCCACTGTTAATTTTATGAGAAAATAAAACAACCTTCTGATACATCCCAGAATGAAATGTGACAGAAACTTTGGTATGAAAATTTTTCAAGTATAAATTTGTCTCAGCAAAATTAAATGATTCAATGCAGCTCTGAAATTATCTTTTTTGCTTATTTTGAACAAATTCATACTATGGAAGCATATTGTCTTTCATCACTTAACTGTTTATCTCATGTTTTGATTACTATTCCCATATGAATTACCAGTGGCTTAATATAGAAACATACTTTATTTTCTCTCCAGCTCTTTCAAGTCAGGAGAAAGGGTTCACCTGGTTGGTTCTGGTTTGGAGTCTCTTATGATATTCAGTCAGCTGGAGTCTGGTTAAAAGCCTCTTTTCATGTAGTTACAGGCTTTCTCCTTCTCCATATGGTCTCACTGCAAGGAATGTTTGGGCTTCCTCACAGCATAGCAGCTCAAGACTCCTGCACAAGAGTTCCAACAAGCAAAGTGAGAGTAATCTTTTATGAACTAGTTTAGAAGTCACAAAGCATCACATTTTATTTGTTATAAGTAAGTCATAAACATGAGTTGTTACTAAGGGGAAGGGAATAATACTCAGGGAGATACTCTGTAAAACTTAATTCCTGTTACACATCCTGTTTTATATTTATATGGGTCCTAATATCCTCCATGTAGCTAAATCCAGGATCACTATTTAGAGTCATGTTACTTCATAGTTCAGCAATTTTTGATACAGTTGTCAACTCCCTCCCTTTGGAAGCATTTTATCCTTGGCTTTCATGACACCACACTTCTCTTTTTCTGTTAATTTCTTCCTTCTTTGTCAACTTTTCCATTTATAGAGGATTTTACATGTTGGAGTTTCTCATTCAAACCCAGTCCTGCTTCTCTTCTCACCCTAGGCATTTAATTTCCTGTGGCTGCTGTAACAAATTACCACTAACTTGGTAGTTTAAAATAAGAAATTTATTCTTTCACAGTTCTGGAAGCCAGAAGTCTGCAATCAATATGTTAATGCCACGTCCTCAGGATAACCCTTCTTAAATTATAAGACTAAGTTTATTATTTCTCCATTTTAGACTTTCATTTCATTCTATACCTCTTTACAACACAAATGCAATTGTGATCATTATTGCCATGCTTCATCAAATTGAAATCTATTCCTTTTGAGAAACATTATTTAGAAAAAAACATTACCAATTAAACTATGGCATTTCCATTTTTATAACTTGGAATTTTGATTTTATACTTATTAAAAGACCTCTTTAGCCATATATACACCTATCTTTTTTATAATATTCGCCTCTCTTTTGCAAAAGTAGAAAAGAACAAAGACATTGATTAAAGTATTTATAAAACATCTTTATATTCTCTCAGAGCCCAAATAATTTGAAATACTTTTCAAGTCAGAATGGTTGGTGTCTATATTTGCCCACACAATAACTTTTTCTGTGTCATCAGGAATGTTGATGGTGTAGTGTCTCTTAAAAAAAGTGTTTCACTCTTGCCTGTTCCTGGATGCTGTCACCCATTCTGGAATTTTTAATGTCTTTGCATAGTCAATTAATTATAACTACTACATCACAATTACTGGCAGGCCATCAGTGATCGTAAGATGCCTTGTCATTTCAGAGATGTTACAACAGAAGAAAGAGCAATATATGTCTTAGAATCAAGGAGTTTGTTAAATATTTAGATAAGTACTTGTTTAATGCCTATCACAAGTGCTAGATTTCCAAGTGCTAGACCTGCATAAAGGCAGGTCTCATATGCTTGGAATCCCCATTTCATTCCAATAGTTAGCTTTGGGTCAACATTTCTCATCAGCAATACTACAGTAATCTGTATCAGGTAGCCCCTTTTCCAAAGTAATCTCTTGCTGTAGATTTTCTGATTATATACCTGCTTGGCCACTAGGTACAAAAACACAGCTAACACCTCCAAGGGCTTACTGAGAGGTGAAGACCATCAAAGGGAAACTTCTTTCAGCAGGACAAGGAGCTGCCTGAGTCTGTCAATGCACATAGCTGTCAACTGGAAAAAAAAAAAAAAAAGCACAACCTAATAGTTGAGAATTATGTTTTATTTGGCAGACTTCCTGAGGACTTAATCCTGGAAGACAACCTCTCAGATAGCTCTGAGGGACTCCTCCAAAGAGGTATGGAAGGAGCCAGAATATATAGAAGTTTTTGCAAAAACAAACAAATGTTCTGTAGCCAGAACATCAAAATATTACAGTTAATTAAAGAAAACCAGACATCTCAAGTTAATGAATTTAGCACTTGTCTATGTATGAGAAGATGCAATTGTCTGGGCTCACTGAAATCTTTCCTTTGATATGCACCTTAATTATCTAGTGAACCTTAATTATCTAGGACCAGTATTCTGTTCTTTCCCATCCTAAGTCTCCTCAGAGTACACAGTTGGGGACGGTTCCACTGGCTGAGGGCTTGATGGCAGCAAAATCCTTTCTTTACTGATATGGCAGGTGACATTCCTCTTCACACAGCATATAAAGGTCTTCATGAAATTGCACAAGCCTGTTGCTTTCACCTCATTTACTTCCATGGCACCAAAAGCAACACCTGTATCTCCCTCAACATACAGCACTCTGTCCCCTCTCTGGGTCCCTACATTTGATGCTCCCTGTGATGAGTACCCTTACTTTTATAACCCTTCTTCCAGGTGTTTTCACCTCTCAGACTCCCTTTCTAAATCACCAGTATGTTTAAATCTTTGCATCTCTCTTTATACATATCAAGACAGGAATCCAGCCCAAGAGGTTAAGATAGGACCTAATAATTAGTGCGGGGCTGATGACAGGAGAAGAAATTCTGTTATAAAAACTAAGCCAGAGGCCATACTTAGCCAAGGAACCCATGTGAGGTGTGGAACAGACACATTCCTCCAGGCAACACAAGGTTCACAGACTAAGACAGCAAGAACCAAAATCTGGAAAGGAGGGTTGTGAAATCGGAGGGCAATGAAGGACATGAAAAATAGCAAGAGAAAAGGAGTAATTTGAGGTAATTTAGCTTTGGAAAAATTAAGAAAATTTGAGCACAGGGCCTTTAGCTGCTGGTACTTACTACGTGTATTAGTCTGTTCAGGCAGTTACAACAAAACACCATAAACTAAGTGGCTTATAAACAACATAAATTTATTTATCACAATCTTGGAGGTAGGAACTCCAATATCAGAGTGCCAGCCAGGTTGGGTTCTGGTGAGAGCCCTCTTCCAGGTTCCTAATATGATGGGGAAAAAAACTAGCTAGCTCCTTAGCTTCTTCTTATAAGGGCACTAATCCCATTTATGTAGGTTCCACCCTCATGATCTAATTACCTCTAAATGGCCCCAACTTTAAATACCATCACTTTGGGGATTTGGGTTTCAAAATATGAATTTTATAGGACATAATCATTGAGTCCATTGCAATCATTATTTATTGAATAAATAAAGTGTGGAGTGCTATGATTCAAGGTAATAAGATTTAGATAATAAAAGGAAAACAACAAAGAAAACATTTTGTGTTAAAGACATTGTAGTGAGCTGAACAGTGCCTCCCCCATATTCATATCCACCTAGAATCTCAAAATGTAACCTTAGATGGAAATAGGATCTTTACAGATGTAATTAGTTAAGGACCTTAAGATGAGATCATCCTGGATTTAGGATGGGTCCTAAATTCAATAACTGATGTCTTCATAAGAAGAGAGGACACAGGAAAGTACACAAAGAAGACGGATGCAGAGACTGGTTATGCTACCGCAAGCCAAGGAACACCAGAAGCTGGAAGAAGCATTCTCTCCTAGAACATGACCTTATCAGCATCTTGATTTCAGACTTCTGGCCTCCAGAATTGTGATAGAGTAAATTTTGTTTTTTTAAACCTTCAAGTTTGTGGTAATTTGTTAACAGCAGCCCTAGGAAACTAATATAGATTTTTCTTTCCTAATTCAATCCTCCCTAAGGCATAAATGCTACTATTTCTGTTTTTCAAAAATGGAAGAAAACTCAGAGGAGTTAAGTAAGTAGCTGAGGGCCACCCAGCTGATAAGTGAGGGAACAGATTAAACCCATGTTTATTTGATTCTAAAGTTTTATCCTCTCTTTACAATGTTATAGACTAAGAGAAATGGTAATATAACTTAGAAAGCTTCCCCTTTTAAAATCATTACAATAAATATATAAAATTAAGAGCTTAAAATATTAAACATATAGAAAGTGTTTATCAGTAGAATACTTTATTCTGAGACAATGTAAGATAAATAAACCATCACTGCACATACTCTCACACAATAATTCTGTGGAATTGAGTGTCCTTTATCTGCCAAGTTGTATGTTGAGTTCATTTCAACCATGTATGTGAATAACTGTTTATGGTGCCCATTTTATATATGATGAAAAGGAGACTCAGATAGTCTAGTACACAGAATAATGTCTTCCCAAAGATATCCAAATAATCACTGGAACTTGTCAATATATTACCTTGCCTGGCAAAAATGTATGTGACTTAAGGGTCTTCAGATGGAAAGATTATTCTGAATTAGCTGGGGGGGCCCAGTGTAATTACAAAGGTCCTTATAAAAGAAAGAGGAAGAAGAATTAGAGAAGGAGATGTGATGGCAGCAGAGGTTAAGGGAGATAAATTTGAAGATGTTGTGCTGCTGGACTTGAAGATGAAGGATGAGGCCATGAGCCAAAGAAGGCAGGTGGTCTCCAGAGACAGGAAAAGGCCAGGGACTAGATCTTCCCCTATGGTCTCCAGAAGGAACGCAGCCCTGCCAATGCTTTGAGTTTAGAACTTCTGACCTCCAGAATTGTAAAAGAATAAATTTGTGTTGTTCTAAATTACTAAGTTTGTAGTAATTTATTTCAGCAACAAAGAGCACTAATACAGAGGGATTAGGAGTTATCTCATTGACCTTCATCTGGAAGGTACAGCTGGAACCCAGACCTCTTTGACACCAAGTTTCATGGTGCGTCTCATCTTAGTGAAGGGAAATTCACATCCAGAATAAAGACCAATCCATGCTAGGTAAAAGAAGTGCCTCTGTCTACTCAACTGGAAGTATACATTTTCTACATGTACAATAAAAGTGAGAAAAATGAGCCAAATACATATTTATGGATGATAAACTGCCACTTCTTCCTAAATGCAGGAAGGAAAAAGACATTTATCAAATTTTATTAAGTTTAAATTCTGGCCAGATGTATATGCCTTTGTTGTGGATGCAAATTTGATCACTATCCAAGTCTTTTTCAATATCTTCTCTTATAGTTGGCTTATTTCCAAAAGCAGATGAAAATTATAGGTGTCCAATTCTGACTTGCTCTAAAATATACCTTTTTTCTATTTACATGAAAGGGTGAAAGATTACTCAAAATCTGTTAGCTCATGCTTAGCTTCAAATGACACACACTTAAGAACTCTTTTTTCCACTATATTTTGTTTAACAAGCATTATTTCATGTTTATTGTTGAAAGAAAGACAGAAAGAAAGAAAGAAAGAAAGAAAGAAAGAAAGAAAGAAAGAAAGAAAGAAAGAAAGAAAGAAAGAAAAAGAAGAAAGAAAGAAAGAAAGTGTTCAATTGATCATTTATTTCTTTCCAAGTTAAATACTACATTTTCAAGGAGGTATTAAAAACTTCAACAAAAAGACACTTGTATATGTAAGCATATTTTTTGGTTAAAACATATATTCACTTTATTTTGGCTTTCTAATATATACAATAACAAAATGTGTATTACATTTTTATGGGCAGTGATTTTCCTATCACTAAAATATGGTTCCATATCTTACAGGGGAAATAAACAGAATCCTTTATCCCAGTCTTCAAGGAGTATGGTTAGAAAATCAGAATATATACTCAAGATAGGGCTACTAAGCAAATCTCTGAACCTAATAAATCCCTACATACACTCCACTCCCTCTTCCAGCCATTCTCCACATTGCAATTAAAACAAGTGACAGTAATAAGATATTAGTTGTTTTTTCCCCTTCTCTTTGTTGGAAAGGTCTGGAGAGGTTTCACTGAGTAATTGGAATTGAATTGCTGGAGAAAAGGATGCTTAGCACCTGAGTGTGGCAGGTGGGCAGTGGCAGAAAGCATGAGACTTGGTCAGTGAATGAATGGTTTTACTGAAGTGAAGTTGTTTAGGGGAAAAGGGACCTGTCCTTGACCTGCACAGATGGGTCAAGGTCAAATTACAAAAGATCTTGAATTTTGAGCTCTAAGATCCATGTTTGATCCTTCATGTTTAGGACATTATTTTCTTAAAAATGTTTAGTAAAATATAATATTTAGAGTACAGAATAAAGCCAGTTTTTTGGGGCTCTAATCAATGCTAGTTGTTGCTTTGGGCAAGATGCTTTACACTTCTTTGCTTTAATTACCTCATCTTGAAAATGGTCTAATAAATAAGCCATATCCTCACAGTGTCACTGTGAAGATCAAGTGTGTTAATATAGAAAAGTGTTTAAAATGATGCTTTGTCCACAAAAAGTATTGAGAAATCTTTTTTACTATTCCACAGCACACAGGTATTAAAAAGACTTCAGACAAAGATAAGTACAATTTGTCTTTACAGATTATTATTTCAACAGCTTTGAGCAATCCAGCAGAGGAAATTAGTTTTTAAAAGTTTAATTTTCTTTCACCCAGTGTTTTATGAAATTGGGTGATTTTAATTTTTTAAATTATGTATTTGTTGTAGTATTTATTTTATTACGGAATCAACCGTTTTTTGTGTTTTTTTTTTTTTTTTTTTTTTTTTTCCGGTACGCGGGCCTCTCCGGCCGCGGAGCACAGGCACCGCGGAGCACAGGCTCCGCGGACGCGCAGGCTCAGCGACCATGGCTCACGAGCCCAGCCGCTCCGCGGCTCTGGGTGCATGCTTTGAACAGCTTGCTGCAAAACAAAAGTTGAACCCTATTTTCACCTTTTTTTCATAAAAGTGAAAATCCTCTTCAGATTTATTTCAGCTAACCAAAAGAGGTACTAATGTAGACCTTTTGTAAAAGCGAAGGGGCATAAAGTGCCTAGCATAAAGGGCTAGGTAGCACTTCAGTACTACTCTTGGATGCCATTTTAAACAGTTAAACTTAAATACAAATTTGCCTGCTCACTCAAATTTATTTGTAACTCCAAATCAATACCTACCGATCTTTCATGGTCGTTCGCCGATGTGCACTGAGTGACAAAGAATTGAGTCACCTGATGCGAAGGTTCCCAGCTGAGGGAAAACAAGGTGTTTTAGCTCTGTTTCAGGAAACAACTGCTCTTTTCCTGTTCTATTTAGTGCCATGTTTTGGTTTTTTTGCATTATTGTGTTTTTATTTTATTTATTTATTTATTTAAATAAAGTGAACTTTGAAAAGCGGGGGAAACCTGCATATTATTTGTTTGTCAATATCTTCCTGAAACTAGCCTGTCTCATCAGAGTAGAAGACCTGCTCTTTCACAAAACCCTCTTTCTTCTTAATGCAGAGGAGGTTTTCTTTTTTTTAAATTCTTCTTCATTTTCCTGATCTGCAAAATCTGTCCCTCCTGCAAGTTCAATGATTTCACAACATAAACACCTTTTGAAATGTGCAAGCTTCCCAGTACTAGTCAAGGAGGGTTTACTGTGACCATGGGTGACATGACGTAGCCAGAAATTTCTTTGGCTTTCAGCCTCACAGCAGACTTGTCCACTACACTTTTTTCTTGGTGATCAGGTCACAAATCCACAGATTAGGTCACTTTTCCTTGGTTCCCGTGCTTTATCTTGCGTCTGGGTGTTAATTTCACTCTTTCTCTTGTGGCCTCACAAGCAGATCACAAATTTCCTCTTCCTTTTTCTGGATGTGCCATATTGTTGGTTCATTAACATTGAACCTGTGGCCAACAGCACCATAACCGATGCCTAGAGCAGTGAGAGTGGCATCGCCAAGCTCCTTCCCTGGAACTACACTCAGCATCTAAGCATCAAGCTGCCATAGCTCTAAACTGTGTCTGAGCATCTGTGTTTTATCTTGATTTATTTTGTTCATACATTAGCAAGATGTGTCCTAAGGTAATTGCTTTTTCACTTTGCACCATTTCAGCTTAAGAAAGAAACGTTCTAGGATAATGGTGGAAATGGTGTTTAGGCTGAAGACAATGTTGTGTGCAGAGGCTTGGGAGAATCTAACCTTGTATATCCCTTAGAAGCAATAGTTCAGTATTTGCTACTTCAGTGTTTGTGGGGGGACTTTTTAGAGCATACAAGATCCACGTGCCAGGATCTTCCCGGACTCCCAACCACTGCACCACCAGGGAAGCCCTCAACCGTTTTTAATAGTACTTATTCTATGATACAGTTTTAGAAATCTGTTTTGCAAAACAGAAAATCCTGCTTTTATCTATAAAACAAATAGAGTCAGTTCTTAATATTTGGGCTTGTATGCTCTAAAATTTGTAATGACAAAATCCGAGAATAATGAAGATTAATTGTATAATTAATTGTATAATGATGATGTCACATGTAAGAAGCTCTTTTTCAATAGGAGGATGAAGATGCTGCTAAAAAGAGGATGGATGAAGGGAACACTCACCTCCACAGGTGTCTTGATTTTTACAATGATTGCACAATTAATGTTCAACAAGATAGTCCTAGTAGAGTGTGTTTGCTGTGTTATAACTGTAATGGTTACATGATAAGGGAATGGCTTTTAAAGTCATTGAACACTTTGGGAATAATCTAGTAACTGCCAACAACAACAAAAAAAGCTGACAGCCGGACTAGTGCAACAGTGGTGTGGCTAGTAGGATTTGTCAAGGGCTGTGTTCATCAAGAGTTATATCACTAAGACACATCAGGGAGCATATAGTCTAGTCTTCTGATATTTCATTTGTCTAAAGCAGAAATCCAGCCATTGTTTAGTTTGGTCATAAAATCTATGCATCTAGAAAACAATTGAAAGTTTATTATTAATACTTATAGATCAAATATGACTGGGAACTATTTCTTAAACACTCACTTATAGATCATATGAGTGTAAATAATATGAAGTGGTACCTCTGGAGCTGATACCCACAAACCACAAGATATTTCCCAAAGAGGATGTGAGCGTATGATGAAAGCTGACCTCTGGTCAGTCCCAAATATTGTTTCCAAAACACTTCTCAAATCTAACTCGGTTCTGCTCCTGTTACCACTTCCCTGGTTTAGACTTTCTTTAGCTGTCTTCTGATCTAGTTCAGTCACTTATTATAAGTTGGCAAAACACCTTCATGACCCAGCAACGCTGGCAGAAAGAGCTGGCAGCTGAAGGGCCAGCAATAGTCAGCTCTAGCTTGTACAAATGTCAGCCTGCAAGGACAGTCCTATGCCTTCACTTTGTGCTCAGAGAAGGAAGTTTCTGATAGTTAAGGCTATTGGGACACATCTTTATTAAACTAGATATATTCATAGTCTCCAAAAAACCAAAAACATTAGATAGGTGAACTTGAGCAATATATTTAACCTCATTAAGCCTGAGTTTTCTCATCTGTAGGGTGAATAGAATAACATGGACCCAGCCTGCTCTCTGCACCTCTCTGTGTTACAGTTTTCTTGTATGTGAAAAGGGAAAAAGTAATTTTAAAAATCAAGTTAATCCACTGAGGTGTGGCAGGAGATTCACTTGTAGGATTTATATCTGCTTTCAAGCTGGTGCTTTGTGATGTTAATTTAACCATTCAGACACGTTTGGAAACTGTTTAGTCCTCAATTCCAATTCCTGGCAATGCTCAAGACAGGAAAGGTTGTTAGACTTCTGAGCCCCAGATGTGTGTGTTGTTACTAAATTTTGTCCTGGTCTGTGTAGAGAAAGAGTTAAACTTCAGTGTGCGACATCCAAGGTCCACACTTGATCATGCGCCTCTAGGATCAACTAGAATTAGAGCTGAAATATTTCATGTTTAACTTATACAACAGGGGTGTATTTATTTATCTTTTTTTTTAATAGAGCTATAACTGTTGAAGCTTCTTAGCAAATTCCTTTGGTTTGTATTCTCCTAAAAGTAAATCATTTTAAGCTTAATTGACATTAGACTAGTTTTACAACAACAAAAGCTTCCTTTTGGTTGGCTTTGAAAGGAGAGGCATCTCTTTATCAGTTATTTCCAATCCAAGTTTCTGCCCCTCATCCCACCTAGCTTTCCTACCCTCTACTGTTTTCTTCAAAGCAGGAAATTTCCTTAACAAAAGCAGGAACTATTTAGAAATCAGGCAGACTGACCCAGTAGCTGAGAACTTGCAAAATAAATCCTCATTTGAGTTAGTGTTTGGACTTGATTTTTCATCCTTGGCTAGAGAGTGTGTACCCCTTAAGAGCCTCCATATCTGTCTTTCTGAGGAAAGATAAACTGTGCTCAGGACTCAAAGAGGAGATAACAGTGGTTGTGAAAAAAGGGCTAGAAGCTCTGGCAGGTTTGTCACAGAAATCCTTCAATAAATCCAAACGGATTACATTAGGCTTGCTGTGATAGGCATGGAAGTGCATCAGGCAGAGTGGAATGAACCAATGCTAGCCTCTGCTAGGCATAATGTATTGACCTTAAACAGCAGGCAATCTGGGAGAGAGAAGAAAACTCTTGGCAAATTACCTATAATAACTTATTTAGGGGTATGCCTAATTTTGGATGTGTTTTTTGTTATATTTATTTATTTGGCAAGTCTTTGAATTCCATCCACGCAGAAGTCAGCCAGTCGGCCAGCACGACGGACTTGATGGATTGTCTGTCTACTGTACTACACTCTGAACGTCAGCATTTTTTGTGAGGTTAGGCAGAAGATAAAAAGATCTCAGTTTAGGAGTCATTGTTGCATTGTTACATGAACAAGTGGTGCCAGCCTCTAAAGATATAAATAGTGAAGGAATTGAGGCCAGAGAGCCAGGGGTGAAGGGTTGTCTAAGCTGAAGCTATTTATGCATTGGAATAAATCACTGGGAAACGGTCAAGGTGAAGTCAGAGTGCTTGAAACAATTGTTTGTACCTTATCAGAAAGAGGTTTTCCTTTTCCAGCTATCAGTCAACCTCCACATGAAAACCCTTAGATACAAGAGAAACCTCATGCCTGCCAACAGCTTCTGCTAGCTAAGTCTGAGGTTTTCCTAATAGTCTATAATTCTAGAATATCAAATATAAAACAGTGACGCTTGGCTAATGGTATTTTGGCAAGGGTGTACATTTGTTTGAATCTTTCAAGTAATCCCCTTTTTTTGTTCTGTACCTATTTTGGCTTTGCAGGAGATTTTTATGGAAAATGCCATACTTTTGTCAATGTTGTTATAATCCTTTTTTTTTTTTAAACTTATAACTGTAATCAGATCTCAATTTAAGGAGGATTCATACTATAAACAGAGAAAAATTACCTGGATTCTTACATAACATCATATGCAAGTGTGGTCTCTAGATCCACTAAAGACCTAAATGAAAGTGGTAAAATAGTAAGTTTATAGAGAAAAAGTCATAGAATATCTTTGCGGCAAGGTCCTGAAAAGATATCTTTAAAAAAAATACCAAAAACACAAATATAAAGCAAAAAATGATCATTTTTGCTACAAAAAAGTAAAGATTTCTAGTCAATGATTCACAGAATAGACAAGATAAGAGGCAGGTGGCCAAAGGGCAGAATATATGTGAAATTTGTAAAATATTATAGGCTAGGTTTCTACAAATCAACAAAGAAATAAATAAAGACGCCCCTGGAGGGAAAAAAACAAAACTCATGGGCAGAGCAGACTATTTTTGAAGAAACCAGAAAAGCACATAAAGAGATGCTTAAAATCATTAAGTGATGATTAGTGTCATAGTAATGAGACAATGTAAATGAAAACAAGATTTTACTTTGCACCTTTTAGACAAAGACTAGATAATGTCATGTACTGGTAAAAATTCAGGGATATAGGAGCAGTGGTGAATAGTGCCATTCTGGAGAGCAAATCTTCGATAGGTATGCAGAATAGAAAGGTTATGGCCTGCATAACCCTAATTTTGATACTGGGGATGTGGCTCAAAGATATTCCCACATGGGTCCATAGGGGGTAACGTCAACTATATTAACTATCAAATGCTTTAAAAATACAGCAATACACAAAGCTTACTAAAACAAATAAACATATCCATACCATCTAGAATCACCAATGGTAACATTTTCACACACTGTCAATCAATTTTTTAAGAATTAAAATCCTGTAGATAATACCAAATTTCTCTTTAATCATCTTTCCCCTCTCTTCTCCCTTTACATCTAAGTCTGAGATATCAGTACTATAATTTTGCTCTGCATCCTTAAGTTCATTTTCTGTGCTTAGAATTACATAGATATTACACATATTCAATATGCATCATTTTCAACAGGTAAGATTTTTTTGAAAATATGCGTAAATGTCATCATAATATGGTAGCATTCTAAACGTCCCTACTTTCACTCAATTTTTTAGCTTTATTAATAATTTGTATAGATTTATACATGTTCATTGTATAAAACTGAACATGTATAAAATGACATGTAGTAAAATATATATCTTCCTCCTATTTCTGAACCACTGTCACTCAGTTTTTCCTTGAGTCCCTCATTTAACTACGATTATCAGTTTTGGAGACACTTTTCATAGAAACATATATGCATACATGACCTTCCTTTTATGCCAAATGTATGTTAAAGTTGTTTGTTGTTGTTGTTGTTCTTAAAGTTTAAAATCAGTTCATTGACCAGTAATAGTTATTTCTCACCGAAACTGACTTGCTTTTTGCTTTATTTCTTTAATCCTCCTTGTCAAGCTAATTTATTAATATACATACAGCAATAGCATTGAATTTATTTTTTGATTTTTTTTTTTGTTTTAACCTTTCTCAGGCTCAGAAATGTTTTATAAGTAATGGATTTTGCATATATGTTCTAAGATACATATCAAGAGAGCTCATACATGACCCACTCCACCCTTTGTTCTTCCATTCGAAAAAAGATCAACTTTTAAGATTATATTTAAGAGATTTCCTTAGTGGTCCAGTGGTAAAGAATCTGCCTTCCATTGCAGGGGACATGGATTTGATCCGTGGTCGGGGAACTAAGACACCACATGCTGCTGGGCAACAAAACCCATGTGCCACAACTACTGAGCTCGCACGCCTCAGTGAGAGAGCCCACGTGCCACAAACTACAGAGCTCACGTGCGCTGGAACCTATGTGCCACAACTAGAGAGAGAAAACCCACATGCCACAACTAGAGAGAAGGCCACAGGCTGCAACAAAGAGCCTGCGCTACAATGAAAGACTCCAGCACGTCTCAAGGAAGACCTCACGTGCCTCAACTTACCCAACGCAGCCAAAAAAAATACATAAAATATTTTTTAAAATGAATGAAATAAAATTATATTTGAAATTAATGTTGCAAATTATTTTTCCTTGACACAGCTTCTTCTTACATTTATACTTCCTCAATAATTTCCATGTGTTCCATTAATCAAAGAAGGCAATACATGGCATTTTTTACCTCAGTAAAATCCAGATATCTACCTATTCTCAACCTCTAAGCCATCTTGCCCAAAGACCTAACCATATGCTTCATATGGCTGTGAGTTGGAACCATGTTCAGGTAGATGATGAGGCTAATGGGGTGTCAGGGAGTCCTGAGAAGCTGCTAGCTGGAGATTGGAGTATCGGGTGGGAAGCTTCACATCAGCTACCCTATATCTCTTTATGGTTCATTGTATTTTCCTACTATCTTAAGCCTATCCTCAAGAAGAAGGAGAGCCACCATCACACCTGCATACAAAATTAGGTTACTAATATATATATATTATATATATATATTATATAAATATAAATAAATATATATATATATATTTTTTTTTTTTTTTGCGGTACGCGGGCCTCTCACTGTTGTGGCCTCTCCCGGTGCAGAGCACAGGCTCCGGACACACAGGCTCAGCGGCCATGGCTTACGGGCCCAGCCGCTCCACGGCATGTGGGATCTTTCCGGACCGGGGCACGAACCCAAGTCACCTGCATCGGCAGGCAGACTCTCAACCACTGCGCCACCAGGGAAGCCCTAGGCTACTAATTTTAGTGCACTCTTGCCTGGTGGGAATGTGTTCCTTTTTTTCATTTGGGGAGAGAAACTACTTCTACTCTCTTTGAGAATCCTCATGGATTCATTCAAACTACATTCCCCAACCTCACCCTGCAGATGAAGAGTCAACCAGACTGCTCAGGTTAATTGCCAGAATGAAAATTACCACAGCAGTGTGGACTCCACATGCTCATCCTCGTTCCTATCTCCACCTCCAGCAAGCCCTGGAGTACCTGTAGATTGACCTTGTCTTTCCAGCAGGTGAACCCACTGGGCTAGCTCTCATTTGCAGGTTTCAGGATGGAATTGGTTCCTGCCTTTGTAGCTTCTTGTCTGGGATGGCAATAAGTTTTCATTATCTGTGGTCCCCCTTTTGCTCACCTTTTTGACCTATCTAGACTGATGAATGCATTCTTTTTTCACATAACTCATTCTTTAGTGACAGGATAGCTTGTCCAAGTTGTTTACCTCTCACTTCTGTTTTGTCAATCTCTTGACTTTTATCCTGTTTTTCTAATCTTTTGGGACTTTTTATAGGGCTTATGTGCCTGCCTGTTGTAATCCTAAGAGCTGAGTGCAATTACTTACTTGGTTCTCATCCCCCAAATTCTACCTTTACAAAAGGTTATTCTTTCAGGCTTATTCATAACCATGAGGCCCTTGTGCCTTTGTCTGAAATCTGCATTGTCCCTCCTATCTCCTTTCTGGCTCTCCATACTGGCACCTGGGTTAGCACTGACAATGCTATTTCCCAGGAAGTCTCTGTTGGACTCACTTCATTTCCTTCTAAGGCTTATTCACACCATGCTGTGTCTCAACTCTTCATTCTGATACCCATATCTGGGAAGACATATCTTGGAATGAGTAGCAATAATTTCTGCTTCCTATTTTTCCTCAAGAAGCCAAATTCTATAACTTAATCATCTATAGGAATAAAATACCCTCCATTTTTTTCTCCATGATATAAGGAGACAAAAATGGAAATTAAGAAGCAAAAACTAAATAAATAAATAAACTAAAATTACAATTAAGTCCCCAGTGTAAATCCCTGGAAGAGTTGACACCAGTGCCAATCAAAACTTTTGCAATTATGTGTTGAATCACTGCCCACGCCCCAAAAAAGATATGTTGGTGTCCAAATTCCCAGTACTTTAGAATCTGACCTTATTTGGAAATAAGCTTTGCATTTGCAGTTAAATTAAAATGAAGTCATTCTGGAGTAGGATGGGTTCCTAAACCAGTATAACTAGCGCCCTTATAAGGACACTTATAAGGACCATGTGAGGACAGACACAGAGAGAATGTCATGTGAGGATGGGGACACAGTTTGGAGTAGACAAGCCAAGGAAGGCCAAATGTTGCTGGCTTTCACCAGTAACTAGGAGAAAAGTATTAAAATTAAATAAAAAACAGAGACCAAAATTGAGATTTCCCTGAACAGACAAAACCACCTAAGTCATGTAAGCAAAACTAAATCTAGCTTTTTTCATGAACATAAAGGAAACTTAAATTAGGTTATTTTTTGTAAATGCCTCTGACAATCATTAAAGAAACTTAAGTCATCTTCCTAAAATTGGTATGAAATAATCATTCTAACCAATCCCCTGCCATTTAGGAACCCCCCTTGTTATAACCAGTTGTTAAAAATGTTAATAACTTCCTCATTTTCACTTAAAACCAGTCATGTAACTTCATGCCTCTGAGCTTCATATTAGTCTTTGAATTTGGAAGCTCCCAGTTCATGAACTGTTTTTCTATGCACAATAATCTCTTACTAGATACTATTTATTAATTTGGTGGTTTTAAATTTGCTATTTCTGAATTTCTAACAGAAACATTGAACAGATACTCCCCCAAAATAGAATCCTCAGAAGGAACCAACCTAGTCTGTGGTACATTGCTATGGCAGCTGTAGGAAACTAATACACCAGTTGTGGTTGATATAAGAAACAAATAGGTAGAGGTACTGCTACTGATTAATGGGCTATCTAATTATTTACATGGGGAATAAGACTGTTAACAACATGAAGATTAAATTCTTTTTTTTCTTTTTCTTTTGTTTTTTGCGGTACGCAGGCCTCTCACTGTTGTGGCCTCCCATTGCAGAGCACAGGCTCCGGATGCGCAGGCTCAGCGGCCATGGCTCACGGGCCCAGCCACTCCGCGGCATGTGGGATCTACCCGGACTGGGGCACGGACCCATGTCCCCTGCATCGGCAGGCGGACTCTCAATCACTGCGCCACCAGGGAAACCCAAAGGTTAAATTCTTATTTGCACCGAAATATATATTGTTCCTGTGGTTTTGTTCCAATGGAATGCCATCATTTAGGAAGACTATTTTTCTTTTATACAAAACATTTTTTCCACATCATAAAATGTAGGTCATTAAAGAATAATTTTTCCCAATAATTTATCTGGTTTCATATAATAGTAAAATATGCAGTACAGGAAAGAATGGATTTTATCATGGCTACACCATCAACTTTTTGAATTGAATTTATAACAGAACTATTTTATAAGTTGTAAAAATAAAACAAAATGCTGAATCAGTAGCTCAACAGTTTCTGTCTCTTAAATATACTCAAGGATATGATAGATAGATAGATAAATAGATAGATAGATAGATAGGCAGACATAGGTAATATATGCACAAGCATATATATATTTTTCTTTTGAGTTATTTGTTTCAACACACATTCCTAGCTATGATATATGTAAGATACTGTATAATTTGACTTTTGAAAAATGTAGAAATGTAAATAATATTGATTCTGAAATTAATCTGGATTGATCTTCACAACCTTTTTTTCTCTTCAACATCCTTAGTGGAGTACAATTGTTTCACAATGGTGTGTTAGTTTCTGTCCTAAAACAAAGCAAATCAGCTACACATATACACATATCCCCATATATCCACCCTCTTGAGTCTCCCTCCCATCCCCCTTATCCCTCTTCTCTAGGTGGTCAAAAAGCACTGAGCTGATCTCCCTGTGCCATGCAGCTGCTTTCCACAAGCTACTTATTTTACATTTGGTAGTGTGTATATGAACATGCCACTCTCTCACTTCGTCCCAGCTTACCCTTCCCCCTCCCCATGTCCTCAAGTCCATTCTCTATGTCTGCCTCATTATTCCTGTCATGCCCCTATGTTCTTCATCATTTTTTGTCCTTTAGATTCCATATATATGTGTTAGAATACAGTATTTATTTTTCTCTTTCTGACTTACTTCACTCTGTATGACAGGTTCTAGATCCATCCACCTCACTACAAATAACTCAATTTCGTTTCTAGGGGCTTCCGTGGTGGCACAGTGGTTGAGAGTCTGCCTGCTGATGCAGGGGACACGGGTTCATGCCCTGGTCCGGGAAGATCCCACATGCCGCGGAGTGGCTAGGCCAGTGAGCCATGTCTGCTGAGCCTGCGTGTCCAGAGCCTGTGCTCTGCAACGGGAGAGACCACAACAGTGAGAGGCCCACGTACCGCAAGAAAAAAAAATTTGTTTCTTTTTACGGCTGACTAATATTCCATTGTATACATGTGCCACGTCTTCTTTATCCATTCATCTGTTGATGGATGCTTAGGTTGCTTCCATGTCCTGGTTATTGTAATTAGTGCTGCAATGAACATTGTGGTACATGACTCTTTGATTTATGGTTTTCTCAGAATATAGGCCCAGGAGTGGGATTGCTGGGTCATATGGTAGTTCTATTTTTAGTTTTTTAAGGAACTTCCATACTGTTCTTCATCATGGCTGTATCAATTTACATTCCCATCAACTGTGAAAGAGGGTTCCCTTTTCTCTGCACCCTCTCCAGCATTTATTGTTTGTAGATATTTTGATGATGGCCATTCTGACTGGTGAGAGATGATACCTCATTGTAGTTCTGATTTGCATTTCTCTAATGATTAGTGATGTTGAGCATCCTTTCACATGTTTGTTGGCAATCTGTATATCTTCTTCGGAGAAATGTTTATTTAGGTCTTCTGCCCATTTTTGGATTGGGTTGTTTGTTTTTTTGATATTGAGCTGAATGAGCTGCTTGTAAATTTTGGAGATTAATCCTTTGTCAGTTGCTTCATTTGCAAATATTTTCTCCCATTCTGAGGGTTGTCTTTTCGTCTTGTTTATGGTTTCCTTTGATGTGCAAAAGCCTTTAAGTTTCATTAGGTCTCATTTGTTTATTTTTGTTTTTATTTCCATTTCTCTAGGAGGTGGGTCAAAAAGGATCTTGCTGTGATTTATGTCATAGAATGTTCTGCCTGTGTTTTCCTCTAAGGGTTTGATGGTGTCTGGCCTTACATTTATGTCTTTAATCCATTTTGAGGTTATTTTTATATATGATGTTAGGGAGTGTTCTAATTTCATTCTTTTACATGTAGCTGTCCATTTTTCCCAGCAACACATATTGATGAGGCTGTCTTTTCTCCATTATATATTCTTGACTTTCTATCAAAAATAAGGTGACAACATGTGTGTGGGTTTATCTCTGAGCTTTTTATCCTGTTCCATTGATCTATATTTATGTTTTTGTGCGAGTACTATACTGTTGATTACTACAACTTTGTAGTATAGTCTGAAGCCCAGGAGCCTGATTCCTCTAGTTCCATTTTTCTTTCTCAAGATTGCTTTGGCTATTTGGGGTCTTTGTGTTTCCATACAATTTGTCAATTTTTTTTGTTCTATTTCTGTGAAAATGCCATTGGTAGTTTGATAGGGATTTCATTGAATCTGTAGATTGCTTTGTGTAGTAGAGTCATTTTCATAATGCTGATTCTTCCAATCCAAGAACATAATATATCTCCTCATCTATTTGTGTCATCTTTAATTTATTTCATCAGTGTCTTATAGTTTTCTGCATGCAGGTCTTTTGCCTCCTTAGGTAGGTTTATTCCTAGGTATTATATTGTTTTTGTTTCAGTGGTAAATGGGAGTGTTTCCTTAATTTATCTTTCAGATTTTTAATCATTAGTGTATAGGAATGCAAGAGATTTCTGTGCATTAATTTTGCATCCTGCTACTTTATCAAATTCATTGATTAACTCTAGTAGTTTTCTGGTAGCATCTTTAGGATTCTCTATGTGTAATATTTCATCTTCAAACAGTAACAGTTTTACGTCTTTTCCAATTTGGATTCCACTTATTTCTTTTTCTTCTCTGATTGCTGTGGCTGAGACTTCCAAAACTATGTTGAATAAAAGTGGTGAGAGTGGACACCTGTGTCTTGTTCCTGACCTTAGAGGAAATGGTTTCAGTTTTTCACTATTGAAAATGATGTTTTCTGTGGGTTTGTCATATATGGCCTTTATTATGTTGAGGTAAGATCCCTCTATACCTACTTTCTGGAGAGTTTTTATCATAAATGTGTGTTGAATTTTTTCAAAAGCTTTTTCTGCAACTATTGAGATTATCATACAGTATTTATACTTCAATTTGTAAATATGGTGTTTCACATTGATTGATTTGCATATATTGAAGAATGCTTGCATTCCTGGGATAAACCACACTTGATCATGGTGTATGATCCTTCTAATGTGCTGTTGGATTCTGTTTGCTAGTATTTTGTTGAAGATTTTTGCATCTGTGTTCATCAGTGATATTGACCTGTAGTTTTCTTTCTTTGTGACATCTGTCCCTGGTTTTTGGTCCCTTAGAATGAGTTCGGGATTGTTCCTCCCTCTGCTATATTTTGGGAGAGTTTCAGAAGGATAAGTGTTAGCTCCTCTCTAAATGTTTGATAGATTTTGCCTGTGAAGCCATCTGGTCCTGTGCTTTTGTTTGTTGGAAGATTTTTGATCACAGTATCTACTTTAGTGCTTGTGATTGTCTGTTTATATTTTCTATTTCTTCCTGGTTCAGCCTTGGAAGGATGTGCTTTTCTAAGAATTTGTCCTTTTCCTCCAGGTTGTCTATTTTATTGGCATATATTTGCTTGTAGTAATCTCTTATGATCCTTTGTATTTCTGCAGTGTCAGTACTTCCCCTTTTTCATGTCTAATTCTATTGATTTGAGCCTTCTCCCTTTTTTTCTTGTTGAGTCTGGCTAATGAGTTATCAATTTTGTTTATCTTCTCAAAGAACCAGCTTTTAGTTTTATTGATCTTTGCTATTGTTTCCTTCATTTCTCTTTCATATATTTCTGATGTGATCTTTATGATTTCTTTCCTTCTGCTGACTTTGGGTTTTTTTCCTCTTCTTTCTCTAATTGTTTTAGGTGTAAATTTAGGTTGTTTATGGGAGATTTTTCTTTTTCTTGTGGTAGGATTTTATTGCTATAAACTTTCCTCTTAGAACTGCTTTTGCTGCATTGCATAGGTTTTGGGTCATCATGTTTTCATTGTCATTTTTTTCTAAGTATTTTTTATTTCCTCTTTGATTCCTTCACTGATCTTTTGGTTATTTAGTAGTGTACTTTTTAGCCTCCATGTGTTTGTAATTTTTCAGATTTTTTAATGTAATTGATATCTAGTCTCATAGCATTGTGGTCAGAAAAGATACTTGATATGATTGCAATTTTCTTAAATTTACCAAGGCTTGATTTGTGACCCAAGATATGATCTATCCTGGAGAATGTTCCATGAGCACTTGAGAAAAATGTGTATTCTGTTGTTTATGGATGGAATGTCCTATAAATATCAATTAAGTCGATCTTGTTTAGTGTATTATTTAAAGCTTGTGTTTCCTTATCTATTTTAATTTTGGATCATCTGTCTTTGGTGAAAGTAGGGTGTTAAACTCTGCTACTATGGTTGTGTTACTGTCGATTTCCACTTTTATTGCTGTTACCATTTGCCTTATGTATTGAAGTGCTCCTATTTTGGGTATACAAATATTTACAATTGTTGTATCTTCTTCTTGGATTGATACCTTGATAATTTTGTAGTGTCCTTCTTTGTGTCTTGTAATAGTCTTTATTTTAAAGTCTATTTTGTCTGATATGAGAATTGCTACTCCAGCTTTCTTTTTATTTCCATTTTTACAGAATACCTTTTTCCTTCCCCTCACTTTCAGTCTGTATGTTTCCCTAAGTATGAAGTTGGTCTCTTGTAAACAGCATATATATGGATCTTGTTGCTTTATCCATTCAGCCAGTCTATGTCTTTTAGTTGGGATATTTAATCCATTTACATTTAAGGTAGTTGTCAATATGTACATTCCTATTACCATTTTCTTAATTGTTTTGGGTTTGTTTATGTAAGTCTTTTCCTTCTCTTGTGTCTCCTGCCTAGAGAAGTTCCATTAGCATTTGTTGTAAAGATGGTTTGGTGGTGCTGAGTTCTCTTAGCTTTTGCTTTTCTGTAAAGTTTTTAATTCCTCTGTCGACTCTGAATGAAATCCTTGCTTCGTAGAGTAATGTTGGTTGTAGGTTTTTCCTTTTCATCACTTGAAATATGTCCTGACACTCCCTTCTGTCTCGCAGAGTTTTTGCTGAAAGTGAAGCTGTTAACCTTAGGGGATTACCTTGTATGTTATTTGTTGTTTTTCCCTTGCTGCTTTTAATATTTTTTTCTTTGTATTTAATTTTGATAGTTTGATTAATATGTGTCGACATTTTTCTCCATGGATTTATCCTGTATGAGACTCTGAACTTCCTGGAGTTGATTGATTATTTCCTGTCCCATATTAGGGAAGTTTTCAATTATAATCTCTTCAAATATTTTCTCAGTCCCTTTTTTTTACTCTTCTTCTTCTGAGACCCCTATAATTCAAATCTTGTTGCATTTAATGTTGTCCCAGAAGTCTCTGAGACTGCCCTCAATTCTTTTCATTCTTTTTTCTTTATTCTGCTCTGTGGTAGGTATTTCCACTATTTTATCTTCCATGTCACTTATTCATTCTTCTGCCTCAGTTATTCTGCTATTTATTCCTTCTAGAGAATTTTTAATTTCCTTTACTTAGTTGTTCATTATTGTTTGTTTGCTCTTTAGTTCTTCTAGGTGTTTGTTAAACATTTCTTGTATTTTCCCCATTCTATTTCCAAGATTTTGGATCACCTTTACTATCATTACTCTGAATTCTTTTTCAGGTAGAATGCCTATTTCCTCTTCATTTGTTTGGTCTGCTGGGTTTTTACCCTGCTTCTTCATCTGCTGTGTGTGTCTCTGTCTTCTCATTTTGCTTAACTTACTGTGTTTGGGGTCTGCTTTATGCAGGCTGCAGGTCTGTAGTTCCTGTTGTTTTGGTGTGTGCCCCCTGTGGCTAATGTTGGTTCAGTGGGTTGTGTAGGCTTCTGGGTGGAGGGGACTGGTGCCTATGCTCTGGTGGGTGAGCCTCGATCTTGTTTTTCTGCTGGACAGGAAAGTATCTAGTCGTGTGTTTTGGGGTGTCTGTGACCTTATTATGATTTTAGACAGGTTCTCTGCTAACAGGTTGGGTTGTGTTCCTGTCCTTCTAGTTCTTTGGAATAAGGTGTCCAGCACTGTAGCTTGCTGGTCGTTGAGTGGAGCTGGGATTTAGCGTTGAGATGGAAATCTGTGGGAGATCTTTCGCTGGTTTATATTATGTGGAGCCAGGAGGTCTCTGGTGGACCAACGTCTGAACTTGGCTCTCCCACCTCAGAGGCAAAGGCCTGACACCCCACTGGAGCACAAAGACCTTGTCAGCCCTATGGCTCAGAATAAAAGGTAGAAGAAATGAAAGAAAGAAAAAATAATAAAATAAAAATTATTAAAATAAAAATATTAATATAAAAATGTTTAATAACCTTTTTAAAGAATTCTTAAAATAATAAAATAATATAATAAAAAGTAATTAAAATATTTTTAAATTTTATTTTGAACAAATAAAAGTTATTAAAATAAAAAATATTATTTAAAATAAAAAAAATTAAAGTAATAAAAAAAAGAAGAAAGAAGGAAAGAAGGTAGCACCCATACCAAAAAACAAATCCACCAATGATAACAAGTGCTAAAAACTATATTAAAAATAAAAAAAAAACAAAATAATGGACAGACAGAACGCTAGGACAAAGCTATACAGACAAAATCACACGAAGAAGCATACACATACATGCTCAGAAAAAGAAAGAAAGGGAAAATATATATATATATATATGTATATAAAAAAAGAAAAAAGGAATAGAACAACCAAATCCATGAACAAATCTACCAATGATAATAAACTCTAGATACTAAACTAAGATAAACATAAAACCAGAAACAAATTAGATGCAGGAAGCAAACCCCAAGCCTACAGTTCCTCCCTAATCCACGGCCTCAATTTTGGGATGATTCATTGTCTCTTCAGTTATTCCAGAGATGCAGTGCTCATCTAGTTGATTGTGGAGATTTAATCCACTTCTCCTGAGGCTGCTGGGAGAGATTTCCCTTTCTCTTCTTTGTTCACACAGCTCCTGGGGTTCAGCTTTGGATTTGGCCCTGCCTCTCCATGTAGGTCGCCTGAGGGCATCTGTTCCGCACCCAGACAGGATGGGGTTAAAGGAGCAGCTGATTAGGGGGTTCTGGCTCACTCTGATGGGGGGAGGGTGGGGTACGGAATGTGGGGCAAGCCTGCGGTGGCAGAGGCCAGTGTGATGTTGAAACAGCCTGAGGTGCACCATGTGTTCTCCCAGGGAAGTTGTCCCTGGATCATAGGACCCTGGCCATGACAGGCTGCACAGGCTCCCAGTAGGGGAGGTGTGAATAGTGATCTGTGCTTGTACACAGGCTTCTTGGTAGCTGCAGCAGCAGCCTTAGCATTTCATGCCCATCTCTGGTGTCCACTCTGATAGCCGTGGCTTACACCTGTCCCTGGAGCTCGTTTAGACTGTGCCCTGAATCCCCTCTCCTGGCGCACTCTGAAACAATGGTCTCTTGCCTCTTAGGTAGTTCCAGTCTTTTTCCCAGATTCCCTCCCGGCTAGCTGTGGTGCACTAACCTCCTTCAGGCTGTGTTCACGCAGCTGACCCCAGTCCTCTTCTTGAGATCAGACCTCCGAACCCAGAGCCTCAGCTCCCAGCTCACAACCACCCTAGCGGGTGACCAGACAACTTTTCAGGCTGGTGAGTACTAGTTGGCACCAATCCTCTGTGCGGGAATCTCTCCACTTTGCCCTCTACACCCCTATCGCTGTGCTCTCCTCCATGGCTCTAAAAGCTTCCCCCCTCACCCCCTGTCTTCCGCAGTGAAGGGGCTCCCTAGTGTGTGGAAACTTTTCCTCCTTCACAGCTCCCTTCCAGAGGTGCAGGTCCTGTCCCTATTCTTTTGTCTCTTTTTCTTTTTTCTTTTGCCTTACCCAGGTGTGTGGGGAATTTCTTGCCTTTTGGGAAGTCTGAGGTTTCCTGCCAGTGTTCAGTAGGTGTTCTGTAGGAGTTGTTCCACATGTAGGTGTATTTCTGATGTATTTGTGGGGAGGAAGGTGATCTCCACATCTTACTCCTCCACCATCTTGAAGGTCTCTAACCATGACCTTTTTTTTTAAACTACGGATTAAAAATAAATCTGTGACTTCTCTACTTGCATGTAGAATTGTGTGATAATAGCTCATTTCTCCTTTCCTGCATGCTGTTCTGAGACTGAGTCCTTAGTGAAAGTAGTGCAATAGCTGACATTCCTTGAAGACTTACTATGTGCCAGTCACATGTCTAAGGCTTTAATCATTGTTGCATGAAACAGCAGACTCAAAAGGTTTGTTTTACACTGGTATCAAACCTTCCATGGATTTACACATAGTAACCAGATCTCCATTTCCATTCAGTATTGAACTGAAGACCACTTCAAACAATATGATTGATACCAGATTAATTTTTTTTAATATTCCAATGTGTTTTTAAGGTGGTAGAGAATACCAGACTGTTAGATATTCCAAGGTAATGTGTGTCTTGTCTTGTTTTACAGACATAGCCTGAATTTAGTACTCCAACTGTGAGGCTTGGAATCCTCCTTCTGCCCACTAAACTCATTTTGCAATGAGTAATTGACAATAGCTGGCAGTCATATAGTTTTGAATTGATATTCAAAAACATTTGTCAACTTGGGTCAAAATCATTAAATATAAGAAACATGTTTACTCCTTTTCCCTTTTTATAGAACTTGAAGAATTCTTCATGTGATGACAACAGGAAATTAAATAAAGTGCAAATCACATTTTTGTTTTCTATTTTTTTTAATATTTGGAAATGTTCACTTGTATTATTCTTCAGATTCATTTCCTTATTCTGAAATTGACAGAAATTCTAAGGAACAAAATATCCTACAGTTCACTTTGCAAGTACTTGCCAATACACAGCAACAACAACAACAAAAAATCACCTATATTAATTTGGCCATAAATGAATTCTATCTATTGGAACTAGACAGATATTGATGGCCAGATTTGGGTCTAGGTGGTTTAAAGTTCATACAGTTATAAAACATGTTTCAGTAATTTCTTTATGGTTAGATCAGCATTTTCTGAGTTTAATTGCCTCCCATTGCCCATTCGTTTCATCTATATTAATATTGCCTTTCCATATCACCAAGATGGCAACATAGGAGGGTCCTAAATTTCCCTCCTCCAACTGCTCATAGAATATATAGTCACACACTGAGGAACTACCTCTGAAAGGAATCCAGGAACTAGTTGAGTGACTCTGACACATTGGGTGATGAGAAAATATCTACATTGAAAATGGAAAGGAAAACTTGAAACACTTTCACCATAAACCCCACCCTTGGCACAGTGCCATACAATCAGGAGGGAGCCTTCAACTCCCAGCTTCTCTCTAAGAAGTAAAGGGTTGAACCAAACATCTTGCACCCCAACTTTTAAGACTGACACCTATGAGACATATTTCCAAATCACCTAGCTCAGAAAGCCCACAGGGCTTGTGTTGATGAGTCCCAGGAGACTATAACAAGTAAGGAATCAGTTGTTAATAGGCACATGAGCACTCACCATGGCTATACCATCAAGGCCTAGTGCAGCATGAGCAGGTAAAACACCCATCTCCCACTTTTTCCCTGGAAAGGGTTTGACTGCATGCTTTATAAGCTGATGCCTGAGGGTCCAGCTTCTAATTAGCACATATCTAAGTGCTGGCTGTGATCCTCGCTGGAGCCCAAAAGAGTCAATGGGTACTTTCTCCCACTTCTGTCTGTGGCTTACTCCAGTAAAACCAAGTTCCAGCATAACCCTGAAAGGAGTTTGTCCACACATCTGGCACACCAACTGCTATGGAGACCACCCAAGGGACTGGCTCCAAAACCACCTACCTCTGGGAGCTAATGGGAGCTCAGCATTCATGAGTCCCCAGGGGCCACACAAACAAAGAGGTCCTTCTTAAGCACACAAACACTCCCAGTGACTATTCCCTCTGCCTCAGCACAGAGTGAGTGAGCAAAAACGCCCATCTTCAGTTTCTCTCTGATCAGGGCTAATCTAACATCATAATGTTCCCAGCTGCTGCTTTAAAGATACACATAGAATGAAAGTAAAGGGATGGGAAGAGGTATTCCATGCACATAAGAATCAAAAGAAAGCAGGGGTATTTATACTTATATCAAACAAAATAGACATTAAGCCAAAGACTGTAACAAGAGACAAGATCATTATATGGTGATAACAGTGTCACTTAATCAAGAGGATATGACAATTATAAATATTTATTGCACCTAACCCTGAAGCACCTGAATATATAAAGCAAATATTAACAGATCTGAAGAGAGAAATAAATATTAATCAACGTAATAAAGCACTTTAATAATCCACTTAAAATGGATTTATCATCCACACAGAATATCAATAAGGAAACATTGGACTTAAATGACATGTTAGACCAGATAAGCCTAAGTGAAAAATATAGAACATTTCATCCAGCAGCAGCAGGATAAGCATTTTTCTAAAGCACATATGAAATACTCTCCAGGATAGATCAAGTGTTAGGCTACAAAACAAGTCTTGATAAATTTAAGAAGATGGAAATCATATTAAACCTCTTTCCCAACCAAAATGTTATGAAACTAGAAATCAAAAAGAAAACTGGAGGGCTTCCCTGGTGGCGCAGTGGTTGAGAGTCCGCCTGCTGATGCAGGGGACACGGGTTTGTGCCCCGGTCCGGGAAGATCCCACATGCCGCAGAGCGGCTGGGACCATAAGCCATGGTCACTGAGCCTATGCGTCTGGAGCCTGTGCTCTGCAACGGGAGAGACCACAACAGTGAGAGGCTCATGTACTGCAAAAAAAAAAAAAAAAGAAAAGAAGAAGAAAACTCCAAAATTCTCAAATACATGACGATTAGACAACATGCTCCTGAACAACCAATAGTTTAAAGAAGAAATCAAAAGGAAACTTTTTTTACAATTCTTGAGACAATTGAAAAAGGAAACACAACAAACAAAAGCCTATGGGATGCAGCAAAAGCAGTCTTAAGAGGAAAGTTTATAGCAATAATAGTCTACATTAAGGGAAAAAAAGAAAGAATTCAACCTAACTTTGCATCTCAAGGAACAAGAATATGAAGAACAATCTAAATCCACAGTTAATAGAAGGAAGGAAATAACAAAGACCAGAGAAGAAATAAATGAAATAAGGATTATAAGCACAATAGAAAAGATCAATAAAACTAAGAACTACTTTTTTTAAAAAAAGATAAACAGACTTGAAAAACCTTTACTAGACTAAGAAAAAAATGTAGTCTCAAATAAAATCAGAAATGAAAGAGGAGACATTACAACTGATAACACAGAAATACTACAGATCATAAGAAACTGCTATGAACAAATACATGCCACCAAATTTGATAACATAGAAGAAATAGATAAATCTAGAAACATTACAACTTACCAAGACTGAATCTTAAAGAAACAGAAAATTTGTACGGATCAACTACTAGTAAGGAGATTGAATCAGTAATCAAAAACCTCTTAACAAAGAGAAGGCCAAGACCAGATGGTTTCATTGGTGAATTCCACCAAATATTTAAAGAAAAACTAATACCAATCCTTCTCAAACTCTTCAAAAAATTTGAATAGGAGTGAACATTTTCAAATTAATTTTACAGTGGCAACATTACCCTAATACCAAAGCCAGACAAGCACACTACAAAAAAAGGAAATTACAGGTCAGTATCCCTGATAAACATAGAGGCAACAATCCTCAACAAAACACTAGAAAACCTAATTAAGAGTACATTAAAAGAATCATGCACCATGATCAAATGAGATTCATTCCAGGGATACATATGATTTCAACGTATGCAAATCAATCAATGTGATACAGAACATTAATGAAATGAAGGATAAAAATCACTTGATCATCTCAATATACACAGATAAAAACACTTGAAAAATGCAACATCTGTTTATGGTAAAAACTCTCAACAAAATGGGTATATAAGATATGTACCTCAGTGTAATAAAGGTCATCCATGACAAATCCACAGCTAACAACATACTCAATGGTGAAAAGTGAAAACTTTTCACTAAGATCAGGAGCAAGACAAGGATGCCCATTCTCACCAGTCTTATTCAATACAGTACTGGCAGTCCTCACCATAGTAGTTAGGCAAGAAAAATACATAAAAGACAGCCAAATCAGAAAGAAAGAAGGAAAATTGTCTCTGCAGATAATGTGATTTTATATATAGCAAACCTAGACTCCACACACACACAAACAAAGTTGTTACAACCAGTAAACAAATTGAAGAAAGTTGCAGGATACAAAATCAATACAGAAAAATAGTTGTGTTTCTATACAATAACAACAAACTATCAGAACGAGGCATTAAGAAAACAATCATATTTATGGTAGCATCAAAAGGAATAAAATACCTAGAAATAAATTTAACAAAAGAGGTGAAAGATCTATACACTAATTCTATAACACATTGATGAAAGAAATTGAAGAAGACACAAATAAATGGAAAGATATTCTGTGTTCATGGATTGGAAATACTAATATTGTTAAAATGTCCATATTACCCAAAGTGATGTACAGATTCAATGCAATCCCTATCAAAACTCAAATGGTATTTTTCACAGAGATAGAAAAAAAAATCTGAATTTTTTAAGGAACCACAAAAGATCTTTAATAGTCAAAGCAATCTTGGGAAAGAAAAACAAAGCTGGAGGCATCACACTTCCATTTCAAACTATATTACAAAGCTACAGTAATCAAAACACTATGGTATTGGCATAAAAACAGACTTAATAGATCAATAGAACATAATAGAGTGCAGAAATACAACCATATATATATGGTCAATTAATTTTCAACAAAAGAGCTAAGAATGTACAGGAAGTTAATATCTAATATATTCAACAAACTCATACATCTTAATAGTAAAATAAATAAATAAATAACCCAATTAAAAAATGGGTAAAGGTCCTGAACAGATTTTTTTTTTCCAAATAAGACATACAAATGGGCAACATGTTCATGAAAAGGTGCTCAACATCACTAATCAACAGAGAAATGCAAATCAAAACCACCGTGTGATAGCACCTTACATCTATTAGAATAACTATCATCACAAAGACAGAGAAAACAAATGCTGGCAAGGATGTTGAGAAAAAGGAACCCTATTATACTGTTGGTGGGAATGTAAATTGGAGCAGCCACTATGGAAACAGTATGGAGGTTCCTCAAGAAATTAAAAATATAACTACCATATGACCCAGTAAGTCCTCTTTTGGTTATATATTCAAAGGAAATGAAATCACTGTCTTACAGTTATATTTCTATCTACATGTTCCTTGCAATATTATTCACAATAGCTAACATATGGAAACAACCTAAGTGTCCATAAAAGGATTAATGGGTAAAGAAAACAAGACATATATATTACATATATATATATATGATGTACATGTGTACATATATGTATACATATTATATATGTGACTGAACAATATTCCATTGTGTATACGTATATTTACATAAATTTATACATACACACACACAATGGAATATTATTCATATTCAGTCTTAAAAAACAAGGAAATCCTGACATTTGCAACAACATTGATGAGACTGGAGGGCGTTATGTTAAGTGAAAAAAACAAGAAAGAAACTGCATGGTGTCACTTATATGTGGAATCTAAAAAGTAAAGTCAAGCTGGGAGTTGGGAGAAACAAGGAGAGGTTGGTAAAATGTTGCAAACATTCAGTTATAAGATTAAAAAGTTATGAGGATCTAATGTATAATCATGACTATAGGTGATAATATTGTATTGTATAATTAAAATTTTCTAACAAAGTAGAATGTAAGTGGCCTCAACCAAAAAATATACAAAGTGATGGATGTATTAATTAACTCAAGGGTGGGAATCCTTTCACAATATATATGTATATCAAATCAACATGTTGTACACTTTATAATTTTATTTGTCAGTTATACCTAAGTAAACTTTAAAAAAGAAACAAATGTCCTTCCAATTGTTTTAAAGGCTTCATGTGGTCAGTTATCTTAAGCACTGTTGGAATTCAGACATTTGTAGAATGTTTTCTAGTTCAAATAATGATTTTAGAGGCAATTATATTTAGTTCTCACACAGCTCTGTCTCTACTTAACCAATGAAGAAACTGAGAAATGTTGATTTTTTTGTAATAGTCACAGAGCTAATAAATGATAGAATTGGAACGTGGATTCAGCTTTTTATTCTATATGCCATACTCTTCACATCAGCTTATACTGTTGCTCTCTTGTCTGTTACTCACGTCCACATTAGCCATAAAATCTAGCACAGTGATTTTTCTACAGTTTATGAAAAATATTTGGGAATGAAAGAGACTTTATAATCAGCTCTTTCTTCTAGCAGGTAAAATGTTCTTCTACATTTTACAAAGGAGGAACAAAAGCTCACTGAAATTGTGATTTGTCTTAAATTAGTATGCCATGGAATGTGAAATATATTAAAGTTTTCTGTCTTTTGGCCAAGCTGTGCACTGTCATTATTTGAATCAGAATCTCTTCCTGTTTCAGGCTTATTAGCCACAGAGAAGATGCTTGTCCATCTTCAAAAAAATAAAAATTTCACCAAATAAGACTTCATTTCAAAAGTAAAAATTATACATGGCACTTCAAATTATTTTCACTGGCAGGCAATATATAAGAAAATATTAAACCAAGAGCCAAACTGAAGTGTCAAGTTCTTGTTATCAAGACAGCAAAACATTATGGAAACAAATTTTTGGTTTTGAAATTTTTATGGAATTGGTTCTCATGTTTACAAACCTAAACTTTTAAGACAAGACTAACTTGTCCCCCAAAATCAAACAAAATTGCTTTGTTACAAAGTATTTCCTTTCTTTCATTTTCTTCTGTGCTTTGTGAAGCCTCCTGAAATGATAGTAATCCTAAAAATGAATTACAAATATTCAGCAAAAAGTAGGAAGTCAAGTTGGCATTTATTTTAAATATTGCATGACAGTTATCATCCTGGTTTTTTTCTTCCTTCTGATTTTTTGGTCCTTGGAATATGAAGAACTTTCTCCATGACTAAAGAAATTTGGAACAAAAGTCAGTGAAGAAAAAGAAATAAGAATCACAAGATTTAGGGAACTGAGTCATCTAAAATAGCTATGAACACCACCTACATTTCAGCTGCAAATGTGGATTAATTCATAGGGAAGGAGTAGGAATTCTGGTTTTATGTTCAACCAAAAAGGAGGAAGAGTAAACAATTTATGTACTTATTCTTCTTTCTCTCTATAATTGTGTTTCAAATTTTAATGTGATTTGAAATATTACTCAGATTGTAGTGAGAATTGTCTTTATTTTCTCTTTTAAATGGTGTCTTTGAAATGGATTAGAGTAAAGGTCCTGTGGTGATAAACCAAAAACCCAGAAATCATGCTGCTACTTGGTATGAGATGTTCACTTTTTGAAATCCCTGAAGATTTTGGCAGAAGCTGGGATGAAGAGCAAGTTTGTAAGAAACCAGTTGCCAAATACCCATGAATTTGAGGAGAAGTGACCAGAAAGTTAGTAGATGACAGTAGTGAGAAAGGGCAGAGGTTGGTAAAAGATCTCAATGTGAAGGAATGATATTCTGGAAGAAGCAGTAGGGAGCCAGGAGAATGCTGACAATCTCACCTCTCTCCTCAGTTTGTCGGGTGTATAAGAATGATCAACCTCCCAGAGCAGGATGTTTCTGGTGTTCTTGGAGAATTCTCAGGTTTCATTTATCATAAGGAGAGAAGAGCATTCTTGGAAAAGTGAAGGATTTTCAAGAGTATCCATACTCAATATAAAGGCATAGAAGATAGTATAAAAGATGGGGAAGAAGGTCAGAATTGAAGAATTACAGAGCAAGTATAAGTGAGGTAAGAGGGTACAAGTGATGTCCATTAACAGAAGAATGGATAAAGAAGATGTGGTACATATATACAATGGAATATTACTCAGCCATAAAAAGGAACAAAACTGTGCAATTTGCAGAGACGTGGATGGACCTAGAAACTGTCAAACAGAGTGAAGTAAGTCAGAAAGAGAAAAAGAAATATTGTATAATATTGCTTATATGGAATCTAGAAAAATGATACAGCTGCACTTATTTGCAAAGCAGAAATAGACACAGATGTAGAGAATGGATGTATGGATACCAGGAGAGAAGGGGAGGTGGGATGAATTGGGAGATTGGGATTGACATATATACACTACTATGTATAAAATAGATAACTAATGAGAACCTACTGTATAGCACAGGGAACTCTGCTCAGTGCTCTGTGGTGACCTAAATGGGAAGGAAATCCAAAAAAACAGGGGATATATGTATACATATAGCTGATTCACTTTGCTGTACAGCAGAAACTAACACAATATTGTAAAGCAACTATACTCCAATAAAAAATAATTTAAAAATAAAGAGTGTACAGGTGAGATGAGAATATCTCTTATGTTTGGTGAACAGGGAGTAAATTAGTTAGACAAGGCTAGTGATTGTCTTTCAATGTCCCAAGTCATTAATTGTGTACAAGAAAGTGTCTGTTCTCGAAATAGAACATTGAGGGCTGCTGTGGGGTTTGAAGAAAAACAACGAGAGCAGGGCTGGTTTGTGTTGCTCAGGGATAGAGGGAAACCCCGGAGGAGAGAGTGTTTGTTCTAGAGAGGCTATATTGCAGTGTGTAGAGCAGGAGAATGGGCAATGAGGGAGCAGTTCAGAGTCCTGGAGTAGCAGCTTGAAAGCCCTGTTGAGTGAAAGGGTTGTGATTGATTCCTGCACCAGGCCAACACTGTGACAGGTTTAAAGAGGAACAAAGAGATCTCTGGTTACAAGGTATTTCTTCCAGAACCAGAGACTCAATCACAGTTTGTAGAAGAGGTACCATTTCAAAAGAAAAGATGAGAAAATGTAGAAGCTTTAATGACATAGGGAACCCAAAAATAAAATAAAAGCTGAGACTCTCCAGGAATAGCTCATTTCCAAACGTGATTGTGAGTAATCTCATAATGAGGAAGGAAGAAGGGAAAGAAGCTCAAGTTATGTGGTGCCTACCATGTGCCAGGCATTTTACATTTCCTGAAGATGTTATCTTTCCAATTTTATCAATATTAACTAAGTCTCAGAAAATGGAAGTAAATTGCCACAGTCACTGTTGTAGAGGCTGCCAGTCACCTACAAATTCCTTTCTTAGTTATAAAATGTCTCAATTTTTTAGTTGATTACATGTCAGCCTATTTGGCTAACTTGCCAAATTACAATTGATTAAGATCTCAGACTTTTCATCTTGACACTAGGGACTGCAAGTGTGGTAGTAAACAAAATAGACAATAACCTCTGAGCTCCTGAACTATATTATAGCTGTAGATATTTTATACATACATTTGTTTATGTGTATATATAGACTATACACTTCTATTTCCTCACTTCTAATTTACTCTGCATCAGATTTCTGCTCACCACGGCTCTAATGAAATCATTCTTTCAATGGTCGCCAGTGGCTTCCAAATTGCCAAACCTAACAAGCTATGTTAAATCTCATCCTTGTTGACCTTACTACAGTTTTTTGTGCATTGTCCATTTCTGTATCTTGAAATCTCAGCTGATCCTGGAAATGGTCTTATGAGATCCACTGAAATTAGTATTGTACTTTCATCTTTCAATAATTACACAATAATCCACAACATATATCCTTAGCTGAGACTGGGATCTATGTACCTTAGAATCCCTTTCCCCACGTGTTTCTGGATTTAAGTTAGATAAAAGAGGAGCTTGTTTGAGTGAATAAACCAATAATTTTGGAAGGTTGTGATTGTGAAGAACAAAGTGACAGAAAGTTGCAGAGTGTTGACTGGGCTCCAATTTTAACTCATCATTTTAATGTTTTCATCAACCAACAGTGGCTCAAGCCAACTTCTGAGCTACATCAAGGTGGTAGCTTCCACAAACATCTCCTCAAACACTTGGCCCTTATATAAAGTTCCAATTCTGTAGCCAGACATGTGCATTTTCTGGAACTTTTCTGCAACTTCTGATCAGTCCACCCACAACAGGCTCTCTTTGTTAGTGACTTTTGCTGAATTTCATCTCCCTGCTCCAGATCTTCACATGTCCACATCCTTCTACATGTTTGTAAGCTTTAATTTCCATAATAAAACCCTTCTTCCCATAATACATTTAGTGTTCCTGTTTATAGGATGAATTCTAAAGGACACATGTGTTAGATTAAAAATGAAGTGATTATTCTTAGAAAATGAACCACATTTCACATTCTGTGGGTAAAACCTGAGTATTCCTCTCAATAGTTCTCAGAATGAAAGACAAGGGACTCACTCAAGGATATTTATGAACCTTTGAAACCTCTAGAGATAAAGTATATCATTAGACTATGACAGGGTTAAATGCATACTGAGCACACGTAGACTCAAGGGTTGTCTATTTCAGTCACAGATTTAGTCTTCTGCTATGGACTGACTTGTACCCCTCTGGCAAATTCATATGTTGCAGCTTTAACCCCCAATGTGACTGTATTTGGAGAGAGTGTCTTTAAGAGGTAATTAAGGTTAAGTAAGGTCACAAGTGGAGGGACCTATTCTGACAAGACTACAGCCTTATAAGGAAGACATAAAGGAGAGGAACACAAGAGATCTCTTTCTCTCTGCCTTATGAAGACAGTGTGAAAGCGACTCTCTGCTAGACAGAAAGTCTCACCACAATAATCCTTGTCCCCTAATCTTGGACTTCCAGGCTCCATAACTGTAAGAAGGTTAAGCCACCCATAAAAGTCTATGACTTTTATTGTGGCAGCCTGAGCTAAGACACCTTTATATGACCTCAGGTTCATTTTGTCTATAGAATCCACTTCAGAAGTCCTGCCTTACATAGCATTCTTGTGTAGGATAGGAAATTATAGGGGCACTAAAATTTCAATCTGTACACATATTTTCATCCAAGTCTTCTGTAATAAGCATCCCACCTGGCCCACCTGATAAGGTCTGCTAAGTATGTGATGCTTCCTTGTCCTGCTCTCTGTGGTGTTAACCATCTCACTTTCTATTGATCTCACCTGTGTAGGCACTTATCAACATCTCAATTGCAGTGATGGCTCCTTTCCTATTCCCTCTTACCATGGGTTTTATCCTTCTTAATGCTTCCAGTAGAAATCAGAAGGAAAAGGTAAATGTGATAATACCTTGCTTCATCAGCAATTCTAATTTGATAGACAAAAGTCATTTTAAATTATTCTTTGCTTGAATGTAAGAACTGGCATATTTTATCAAAATATTGGGTATAAAAGTGTACTGCTTCAGGGGTTACATGACTTTGATTGGTTTATTAGTATTAATTATTTGGGGAGAAAATTATGTAACTTTGGAAGCCATACCTTTCAATATATGATCTCTTTAGCATCTTGGTGGCCTGTAACAATTAATTTTATTACCAAGATGGTCAAGCTAGCTTTGAGACTATGACCAACACACTGGAAGAATCTGACTCATTGTGTTCTGGGCTTTTCACTTTGGTGTTTAACAAACAGGAAAGAAGCATACACAGTCTAGTGCTTGCAGTCAAGCAGTTGGTGTTGTGTTCTGAGCAGACTTCATTCTTCTGGGTTGTATCCAAGCAGCACAAACTCATAGCTAGATCATGGAATCAGAACACCAGAATTCTGTTTCTATGTCCAACATTTTATTGCAATCATATGGAATGCAACCTGGAAATATGAAATATAATGTTTCAGATAATCAGTTTTCAAGTTGGCAACTTACATTTGCCTGTTCAGAATTGAGGAATTTGCTATTGTCTAGACCATGTTCTAGACAGTGAGCCACAAATCCCAATACAGAGGCTATTCTGTTGTTACATAACTTGAATAAATTTATTTTCCCCAATTCACTGAAGGAAAATGCAAGAATAATAAATCTCTAATAAAGTGGGAATGCATGTCAAATAAAACTTATCTAACATCCTATATGGAGACAGATGGCCAAATTCAAAGCATCCCTGATATTAAAAATCTAAGATTAATCTTACTATGTACAGGAAATTGTCAGGCTAACAAAGATACTATTACACAGCACTTGTTAATTAACTGTTTGCCTAATCCAGTATGTTCAATTAGACAAACCCACAATATCTAAGTAAAGTTGTGTTAGCCTACAGAAACCATAGTTGCTCACTGAAGAATTTTAATTTTTACAAATAGCGAGTTTTAGTCTAAAAGCAGGGAATTTATGATAGTAATTGCAAATGTCATTATGTTAATAAGATTGTGCAAAGAAAGGGCTAACATTTTCATCTTCCTTTCTTTTTAGTCAGCAGTAATTATTGAGACATGGTAACACCATCAAAAATGGTGTCCCTGTGCAGCTCATTAAATATATTTGCTCTTAAATTAAAAAACATTACTTCCACATGGTTAAAGTCTATATCAGATCATTTGCAATAATAAAAACTAAGAAAAATCATAGAATTCATAAAACCTTTCCCACAAAAATGAAAAGCCAGTTTTAATAGCCTTGTCCAATGGAGTGGCAGACCATCAGAACTTTCCTTGCCCCACCAAGAAAGTTAGAAAGTTATCATTAAAAATAATTTGACTGAAGTAATAAACTCAAATTGCATAATCTATGAAAGAAAAAAGTCTGTATGCTATAAGTTAATTTCTTTAAACTATATTAAGATTATTATAACTACATTAAATTCTACTGAAGTTGAATGAGAGATTGGGAGAGATGATCTCAAAGCTGTTTTCCAATTTAAAATTTTATGATTCTATGAATGTGTAATAGATTTAAAGTAGAAAAAGATAAGGCAGAAAGAAAACAAATAAAATTCCCTCCATGATGCTGACTGTATTTGTTTGATTTTTTAAAAGCACAAAAAAAAGATGGAAATGTATCTTCATTGAACTTTCTTTTTATGTCTTTTCAATATTCGAAGAGTTGGTACAGAGCCTCCTTTCAAACAGTTATTTCTCAATGACTTTAAAAAAAGGGAGAGGAATAAATGATTGTCTAATAAGAAACAATTTCCTAATATACACTGAACATTAGAAAAATTGGTTTTGAAGTCTTAAATAAACCGCTAAATGTATCTATTATTCAGAGATTGGCAAATATGAACTGTGATTTCTCATTCACAAAAAAGTCATTTTATTCCTTTCTCTTAAAAGAAAAAGAGTTATATTTGAAGACTCTGGTCAATTTTGAAGCTATGAAAGAAAAAATACACCCATGTTAAATTCACTAATAGGATTAGATTCTATAATCTTATTATTGTCAGAAAAATATAATATTAAATGGTCTCAGATTTGTGGCCATGTGATACTGATCAAAAATTCATTAGATATTTACTAAATGATTTGTAGGTATTAATTTCAAATTTTGTATGATGCTGAATAGTCATTTATTTTTATTTATTGCTTTTTTTTTTGTTTTTGTTTTTTTCTAACCAGTTTCTCAAAAGAGAATTACTGGGTTCATATCCAAACTTTCACTTTTAATAACTATATGACCTTGGGCAAATTACTAATTTCTCTGCAGATAATTTTTCTTTTATTACAGAATTGCTAGGATATTCACATTATACAGTAAGAGGTGCTTTGTAATCTATACAGATACATAAAAATATTAATTAGATAAAGAGGCTGAGGCAGCTAGCTGTCCATCAAAACTGCCTCTCCACTTCTGTGTATACTGCTGTAGCTGATTAATGGAGCTATATGAACTCCATTACCAAGACCACCTTGCAGCTAGTTATGGCCTTGTGACTAGTTCATATCAACAAAATGAAAATTAGGTGTGTCACTTTTTGACCAAGGTCATAACCTTGTGCATTCTCCATGCTCTCTTTCTCCTTCTATAAACTAGATAAAAATGATTATGGTCCCAGTAACTGACAGAAGATGGGAGAAACTTGGGTCCTTGAGTCATGATATAGAAAAGAACTGCCCAATAATCAGAAATACATACCTGGAAGTGTTACTATGGGGATGAAAATAATAATCTCTTGTGTTGAGCCATTACACATTTAGCATATTTTTTATCACAGCTTATAAATTGGCACCTTGAAATGAAATACTCTTATATAGAAAAAACCCAAAAAACTAAAATAGACATCATGGGTTTAGGAGTTGGGGAGTAAGAAAAAAAGATGAGGCTAAGAAGTTGGGGACCTACGCTATGCAGTGTCAAAATATTTAGTTAAACTCTTGTCAGAGATAAGTTGGAAATCAGAAGAGTTCTTAGAACTGTGTTCCTAAGAAAATTGTTGGAAGAAGCCCAAGTGTTAGTGTGTGTTGGCTTTTCATGCTACATGTAGCAAAGTATTTCAAGAACAGGATTAGCTCATATATGACTGACCAAAAAGTAGCAGGGCTGGAAAAGTCAGCAGCTCTTGGAGTCCACAGAGAATTGCTCCCCAGATATGTTTAGACTTTTCAGAAAAAAAGAAGCAGCCATGTGGCAAAGGTCCAATTAAAGGCATTGCTTTCCCACGCCAGCTTGTTGTAGATGGTTTTAAGATAGCACCTACTAAGTTTGGAGAAACAGGCATGAGGGAGAGAAAGCAAAATTGTAAGACAGACTTAAGAACCATGTCTGGGAAGGAATTTTGAATGTGATTATAGGCACAATGAACTAACAAGGAGCAAATATTTCTGAAGCCTATTAAGATTTTGAAAGTGTTGTATTGACAAAGAAACATGAGCCTGGACTCTAAAAGCCAGTGACTAAAGCACAACCTTAACCCTTGGATTCCTAGCTGGGATGAACAAGGAGTTAGCTATGAAAGCTGGTCAGCCCTCACCAGAATCCCCAATATTCACTTCCAGTGATGCCATGGAGGAAATGGGTGAGGAAAGAAGCTCTAGAAATGAAACCAGGAGCCCTGGAGAACAGTGGACATGAGAGTCTTCTCAAGGAGAAATAGAGGCCTAATCCATAATCTTTCATAGGGAATGTTTTAATGTATTCTCTGCAAAATATGACCAAGAAGTAGTAACTACTATGAGATCATTGACGTAATAGCCTACCCTTCTTCCTCCACTGTATATTTGGTGTGGGGACAGGCAGAGGCATTTAGTTTGTATCTTCAGTTGACAGGCCAATAAAGAGGAAAAAAAAAATAATAAAGCCCCATTTGGTGCATGGAGAAGACTCTACATCACCCAGAGATCCTGGATTTTGAGCTGGATGCAGTAACTTAATCAGAAGTTGGGTGTATTCTTTGGGTGGGAAGAAACATGCACATTTCCCACCCAAGGAAATAAGGATAAATTTGGTAGTTAGAAAAAAAGAACTGTCAGTCTATGGAATTTTTGTTATAGCAGCCTGAATGGACTAAGACATATTATCATGGTTACATATGACTTTTCCCTTTCTATTATTTTATTTTATATTTTTTGTATCTTTATTGGAGTATAATTGCTTTACGATATTGTGCTACTTTCTGCTGTAAAACAAAGTGAATCAGCTCTATGTATACATATATCCCCATACCCCTCCCTCTTGAGCCTCCCTCTGACACTCCCTATCCCACCCCTCTAAGTTGTCACAAAGCATCAAGCTGATTTCCCTGTGCTATGCAACAGCTTGCCACTAGTCATCCATTTTACATTTGATAGTGTGTATGTCAGTGCTACCCTGTCACTTCATCCCAGCTTCTCCTTGACCCACTGTGTCCTCACGTCAGTTCTGTACATCTGCATCTTTATTCCTGCCTTGCCACTAGGTTCACCAGTACTGTTTTTTCAGATTCCATATATATGCATTAGCATACGGTATTTGTTTTACTCTTTCTGACTTACTCCACTGTATGACAGAATCTAGGTCCAACGACCTCACTACGAATAACTCAATTTTGTTCTGTTTTATGGCTGAGTAATATTCCATTGTATATATGTGCCACATCTTCTTTATCCGTTCATCTGTCATTGGACATTTAGGTTGCTTCCATATTCCTGACTATAGTAAAGAGGGCTTCAATGAATATTATGGTACATGTCTCTTTTAGAATTATGGTTTTCTCAGGGTATATGCCCAGTAGTGGGATTCCTGGGTCATATGGTAGTTCTATTTTTAGTTTTTTAAGGAACTTTCATACTGTTCTCCATAGTGGCTGTATCAATTTACATTTCCACCAACAGTGCAGGAGGATTCCCTTTTCTCCACACCCTCTCCAGCATTTACTGTTTGTAGATTTTTTGATGATGGCCACTCCAAGCAGTGTGAGGTGACATCTCATTGTGGTTTTGATTTGCATTTCTCTAATGATTAGTGATGTTAAGCATCTTTTCATGTGTTGGTTCACCACCTGTAAGTCTTCTTTGGATAAATGTCTATTTAGGTCTTCTGCCCATTTTTGGATTGGGCTGCTTGTTTTTTTTTTTTTTTTTTTTTTTTTTTGATATTGAGCTGCATGGGCTGCTTGTATATTTTGGATATTAATCCTTCATCAGTTGTTTTGTTTGCAAATATTTTCTCCCATTTTGAGGGTTGTCTTTTCATCTTGTTTATAGTTTCCTATGCTGTGCAAAAGAATTTAAGCTTCAGTAGGTCCCATTTGTTTATTTTGTTTTTATATCCATTTCTCTAGGAGGTGGGTCAAAAAGGACCTTGCTCTGATTTATGTCATAGAGTGTTCTCCGTATGTTTTCCTCTAAGAGTTGTATAGTGTCTGGCCTTATATTTATTTCTTTAATCTATTTTGAGTTTATTTTTGTGTATGGTGTTAGGGAATGTTCTAATTTCATTCTTTAACATGCTGCTGTCCAGTTATACTAGCAACACATTGATGAGGCTGTCTTTTCTCCATTGTATATCCTTGCCAATTTTGTCAAAGATGAGGTGACCGTATGTGTATGGACTTATTTCTGGGCTTTCTATCCTGTTCCATTGATCTATATTTATGTTTTTTATGCCAGTACCATACTGTCTTGCTTACTATAGCTCTGTAGCATAGTCTGAAGTCAGGGAACCTGATTCCTCCAGCTCCATTTTTCTTTCTCAAGATTGCTTTGGCTATTAGGGGTCTATTGTGTTTCCATACAAGTTGTGAATTTGTTTGTTCTAGTTCTGTGAAAAATGTCATTGGTAGTTTGATAGGGATTGCATTGAATCTGTAGATTGCTTTGGGTAGTAAAATCATTTTCACAATGTTGATTCTTCCAATCCAAGATCATGGTATATCTCTCCATCTATTTGTATTGTCTGTGATTTCTTTCATCAGTGTCTTATAGTTTTCTGCATAGAGGTTTTTTGCCTCCTTAGGTGGGGTTATTCCTAGGCTATTTTATTATTTTTGTTGTAATTTTAAATGGGAGTGTTTCCTTAATTTCTCTTTCATATTTTTTGTTGTTAGTGTATAGGAATGCAAGAGATTTCTGTGCATTAATTTTGTATCCTGCTACTTTACCAAATACATTGATTAGCTCTAGTAGTTTTCTGGTGGCATCTTTAGAATTTTCTATATATACTATCATATCTTCTGCAAACAGTGACAGTTTTACTTCTTCTTTTCCAACTTGGATTCATCTTCTCTGATTGTCATGGCTAAAACTTCCAAAACTATGTTGAATAATAGTGGTGAGAATGGGCACCCTTGTCTTGATCCTGATCTTAGTGGAAATGGTTTCAGTTTTTCACCATTTAGAATGATGTTGGCTGTGGGTTTGTCATATATAGCTTTTATTATGTTGAGATAGATTCCCTCTTTGCCCACTTTCTGGAGAGATTTTATCATAAATCAGTGTTGAATTTTGTCAAAATCTTTTTCTACATCTATTGAGATTATCATATGGTTTTTATTCTTCAGTTTGTTAATATGGTGCATCACATTGATTGATTTGCATATATTGAAGAATCCTTGCATTCCAGGGATAAACCCTACTTCATCATGGTATATGATCCTTTAATGTGCTTTTGGATTCTGTTTGCTAGTATTCAGTTGAGGATTTTTGCATCTATGATCATCAATGTATTTGGCCTGTAATTTTCTTTTTTTGTGACATCTTTGTCTGGTTTTGGTATCAGAGTGATGGTGGCCTCATAGAATGAGTTTGTGAGTGTTCCTCCTTCTGCTATATTTTGGAAGAGTTTGAGAAGAATATGTGTTAGTTGTTCTCTAAATGTTTGATAGAATTCGCCTGTGAAGCCATCTGGTCCTGGGCTTTTGTTTGTTGGAAGATTTTTAATCACAGTTTCAATTTCAGTGCTTGTGATTGGTCTGTTCATATTTTCTATTTCTCTCTGGTTCAGTCTTGGAAGGTTGCGCTTTTCTAAGAATTTGTCCATTTCTTCCAGGATGTCCACTTTATTGGCATATAGCTGCTTGTAGTAGTCTCTCATGATCCTTTGTATTTCTGCAGTGTCAATTGTTATTTCTCCTTTTTCATTTCTAATTCTGTTGTTTTCAGTCTTCTCCCTTTTTTTCCTGATGAGTTTGCATAATGGTTTATCAATTTACTTTATGTTCTCAAATAATCAAGTTTTAGTTTTATTGATCTTTGCTATTGTTTCCCTTTATTTCTTTTTCATTTATTTCTGGTCTGATCTTCAGGATTTCTTTCATTCTGCTAACTTTCAGATTTTTTTGTGTTGTCGTTCTTCTTTCTCTAATTGCTTTAGGTATAAAGTTAGTTTTTTTATTTGATATTTTTCTTGTTTCTTGAAGTAGAATTGTATTGTTATAACCTTCCCTCTTAGAACTGCTTTTGCTGCATCCCTTAGGTTTTGGGTTGTCTTGTTTTCACTGTCATTTATTTCTAGGTATTTTTTGATTTTCTCTTTGTTTTATTCAGTGATCTCTTGGTTATTTAGTAGCATGTTGTTTAGCCTCTATGTGTTTGTATTTTTTACAGTTTTTTTCCTCTAATTGATATCTAGTCTCATAGTGTTGTGGTTGCAAATGATGCTTGATAAAATTTCAATTTTCTTAACTTTACCAAGGCTTGATTTGTGATCCAAGAGCTGATCTATACTGGAGAACGTTCCATGCTCACTTGAGAAGAAAGTGTATTCTGTTGTTTTTTGGATGGAACTTCCTACAAATATCAATTAAGTCCATCTTGTCTAATGTGTCATTTAAAACTTGTGTTTCCTTATTTTATTTCTGTTTGTATGATCTGTCCATTGGTGTAAGTGGGGTATTAAAGTAGGCTACTATTATTGTGTCACAGTATATTCCTCCTTTTATGGCTGTTAGCATTTCCCTTATGTATTGAGGTGTTCCTATGTTGGGTGCATAGATATTTACAATTGTTATATGTTCTTCTTGGATTGATCCCTTGATCATTATATAGTGTCCTTCCTTGTCTCTTGTAGTAGTCTTTACTTTAAAGTCTGTTTTTTTCTGATATGAGTATTGCTACTCCAGCTTTCTTTTGCTTTCTATTTGTGTGTAATATCTTTTTCTATCCCCTCACTTTCAGTCTGTATATGTCCCTAGGTCTGAAGTGGGTCTTGTTTTTGTATCCATTCAGCCAGTCTGTGTCTCTTGGTTGGGGCATTTAATCCATTTACATTTAAGGTAATTATTGATATGTATGTTCCTTTTACAATTTTCTTAATTGTTTTGGGGTTTTTTTTGTAGGTTTTTTCCTTTTCTTCTGTTTCCTGCCTAGAGAAGTTCCTTTAGAATTTGTCGTAAAGCTGCTTTGGTGGTGCTGAATTCTCTTAACTTTTGCTTGTCTGAAAAGCTTTTGATTTCTCTGTCAAATCTGAATGAGATCCTTGCTGGATAGACTAATCTTGGTTGTAGGTTTTTTGCTGTCATCAGTTTAAATATACCTTGTGACTCCCTTCTGCCCTGTAGTGTTTCTGCTGAAAGATCAGCTGTTAACCTTATGGGGTTTCCCTTGTATGTTATTTGTTGCTTTTCCCTTGCTGCTTTTAATATTTTTCCTTCGTGTTTAATATTTTTTTTACTTTGATTAATATGTGTTTCGGCATATTTCTCCCTGGGTTTATCCTGTATGGGACTCTGAGCTTCCTGGACTTGATTGACTATTTCCTTTCCCATTCTGGGGAAGTTTTTGACTATAATCTCTTCCAATATTTTCTCAGACCTTTTCTTTTCTTCTTCTTCTTCTGGGATGCCTATAATTTTAATGTTTGTGTGCTTAATGTTGTCCCAGAGGTCTCTGAGACTCTCCTCCATTCTTTTCATTCTTTTTTTTTTTTTTTTTTTTTTTTTTTTGCTGTCTGCAGCAGTTATTCCCACCATTCTATCTTCCACCACACTCCTCTGTTCTTCTGCTTCAATTATTCTGCTATTGATTCCTTCTAGAGTATTTTTAATTTCAGTTATTGTGTTGTTCATTACTGTTTGTTTTCTCTTTAGGTCTTCTAGGTCCTTGTTAAAAGTTTCTTGTATTTTCTCTATTCTATTTCCAAGATTTTGGATCATCTTTACTATCATTACTCTGAATTCTTTTTCAGGTAGTTTGCCTGTTTCCTCTTTATTTATTTGGTCTTGTGGGTTTTTATCTTGCTCCTTTGCCTGCAAGATATTTCTCTGTCTCCTAATTTTGTCTAATTTATTGTATTTGAGGTCACCTTCCCCAGGCTGCAGAGTCACAGTTCCTCTTGCTTCTATTCTTTGCCCTCAGTGGTGAGGCTGGTCCTGTGTCTTGCATAGGCTTCCTGATTGGAGGGACTGGTGCCTGCTTTCTGGTGGGTGAAGCTGAGTCTTTTCCCTCTGATGAGTAAGGCCATGTCAGGTGGTGTGTTTTGGGGTGTCTGTGAGCTTAGTAGTGTGACTTTAGGTAGTCTGTGTACTGATGGGTGGGTTTGTGTTCCTGTATTGTTTGGTGTGAAGTGTCCATCACTGGGAGCTGCTGACAGTTGGATGGAGCTGGGTCTTGTATTCAGATAGAGGTTTCTGTGAGAGCTCTCAGCAATTAATGTTTCCTGAGGCTTGGAATTCTCTAGTCATCTAGTGTCCTGGACTTGGTGCTTACACCACAGAGCTTCCGGCCCGACTTCCAGATGAAGAACCAAGAACCCACAAGTCGATCATACCAGCAAAAAAGGGGATTAAAAAAAATGACTAACACAACCTTAGACAAATGGTGAAAGGTAAAGTCAAACAAACAAAAACAGAAACAAAGAAGCATACACACACACAAAAGAAATAGAAACAGAACCAAATAAATCAAAAAGAAGGAGAACAACCAGACAAACAAAAGAACCCAAGAATGAAATTGAACAATTAAAAACAAAACTGAAAAAAACACAAAAACAAAAAACAAAACAAAGCAGAGTGCCAAGTGAAGAATGAAGCAAAGAAACAAAATAGCACAACAAAAATGATATTTAAAAAAAAGAAAAAGGGAAAAGAAGATAGAACAACAGAAAAGCTATGTAGAAATACAAATATATAAAAAAGGAAAATATATTAAAGAAAGACAAACAAAACCCCAGAGAAATGGTAGAAACAAAATCAAACAAACAAAAACAGACACAAGGAAACACACATACACATAAAAGAAACAAAAACAGAACCCAATAAAACAAAAGGCAAGAGAACAACCAGAGGAAGAGAAAAACTCAAAAATGAAACCAAACAATTACGATTAAAACTAACAAAAACATCTAACCTATAAACAAAACCAAAGCAGTGTGTGAACTGAAGAATAAGGCAAGGAAACAGAACAAACCAATAAAAATAATTTTAAAAATAATAAAATAAAAAGGGGAGAAAAAGGACAACCATAAAACAAAGTAGAAATGGAAATACAAAAATAAAAAATAAATTAAAGAAAAAGAAGATAAAAAAATAAGGGATAAGAATTCAGAAAAACAGAAAAGCAAAGTAAAAATAGAAGTATATAAAAATAACTAAAAATAAAAAGTATGTTATAATACAGAGATCCCAAAAGAATAAATAAAATAATAATAATAAATACTAAAACAATACCAAACAAATTTAAAAAAGAAAGAAAAAAAATGAACACAAAAAGCCAGAACCAACAACAGAACAAATCAAAACATAATAAAATTAATAGTACTAATTATGTTATTCCCTGGGACCTACTGTAAATGTCCTCACACACTCTGTGAGAAACATCTCACCTCTGCCTTCCTAAGACCTTTCTAATATTTTAAAAGTTTTTTCAGGCATTTTGGTTTCTTGATCAATTTCCAGACAAAAGTAAAATTGTAGTACTCTGGTAATTATATCTCATCTAAAATTAAGTTTCATTTCCTTCTTGTATTTCATTCTTTCAAAACTGTGATTTGATGTAAAACCTGCATGTCCTTAAATACACTTGCAAAGAGTGTTTACAAATTCATGGTCCTCAAAGCAGATTAACATGAAAACAGGTGATTTATTACACAGGGGGAACCTCCAGAGCCATGGAGGAGAGCACAGCAACAGGGGTGCAGGGGCAAAATGGAGAGATTCCCGCACAGAGGATCGGTGCTGACCAGCACTCACCAGCTTGAGAAGCTCGTCTGCTCACCAGCCAGGACTAGTGGGGGCTGGGAGCTGAGTCGGAGGGCAGATCCCAGGGAAAGGACTGGGGTTAGCTGCATGAACACAGTCTGAAGGGGGCTACTCAGCCACAGCTAGCTGGGAGGGAGTCCGGGAAAATGTCTGGAACTGCCTAAGAGGCAACAGAACATTGTTTCTGGGTGTGTGAGGAGAGGAGATTCAGAGCACTGCCTAAATGAGCTCCAGATATGGGTGCAAGCCACAGCTATCAGCACAGACAAGAGAGACGGGCATGAAATACTAATGCTGCTGCTGCAGCCACCAAGAAGCCTGTGTGTAAGCACAGGTCACCATCCACACCTCCCCTCCTGGGAGCCTGTACAGCCCTCCACTGCCGGGGTCCCATGATCCAGGGACAACTTCCCAGGGAGAACACACAGCACATGTCAGGCTGTTGCATTGTTATGCTGGCCTATGCTGCAGCAGGCTCAACCCGAATTCCATACCACTCCCTCCACCCAGCCTGAGTGAGCCAGAGCTGCCTAATCAGTTGCTCCTTTAACCCTGTCCTCTCTGAACAAAGAACAGATGCCCTTAGGAGACCAACATGCAGAGGCAGGGCCAAAGCCAAAGCTGAACCCCAAGAGCTGTGCAAACAAAGAAGAGAAAGGGAAATTTCACCCAGCAGCCTCAGGAACATCAGATTAAATCTGCACAGTTAACTTGATGTACCCTACATCAGTGGAATACCAGAATAGACAATAAATCATCCCAACATTGAAGCAGTGGATTTTGGGAGCAATGATATATGTTTTTTTTTTCATTTTGTTCTTTTTGTGAGTGTGTAGGTATATGCTCCTTTGTGAGATCTTGTCTATGTAGGTTTGTTTTACCATTTGTCCTAGGGTTCTGTCTGCCTGTTTTTTCTTGTTGTTGTATTTTTTTTTTATAGATTTTAGCGTTTTTTATCATGGATGGAATTGTTTTTTGGTTTGGTGGCTCTCTTTTCTTTTTTATCTTCTTTTTTATTTTTAATAATTATTTTTCATTTTAATAACTTTATTTTATTTTTTAATTTTTTTTCTTTCTTTCTTTTTTTCTCCCTTTTCTTCTGAGCCATGTGGCTGACAGGATCTTGGAGCTCCAACCAGGTGTCAGGCCTGTGCCTCTGAGGTGGGAGAGCTGAGTTCAGGACATTGGTTCACCAGAGGCCTCCCAGCTCCATGTAATATCAAACAGTGAAAGTTCTCACAGATATCTCCATCTCAATGCTAAGACCCACCTCCACTCAACGACCAGCAAGCTACAGTGCTGGACACCCTATGCCAAACAACTAGCAAGACAAGAACACAACCCAACCTATTAGCAGAGAAACTGCTTAAAATCATAATAAGGTCACAAACACCACAAAACATACAACGGGATGTGGTCCTGCCCACAAGAAAGAAAAGATCCAGGCTCATCCACCAGAACACAGGCAATAGTCCCCTCCACCAAAAAGCCTACATGACCCCCTGAACCAACCTTAGCCACTGGAGGCAGACAAAGAAAACAACAGGAACTACAAACCAGCAGCCTGTGAAAATGAGACCCCAAACACAGTAAGTTAAGTAAAATGAGAATACATAGAAACACACAGCAGATGAAGGAGCCAGGTAAAAACACACGAGACCAAAAAACTGAAGAGGAAATAGGCAGTCTACCTGAAAAATAATTCAGAGGAATGATAGTAAAGATGATCCAAATCTTGGAAATAGAATGGAGAAAATACAAGAAACATATAACAAGGACCTAGAAGAACTAAAGAACAAGCAAACAATGATGAACAACACAATAAATGAAATTAAGGATTCTCTAGAAGGAATCAATAGCAGAACAACTGAGGCAGAAGAACAGATAAGTGACCTGAAAGATAAAAGAGTGGAAATAACTACCAAAGAGCAGAATAAAAAAAAAAAATGAAAAGAATTGAGGACAATCTCAGAGACTTCTGGGACATTTAATGCACCAAAATGTGAATTATAGGGGTCCCAGAAGAAGAGTAAAAGAAAGCAAGAGAAAATATTTGAAGAGATTATAGTTAAAAACTTCCCTAATATGGTATAGGAAATAGTCAGTCAAGTCCAGGCAACACAGAGACTCCCATCCAGGATAAATACAAGGAGAAACAGGCCAAGACACATATTAATCAGACTATCAAAAATTAAATAAAAAGGGAAATATTAAAAACAGCAAGGAAAAAACAACAAATAACATACAAGGGATTCCCCATAAGGTTAACAGCTGATCTTTCAGCAAAATCACTGCAAACCAGAAGGGAGTGGCAGAACATATTTAAACTGAGGAAAGGGAAAAAGCTACAACCAAGATTATTCGACCCAGCAAGGATCTCATTCAGATTCGAGGGAGAAATTAAAATCTTTACAGACAAGCAAAAGCTAAGAGAATTCAGCACAAGTAAACCAGCTTTACAACAAATGCTAATGGAAGTTCTCTAGGCAGGAAACACAACAGAAGGAAAAGACCTATGATAACAAGCCCAAAACAATTAAGAAAATAGGAATAGGAACATACATATCTATAATTACCGTAAATGTAAATGTATTAAATTTTCCAACCAAAAGACATAGATTGGCTAAATGGATGAAACACAAGAACCGCATATATGCTGTCTACAATAGACCCACATCAGACCTAGGAACACCTACAGACTGAGTGAGGGGATGGAAAAATATATTCCGTGCAAATGGAAATCAAAAGAAAGCTGGAATAGCAATTATCATATCAGAAAAAATAGACTTTAAAATGAAGACTATTAGAAGAGACAAAGAAGGACACTACATAATGATAAAGTGATCAATCCAAGAAGAAGATATAACAATTGTAAATATTTATGCACCCAACATAGGATCACCTCAACACATAAGGCAAAAGCTAACAGCCATAAAAGGGGAAATCAACAATAACACAATCATAATAGTGGTCTTTAACACCCCACTTGCACCAATGGACAGATCATCAAAATGGACAGGTCAGGGACAGATCATCAAAAATGAAAATAAATAAGGAAACACAAGCTTTAAATCACACATTAAACAAGATGTACTTAATTGATATTTATAGGACATTCCAACAAAACACAACAGAATACACTTTCTTCTCAAGTGCTCATGGAACATTCTCCAAGATAGATCATTTCTTGGGTCACAAATCAAGCCTTGGTAAATTTAAGAAAATTGAAATCATATGAAGTATGTTTTCTGACCACAATGCTATGAGACTAGATATCAATTACAGGAAAAAATCTGTAAAAAATACATATACATGGAGGCTAAACAATACACTGCTAAATAACCAAGAGATCACTGAAGAAATCAAACAGGAAAGCAAAAACTACCTAGAAAAAAATGACAATGAAAACACGATGACACAAAGCCTATGTGATGCAGCAAAAACACTTGCAATAGAGAAGTTTATAGCAATACAATCCTACCTCAAGAAACAAGAAACATCTTAAATAAACAACCTAACCTTGCACCTAAAGCAATTAGAGAAAGAAGAACAAGAAAACCCCAAAGTTAGCAGAAGGAAAGAAATCATAATGATCAGGTAATAAATAAGTGAAAAAGAAAGGAAGGAAACAATCACAAAGATCAATAAAACTAAAAGCTGATTCCCTGAGAAGATAAACAAAGTTGATAAACCATTAGTCAGACTCATGAAGGAAAAAAGGGAGAAGACTGAAATCAATAGAATGAAAAATGAAAAAGGTGAAGTAACAACTGACACTGCAGAAATAGAAAGGATCATGAGAAATTACTACAAGCAAATATATGCCAGTTAAATGGACAACCTGGAAGAAATGGACAAATTCTTAGAAAAGCACAATATTCTGAGACTGAACAAGGAAGAAATAGAAAATATAAACAGACCAATCACAAGCACTGAAATTGAGACAGTGATTAAAAATCTTCCAACAAACAAAAGCCCAGGACCAGATAGCTTCACAGGCAAATTCTATCAAACATTTAGAGAAGAGCTAACACCTATCCTTCACAAACTCTTCCAAAATATAGCAGAGGGAGGAACACTCCCAAACTCATTCTACGAGGCCACCATCACCCTGATACCAAAACCAAAGATGTCACAAAAAAGAAAATTACAGGCCAATATCACTGATGAACACAGATGCAAAAATCCTCAACAAAATACTAGCAAAAGGAATCCAACAGCACATTAAAAGGATCATACACAATGATCAAGTGGGTTTATCCCAGGAATGCAAGGATTCTTCAAAATATCCAAATTAATCAATGTGATACACCATGTTAACAAATTGAAAGATAAGACCCATATGATCAACTCAATAGATGCAGAAAAACTTTTGACAAAGTTTAACACCCATTTATGATAAAAATGCTCCAGAAAGTAGGCATAGAGAACCTACCTCAACATAATAAAGGCTGCATAAGACAAACTCACAGCCACCGTGATTCTCAAGCGTGAAAAACTGAAACCGTTTCCACTAAGATCAAAAACAAGACATTTTCAAATGAAGCAACTGACAAAGGATTAATCTCCAAAATATGCAAGCAGTTTGTGAAGCTCAATATCAAAATGACAAGCAACCCAATCCAAAAATGGGCAGAAGACCTAAATAGGCATTTCTCCAAAGAAGGTGTACAGATTGCCAACAAACACATGAAAGAATGCTCAACATCACTAATCATTAGAGAAATGCAAATCAAAACCACAATGAGGTATCACCTCACACCAGGTAGAATGGCCATCCTCAAAAAATCTACAAAAATAAATGCTGGAGAGGATGTGGAGAAAAGGGAACCCTCTTGCACTGTTAGTGGGAATGTAAATTGATACAGCCACTATGGAAAACAGTATGCAGGTTCCTTAAAAAACTAAAAATAGAACTACCATATGACCCAGCAATCCCACTACTGGGCCTATATTCTGAGAAAACCATAATTCAAAAAGAGTCATGTACCATGATGTTCATTGACGCTCTATTTACAATAGCCAGGTAATGGAAGAAACCTAAGTGTCCTTTGACAGATGAATGGATAAAGAAGATGTGGCACATATATACAATGGAATATTACTCAGCCATAAAAAGATACAAAATTGAGCTTTTTCGTAGTGAGGTGATGGGCCTAAGTCAGAAAGAGTAAAACAAATACCAGAAAACAAATACCGTATGCTAACACATATATATGGAATCTAAAAAAATTAAAAGTAAGAGATGTCAATTGACTAGAAGTCAGAGAGTATAAAGAAATGAGCAGCCAAATTAAACAGGCAGAGATAAGCAGAGCCCAGAATCTGAGCACTACACAGATGTTGGAGGTCTCTCTAATTGACTTTCTGTGGCACTAGGCTAGCAGTTGACAAGATGGGAAGGAAAAGACTGAGTAGTTTCAGATAAAACTGGTATTTAACATACGTTCTGCAAATATCTGTTTGAATACATTTTGCTTGTTAGAATATCTCTATATCTTCCAGAATGTTTAAAATAGTCCAAAATTATTTTTTGAATTTGATGTCAAGCATTTGAAAGAAGAGAGAAAATGAGAAGTTAAGGAGAGTGAACCAAATAGTTTATATCAGCAATCAATAACTATTTTTCACTTTTCTAAAGGGAACAATCAAGTATTACTGGTATTTCCATAGGAAGGGAGACACTTAATGTGGGTTTAGAGGGCAATTAACATTTCTGGCTTACTAACTGAGTTTTTACTCTGTGTAACTTTTATATCCTTGAGGATGAGCTTGGCAAATGACCTTCAAAGGAAAGAATAGACCAAAAAATGGAACATATAATTTTTTTAAAGGAGGAGTTCCTATCATCTTTATGATTTTGTGTGTGACCTATTTCTCCTTTCTTAATATACCTACTTCTGATGGGTATGTTTGTTATTCCTGCACTTTCTCACCCCACTTCTCTAGACATCTTGTCATCTTTAAGCAATACAGACACTGTTAACTCCAAAACTCATAGAAGAAATAAAGCTTAAGACCAATTGCTAATGAATTATTACTGATACCAACTTGCAATTATGGCATAAGGTCTTCCCACATATTCCATTACTATTCTAATACTTGCAAACAAAACCCTTATATAAGGTGAATTCACTTATATAATGTAAAACTGATATGTATTTTTATGTCCATGTAGGGAAACAGGAATTGATTTCCATGAGTAATTAAAATTTCAAAGGCGGAAACACTTTCAGCAGCATAAAGACCTCTGAAAATCAATTTCTCTATAAAAGCTATGAGAATACTGGCAGAAATCTTCTGAATCAACATTTTCACAACTTTTTGAAATTAACCAAAGGTTTTCAATCATCTATAGCCTGTTCATGTAAAAAAGGTGGATCCCAATGAGAACAGTTGAAATGTGTGATCTTCCTAATTTGTCTTATTTCCATCCACCCGTACTCCTGTAACTCTGCAGTAGCCTTGAGAACCAGCAGCCTCAAAACCATGGTAGATGTGAAAATCAGGACTCCAACAGTCACTATGGATTGGTCTTTGTGTCTAACCAATACCAAATGATCTTGATGACTACATTTCAAAGTTTTGAAATTATGTAGACTGATTCTTCTCACTTTATTCTGTTTTAAAATTATTTTAGCTATTTCAGTTCTTTTGCTTTCTATGAAAATTTTAGAATAGTCTTATCTATACCTACATAGAAGCCTCACTGGGATTTTGATAGAAATTGCATTAAACCCATATATCAATTTGGGGAAAATCGACACGTTTATCATATTGTGTCTTCCAATCCATGAACACATGAATCTATGAATCCATTAAGTGTAGTATGTCTCTCCATTTATTTAGATCTTCATTGCTTGCTCTCATCAGTGTTTTATAGCTCTCATCATACAAGTCCTATAGGTGTTCTGTTCAATTTTCAACTTAGTATTTCATTTCATTTTTTTGAGCAATTGTAAACAGCACTACATTTTTAATTCATGTGCTCATTGCTAGTGTACTGAAATAGAATTGATATTTTTATGTTTATTTTGTATTCTGTGACCTTTCTGAACTCATTTATTACTTCTAGGAGTTTTATTTGGGGTTGGGGAGAGTTGATTGTAGATTCTTTGGCATTTTTTTATGTAGACCGTCATGTTGTTTACAAATAGGGACTGTTTTACTTCTTCCTTTCCTTTCTATTGAAACACATGTTTTTTATTTCCTTTGTTTGCCTTATATTGTTCTGTCTAGATCTTCTTGCACTACTTTGAATAGTGGTGGTGAAAGTGAATGTCCTTGCTTCATTTCTGATCTTAGGAGCAAAGCATTCAGCATTTACCATTAAATGTGCTGGTAGATGGAAGTGATTTATAGGTGTTCTTTAGCATGTTTATAGAGTTTCCTTCATTCCTATTTTTTCTGAAAATTATTATCATGATTGGGTGTTGAATTTTGCCAAGTGCTTTTACTGCATTAATGATATAATCTTGTGATTTTTCTTCTTTAGCCTGTTAATATACTGAATTAGATCGATTAGTTTTCAAATATTAAATGAGCCTCCCATTACAGGAATAAATCCCACTTAGTCATGGTGCAGAATTATTTTCCTATATTGCTGAATTCTATTTAATAATATTTTCATAAAGAGTTTTACATCTCTATTCATGAGAGATATTGGTCTGCTGTAGTTTTATTAGTGTTATTCTCTTTGTTTTTGGTATCAAGGAATACAAATGTCATTAGAAAAATAAGAAATGTTCACTTCTCTCTCCTGGAAGAGACTGTAGAATTGATGTTAATTCCTTAAAAATTTAGTAGAATTCTCTGGAAACCATTTGTGCTTGGAGATTTCTTTTTTTTTAGGAGTTTAGTTACAAATTTGATCTAGTCACAATTAACTTTCCTTTATAGTTACAGGGCCACACAAATTATTTACTACTGATTGGAGTGTTGTGACAGTTTGTGCTCTTTGAGAAATTTGTCCATTTCACCTCAGTTGACAAATTTTTGTAAATAGAATTCTTGGTAGTGTTCTTTTTGATTTCTGTAGGCTTTGTACTGATATCCTCATTTCATTCCTGATAATTGGCAACTTATGTCTTCTCTCTTTCTTTTCCTTTGTTCATCTTGCTAGAGGTTTGTCAATTTTTTGATTTTTCAGAGAACCAGCTTTTGTTTCATTAATTTTCTCTATTAATTTTCTGTGTTTAATTCTATCAGTTTATACTTTTACCTTGATTATTTTCTTCCTTATGCTTATTTCAGGTTTATTTTGCTCTCCTTTTTCTAGATTTGTGAGGTGAGAACAAGAGTTGAGATTTTCCTCTTTTACAATGTGTGTATTTAGTATTACAAATTTTCTTTCCAGTATTAATTTAGCTATGTCCCAGAAACGTGATATATTTTTATTTTCATTTCATTTTGTGTTTTTTAAAATTTTTCTTGAGACTTCCCCTTTAGCCCAATGATTACATAGAAATGCACTGTTTAGTTTCCAAGTATTTGGAGATTCTCCTTTTTATATTTATCATATTGGTTTCTAGTTTGATCCCATTGTGATCAGAGAACACACTTTGTATTTTAATTCTTTTAAATTTGTCTAGGTTTGCTTAGATCAGCATATGATCTGTCTTGATACATGTTCCAGGGGCATTTATAAAATGTTTTCTTCTCCTGTTATGTAGAAATGTTCTATAAATATCAGTCAGATCTTAAAAGTTGATGTTGTTGAATTCTTCTAGACCCTTGTTGATGTTCTGTCTAGTTGGTCTATCAATTGTTGAGAGAAGGGTGCTGATGTCTCCAGCAAAACTGTGAATTTGTCTACTTATTTTTTCTGTTCTATAATCTTTTGTTTCACATAGTTTGCACTTCTATGGTTTGAAGCATACACATTTAGGATTGCTATAACTTTTTTGGTGTATTCACTCTTTTGTCATTATATAATACCCTTCTCTGCTCCTGGCAATTTTCTTTGTTCTGAAATCTACTTTATGTGATAATAATATAGCCAGCCTTGTGTTTTTTTTTTAATTAATGTTTCATGACATATATTTTCCATGTTTGTACTTTTAACCTACCTATATTATTATATTTAAAGTGAGTACTTTATGGACAGAATGTACCTTGGTCATGTTTTCTCATCTACCTTATGAATCTTTGTATTTTAATTGGTATATTTAATGTAATTATTAATATTTTGGGTCTTAAGTCTGTCATCTAGGTCTTGTTTTATTTTCTGTCTGTTTTCTTTTACCTGTCTTCCCATAGGTAATGTGACAATTTTTAAGAATTTCCTTTTGATTTATCTATCAAGACTTTTAGTATACATCTTGAGATAACTTTTTAGTGATTGCTCTAGGTATTACAGTATATATCTGTATAACATCATTTCTACTAATGTTGAATGTTTACCAGTTCAAGTGAAGTGTTGAAGCTTACCTCCCTTTACATCACTTTTCCCTCCCCTGTTTATAATATAATTGTTTTAAATATTTCCTATGCATTTAGAACAACTGAATCAGTCGGTGTTATAATTTTTGTCTCATGACTTAGAAAGCTCAAGAGGAGACGTAAAATGTATTTTATTTACCTATATATTTGCTTGTAACGTGCTCTATCTTCCTTCCTGATATTCCAAGTTTGCTTCTTTTATCCATTTCTTTTTGTTTAGAAAATGCTATGGACTGAAATGTGTCTTTCTAAAATTCATACATTGAGGACTTAACACATAGTGTGGCTGTATCTGGAGATAGGGTCTCTAAGTAGGTAATTAAGGTTAAGTGAGATCCTAAGGGTGGGGTCCTGATATGACAGGATTAGTGACCTTATAAGAAGTGACACCAAAGAACTACCAATCACTTTCTAGCTTGCTCTCTGTCTCTCTCCACCAAAAAGAGGTCATGTGAGCATGCATGGTGAGATGGCAGCCACCTTCTTTAGGCAGGAAGAGAGACCTCACCAGAAATTGACGATGCTGGCTCTCTGATCTCACACTTCAAGCCCCAGAACTATGAGAAAATAAATGTTGTTTAAGTCAGTCAGTCTGTAGTATTTTGTTATGGTATCCCAAACTAATACAGAGAGCTTTATCGAGCCATTCTTTTAGGATAGGTCTGCTGCTGATTAAGTATGTATCTTAATTTTCCTTCCTTGGAAAATGTCATAATTTTTTCTGCATTTCTAATGGGAATGATCACTGCATATAGAGTTCTGGGTAGACAATTCTTTTCTTTCAGCATGTAAAAAAAAATGCTGTGCCACTGATTTCTGCTAAGAAATCTAAAGTTGTTCAAATTGTTTTTCTCATATAGGTAAGATTTCAATTCTCACTGGCTGCTTTTAAGATTTGTATTTACTTTCAGTTTTCAGAAATTTAACTATGAAATAACTTGGTGTTAATGTTTCTGAGTTTATCATGTTTGGATAACCTGTTTCTTAGTTTCTTGAATCTGTACATTTATGGTTTTTGCAAAATTTGGGAAGTTTTTAGTTATTGTTTCTTTGGATTTTTTTTTTATCTCCACCTTCTTTCTCCTCACCTTGTAGAACTCTGATGACATGAATATTTAATCTTTTTTATAATACCAGATTGGGTAATTTCTATTGCTCTGTCTTCCAGTTTACTGATTCTTTTCCCTGAACTCATCATTCTGCTATAAAGCCCATTCATTGAGGTTTTTGTTTTTTTTTCTTTTGAGGTGGGGTTGGCTATTATATTATTCAGTTTTAAAATTTTCATTTTGCTCTACTTTATAGCTTCTGTTGCTTTGCTGGTACTTTTTACTTTCTATTTTCAATGTGTTTGTAATTGCTTGTTGAAGAACTTTTGTGAAGGCTATATTGAAATTTTTGTCAGATAATTGTAATATCTTCAGTGTCTTGGTATTGGTTACTATGGATTGTCTTTTTTTATTCAGTTAGAGATGTTCCTGTTTCTTGGCATGATGAGTGGTATTCTATTAAATCATGGACATTTTCAGTATTATGTTATGAGACTCTGGTCTTACTGAAGCCTGTTTTAGCTGGCTGTCTCTGCACGGACAGGAGATAATGTCTACTTGTTACTGACAGGTGGGGATAGAAGTCCAGGTTCCCCATCTACCTTCCATTATCACCCAAGGGAGAGAAGCAATCCTTGTTACTATTGGATGAGTGTGGGAGTTCCACCTCCCCTACTAGACATCCCCTGATATCATCCTGGCTGAGAAGAGTAGTGTGTTTTATTATTGCTTCTCATGTGGCCTCCATTGACACCACAGAGAAGGTAATGTGGACAATGGTGAAAGTCCTGTCTCTCCTCTAGAAAGGAAGTGGAGAGATTCTCTTTATTTCCAGGTGAGGATGAAAGCCCAACAAGGGTGACTCATTTCCCTGAGTAGGGATTAAAGTTACAACTTCCTACTCAGCCTTATCTGACACCACCCCAGAGAGAGTTTGGGGTACCTTTCCACAATCAAACAAGAGTGGAAATCTCGGCCCCTCACTTGGCCTTTGCTGCCTGGGCTTGGGGTAAGTCCACAGTTTTCTCTATGATGTTTGGCCAGAGCAGAGCAGTTATTATCTAAAAGTTTTCTTTCTTGCAAGTCTGCCCTTTTCCTGGTCCTTTGGCTACAAAAAGCAGGCTTTTGTTGGGATTTTTATTTCCACAGCTGTTGGCATTTCTGGGTTTCCAGCTTCTTCAGCTCCAAGTTTGAGATATACGAGGCAAAAAGAAAACACACGAACTCATCACCATGTCATTCTTTGGGTTTCAAGATTCTTAGCTAGTCTGCCTTCTCTTCATCTTTCAAAGTCTTTTTATGTTTGTTTTATATATAATGTCTGGGGTTTTCAGTTGTACTTAGTAGGAGTACATATACTCTATCTTTCCTGAAGCAGAAATTCTCTTGAGAGAGATTGATTTTTAAAATCATACTGGGAGGAAACTTTGATCAAATGCATACATAGTTATGCATACATGACTTAAAATAAGGGCCTTGAGACAAGGAAATGACTCATGTTAGGGCAAATAGAATGCAATGATTTTGCTGAGGCAATAGGGATCAAACCACAGAGAAGATGAAGGCTTACTAACTCAACATGAGATGTTGATTACAGAAAATAGTTTACCTGACTGTTACAATCAAGATTCTGGAGCCCAGGGAGGGCAAAACCACACAATTAGTATATATTCCAGAATTCTATCATGAGCAGGAACAATCAGATTCCCAGTGGCCACCCACTTAATACTGGTTTTATAACCACAATAGGATTTAGTACTAAGTGTTTTGGTCCAAACTTGTGTTTTGGAGCCTGTTTAATGAACTTTTCTTTTTGCTTCTGGATGTTCAGCCAATAAGAAAGATCCAATCCTTTAATTTTGAAAATATAGAAACCCATGAAGCAAAAGTCAATCTAGGTACTACCTTGTAGAGACGGTGAATGAAATTTCAGAATAAAGAAAATCATCATTGTATTATGAACCCTCTGAGCTCCTTTGGATAATCTGGTAATGGTGTACAATGCCACGGTGCCTGGCTCATGGCAAAGGCATGCCATGGAAAAATATCTTGAAAGCATTTATTCAGATAATAGATACCCCTTGTAATGAGGAACAGATTTAATAGAATGATGACTTGTTCTATCTGAGTATCAGAATTTGAAGCTAAGTTCACTCTAGTCTAATTATAAAATGAAGAGATTTTATTTATTTGTTTGTTTTTTAAGTAGAAAGACACAGAAGATATTCATATATAACTTCATACCTGAAGAAATGTGAAGCCCTACCTTCCTGACAAAGAATGTCCACTAATTAAAAATGACTGTGCTGGAATTTTTAAAATCTCTCTTTGCATATTGAACACTTGCTTTGGGTAAGAATTTGACAAACCCAAAGCATATGGCTATTTTTCCAGGATTGTGTTCTGTAAATGTCATCAACATTTCAAAATGTTGAAAAAGGTCCTTTAGTAGAGAAAATGAGATACCACTTTTGGTTTTCTAAACCACAGAGATGTGAGGGAGGGACTCTGAAGCATATACCCAGAGGGTCAGTATTGGTGACAAAGGGGCCAGAAAAATAGCCAAATCCTGTACAATAAAGACCAAAAATCAAAAACACTTTGCAACACTAAAATGGGTCATGCCAAATGTCTAGAAATGCTTTCAGTCACTAACTTTATTAGTAATTTTTATATGTTTCTAATCATGTGTCATATGACTGAACTATAGCAGAGAAACTTACATTTAGTTTGCCCCTTGAGCAATATTATGTGGTTTCAAAACCACAGCTGTAGGAAGAGGAAATCCATTTGATGTTTCCATTAGTGTGTTATTAAAGTTCAGTCCATTAGTAAACATTTAAAATTGTGAAATATCAATGTGCTATAGTGCTAGGAGCACTGGACTAATAGAAGACCTGAATTTGAGTTCTTATGACCACCGATGACACAACTTCTTTTCTGAGTCTTTCCTTATTTGTAAATTAGAAAAATAATAGTAGCTGCTCTGGGTACCTCACTGGGTAGCTCCAAGGAACAAAAAAAAAAAAAGAAAATATTTATGAAGGGGAATTCACATTAAAGCAGTCTTGAAATCTTCATACACCAGAACTTCAAGTGGCTTTAGCTGGAGACCAAAATGGCACAAAGGAGCAAGAGGGGACATTTGTTAGTGTAGATGTTGGGAAATTGCATGTGAAATCATATCTGTACAGTAGATAAATTTCTTCAGGCAGCATTCAACTTGAAAGCTGTTCTTCTTAAAACACCCAGGAAAATCAAGATATGTGCACATTTACACATAAGCACAAACACACACATACACAAACAGTCCAATACTAATCAAATGCTATCTAAATGTCTGCTCTGTGTCAGCTGTTGTCCTCGGGGATAAAGTAATAAACAATTCCAATATAGTCTTTCCTTCTACAGAGCATACATTATGACAAGGAAGACAAGTAATTCCATTCTAACCTTCAAAAATGCACAATGAGAGCATAAGTTGAAGAAATTAGAACTATACTGTTATGACTATTCTTCATTATGTTAATATGAGTATATTAGTGTATATATTAACTGATTTTTAAAATTTTTTTAAAAATTTAAATATTATTCTCTCATTCCCTTACTAACATAAAATATAAATAATTAATAATAATTAACCTTATATTTCAACATTTAAGCTCAGAGCTTCTAAGAGGGAATGTGAAATCCAGAAAAGAAAAGAGCTTTATCCAAAGATGGTCAAAGGGATACTGTTTTCTCTTCTCGTGAGATGGTTATCATGTGTTCTGTTGTTAGCAAGAAATATGATTTTTCTATGTCTTTATTTGGAAGTTAAAAAATTCAAGTTCTTTGTGTCCACCTAGACGGCTAGGATAGGGAAGGTGGGAGGGAGACAAAAGAGGGAGAAGATATGGGGATATATGTTTATGTATAGCTTATTTACTTTGTTATACAGCAGAAACTAACACACCACTGTTATGCAATTATACTCCAATAAAGATGTTAAATTAAAAAAAAACACAAGTAGAATGTCAAGTTGATAAGGGGAAGACTATGGTATCTTTCTATGGTGTCAACTTAGTTAAGCTAGAATTAGGTCTTCTAGAATTCTGTTTCCTATTTATTTCTGGATTAGGGTAGGCCTATAGAGAAATTGCACAAGATTTGGACAGCGGAAGCCAAGTAGTGACTGTTAATCTCTGTAGGTCATTAGCAGATGTCAGGAACCTTGCAGCTCACATACATTGTCGCTGATCTGCTGAATCACCTTGTGGAATGCAGAAGCAGCCAGACCTACAGCTCTTTCAGATCCTTCCAGATCTCTTCCTTAGCTTCAGGTATAGATGCTGTTCCCAGGTGGAGAGTATCTGTTCCTAGTGTAGGACACTCATATCATCAAGGTTGGAGGAGGTAAGACTCAGACGTTGGTTCCAGTTTTTCCTCGTGGATTCCAATTTTTTCTCATAGGTTCCAGTTTGTTTTTGCTCTCTCTTCTACTCCATATCCAACTTTTTTCCCTAACTACCAACCTTGTAGACCTATGACAACTTCAGGTCCACCACCAGACACAACGGCAACAGTCTTCCATAGACTTCTTTGCCAGCTCCCACTATTATATGTGGTCTGATCCCAATAATTTATTCTTTTTTCTATGTTGGCTCTGCTTCTCTGATTGAACCTTAACTTATACAATATACTGCAGCAAAATGAGAGGGGGAGTGTCAAAAATAAAGACAACATTAGATCAATAAAGGGGTGAATTCAACAACCCAGAAACTTATGAATTGTTGACCCAGGATGATAGTTGTGTAAATAGAAAGTAACAAGTTCAGACAGATCATAAGAACATGGACTTCAGCAGAAAAGTCTCCAGGCAAAACAAACAAACTCTGAAGAATAGATAGCACAACTGAGAGAAGAGATAAAATCAAGACTGTGATCAAAACTTGAAATAAAATAAATCAATCCAAAACTCCAAGTAAAACAAACATCTGCATAAGCAATTATGGTCCACATATCAAATTACTGGTCCAAATTAAAAGAGGAAGCCAGTGACCTTCTGTAGGAAAAAATGAATGGATTTTAAGCAATAGATATAATGAGCAAAAAGCTAGATGACATGACAAAGAAAACATATGTTTCTTTATTCTAACAAGAAAAACAAAACAAAATAAAAGTATTTAGAAATCCCAGGTAGTAAAAACAGCATGGTAAAAATATGAAGAAAACAAAAATGGGTCATGATTTTGAGTATTTGAAACTCAGTAAGAAATGAGAATTGATTTGAACATTCTCCTAGCAGTAACAATGGGGTTGTCATTGTAGAAAAGGAGACATAATTATATCACACCACTTGACACTGTTGTAAATGTTATTTACATAGACATGCCAATTTAATTGCAATTTATGTTTTCCAACTTTTAGAATCAGCCTATATAATGCCCAGATGACTAAATTCTTAACACAAAACAGAATATAAATGGAATCAACACTGAGGAAATAAAAGCCATAATATATCATGATGATACTTCATATTATGTTAGCACAACAAAAATATTAACCAAGTCATAGAAAGCAAGAATAAGGAAACCATGTGGTGTACTTCACTTGCTACAGACTTTTGAGAAAATAGCATCACAATAAAATATAGGATGATGCTTTGCTGAGAGAAATATGGGCTGGAGTCAGGAATATTATCCCATATAATTGTACTCTACACCATAAAAACAATTTAGCATATAGTATAAAGCATTGATTCTCTATGTTTCCTGAGAACCTGGTTTTCTTTGAAGTGACTGTTATAGACTGAATGTTTGTTTCCCTCCAAAATTCATATCTTCAAGACTTAACCCCAATGGGATTATATTTGGAGATGGGACCTCTAAGGAAGTGATGAAGGTGAAATGAAATCCTAAGGGTGGGATTGTGTTCTGACAGGATTAGTGTCCTTATAAGAAGAGACACCAGAGAGCTCTCTTTCTCTCTCTCTCTCTCCACATGCAATCACTGAGGAAAGGTCATATGAGAACATAGTGAGATGGCCAGGAAGAGAGTTCTCACCAGAAACAGATTAGCCAGAACCTTGATCTTGGTCTTCTAGCCTTCAGAACTATAAGAAAGTTCTAATTCACCAAGGGAACATCTCTGAAGAAATTGAATGTCAAAGCATTTAAATGCAATAGAACTTCTGTTTCCTACTCTCAACTCCTAATGATTTTTCTTTCATGTTGCTATTTTATACATTAATATTTTATCCTAAAATAACTTATGGGTTGCAGAAAAGTTGTTAAAAATTTACAAAGAACTTTCTTGCTTCCTCCAGCCATATTTAACAATTAACACTTTGCCAACTTGCTCACTCATTCTCTCTCTCTTCCTCTCTCTTTAAATATACACATAAATAATATAATAATATATACATATAAATCTAAACCTTTAAGATTAAGTTGCAGAATCACACTTCCTTATTCCCTGACCACTTTAGCACATACTTCCCAAGAACAAGGACATTCTCTTACATACTTACCTTCATGACTACTTTGAGCTTTCTTTTCTCTTTCTCTATGTCTTCCCCATAATTTTGTAGATTGCATTTAGTTAGTTTTGTTCACATCCATAAACACATACCAGTATTCTGAGTGTGGGAATCCAGGTAGAATAAGAAAGTAGTGTTTATAAAAGAATCTATTCCATGGTGGAATTATAAAAATAGGTTTGATGAAAATTCAAGTAGAAATAACCATATACAGTCTTCTCCATTTAGAATTGTACCCAAATCTGTATATAGGGTTCTGAAATGAAATAATAATCCCATGCATTGTAATATCGTATGCAAATAGCTCTTCATTCTATTCTGTTTTCCTTGTTCTTTCTCGTTCTTTATGAAAGATATCCAAAAACTGATCTTCACTGAAAAACAACACTAAAATCAAGCAGAAGATTGTTTTGGCAAAAGATATTGGACTGATAAGACTAATTAGCATATTTGAATTCAGACCTCCAGACATTTTTTTCAAATGTTTTCATTTTTATTCATGATTTTAAACATACTTCTCTTTTATTTTGAAATGCTTGTTTTGGAGGAAAACTTTGGAAATATGTCAAGGAAAATTTACAGCCAAATGATTTAAATAGTGTTTACCAAGAATCTTTGGTAAATGTTTTTCTCTCTTAGAACTATAAAATCTGGCAAACACAATTCAGGGAGATGTTCAGTCTTAAACAGAGATGTTGCAGTTTTGAACTGGATTAAACTTGAAAAGTACCTTTGTAGCTCTTACTTGAGACTTTTTGTTAATATAAATCCAAACAGAACACCCATATAACACTAGTCTATTACTTTCATCTCAAAAGGTTCTGGGCTCTGTTAAACCATTATGGGTGTTTTGTACATCAGCTTAACTCACGTTAACTCATGGATATAGTGAGAAACTGAACATTTTTTAGTTACTCAACTAGGATGTAAGGGGATTCTTCAAAGACTTAGTCAGAATTCAGAGACTGAAGAGTGAACAGAAGCTCAAAGAGAAAAGATAAGCCCCCATTTTTCTTTTTAATTAAGTTGCCCTCACTATTAGAATAGGTAAAATTGTATCATATTAGTTACTGATCTGTGAGATGTTAGAAAACATGTTCAAACAGTTAATGTGGACACATGACACACCTACTTTATTGTTTTCCACCTTTACTGAGATATATGTAATTGACCTATAATGATATGCAAGTTTAAGAGGTACAGTGTCTTGATTTAATAGACTTATATATTTTAAAACAATTACCACCACAGCATCAGGTAACACCTAAATCATATCACCTAAATACTATTTCTTTTTGTGTGTGTGGTGAGAACATTCAAGATCTACTCTCCAAGCAACTTTCAAGTATGTAAGATAGTATTATTAACTATAATCACTATGCTGTACATTAGATGCCCAGAATCTATTCATCTTATAACTAGAAATTTATACTCTTTGACCAACATCTCCCATTTTCCCTACCTCCCACTCTGGTAACTGCCATTCTACTCTATGTTTCTATTGGTTCAGCTTTTTTAGATTTCACATATAAATGGTATCATACAGTATTTGTCTTTCTCTATCAGAGTTATTTCACTTAGCATAATGTCCTCAATGTCTACCCATGTTTTCCCAAATAAAAAAATACCCTTCTTTCTCATGACTGAGTAATATGCATACTACGTACATCTTCGTTATCCATTCATCTGTTGACACATTCATCTGTTGACAACATCTGCTGTTTCCATATTTTGGCTATTGTGAATAATGCTGCAATTAACATGGAGGTGCAGATGTCTCTTCGAGACACTGGTTTTAATTCCTTTAGCCGTAAGATTGCTGAATCATATAGTAGCTTTATTTTTAATTTTTTGAGGAACTTCCATACTATTTTCCATAGTAGCTGCACCAATTTACATTCCCATCAACTGTCCATGAGGGTTCCCTTTTCTTCACATACTCACCAACTCTTGCTATCTCTTGTCTTTTTGATAACGGTCACTCTAACTGGTATGAAGTAGTATTTATTTGTGGTTTTGATTTGCATTTCTCTAATGATTAGTGATATTGAGCATCTTTTCCTGTACCTGTTGGCCATTTGTATGCCTTTTTGGGAAAAAATGTCTTTCAGTTCTTTTGTCCATTTTTCAATTGGATTATTTCTTTCTTTCTTTTTTAAATTACGCTTATTTTAAAATAAATTTATTTATTTATTTTTGGCTGCATTGGGTCTTCATTGCTGTGCGTGGGCTTTCTCTAGCTGTGGCAAGTGGGGGCTACTCTTCGTTGTGGTGTGCGGGCTTCTCATTACAGTGGCTTCTCTTGTTGTGAAGCACGGTCTCTAGGTGCGCGGGCTTCAAGTAGTTGTGGTGCACAGGCTTAGCTGCTCCGTGGCATGTGAGATCTTCCCGGACAAGGGCTCGAAACCATGTCCCCGGCATTGGCAGGCAGATTCTTAGCCACTGCGCCACCAGGGAAGTCCCTATTTATTTCTTTGCTATTGATTTTTATGACTTCTTTATATATTTTGGATATTAACCCCTTAACAGATATATGATGTGCAAATATTTTATCCCATTCCATAGGTTCTTGCTCATTTTGTTGACGGCTTCCTTTTTGACATACATAATTTATGCCTAGAGAGATACAGGTATTGTTAGTGTTATCCTGGCCCACACTGTTTCCTCTCACCTAAAATCATTTCCCTCTCAGCCACTGACTAGAAATTCTGCTAATGGAGATATATTCATTTGTGTAAGACCCAACACACGTGAGAGAGATCATGACTTTCATACCATCAACATTAACAAACATAGAGTAGGATTTTTTATAATTTTTTTTTTAAGCAGCAGGTGAACACAGGAAAGAGAAAGAAAAATCAGTAAGCTAAAGTCTTACTTATAGAGACCAAACCTTTATGAGCTTCATGATGGGACCTCAGAGAGTTATTGTGAAGCTATCACAACATAAAGGGAATAAAATGAGTAGCATAGTGTGTAGAACATGGTATATCCTCAATAAATTCTAATTCTCTTTCTCCTCACTTAAGTCCTTCACATTCCACAGACCAAATGGCAAACCAGCACATTGCTATGCATAAGTATAAATTCTCCTTTGTTAAAAAAAATTAAAAAAAACAAAGCTATCACTTCTCTATATATGATAGTCTATATACAGGTATCCTATACTGATCACTCTAAATCTATCTTTCAGATATTCTGACCTTTTATCCCCACCATAAATCATGCATTGATTAGACTAAATCTATCTTTCTAAGTACATTATATTTGATTTTTTCAGATACTCTCTGATTATTGACAGACCCAAGCAAACACATTATTTCTATCTCATGTAACTGGGGATGAGGGATGGGGATAGGAAAGTGGAATTGCCCCCTCTCAGGTGTTTAAGTGTATTTGTGAGCAAATGCTAACATCAAATGGAAAAGATTTCCTCTCTCCCCTTGCCAATATGGGCCCACAGAGGCATCCTAAACTTGCTTGCACAAGTGGGCACTAGGAGGTTGTTTCCTCTCTTAGTTCAGACTCTTCTTCCATCCCTTGGTGATGGAGGTAGAGCTGCAGTAAATGGTGGAAAGAGGAGAGGATGACAGAAGTAACACCTGCCCATGTGAGAATATAGCCAAAAGAGGTCCCAAACTCACTGACCAGGCTGCAGGGTGGAGGAAAACACCGTATCTTTCTGTGATCCCTGCTGTGTAAAGCAAGTAACCTGATGCTGAGGTAAAAGGTTGGAGACTGCCCATATTACCACCTCCAGTGCCCTGGAGAAGTCAAAAGTCAAGGAAGTAGTGGGACTTCCTTGGCGTACCAGTGGTTAAAGACTCTGCAAGGGGATAGGGTTTGATCCCTGGTCAGGGAACTAAGTGTAAAAAAAAAAGTCAAGGAAGTAGCTGCAGACCTGCAGAAAAGAAAAATGCCCTGTTGGCTTTCCCCAATAGTTAGGTGAATGTTGTGTGGCCATCAACCACCTTGACAGAAGTTGCTTCCTGTCCCAGAACCCTGGGTTTGGTGCTCCCTGGAGCTCACATCACCTAAAAGATTGTCCAGGCCTGATGGACACTGTCTCTTCACACTCCAAAATTGAGGACTTGAGAGCATTTTTTAGGTTTCAGAAATTTAACCCTCTTTACAGTCTTTAAGTTTATTGTTTGACTTCCAATAACATTTTTTTAATTTTTAAAAATGTTTATATTATATTGGAGTATAGTTATTTACAATGTTGTGTTAGTTTCGGGTGTACAGCAAAGTGATTCAGTTATAAATTACATTTTCATAAACATTCCATGTGAAAATAAAATAGGTATAAAATTTTTTCAATATTTTACATGGTGATATCTGATAAATAAACTTATTGATTGATAAACTTTCAGATAAATTTAGGAAAATGTCCTTGTGTCATATCTACTAGAATGACTAACATTTATTATAGATTACATAATTCTCCAATACTGAAGTTTTGAAGGTGTATGGTCCTCGCATCATATTGTGCTGCTATATTTTCCATAATTATAAGATGTTTTGATATATTTGTGTAATAAACAAAATTTGTACTTTTAGGTAAGAAAATCTGGTGTCAATATACATTTTAGACTTTGTATGAAATTTCACCTAAAATTATATACTAAAATGATACTTGTTGAGTATATCTTTTCTAACTTTAAATTTTATAACCATTATTGCAACTCATAAGAAAACACAAGTAGTTGTTTAAATATGAGAATGATTCACTGTGACCCTCTAGTAACTTACCAAACACGTTTTTTTAAAAAAACTTATCATAACATATTCACTTTATGTAAATTACAAGAAGCTAGTATAATGTGCTTTTCATATTACATTTTTTCTTTTGTTACATGTATTATCACCTTAAAGTTTGTGGATATTTAGTGTCTCAACAATTGTTGCTCTTTACAAAATTTTCTAAATTTTGATTTGGGGCAGAACTTGAAAAGAGCAATTCTACCCCCTGGTGTTCTGTAAAATCCAGGGTAGCTGCTTGCTTCTGGGAAATCGCCAGTACTTCCTTGCCAACTTGAAAGTTGTAACTCTGAATCAGAATTCTAGAATAATCAGCTGTGCCCCGCCCCCCCATTCTTTTTTTCCCCAAGTTTGCACAAACCAATCATGGAAGCTGGTTACTTTATCTGTAACTGTGCCAGACTTAGAACTCATTCCTCAGGATTTTTACTAAGATTTGTAGAGCCAAATAACAAAACTTTAATTGAAACCATATGCTATTCTGCTTGAAATTTTATTTTATTTTAAACATATTTTTAAATTTAGGTTGTATTTATACATCTGAATTGCTGAATTACTAGTTGATAACTTAGACCACAGAGATTATATTGTGCTATATTTTTAAAAACAATAATAAGAACAATAAAAGAATACAAGCTCATAATTTTTAAAAATTACATCTTTTAGGAGCTAGGAAAAGTTGTGTGTGCTTTTTGAATTCAGATAATTCATAGAAGGAAACAATCAAACTTTTGTAAAATGATCATTTATGGGATTAAAAAACAAACAAACAAAAAAGAACCCATCAATAACAAAGAAATAATCACCAAATTAATTGATGTGTCTCTACTCTTATAGTGGAAAGTACTAAGAAACAATACAAATGTTTACAGGTTTCCAGTTTATCAGTCTTCCGTAGAAAGACAGCACAGAAGATGAAATGCTATAAAAGTGGGCCTGGACTTCTGAGTCTGTTTTCCCTTGATACTTAAATTTCTGAACATTTTGTATCATTCTGTTCCTTTTGTGTATTTATTTTCAAATTGACAGTATGTTAGCATTCATAGAACCAGACTTATCATTGGGTATTTTTATCCTTAGGAGTCCATGGAAGAGCTTCATCAGTAATTTATATATACATACATATACAGTGGTTGGGATGGCGAAAAACCATCATTTATTTTCATCTGATTCTCAAAGAGGTCCATGACCCACACCCTGATCCCCCCCAAAAAGGATAAAAATAACCGTGAAAAAATACTTCTGATTTCTAATACAACTCTAATCCCTGAGATCAAATCATAAAGGTTTACATGGTATGCTACTGCCATCTTGTGTCTGCCTAGTATCTCTCAGTTTTCATCAAGAGTGCTAGTTGGAGGGATGAATCAGAAACATTCTGAATCCATCCTGGAGGGTTCTGCAGAGTCTTAAGGTAATGCAACACAGAAAACGAGTGAACTTCAGGCTGTGGGTCCCTTAAACCATCACTAGAATTCTAACACATAAGTACTTTAATGAAGTGTAGGCTACTCAGAATTAAAGATTTATCCTCAATAGTTTTACTCTTATGTGACTCTTTCATGCTTGGATCAGAAATTAGTCCTGGCAGTATTCCCATAGAACATCTAGATGGTAACATGTTACAAGTGAAGGCAAGAAGACATCACAATCTCATTGAGATGCTGCAAGGAATTTTCAAATCTTGGAGCCTTGACGTTTCCTCTATCTGGGAGGAATATCCAGACGGATATCCAGATGAATATCCAGTGAATATCCAGACAGATATTCACTCAACATGAGTCAGTTTTCAAAACTTTTAAAATTTAGGCATTTCCGCTTGAAAAAAAAATTAAAAACTACAAAGAGGAAAAAAATGCTCAGTTTTATTACACAAAATTAAAAGAGTTTTTAGACCCTGTGATTTCTGGTTATGTGGCCAAATTGATATGCATTGATTTCACTACTGCATATGTGGCCAAAAGTGATTTTAGTTCTTAAATATCCCTGTAATCTAAGAAATGTAAGATTAATCATAGAACGTCGGAAGGAAAATACAAAAGTTCCCATTGGTAACCTACCAATTCAATGTTTACCTGCCAATTCCACAAACGTATGGCCCTTTATATATTTTTTTAATGTTATCAAATTGTCAGCTACATGAGAGGATGATTAGAGAGAGCTGGCAACTGCCCTGAGTAACAAGTATATTCTGGACTCAATGAAGGAATAAACTATTAAACTTCTTTCTCACAATTATGACTACAAAATCATCTCAGGAAAATTTATAAAGGCAATGGCAGATATTGTAAGGTTATTTCCAGCCAGCACAGAATTTCTATTTAAGAAGAAATTTGAAGTAGCTCTTTGATTGAAAAGGGATCCTGGGAGCTAGACTTGAACCTGATTTGGGATAGCAAGAACAGTAATTGGGGGGTCTTATGTGAAGGGCATCACTCAGTGTACCTCCTACTAGATTACAAAGAGTTCTTCTAGGGAGGTAGCATTTGGCCTCATGCTATATAGCACTAGAGTCAAAAGAATAAGCAGAAATATTTAGTATCAAAATAAGCACAAATAAAGTCATCTTTTCAGGAGAAATTTAACTTCATATTATATTTTTACCTGGGGGATGGTGGAGACAGATGAGTGTAATTCAAAACTTCCATTTGAAAAGCATTACTCATATCCTCTGGATCAAGTAACCCTTCATCTGAGTCTTTGATCCTATAATTAATTGGCTTCCTCTACATGATAGGACTTCTCAAGGCATCTAAGAATTATCTCCAACAGGAGCCTCAGTTAAAATAAAACATGCCAGGATTCAAGTCTCTGAACCACTCAGGGTCTTCCACTAGCAAACATCTCTGAAGTCTGTGCCATGTACCCGTTTTGGGAATCTCTTGCCCGAGGGAAAGCTAGCTCTCCATATTGGCAGTGCTATTGTTGGGATACTGTATTGCTCTAGGCTTGCCCATCTGATATGTCTGTCCCGGAGGAAGAGCTGCAGGAACTGATAGATGGCTTCCTTCCACTTTATGCTTATTGACCAATGAAAACAAAATTCAGAAGCGGAAAAATCAGTAATCACATAACAAAAGACCTCTGACATAAAAATCTTTCATTTTGGACAGTGGAAACTAGATTTTGTTACATCCTCCCTGAATTTTGCTTAGAAATCAAGAAATAGTACTGGAAAAGCCCTCAAAAGACCACGTGTCCAATGCCCTGTCACAAGGGGCCTGTTTTATGTGCCCCTAGCTTCCCTGGCCATACCAGACTAAGCACATAGATGTTCTCTTTAGCAATCTTTCCAGTGCTTTCGTTCCAGGGTAACTGGGCTCTCCACTCCACTTTCTTATGACCTGATTCCATAGCTGCAGCATCCCTTTTTCTCCCAATGACATTGGCTGGATTTTCACTTGAAACTTCTCTTTATGCCCACAGTGACCTTTGATGCTAACCTGTAAGTCCTCTTGCTGATGTGGCTCCTAATAAGCTTTCAGTTGCTGTTACTCTAGACTCCCTTGAGTACCACCCTCAGTACCACTTTTGTATCAGTGCCCTACACACCAGCCTTGCAAAAAAGATAGACTTCTCAAGGCCTCTTTCAGCCTCACTCTTGGTGACTTTTTCATTGTTTTCCCAGCAGCTGGAACAGGCTACATTAAGCAACACTACCAAGAGTCCATTCCTTTTCCTCCAGTGCTACCCAGTGGTCAAGATGAAATCAATTCACCTCAATTTCTCTGTGCCTCAGAATAAGCTCCTTGGTGTATCCAAAGCACCTTGGAGGAGTTAAAATAACCTTTGGCCCCACTCTGGGTTACAGAGATAAAAATGTCAGTTCCAATGTTCTCTGAAGTATTTCTCCCAGAACAGTGATTAATTTTTCATGGAAGTCTTAGTGGCTTTTACTTCTAAACTGCAATCAGTAAAAGTAATATGCAAAACAATGCTGTCCCCATGGGACCTTTGCTCACTAAAATGTATGAACATCAATATGAATTGTAAAATTGTACTTTTCTCTGAATTGTTGGAATAAGGAATAATTTTTGTTTAAATAGGTCTCATGCTCATTCCAAAGTAGTTGAGTGCACATGGGTATTTTCTAACCACCCTGTGTTTTTATTTTATTTTATTTTATTTTATTTTTGGCTGTACGCGGGCCTCTCACTGCTGTGGCCTCTCCCGTTGCAGAGCACAGGCTCCAGACGCGCAGGCCCAGCGGTCATGGCTCACAGGCCCAGCCGCTCCGTGGCATGGGGGATCCTCCCGGACCGGGGTACAAACCCGCGTCCTCTGCATCGGCAGGCGGACTCTCAACCACTGTGCCACCAGGGAAGCCTCACCCTGTGTTTTTAAAGAAAATTTCTTTTGTTGTTACTTATTTACCAAAAACCACATTTTATGACTTCAAACCTTCTTTATCCTTTAAAGTTGACATGAATTTGGCTCTTTCTGATTGATCTCCATGCATTTCTGACTGTGGTAATATAAAGAGCCAATATCAATTTCTTTCAAAAAGGATCAAAGAAAGATTCATTTTCTGTTCCCACAAAAACAGTTTTTAAAAAGTGCTCCCCTCCTAGCATTTATCTTAAAGGAAATTTAAATAAAAAGTAGATCAAACATCTTCATTCTTAAATACAATTATACTTTTACAATTTAAAAGAAATTGAGCTTTTTTCATGGTATCTGTATTCTACAATTAAATTAACATTTAATGTCATTTGCAAGAATGTATCTTGTAAAATAGGTTTATTATCATTTACCTTCGAAATGTGTGATTCTGTATGGATGTGTATATGTGTGGATTTGGGGGTGAAGTGGGGTGTTAGCATGCTTTCAGAATTTTTGAAAAGAAGCCCTAGGAAACAGGGTCTTAATCTTCCTGAAACGAACAAGTTAGGTGTCCATTAGTATTCATTCCCCGTAGATAAAAGAAGAAACCTAACAATGTTTTGGAATGCATTGGAAGGGGAAGGCCCACCTCTGTCTCATATTCTAACCCCACAAATTCATTCAATTGGTTTTATTTCCTTGTGATGTTTTTATAGGTCTGTAATCATTTATTTGCCATTCTGAAATCTAAGAAACTGAAAGTTTGGTTTTTTCCCCCAGTTAATTTGGTGGAAAAATCTGAATTGAAATTATGTGCAGTCTTTATTAACTTTATCCCAATTAGTTGTTACATTTCGCTGTAAAAATATGAGTATATTTGATTACAAGTTAGGGGTATATGTACCATGACACCTATCAGGATCTGAAGTTGTAAAATTTCTGAATTCTGAAACTTATCTGGTCCTAAGGTTTTTAGATCATAGATTTGGACCTATACTAGATAACACAACCACTTCTGGAAGAAGAACTGCCCTCAAAGAAGGGCCTTATTGGATCACTGGTTCCTAACTAGCAATAAAGCTGGCATGAAAAGTTTAGAAAGAAAGGTGGGGACTAGAAATGATGAGGGGAGTGAAAAAAATAAGAGAGAGATGGACTTCAGGTGACAAATATTGCCTGTATCAAAATACAACATAATTTCAAAAGGAACTTTGCTGCAGATCATCATCCAAGAAGCAAAAATAAGATGCTCTTCTTCTGGACCATCTGAGCACTCTAAATCATTGATTCCACACCCTTGTATGAGGTCTTAGTGCATTTCCTTCAAAATTAAGAGGCAGAGAATGGATTCCACTGCTTTTTAACCCTGTAAAAATATAACCATGCTTAATCCTATTTAAATTTGAATTAACAGATTCTAAAATAAATTTTAAGGATAGAGTTTAAAAAGTTCAGGAACTCTTTTAGACCTTCCAGATATAAAGGTTCTCATATTAAAAAATAATAATAAATTTATGGCTATAGTAATATTATGGCTACAGTAAGAAAGCAAATGTCAAATAAGTTACTGAAATCTATAATGGTGGAAAACTTGATGGCTATCAGGTAACACTGAAGAAATAAATTCAGATTTCTGAAAATTTGGCCAAATATTTATTTCTCTTTCTTACATATTGTACATCTTATGTATTATATATATTTGAAATGTCATTTTGAATAGCTGACTTGTTTTGACTAAACATTTGGAATGCAAAAGAAAGAAATTGCTTAAAATCAGTATATGTCTTTCAAATAATATAAATTTATTCTAAGTTGTGCTCAGCATCTACAAATATTCTGATAAATTATTTTAAATATGTTCAAAGCTTAAACATATATTGTCAAGAAGTATTTTAAATAATTGAGACAGTTTCTTATGCCTTGTTCTTCAAACATTTTCTAATTTTTGGTCTAAGTGGGAAGTTTCATATCAACTATAAACAACTCCATTAAGAAATCAAAAAATGCCTAACTTAGAATCATATAATATAGCTGATTCACTAATAACTTGAGACACAGGTTTTTAAGGTATAGTTAGAAGAAAGAGTCTTTCAGTTACAATTTCACTATGCACATAGAATTATAATCTAGCCCTGGTAGCACTCTGTTATTTTTTATTTTCCAGACACACATAGATAGGGTTTTGATTTGATCACATCCTCAGGAATTCAGTGTGGCTCACTGTTGAGTGGAATCTTGGACTATGCTCATTTAGAGCTGGAAGGGGAAATGACCAACAAGAGATCTAACAGAAAGCAGACTTTGCCATATGGCTCCTAACCATTTGCCCTTTGAAGCTCAGTAAAAGAGATCTGAGATACAACAGGGATGTTTTTCCTTTGTCATGAAAGATTTGTCTAGGAAGACAGCAGAAGCCATGAATTTGACATGTTGATCAAAATACAAGAAGTCCAAGCAAACAGATGGGAAAGCAGAGGGCCTACAGCTGCTTCAAATGAATCCCTGTGGTGTTGAGCATCTTTCAAAAGGGGCCAATATCAAAATAAAGCCTCAGAGTTCTTCTCCTCATCACTAAACAGCCTTGTAGGTCACGGCTCATGAGACCTATTTGCTTCAATTCTGATAGGCTCTTATTAGACATCAATGTTTGGTCAGTAATCTTATGTGTAAAAGGGATATAATCAGCGCTGTATGAAAATTGGCTAATTAAAGCTTTCCTTCTTTGGCCTATTATTCCTAGAATTAGGCAATAATATTTCACTTTTTTCTTCTATTTATTTGTTTAAAAATTTTGACAACTATGTATTACACTATCCTGAACCTGGGATTTTTTTAAAGTACGTAGTAAAATACACCAAGTCCAACCGCTACTTGACTAAAATTTAGTAAGCTTTCAAAATTTCATTTTGAGCTATCACAAGCAATCTTTTTTTTAAGAAAGAAAACTCAGGAAATATTTATATACCCATATGCCACATGCTTTTTCTTTCATGAGTTATATATTGTGATAAGAAAAAGGAATACACTCTTAAAACACAGGAACATACTTTATGAATAAAAAAATGTCAATTAGAAAATTGACACTTGTTGTTGGATTTTTTAGGCATTAAAATCATTGTCTCCCAACTATGAATGTGTCATATTCAGATAATAAATGGTAATTAAGGTAAAATACTGGTACTACCATGATATTTGAAAATTATCATCCTGATGAAATTATACACTGGACCATATTGTAGAAGCACCCAACCAGAGGTAGAACATCACAGATATTAACACATTTCAAATCTAACCCTATACTTTAGTATCATTGAATTAGGATTATCAAAGCCCTGTCTCAAGAAACTGTGAGATGAATTTATAGTAAATTACCAAAAAATCAATAAGCAGAGACATGAGAAGGGTTAAGACAATTTAGAGCCCAAGAAATATAAGAACTAAAGGTGACTTAATAAGCAAACTTCTTTCTATCCTCTTTTTACCTGCTCTTTATGGACCACTGCATATATGGGAACAATTTAGGATTACAATGCAATACTTGGGTGGTCCTGTATCTATCATGTTTAGGTGCTAGAGGAGTTCCTGAAAGAGAAAGGGCTGATCCAATGGGGATGAGCATGGGTCAGAGGCAGGGAACAGCACATCAGAGAGAGAAAGAGTGAAAAGAAGGATGACACCCAATGCAAGTTTTCCAGTCATTGTTTTATTCTCATGACTTTTGAAAGCCATCTGCTAGGCTGACTTTGGGTTATAATTCGTAGTTTCAGCAAAAGCTAGAAAGTGATTGGTAACAGGACCACTGCAACCCAATGGACAGCAATTTAAGGCTACAAGGAAACACCACTTTTACCATCCTCAGATTAATATGTATATCCTAGAGAGAGAGAGAATTACTTTTACTTTTTTTTTTCTTTTTTTTGCGGTACGCGGGCCTCTCACTGCTGCGGCCTCTCCCGTTGCGGAGCACAGGCTCCGGACGCGCAGGCTCAGCGCCCATGGCTCACAGGCCCAGCCTCTCCGCGGCACGTGGGATCCTCCCAGACCGGGGCTCGAACCCGCGCCGCCTGCATCGGCAGGCGGACTCTCAGCCACTGCGCCACCAGGGAAGCCCGAGAATTACTTTTAAGTACTACAAATCCAGCACATTTCACCGAATTAATTCATTGAAAATGTGAGAAAAACAGGACTTTTCTTCTTCAAATTTGTACTGAACTGACTTGAGTTTTCCTACCCATGGAGCAATTCAGGAAAGATTCCTGTTGCCAACCTTTCAGGGCTAAATTTCTTAAGCATGACAAACGAGGCAAGACCTAGGCTAGCATCTTTAAGAGTAAAGTTGCTTCAGTCCTGGGATGGTTGCCCTTTTTTCATTTATCAATTTAACTTTTTGTTTCATCTCTGCAGGAAAATGTCTGTGTGGTTGGGGGCAGGGGAGAGAGCCAAAGAATATCTGCTTTTTCTGATATTGCATGGTCTCCTAACTATGACTTTGTCACTTTAAGATGAAAATACTGACAACTAGAGAGGAGAGTCCAAAGAAATAAATTAACACTCTTGACTGGTGTTCAAAGCTGTGACTTCATATGAATGTTACAATGATTATTCCATACTAAAGTAAAGACCCAAGCTGATGAGTGGCTTAATAATCTCCAGCAACTACATAAAGTTGTTTTATTAAAGACGGTGACCTGCTGTTCTCTGTCTCTTCTGAAGATAGAATGAGAATAGAGAGGCTCAGATTATACCCTCTGTAGAAGAGATATATTAAGATATTCAGAATTTCCTAATTAGTGGTTGCTATAAAAAAAAATGTTGATTTCTAAAAACGATTGGGATCAGCCTCCTAGGGAGAAGACACCACTTTGGTTAAGGATCAGTCTCCCTTAGTGAAAGAAAAATACACCTGATGATTGGAATCTTCCACACTGGCAGCTACCATGCTTCATAGGACACAAGCCTATGATGCTACAATTTGCCTCTATTGCATTAAGAGCTATAGCTACTTCTTCCAGTTGCTTGCATAGAAAAGAACTTGGAATTCCCCACATTTATTTCAGAGTCAGAGAGCAAAAGAGTGTACATTGACATTTGTTAAATAATGTGTGTTATGACCTCTAATAAAACTCATAGGTTGTGCTAACCATACTCACAGGTTGTGCTAACCATCATGGACTAGCTATGTCCTCTGAGATGATGGTAAAATCTAGAATCGTTCTACCAGATTTGGTATCAAAGCACACTCCTGAGCTTTACCCTCTTCTCTGTCCTTCCTTGGCCACTCCCTCTCTTCTCACTACCTTTTCTCATTGACAGCCAGCTGTGTGCTTGCGCTTCCAGTCAGCCCGTCAGCAATGGAACAGGGATGCCCTCCAGGAGACTTTACAAGAGCCCCTGAATGTCTGGGAAATGCATCCATTGCCTCAGTGCAGAGAGCCCCTTCCTACCTCCTTTTGTGGAGGGAGAGCAAGGATCCTGGAATTCTCCATTCCCATCAGTCACAAATCATTTCATCACATGTGCTCTGGATGAAGTTATAAAATCAGACATACACTCAAGAGAAATGGTGTAGGTATTAACTCTTGGCTGGTTTCCGGTGGTATATACTCAGCTCCTTGCTTCATTTCCTCTAGTGCTCTGTCATAGAATTTAAAGGATTTCTAAAGACAATAAAGCTGAAAGCAATGGAAAGAAATTTGGCTAGGAAAAAAAGAGAAAATATGACTTCAATATTAAAATCCTTTAAAAGGGGATGAAAGAATTACATTAAATGGCAATTATAGTTCAGTAAGGAAATGACTCCAGGGCTGGTAAGTTCATCATGATGGGGGGCAGGGGAGAATTCCATAGTAGAGCTGTCAAAGGCAAAGTTTGGAGCCAGAGCATAGTTACCAATGCGGAAGGCCATTAGGGCAAAATCACTGAGATCACAGTCTGGGGGAAGACCATCACTGAGGCTTCTCTTTCACCTTCAGTGGTCTTTCCCTTCCAGCACTACTCAATTTACAAGGGAGCTGAGAATCATTATGGTGACTTAGGAACATCTGGCCAAGTGTTTGATTCATTCAATGACTTTCATGAACCTCACTGGACCTCTCAGGTAGGGTGCTTAGAAATGTTAACAATGGAAGAATTACCATCCTCGGTTACTTGTTGAGGGTTAATTACAATTCAGTTAATACATTCTCAGTCATCACTGTTTAAATGTCACCTGAACCAAACCAACCCAGCCCAACAAAATGTTAATCACTCTTTACACAAACTACTTTTACTTTGTAGATAGCTTTTTGTGTTGATCACTTGTCTTTTAAGTCTTTCTTTTCCTTTCCTTTTCTTTCTCTCGCTTTCTCTTTTCTTTTTTACACTTTCTTTCTTTATTTGCTACTCTGTCCCTCTAAATTATGAGTCTTTTAAGAGAAAAGTAATTGTGTCATCTGTAATTGTGTTATATTATAAGCATCTGATAAATATTTGTTGAACTGAAGAAAACTGAAGGTTGTGGGAGTCATTCTGAAAGTGAGACAGAGAAGGACCAAGGGAGCAGAGGAATATAGTTCCTCATCTGTAAAGTGTACACAGTATCCATCTCTTAGAGTTAACTGATGAATTTTGATATCATGCCACATGTCTGGTATTCTCCATGGCCTCAGTTAAGTAGCTATTGATATACTATTATTAACAGTTATGGTATTATCGTTATTACTTTTAACAATGATATTGTGTGTATTATTGAGTTCACAGGTGGCCCTGTGGTGACTTCAGCTGCTGTGGTCTTGAAGTGACTGCCTTTGTCCCTAAATAGAGTATTGATGACACTGGGAAAGGCTTTGCCATGATCCACCACTCCTCTTTTCCATGTTTGTCTTTTTCCAAGTATGTTCTTGCTTATTCTTTCTCTGCCTTTTATGTTTCATATTTTTTTTCAAGTTTTCTTAAGGGGACTTCTCCCATTCTAATGGTTTTACTATTAAATTTCTAAATCTGCTTTTTAAATGAAGCCAGTCTGAAAAACAGAAGAAAGAACATGCAAGCAGATGAAGCTGCTGTTGTAGAAGCTGATAGATAAAAATAATTTTTTTCAATGTGGGAACTCCACAGATTTGTGGTATCTGTGGTCAAATGATTCTAGTCTATTTTGTGTCAGGTAAATCCATTCAGTTCATTTGGGAGATGGATTTAGTTTTCGCATGTTTCCCCTTATAATTAATAATAAACTCTGGTTCAAATAATAAGAGGAAAACAGGAAATGGAAGAAAAGAATCTTCACTCTGCTATGCATAACAGTTTTGGATAATAATTATTGCCACATTTTTTGTATTATTGTGAAAGTAAAATATCAGACTAACATTTAGATTGTTTTATGAAAGGAAAAAGGAATATCATTTTGTGCCAGATCATTGGCATTAATACTTCTATATATTATAAAACAATAGCACTTATCTATTTACCGCAATGTTCTGTTTTGAACAGATTGATTTTAACATTCTGATAAATGACCAACATGCAGGCACTTGGGTATTCTGATACCTCCCCAGGGGAATAGTTAGAACTTAAATATAGAGTTTAGAGTCATTCATTTCTAGGGAGTATTTAATTAAAGCCATGAGTCCAAATGAAATTACTTAGGGAAAGAATAGAAATGCAAAGATATTACTTTGTTATAATTGTTCTTAGCTGTCAATCATTGAAAAACATGATATGTAATCAGACTAAGTAACTGGTGATCAATTTCATCATTACAGAGAGGTAAACAGCTATGGAAACCATAGGGTAATAGAGAAATCAAAGTAAAATTTTTGGGGGGATCAAGGAGAAGGCACTGACCTAAACCCCTAAAAATGTTAGAGGTGCTTTGAGATCCATTGCACTTTATTGAAGACAATCGTGGTTGTTTTACCATTTACATATTTACTATTTATTTAAGTGGACTTCCCTAGGAGAAAAAAGAAAAAATGAAAGCTTTTTATTTTGCTTTTTCTTCAAAATAGTTAAATTCTAAAATAGGTTTATAGTTTTCTAACTCAAATTTTAATTCAAACGGCCAAATATAACTACATAACTTCATGACACTGTTTTCTGGTTCTGTCCTCTAGTCTGACCTCTTTCTCAGTCTGGTTTCTTTCAGATTAACATTCTCAACCTTAGAGTAATTCCAAGAGGAGGTTAACATTCTCCACTTAATGTACAGCAAAATGCCAATAAATTTTATTTTTCTGCATTAATATATGTCCCTAAATACACATCTATAAGAATTTTTTAATTGATGGAAATGTTAAAGAAGCAGGGCCAATAAATTGTAAACGCTTTTGCTGTTTTGACATGTTTCTTTCTTTCTTAGATCTATTGATACTGATTTCATTTTGTATGGGAAGACAGTGTAAGTTTTTACTAGTAGAAATAATGGTAGAAAATCATACTAGTAGAAAAGATAGTGTATTTAGATATAATGTGTCATGGTTCAAATGAGAATGAGTAAAGTTATCTAGGAAACACAGCCATGAAGCTTTCAGGAGTCATGCTAGAGAGCAGAGGTAAGCACAAAGCAATGTGGAGTCTGTACTTTTGACTGTACTTCTATCTGATTGAATACATTTTATTCAGGTCTTTTAAATCTTTAGGTCTCAGCTCTCTTTCTTAAAGAAATAATTTAGCCAATCTAAAAGAAGAGAATGTTTCCCTTACAAAATTGAGGTATAAGGAGTTCAATAATCTGCTTACTTGTAGAAGAAGAGAAACCCAACTTTCATGACATCCAGTTCAGAGCTGTTCCTGCCATGTCATCCTTCGCACAAGCAATCTGTCTCCTTTCTTCCTAATTAATGAGAAGTCAATGTAAGAATGAGTTCAGATGGGAAACGGAGGCCAAATTGAAGATGTAAAAGCCAATTGATTATTTTTTTAAAAAACATCTTTATTAGAGTATAATTGCTTTACAATGGTGTGTCAGTTTCTGCTTTATAACAAAGTGAATCAGTTATACATATACATATGTCCCAATATCTCTTCCCTCTTGCATCTCCCTCCCTCCCACCCTCCCTATCCCACCCCTCTAGGTGGTCACAAAGCCTCGAGCTGATCTCCCTGTGCTAGGCAGCTGCTTCCCACTAGTGATCTATTTTACATTTGGTAGTGTATATATGTCCATGCCACTTTCTCACTTTGTCCCAGCTTACACTTCCCCCTCCCTGGATCCTCAAGTCCATTCTCTACTAGGTCTGAATTTTATTCCCGTCTTGCCCCTAGATTCTTCTGATCATTTTATTTTTTATGTTTTTTTAGATTCGATATATATGTGTTAGCATACAGTATTTGTTTTTCTCTTTCTGACTTACTTCACTCTGTATGACAGTCTCTAGGTCCACACATCACATTACAAATAACTCAGTTTCGTTCCTTTTTATGGCTAAATAATATTCCATTGTATATATGTGCCACATCTTCTTTATCCATTCATCTGTTAATGGACACTTAGGTTGCTTCCATGTCCTGGCTATTGTAAATAGAGCTGCAATGAACATTTTGGCACATGACTCGTTTTGAATTATGGTTTTCTCAGGGTATATGCCCAGCAGTGGGATTGCTGGGTCGTATGGTAGTTCTATTTTTAATTTTTTAAAGAACATCCATACTGTTCTCCAGAGCGGCTGTATCAATTTTCATTCCCACCAACAGTAGAAGAGAGTTCACTTTTCTCCACACCACACCCTCTCCAGCATTTATTGTTTGTAGATTTCTTAATAATGGCCATTCTGACAGGTATGAGGTGATATCACATTGTAGTTTTGATTTGCATTTCTCTAATGATTAATGATGTTGAGCATTCTTTCATGTGTTTGTTGGCAATCTGTATATCTTCTTTGGAGAAATGTCTATTCAGGTCTTCTGCCCATTTTTGGATTGGGTTGTTTGATTTTCTGATACTGAGCTGCATGAGTTGCTTGTATGTTTTAGAGATTAATCCTTTATCAGTTGTTTCACTTGCAAATATTTTCTCCCATTCTGAGGGTTTTCTTTTTGTCTTGTTTATGGTTTCCTTTGCTGTGCAAAAGCCTTTAAGTTTAATTAGGTCCCATTTGTTTATTTTTTGTTTTTATTTCCATTTCTGTAGGAGGTGGGTCAAAAAGGATCTTGCTGTGATTTATGTCATAGAGTGTTTTGCCTATGTTTTCCTCTAAGAGTTTGATGGTGTCTGGTCTTACATTTAGGTCTTTAATCCATTTTGAATTTATTTTTGTGTGTGCTGTTAGGGAGTGTTATAATTTCATTCTTTTACATGTAGTTGTCCAGTTTTCCCAGCACCATTTATTGAATAGGCTGTCTTTTCTCCACTATATATTTTTGCTTCCTTTATCAAAGATAAGGTGACCATATGTGTGTGGGTTTATCTCTGGACTCTCTATCCTGTTCCATTGATCTATATTTCTGTTTTTGTGCCCGTACAATACTGTCTTGACTACTGTAACTTTGTAGTATAGTCTGAAGTCAGGGAGCCTGATACCTACAGCTCCATTTTTGTTCTCAAGATTGCTTTGGCTATTCGGGGTCTTTTGTGTTTCCATACAAATTGTGAGATTTTTTGTTCTAGTTCTGTGAAAAATGCCATTGGTAGTTTGATAGGGATTGCATTGAATCTGAAGATTGCTTTGGGTAGTACAGTCCTTTTCACAGTGTTGATTCTTCCAATCCAAGAACATGGTATATCTCTCCATCTATTTGTATCATCTTAAATTTCTTTCATCAGCGTCTTATAAGTTTCTGCATACGGGTCTTTTGTCTTCTTAGGTAGGTTTATTCCTAGATATTTTATCATTTTTGTTGCAGTGGTAAATGGTAGTGTTTTCCTAAATTCACTTTCAGATTTTTCATCATTAGTGTGTAGGAATGCAAGAGTTTTCTGTGCATTAATTTTGTATCCTGCTACTTTACCAAATTCATTGATTAGCTCTAGTAGTTTTCTGGTAGCATCTTTAGGATTCTCTATGTATAGTATCATGTCATCTACAAACAGTGACAGCTTCACTTCTTCTTTTTTGATTTGGATTCCTTTTATTTCTTTTTCTTCTTGGATTGCTGTGGCTAAAACTTCCAAAGCTATGTTGAATAATAGTGGTGAGATGGGGCAACCTTGTCTTGTTCCTGATCTTAGTGGAAATGGTTTGAGTTTTTCACCATTGAGGACGATGTTGGCTGTGGATTTCTCATACATGGCCTTTATTATGTTGAGGTAAGTTCCCTCTATGCCTACTTTCTGGAGGGTTTTTATTATAAGTCGGTGTTGAATTTTGTTGAAAGCTTGCTCTGCATCTACTGAGATGATCATATGGCTTTTCTCCTTCATTTTGTTAATATGGTATATCACGTTGATTGATTTGCATATATTGAAGAATCCTTGTATTCCTGGGATAAACCCCGCTTGATCATAATATATGATCCTTCTAATGTCCTCTTGGATTCTGTTTGCTAGTATTTTGTTGAGGATGTTTGCATCTATGTTCATCAGTGATATTGGCCTGTAGTGTTCTTTCTTTGTGACATCCTTGTCTGGTTTTGGTATCAGGGTGATGGTGACCTCATAGAATGAGTTTGGGAGTGTTCCTCCCTCTGCTATATTTTGTAAGAGTTTGAGAAGGATACGTTTTAGCTCTTCCATAAATGTTTGATGGAATTCGCCTGTGAAGCCATCTGGTCCTGGGCTTTTGTTTGTTGGAAGATTTTTAATAACAGTTTCAATTTCAGTACTTGTGATTGGTCTGTTCATATTTTCTATTTTTTCCTGGTTCAGTCTCAGAAGGTTGTGCATTTCTAAGAATTTGTCCATTTCTTCCAAGTTGTCTATTTTTATTGCCATATAGTTGCTTGTAGTAATGTCTCATGATCTTTTGTATTTCTGCAGGTCAGTTATTACTTCTCCTTTTTTATTTCTAATTCTATTGATTTGAGTCTTCTCCCTTTTTTTCTTGATAAGTCTGGCTAATGGTTTATCTATCTTGTTTATCTTCTCAAAGAACCAGCTTTTAGTTTTATTGATCCTTGTTATTGTTTCCTTCATTTCTTTTTCATTTATTTCTGATCTGATTTTTATGATTTCTTTCCTTCTGATAACTTTGGGATTTTTTGTTCTTCTTCCTCTAATTGCTTTAGGTGTAAGGTTAGTTTGTTTATTTGAGATGTTTCTTCTTTCTTGAGGTAGGCTTGTATAGCTATAAACTTCCCTCTTAGAACTGCTTTTGCTGCATCCCATAGGTTTTGGGTCATTGTGTTTTCATTGTCATTTGTCTCTAGGTATTTTTTGATTTCCTCTTTGATTACTTCAATGATCTCTTGGTTATTAGGTAGTGTGTTGTTTAGCCTCCATGTGTTTGTATTTCTTACAGAGTTTTTCCTGTAATTGATATCTAGTCTCATAACGATGTTTTTGGAAAAGATACTTGATGTGATTTCCATTTTCTTAAATTTACCAAGGCTTGATTTGTGACCCAAGATATGATTTATCTTGGAGAATGTTCCATGAGCACTTGAGAAGAATGTGTATTCTGTTGTTTTTGGATGGAATGACCTATAAATACCAATTAAGTCCATCTTGTTTAATGTATTATTTAAAGTTTGTGTTTCCTTATTTATTTTCATTTTGGATGATCTGTCCATTGGTGAAAGTGGAGTGTTAAAGTCCCCTGTTATGATTGTGTTACTATTGATTTCCCCTTTTATGGCTGTTAGTATTTGCCTTATGTATTGAGGTGCTCCTATGTTGGGTGCATAAATTTTTACAATTGTTATATCTTATTCTTGGATTGTTCTCTTGATTATTACATAGTGTCCTTCTTTGTCTCTTGTAATAGTCTTTGTTTTAAAGTCTATTTTGTATTTATGAGAATTGCTACTCCAGCTTTCTTTTGATTTCCATTTGCATGGAATATCTTTTTCCATCCTCTCACTTTCAGTCTGTATGAGTTCCTAGATCTGAAGTGGGTCTCTTTTAGACAGCATATTTAAGGGTCTTGTTTTTGTATCCACTCAGCCAGTCTATATCTTTTGGTTGGAGCATTTAATCCATTTACATTTAAAGTTATTATCAATATGTATGTTCCTATTACCATTTTCTTAAGTGTTTTGTGTTTGCTATTGTAGGTCTTTTCCTTCTCTTGTGTTTCCTGCCTAGAGAAGTTTCTTTAGCATTTGTTGTAAAGCTGGTTTGGTGGTGCTGAATTCTCTTAGCTTTTGCTTGTCTGTAAAGCTTTTAGTTTATCCGTCAAATCTCAGTGTGATCCTTGCTGGATAGAGTAATCTTTGTTGTAGGTTCTTCTCTTTCATCACTTTAAATATGTTCTGCCACTCCTGTCTGGCTTGCAGAGTTTCTGCTGAATAATCAGCTGTTAACCTTATGGGGATTTCCTTACGTGTTACTTTTTTTTTTTCCCTTGCTGCTCTTAATATTTATTCTTTGTATTTAATTTTTGATAGCTTGATTAATATGTGTCTTAGCATGTTTCTCCTTGGATTTATTCTATATGGGACTCTCTTTGCTTCCTGGACTTGATTAACTATTTCCTTTCCCATATTAGGGAAGTTTTCAACTGTAATCTCTTCCAATATTTTCTCAGTCCTTTTCTTTTTCTCTTCTTCTTCTGGAATCCTTGTAATTCAAATGTGGGTGTGTTTAATGTTGTCCCAGAGGTCTCTGAAACTGTCCTCTCTTCTTTTCATCCTTTTTTCATTATTCTGCTCTGCAGTAGTTATTTCCACTATTTTATCTTCCAGGTCACTTATCCGTTCTTCTGTCTCAGTTTTTCTGCTATTGATCCCTCCTAGAGTATTTTTAATTTCATTTATTGTGTTGTTCATTGTTGCTAGTTTCATCTTTAGTTTTTCTAGATCCTTGTTAAATGTTTCTTGCATTTTGTCTATTCTATTTCCAAGATTTTGGATCATCTTTACTATCATTATTCTGAATTATTTCTCAGGTAGACTGCGTATTTCCTCTTCATTTGTTAGGTCTGGTGGATTTTTATCTTGCTCCTTCATCTGCTGTGTGTTTCTCTGTCTTCTCATTTTGCTTAACTTACTGTGTTTGGGGTCTATTTTTCATAGGCTGCAGGTTCATAGTTTCTGTTGTTTTTGGTGTCTGTTCCCAGTGGCTAAGGTTGGTTCAATGGGTTTTGTAGGCTTCCTAGTGGAGGGAACTAGTTCCTGTGTTCTGGTGGATAAAGCTGGTTCTTGTCTTTCTGGTGGGCAGTTCCACGTCTTGTGGTGTGTTTTGGGGTGTCTGTGGCCTTATTATGATTTTAGGCAGCCTCTGTGCTAATGGATGGGGTTGTGTTCCTGTCTTGTTAGTTGTTTGGCATAGAGTGTCCAGCAGTGGAGCTTGCTGGTCTTTGAGTGGAGCTGGGTGCTGGCGTTGAGATGGAGATCTCTGGGAGATTTTCACTGTTTGATATTACGTGGAGCTGAGAGGTCTCTTGTGGACCAGTGTCCTGAACTTGGCTCTCCCACCTCAGTGGCACAGCCCTCACACCTGGCTGGAGCACCAAGAGCCTGTCCTCCACACAGCTCAGAATAAAAGGTAGAAAGGAAAGAGAGAAAGAAAGAAAGAAAGAAAGAAAGAAAGAAAGAAAGAAAGAAAGAAAGAAAGAAAGAAAGAAAGAAAGAAAGAAAGAAAGAAAGAAAGAAAGAAAGAAAGAAAGAAAGACTAGAGTTATTAAAATGAAAAATGATTATTAGGAAAAAAAAATTTAAGTAATGGAAAAAAAATCAGACAGACCAAACCCTAGGACAAATGGTAAAAATAAAACTATACAGACAAAATCACACACGGAAGTATACACATACACACTCACAAAAAGAGAAAAAGGGGAATAAATATATATATTGTTGCTCCCAAAGTCCACTTCCTCAATTTGGGATGATTTGTTGTCTATTCTGGTATTTCACAGATGCAGGGTACATCAAGTTGATTGTGGAGATTTAATCCTCTGTTCCTGAGGCTGCTGGGAGTGTTTTCCTTCTCTCTTCTTTGTTCCCACAGCTCCTGGTGTTCAGCTGGATTTGGACCCGCCTCTGCATGTAGGTCACCTGAGGGCATCTGTTCTTCGCTCCGACAGGACGGGGTTAAAGGAGCTGCTTATTTGGGGGATCTGGCTCACTCAGGCTGTGGGGAGGGAGGGGTACGGATGTGGGGCCAGCCTGAGATGCCAGAGTCCAGTGTGTTGTTGCACCAGCCTGAAGTGCGTCATGTGTTCTCCCAGGGAAGTTGTCCCTGGATCACTGGACCCTGGCGGTGGTGGGTTTCACAGGCTTGCGGAAGGAGGGGAGGTGTGCACAGAGACCTGTGCTTGCACACAGGCTTCTTGGTGGCCACAGCAGCAGCCTTAGCGTCTCATCCCTGTCTCTGGGGTCCACACTGATAGCCACAGCTCACGCCCATCTCTGGAGCTCCTTTAAGTGGCGCTCTTAATCCCCTCTCCTCATGCACCAGCAAACAAAGAGGGAAGAAAAAGTCTCTTGTCTCTTCGGCAAGTCCAGACTTTTTCCTGGACTCCCTCCCTGCTAGCTGTGGAACACTAACCCCATTCAGGCTGTGTTCACGCAGCCAACCCCAGTCCTCTCCCTGGGATCCAACCAAAGCCCGAGCCTTAGCTCCCAGCCCCGCCCGCCCTGGCGTGTGAGCAGACAAGCCTCTCGGTCTGGTGAGTGCTGGTCGACCCCAATCCTCTGTGCGGGAATCTCTCCGCTTTGCCCTCCGCAACCCTGTTTCTGTGCTCTCCGCTGCGGCACCGAAGCTTTCCCCCTCCGCCAGCCGCAGTCTCTGCCTGCGAAGGGGATTCCTAGTGTGTGGAAACCTTTCCTCCTTCACAGCTCCCTCCCACTGATGCAGCTACCGTCCCTATTCTTTTGTCTCTGTCCTTTCGTTTTTCTTTTGCCCTACCCAGGTACATGGGGAGTTTCTTGCCTTTTGGGAGGTCTGAGTTCTTCTGCCAGCATTCGGTAGGTGTTCTATAGGAGTTGTTCCACATGTAGATGTATTTCTGATATATTTGTTGGGGGGAAGGTGATCTCCACATCTTACTCTTCTGCCATCTTGAAACTCCTCCAGCCAATTGATTCTTGAAGGTAATGGCCTCATCAAAAATACTCACTCTTCCCCAAACCAAATGGAATCATTAAAAAATGTTACTGAGACAATGGAAAAAATTCAAGGTCCATCTCAGATCATTGCACTATTGGAGGTTGATTATTCAGAAGTGGAAATTTTCCTTGAGAAGGAATACTAACCACTAGTATAATCATCTAACATCATTATATTAGATTAGCTTTCAGGGTAATAAAGCCACCTACACCTGTCAATTTAAAAAGGCTACCTTTAGGAACATTTTGAAGTACTTGACATCATCCTTAAATAGAAAATAGGAAGAATTATGAGAATTACACTTTTGACGTCTTTGTTTTACTCTAGCCAGTATGTTTTCTTTCACAAGGTCACAATTCTTGATATTGTGAATATTTTATTTTCCTAGTCTAAGCTATTTTGTGATATGCTACATTATGTTATTATTTTGAAAATTGTAGAGTTGAATATATTCTTCTTAGACATGTCCAGGCTGTATTTATTTATTTATTTATTTGCATTTAGCATAATTTGAAGTCTGGTTTAAAGTATTTTTAAAAATTTGTTATATGGGCAATTAATGTCTTCTATATCTAGAAAGAAATTTGTATATTAACTTAAAATTGAAAGTATATAGCACTGTAGCTTATGAGTAGGAAATCTCACTTGTTTATATGCACAAGTAAATATTTTCATGTTGAAGTCAGAGCTCTATTTGCATGTACAAATATGGGCTTCAAGTGCCAATAAAATTAACTGACATAAACACATATACTAATACAACACATTATAGTCCTCAGATTCTTTTCTAGATAAAATATCAAGAAATCAAGAATGAATGAGTCATTAGTTCCACGGTAACCAATTCTTCCCTCTCAAAGTATTTTATTTTAAAATACTTGGTTCTTCCAAGCAACCTATTGAAATTAAACACAAATGAAAGAAACAAAACTTGAAAAAATATTTTTGGATGGCAAATATCACACAAAATATTCACTTTAGCTACAGGACATGGAAAATAAAATTAATTGCTGTTGTTTTAAGAAAGATTTTCAATTCCAAGAAAGTAATTTAGAAACCTATTAAGCAGCTACTGATTTTGGTACTAAATTAATCATAACTACTCCCAGAAAACAAATGTGAATTTTTTGGGAAGCTATGTTAATTCTCTCAGACCATGGAATTAATATGCACACTGGAATCCCACCCAGTATTGTGTCTCTACCAGTCTTAATGTTTTAACACTTTGTTGAGTAATTTTTCTCATTTTCTCAGATGTGGCATTTTAGGCATTAACTATAATTGAATATTCAGAAGGACAAAACTGGTTCTTCATTGGGGGATAATTTTTTCAAATGTACCTAAAAAATAAATGTTAGGAAAATATCTTTCTTCTATCACAACTTTTCCTCATTAGTAGTATCTTTCCAAAATTATCTTTAAAATTAAAATTTAAAAATGTCTTTAAAGTAATTGAATCAATTCTAAGGGCTCAAAATGATGATTTTTTTTTTTCTTTTTGGTACGTGGGCCTCTCACTGTTGTGGCCTCTTCCATTGCAGAGCACAGGCTCCGGACGCGCAGGCTCAGTGGCCATGGCTCACAGGCCTAACCGCTCCGCGGCATGTGGGATCTTCCCGGACCGGGGCACGAACCCATGTCCCCTGCATCGGCAGGTGGACTCTCAACCACGGCGCCACCAGGGAAGCCCAAAATGATGATTTTTATTAAGTCCTTGGAAATAGATCAATCAATTAATGTCTAACATATTTCTTTATTATTTTCTAGTAACAATCTCTGAGCTAATGACTTCTCTTAGATTATCAGTCAGGGATATATAATCATTGAGTACATGTATTCAGGAGCCCTCCAAAATAAGCAACTGTGAAACTTAACAAGGCTTATTTGGGCTCACAGCATCATTTTCTTCAGAAAGTTTTCTTATTTTTTTAGACTCTAAACAATGGATCTATAAATAATTTGCATTAATTCATATGCATTCCCAGATCCCACTTCTATTGCTATTGTTCTCTATAAAATACAAAAAATTATACTAAGCATATCAGATTCATTCACCAAGCAATTAGTGTGTCATCCTGAATCAGGTGGCATTCACTGTGCACTGAGGAGGAGAGGGGGGATTGGAAGTCTCAGGACCTGTTTTAAGGACACTGATACCTGGCTGGGAGGAAACATGCACAAAATGACCTATTACTTCCAAAATGGTAAATAAAAATCTTGCACTGTCAAGAACTGATCAGATGTGAATGGCACTGGAAACAGTGGACTTGGAAGGCACTTTCATTGTCATGAAGAAGCACAGATTGTCAGAGGAAGGGCAGGTGTTTTAGATGGAAGGGAATGATCTCAGCAAAGTAGTATAGTAGGAATTAAGACACCTGGACAGAGTCAGAATGCAATCAAAAGTTGCTATAAGCTTGTGAAAAGAGGACTAGACATTGAGAATGTGTAATGCAAAAGAAAAATAGAATCATTTCAGCTGCCCATCACACTGAGGACCGTCACACAAGGCAGCTTTATTGGATTGACTAGCCTTTGTAATCACAATAGGGCTACAACTTTGTTGTGCATCACATTTTTTCCCATATAATCTCATGTGTATCCCACAGTTGTAGAAAACTCTATGAGAAGCCATCTTGTCCTCCTCCTAGACTTAGAGTCAGAAGGAAAAATAAAGTCAAGCAGCATCTAAATATGCCCATATCAAAATTTCAAGACATGGCTCTGATATGTCCACAACCTGATTTAAAATTAATGTTGGCCTAAGTATAGTAATGACTTTTGTATTCTGAAAAATACCAGAATCTCTGATGACCATGAAAGAGGTGGTGGTCACTGTTTCATTACAAAAGAGGCCAAGTAAAAAGTACTGAGAGATGGAGAAAGTCTGGAAGAGAAATATTTTGGCACAAACCCAGCTTCCCATTCAAAGAGTTTTACAGTGGCCAGTGGTCTCATCCCCAGGAGCTATTATGGCCGCATTTAACTTCTCACCAGAGTCCCTGCATTTCTGCTGTTCTTTGATTTTTCTACTGGTCCACAACAATGGAAATTCACACATGAAAGGATATTTAGAGTAAGTATGTACAAATATGGGCATTTTCTATTCACCCACTGAAGGACAAGAACCACTTCTGAATACTTGCTTACTATTTCCACCCAGTAAAAATGTAAGAAACACAAAAGATCTATTAGATCATCTTGTCAACTCTTTCTCTTAGTTCTCTCAACAGTCCAGGGTGCTGTCAAATGAAACTCTCCACTGTAGCGTGTTTCCAAGGACAAAGGCAAGGAACACCTCTGGAATTTACGTAGATGCCCAGTCAGCCTGTCAGCCCAACAAGGCTCTAAGATTCATTATTAGAATGATGAAAAAACATAATATCTTTGATCATCATATGTCATCTCCCAGTGTTTCTTTCTTCTAGGATTAATAAACACGACATTGAATTCAAGGGAAAAAAATACATTTTTTAACGCATTCATATGCAATGATTCCTTCCCTTGCTATTAATAAACTGGAAGACTCATCCAGCTGAACTTTCTCACTGTGTGTGTGTGTGTGTGTGTGTGTTTGTGTGTGTGTGTGCCTGAACTGGAGGAAAATCTCAGCAGCATTGACATCTCACAAGCCTGCTGTTCTGTCCTAATAAGCCTTAACGGTTTTAACATATATCCTCCATGGCTGGCCTGCTTGAGGCTTATTCCATCATGGAAAAAAAAAGTTCAGGTTTATGGCAGAGCTGGATGTTAAGATTGCTTGAAGTGAATAGAGTCTGTTGATCTGTTCAGTGTCATAATCAGAACTCTGGAAATGTTTGGCCAAATCCTTGTGCCCTTCTTAAGAATTAGAAGATTTTCCTTTCTTTAATAGAAATGAAACAGATCAGGCAGCCTATTAAGTAACATCAGGCTGGTGCAAAAAAAACGTGGAGTCCAGTGGGGTAGCCACACACATATTTCCTTTACTTCTGGGTTGGCAGACATTGGAAGATTTGGAATGTACACCAGAAAGGAATTCCTCCCATCTCTTTCCATGGAACTAGCTCAATGATGGCAAAGTTGTGTTAAAAGTCTTGGAATTCTGGCTCTGGAAAACGCTAAAGGTATCAAAAACCACTCAGAGATTTCCTATCGTATCCAAAATATATAAGCATTATCCAAGTGCACCCTGTGTCTCAGTCTTCATTAATAATTAGGTAGTTGAAAGTGTTCTCATCTCTAACACGTAATGCTGTGATTGATGGTAAAGCATTTGCAACCTCAGAACTACATCTATGAGGTGTGTTAGGGCCCAAAGCACAATATGTTCTCACCTCTGGCTACATTGCTCAGAAAGCTCTCACTAAAACCCTACACTCAGGCCCCATCCCCAGAGATTTTGACTTCGTTGGCCTGGCATGGAGCCAGGCACTGGTTTTCTTATAGCTCTCCAGAAAATTCTAATATGTAGCCAAAGTTAAAAGCTGATGAACAGTAGCCTAAATTAACAAGCTGAATCTGAAATGAATTATAGGTATATTGGTATATTACAGAAGTGTGTAACCCCTTGTTAGAGGATTTTCAGAAACTTCTGGAAAGAAATTGTTCTGGCCTAACAGGACTAATCGCTCACTAATCTACTTACTGTCTCCTGTGCATCTCAGATCAGGAGCTCCTTTGCATAAATGTACATGTGAAAGGCAGCCCAGTATAATGGGTAAAAGGATAGCTTTTATACTGGATTTGAATCTTTAGTCTTATGTTATTTAGTGGTGTGATCTTGGCCAAGCAACTTAGTCCCTGTCCCTAGACTTTTCCTCCTGTAAAGTGGTGATAATAGTTCCAGTTGGAAGGATTAAATGTCTCAATGTGAATAAAATACTTACATTGGTATTTTACTGGCTATTACTACCCTTAATCTGTCATTATGCTTAATGATGAAAAGTAATGATGCACAAAAATTCAAATCCAAAGTAGTGAAGTCAGGAACAGGATTCTAAACATAAAGAGTTGGCTTTTGTTTTCTCTCCACTGTAGACCTAACCATTCAATGATCTTTACAAATCTTGGGATTCTACGCAGAACTCAGCCACATGAACAATTTTCTTTCATCGAAAATCCTGCATGTATTTTTGCTAGCATTTGCAAATTCTGGGTCAGTTATAATTGTATGTTTCCTAACAGCATTGTTGCAATACTATAAAAACTATAGTTTTTAAAACTGTGCTGTATTCCCAGATGTCTTGTGTACTTCTATGGCAGTTATGGTGATATTTAGAGGGTAAACATTATGTAAACCTAAAATTTAAATTTCCATTTGTACAATAACAGACTGACATAATATAGGTCCAAAATGCTAGTTTAAAAAAAACTTTTTTAATTAAGAAGACTTGTGTAAGCACGAACTTCACTTAGCTCTTTACTTCATTGCTTTGCAAAATATCATTGGGAAACTCTGTTGGTGCATGTCATCAATTCAGCTTAGACATTTATACTCTACTGACTCTAAATTAGTGTTTTGCTTTTAATCCCAAAGGGATATTTTCTCCAGTGGGTCAGAATAAAGTTTTCAGTCACATGAAGCAGCAGAAGAAAATCTTCCTCTGCTTGAAGACCCTGCCTTTGTACTGTATAGCAGAAGGTGAAGAGAACTTTGATTTATTTTAACTTTGATGTAATTATATTTTGACTTAATTACTTTCCCTCCCAGGGAACAGTATTTTTTTTTATGTCAGAAATTCCTCTTCCCTCAAGGAATGTGCTTAATTTTTAGAGTGAGGGACTGCAAACTTTTTCTGTAAAGGACCAGGTTTAAATATTTTAGGTCATGAGTTCTCCATTGAAAGTAGTCAGTTCTGTTGTTGTAGCAAGAAAGTGTCCATAGACAACACATTAACAAATGAACATGTCTGATGTGGTGGGTCCCCAAAGATATCCAGGTCCTAATCCCTGGAATCTGTGAATGTAACTTAATATGGCAAAAGGGACTTTGCAGGCATGATTAAATCAAGAATCTTGAAAAGGGGGATTGCCCTGGATTATATGGTTGGGCTTTAAATGTAATCACAAGTGTCCTTATAAGAAGGAAACAGAAGGACATTTAACCACAGAGAAAGCAGAAGGCAGCGTGACAACTGAAGCTAGATGTTACAGTGCTGACTTTGAAGATGGAGAAAGGGACCACAAGCCAAGGAATCCAGGGATGTAACTCTAGAAGCTGGAAAAGGCAAAGAAAAGGATTCTTCCCTAGAGCCTCCAGAGGGAGCATGGCCCTGCCAACACTTTAATTTTGTCCCAGTGAAACTGATTTCAGACTTCTGACCTCCAATACTGGAAGACGATAAATGTATGCTATTATAAGTCACCAAAGTTGTGACTTAGAAAATAATACAACTGAATTCCAATAAAATTTTATTTACATAAACAAGAGGCAGGCCAGATTTGGCCAGTAGGCAGTAGTGTGCCAACCCTTGTTCTTTGGATATGCCTTACACCACTTATCCCACTATATTCTGCAGGTCTCTATTTGAGTACCTGCTTTCCCCAAATTGAATCTCTTCTACAGGGGCCATGGGTCTGGATTTTAATTCTGGTTATTTCCTTAATAGCAGTGTGAACTAGTCACTAACCTCACTGTGCCTCTGTTCCTATGTTTGCAGGGTGGTTTTCTGGAATAAATCAGACAATGCGTGGAAAACCATTATATAGGAATGCTTGACACTGTGAACAATAGAAGCCACTATGCTCACATCCATACTCCAGTTATCATTTTACTCTCTTATGTTTCATTCTTCCTTAGCCCTTATCTAACATGCTGTAAAATTTGCTTATTTACTATATGTAATGTTTGCTGTCTGGATCCCCACATTAGAATAAAAGTTCTTAGAAGATCAGGCACAGAAAAGTTACTGAATATTTATTGAATGAATTAAAGTGCATTGAATAAATGTGTTGAATAAATGACCTATCAATTCCTTAAAAAGTAAAAAACTTTCTTCCAGCATCTGAGAGTAGTACCACTAGATAAGAGTACAAGTCCCATTTAGTAAAGGTGTCTAGATATCAAAGCAGTCAGGAATTTTAGAATGGAAAGAACCTGTAGAGTCCTTGGAGGGTGAGGTTTCTCATCTCTGGCCACATTTTCCTGGAAGCTAAGAGGAAAGTATATTCCTTTCTGGAAATAATTAATTAGAAATAAAAATTAGAATTTTGATAAAGTATTTACTGTTATTGGAATTGGTTCATTTCATTGAAGGAAATATTACTAGAATGTGTTCCAATCTTGTTTTTGTCTTAATTGAATAACACCGAATGATGGCAGTAAATGAGAAAATTGATGAATTGCTGTGAAGGGTACCAGAATTAAAAAAACAGGGTCTAGTTTCATGCTTTTCCAACAATTAGCCTTATGATTAGATGTGTGTCCTCTCTGGACTTGAATCTCTATATTTCTTAAAGGAGTACAGACACTATAAAACTCTTAGAGAGAAACATAAACAGAATACTCTATGACATAAATTACAGCAAGATCCTTTTTGACCCACCTCCTAGAGAAATGGAAATAAAAACAAAAATAAACAAATGGGACCTAATGAAACTTAAAAGCTTTTTCACAGCAAAGGAAACCATAAAAAAGATGGAAAGGCAACCTTCAGAATGGGAGAAAATATTTGCAAATGAAGCAACTGACAAAGGACTAATCTCCAGGATCTACAAGCATCTCATGCAGCTCAATATCAAAAAGACAAAAAACCCAATCCAAAAATGGACCTAAATAGATATTTCTCCAAAGAAGATATACAGATTGCCAACAAACACATGAAAGGATGCTCAACATCGTTAATCATTAGAGAAATGTAAATCAAAACTACAGTGAGGTATCACCTCACACCAGTCAGAATGGCTGTCATCAAAAAATCTACAAACAATAAATGCTGAAGAGAGTGTGGAGAAAAGGAAACCCTCTTGCACTGTTGGTGGGAATGTAAATTGATACGGCCACTATGGAGAACAGTATGGATGTTCCTTAAAGAACTAAAAATAGAACTACCATACGACCCAGCGCTCCCACTACTGGGCATATACCCTGAGAAAACCATAATTCAAAAAGAGTCATGTACCACAACGTTCATTGCAGCTCTATTTACAGTAGCCAGGACATGGAAGCAAACTAAGTGTCCATCAACAGATGAATGGATAAAGAAGATGTGGCACATATATACAATGGAATATTACTCAGCCATAAGAAGAAACAAAATTGAGTTATTTGTAGTGAGGTGGATGGACCTAGAGTCTGTCATACAGAGTGAAGTAAGTCAGAAAGAGAAAAACAAATACTGTATGTTAACACATATATATGGAATCTAAAAAAAAGAAAAAAAACATATGCTTCTGAAGAACCTAGGGACAGGACAGGAATAAAGACACAGACGTAAAGAATGGACTTGAGGACACAGAGAGGGGGAAGGGTAAGCTGGGATGAAGTGAGAGAGTGACAGGGTCTTATATATGCTAGCAAATGTAAAATAGATAGCTAGTGGGAAGCAGCTGCATGGCACAGGGAGATCAGCTCCGTGCTTTGTGACCACCTAGAGGGGTGGGGTAGGGAGGGTGTGAGGGAAATGCAAGAGGGAGGAGATATGGGGATATATGTATATGTATAGCTGACTCACTTTTTTATAAAGCAGAAACTAACCCACCATTGTAAAGCAATTATACTCCAATAAAGATGTTAAAAACAACAAAAAAAGTAGCTGCACTACTAGGTATAGTTTTAAAGCCCTTTCCAGCTGAATATTTTTTTTCTTTTCCATAGGTTTATTACAGGATATTGAATATAGTTTCCTGTGCTGTACAGTAGAACCTTGTTGTTTATCCATTCTATACATAATAGTTTGCATCTACTAATCCCAAACTCCTGATCTTTCCCTCACCCACATCCCCCCCCACTTGGAGACCACAAGTCTGTTCTCTATGTCTGTGAGTCTTTTTCTGTTTTGTAAATAAGTTCATTTGTGTCATATTTTAGATTCCACATATAAGTGATATCATACAGTATTTGTCTTTCTCTTTCTGATTTTCTTCGCTTAGTATGATAATCTCTATGTCCATCCATGTAGCTACAAATGGCATTATTTCATTCTTTTTTATGGCTGAGTACTACTCCTTTGTATATATGTATCACATTTCTTTATCTATTCATCTGTCGATGGACATTTAGGTTGTTTCCATGTCTTGGCTATTGTGAATAGCAGTTCAATAATTTTTGGAAGCACAATAAATTTAATGTTATATTCCTTATACTGCCTGATCTACATAAACATAACATTATAGAGAAATATTATAGACAGTATCCTGTCCTCATGGGGATTTTTAAAATAGTACAAACCCCTAGTGTTTCAAGAAGTATTTGAAAATTTCAAAGTATTATCATTCTCTCTCATGTTATCCTAAATTCATATGGTATTAAGAGGAACAAATATTCACCATAAAACGTAAGGACCACATCTCTAGAAATAAGTAAAAGAGTCTATAAACTAGAGATTACTGTTAACAGCAGTTTGCTGAATGTGAAATATTTTAAAAACTACTTACTTTATTGACTACATTATTAAAAGAAAGGAAAAAGAATACTAAGATCTAAAAGTGAGATCTAAAATCTTTTGTGCATTATACACATGTGAAATATACACAAAATATACACGTGTGATTTCTAAATACACGTGTGAAATATACACATGTGATTTCTAAATCACTACTGCTTATACACACACACACACACACATTATCAAACAACAAAGGAATGGAGGAACCATCTACTCTATAAACTGAGCCACACTATGCATTTAAAATCTCTTGGCCCTTCCTGCTTCAAGAGCACAAAGTGTGACTCATTCCACACTTAGTTCCATGGAAGAAAATCGTAACTGTCAACCAAGTTCAGTTTTGTACCTATTTAACTCTTATTCATCTTTTAAAGCTCAGCCCAAGTGATGTTTCCACTGGGAAGATTTCCCTGAAGTCCCCATCTGCCACCTAGCCTATGACTGCCCTGCTTACATTCTCACCAACCACCTTCCATTAGAGATGTCCATTAATGGTACTCTGTGTCCATTTACTCAACTGTTTCCTCTTCTGACCCTTCACTAAGACAAGTCTCTGCTCCTGCTTTATTCCCATCTTTCAGCATGGTGCTTGAATGTGTTAAGCACTTAGCATATGTTCATGGAAAGAATGAAAATGACAAATCTCCATACATTCAAACTTAGGGTAAGAGTGTTTTCTAATTAATTATCTAGGAAACAATAGTTTGCAATTTAAAAACTAAAAAAAATTTCTGGATATGATGATCATTCAAGCAGAGGACTTCCAGAAAGTTCAATAAAGTGTTCCCATAACCCCTGAAATAACAAAAGGAATTGAATATGAATTATTTATAGACTGCATTTAGAAGGCAACGCTGTAAAATAGAATTTAAGCACTACTTTTAAAATCCCTTTTACAGACTAGAGTAAAATTTAATCAGGAATTGCTAATTAATTCAGAGTGTTTATCTATTGTTTGTATGAGTAAAAAACTGGATGCAATCTAACAGCGCAAAAATAATGAAATGATTTCAAATCACCTACAAAATCATTACATAAGAGCAAACTATGAAGCAGCATTGAAACAGCATTACGGAAGTGTAGTTATTTACATGGGAAAATAATAAAACATACCTACTCCAACAGCATGCATAGAGTGTTCTTATTTAAACATGTATATATGCAAATGTATGTATATTTACACAAACACACATATTCTAATGCAAGACATAGTAATAGTGGTTTTTGTGTTGTAGAATTCAGGCTGTATCGTGGTGCGTATGTGCGTGTGATTTTTCTAGTGTTTTGCAATTGTTCCATAATGAACACTTATTAATTTTGTCAGCAGAAATAAATTATTTCAGTACAGTGCCAAAAGGTCTATGATTTGAGGCATTCCCTTGGCCTCTGTCCTCAGGCTAAACTAAAAATGTGGAGGATGTTTGTATTGGCAGATTCAGATCTGAACTATGCACAAAAAGGTAGGAAAAGGTAGAAAGAATGTTGATCCAAATGTCTTTGTGGCAAACGGATAAACTGTGGTGTGAGACATGACTTCAAACTTAATTACATAATTATTAGGCTAAAGAAGCAAAAGGTCAAAGTTAAATAGTTTTAGAGATAAAGCTTGAAAGGCTCATTAAAAGGAAATGAACACAGGAAGTTCCAGAGCCAAACCACGAGTTCCTTGTTCTTATAGCTGAAAAGGTCATCTTCTGATCATTTTAACTCATGTTTCTCCATCCAAGATGGTGAGGAAGAAAGTCAGTTACCACCTCCCAAAGAGAAGTAGGAAAGGTAATGTTGGAGTAAAGAGTTTTAAAATTGACTAACGTTTCCTACTTAGATTTAGTGAAAATGTTCAGCTTTCAAAATTGAAGAAACAAAGGTAGAAAGCATAAGAATTTGAGACTGCTTGAAAAGGAGAGTGCTATCAAAACCACACTGAATCCTCTGGCTGCGTGAAGAACAGTAGTGACAATCACAAAAATTAATAATGATAGTACTTTTAAAAGACAGAGAGACAGAAGTATCAAAGGCAGAGGTCATTTCAAGAGAAGAAATGATGAATGTGGTTTGGTTTGGATTGATTAAGAATGACCATAAAAAATATCTAAAAGGCACCTTAAAGTTAGAGTTTAGAGGTGATATTAGGGCAGGAAGCTAGCCACACCGACCTGATCACTCAAGCAATGGACATGAAGAGAAAAAGTGTGGAAAAGAGAAGAGGGTCAAGGACAGACTGACCTGAACTTCGGCATACTCTTGAAAACGAATGGATCAAAGACTGGGGAAGCTTCAGAGAGCTCTAGAGACAGAAATGAGGAAAGATAATTTTAGAGAATATAGAGCTGGTTTGGAAAAGAAGAGAAGCTTTTGAAAAAAGTAAACATAAAATGAAGAAAACTATTTTGGAAGAACAATGAGGACACACGTAAGAGATATAGCACAAGTTTGTAGAGACCAAATCACGATAGCTTTAAGACAGTTCCTAGCAAACTTGAAACCCACAAAAAAGGACCAGATAAAAATTTTTTTTCAGGTTGAGTGATTATGCAGGACCAAATATTGGTAAGTGAGGAGCAGTAAAATGTCAACGAAGTTACATGATATTTTAGAAAAAGCAAGCAAATAAACATATTCAAATATTGACCTGGGTGGGATTGGACCCCTAATCTTTTTGAGTCTCATGTTTCTTTAATGTATTATAAAATAGGGAGGACTGTAAGTATTTTTATTCCATTAACCTTTCAAGACAAATGTGTGAAATGACTAAAGTCCAAAACATGCTGTAGGACACATGTTATTATTCAATAAATGTTTCTTCTCTTTGAAGATATAGGTACTACTGTCAGATTAATCACAGATAAGGAAATTGATTAAAACATCCAATGCTTGTTCATTCATCCATCCAACAGATACTTACTGAGAACATACTCATTATGTGGCAAAGTATAGTCAATTAGACAAACAAGGCAATGGCCCTACACAGCTTCTGGTGTGTAAAGGCAGATAATAAATAAGTAAAGATAAATATCATGTAGAGATAAGTACAGTTTGGAGAAATAGAATAGGGTGGGTTTCTAGAGTGTGCCCTGGTGGCTAGTTTAGATTGGATTGTCAGGAATGCTTCTTTAAAGAGGTATAGGAAGAAGGAATCAACCAGCCATGAAGAAGGAATCAAACAGCCATATGAAGATTAAGAGGAAGTTCACTCCAAGCAGGCTCAACAGCCAGATTAAAGGCTCGAGAAAAGTGATTAGATTGGCATGTTCAAGGAACCCAGGAAATGACTAGTTCAGCTAAGAGTGCCCAGTGGATGAGGAGAAAAATGATATCAGGTGAGAGAAGTAAGAAAGTCTGGATCATGTAAGCTTAGTAAGCCAGACAAAAAAGTATAGGCTTTAGTCTATGTGAAATGAGACACCACTGGAATACTATAAGCAGTCTGGTATAATAATTTGACTTGCCTTTTCAAAAGATCACTATGGCTACTGGGTGAAAAATGGACTATTAATGGGCAAAAGTAAAAGCAAGAGCCAAATCAGGAGGCCATTGTGATCATATTCAGAGCAATGAAAGCTACTTGAACAAAAGATGGCAGAAGGAAGGATGAAGAGGAGTAGATAAACTGAAGATATGTCTTTGGGGTAAACTTAATAGAACCTGCTGCCTGATGGATGTGAGAAAAAGAAGAAAGTCAAAGGTAACACTTGGATTACTGTTGGATACAAGTGAGTGCATGCGTACGTGCCAGTTAAAGCAATCAGAAAGCCGAAGTTTGGGGGTGCAAAGGAGAGGGTGGATGAGAAGAGAGAAGATTGTTAAGTAATAGTTGGATAGGTACAACTTGAAAATTTGGGGGAAGATTTAGAAATGTTCAGCAATTTAGATAGAATTTCAAACCAGAGGATTAGATTAGATCTCTGGGGCACGGTGTGTAGAAAGAAGAGAAACAAGATCCTAGTATCCTCCCTGGGACATGCCGACATTTTAAGGTCACACAGAAAGGAAGAGTCTGTGAAGGAGATGAGGAAGAGAACAGAAAATGAGAAGGAAGCTCATAAAAATGTGGAGTCAAGCAAATCAAGAGAGGAAGATTTTTCCAGAAGGAAAAAGTGGTCACTCTTGTCCAGTGTTAGAAGTAAAGTACCGAAAATATTTTTTTTTTTAAAGTGGGTCCATTGAAAGTGGCAACATGGAAGTCAGGGGTGACGATGATAAGAATGGTCTCTGTGGAAGTTAGGGACTGAAGCCCAAACAGAATTTTGTATTCTTTCATCATACATTCACATACTAAGCATTCGCCATTGTATTAAATGCCATCAAAACAGTAAGTGAAAATATTGTATTATTTTCTTTATGCAATTAACTAAACATGTATAATTTTGCTTAATGTTTTAAAATGTGACTGTTTGTTTTTTTTTCTTTTCCTCTTTTTTTGCTTTGTACCTCTCACTCACTATCAGCTCTCCTCTGCCATAAAATAATTCACAGTGTATCTCAGTAGTTATCTCTCTTTATCTTTCCTGTGCCTACATAATCCTATTTATGCACATAGATGTATCCGTGTACACAGAAATATACAGGACTTTTTTCTTTGAGCTGTTTTACCTAGAGAGAATCCTACCATAAATATGTTTTGAATCTTGCTCTTTTCCCAACATCTCACAGACACCCCGAGTCAACTGGTATACCTCAAATATGTTATTTTTTAATGTATAACATTCCAGAGGTAGATTTGCCATAATTAATTTAACCATTCCCTTACTGATGGACATTAACTTTGTTTTCACTCAAACAAATGGATAATTTACTAGTATTCACTCTTCCAGAATAGTATTATAAAGATAGGCAGGCAGCATAGTAGATACCTGAAAAAGTGTTATTTGAATGAATAAAGGAAAATATTAATACAACCACAGTTTATAAGTTGTTTTCACTTTCATTTCTCAAGCATCTATCTTTGACAGGTAATGATGATTAATAGTGGCAAAAATGCTCCAATACCATTTTATTGTAACTCCCTTTATTTAAATTTTCAAGTCTTTTCCACCTTTTTATTTCTAAAAAATATTTCTCTGAACATTTACATGTGATCACATCTTTCATATATCTCTAATTCTTTGATTAGGATAGACTCTTAAATATGAATTTACCTGGCTAGGAGTCAGAAACGTTTTAAGAAATCTTGATAAGTAGTGAGTCATTTCTTTCCAGAAAAGTGGAAATTTTTATCTCTTCAGAGTATATGAGAGTGCCAAAGTCACTGCATATTAGCATAAGTACTCATTTGAGCATTATCTGAAGCAATTATGCAGCCAATAAGGGAAGAAGACTCATAACCTTAACAGAGCCCTGGCTGTGAAGTGCCAGAGCTGATTTGAATAAAGCCATCAGGAACATATTGGCTAGGATTCTTCTGACCTATTTTTGTGTTGACATGGTTACTTTTAATCAATAAATATCCAGAAGAGTAACCAAGACACTTGTGCCATAGCTCATTGGATGGCAACAAATTCTTGTTGAATAAATTAATTTTGTCCAAATTAAGAGTCTTTCCCATTTCCCAGCACATTTCCAATCTGCAACAAACATTTCCTTTCTAGGCACTTACAGACTGAAATAATGTATGTGAACTTCAGATGGAAACAAAATTTTTGAGTGTTAATTTATAACCTCTTGCATCCAGGAGAAAGACAATTTTGATTCCTACTCACCACTATCCTATGGGTTTTTTGCTTAAAAGGCATTCATTTTGTTTTCCAGCCTTATACCCTCTACCCTAACCAAAATAGAGTTTTTCCTCCATGTCTGTGAAAGTCTGTAAAGAAAGCATGGTTATGTGTCTTCCCTGGATGTTGGGCTCAGAATAAGTTTTCAGCTGTTAAATCTTAAAAGATAGCACGCTAGATGAACTCTGCAGGAAAGTTTATGTTTTAAAGAGTGTTGCGTGGAATTAACAGGCAGTTATTCAGAAGGCAAGGTAAACGACATTGAGTTAGGCATTTTGAACTTTCTGATCATTTTGCAGACTGTCCTTTCAAAATTAGGAAATCTGGAATCTTTTCTTTCCTGTGGCAGATAATATTATGCTTAAAGAAAACAGAGAGCATATTTGCATATGTAACATGACTCCTTAGTTGAAGTAAAGTTATTTAATAATCACAATCTGATTTTAGACAATTTCTGTTTTTGAGAAAATGCAATTCAGAACATTTAGCTCAGGGGTAAACCTTAGAATATTGCATTTAGCTAGACCAGTTGTAAAATCATGAGGGAATAAATATAATCATGTTCGAGACAAGCACACTACTCAGACATAAGGTGACTTTTACATCAATAGATGACATAATGATAGGCCTCATTTAAAAAGAGTAATAACTTACTGAAAACCATGTGTATTCCTGCTATATTATATGCATTGTACTAATTTAATCTCATCCATTAATTGATGGTGCTGACATTTTAGCCAGTTTGAGCACAAGAAATAGGTGACGTATGTATGATCTAAATGCATCACATCAAAATGACTACTTGAGTTGTATTCAGAGGAGTTGAAATAATTTATTATTATCCACTATTCCAGAATCTTATTATAACAGGCAGGCAGCATAAGTAGATACCTGGACAATTTTATTTGAATGAATAAAGGAAACTATTAATATACCAACAGTTTATAAATTGTTTTCATTTCCATTTCTCAAGCATCTATCTTTGACAGGTAATGACCTAGACTTTAAGGATGCCAAAATGGATGATACAGTACCTCTTTTCTAGGAACTAAATTAATTCTAAACTCTGTGATACAAGAATAGCAAGTATTATTAAGCTATTTTCACAAGGGCTGAAAAGAGATTGACTGTGATTAAATGAATTGTTCAAGTCACAGAATACTAAGTGGGGATCTTAGGACCAATATCCGAGTACTGAAACTAGGTCCAGTATGCTTTGCACCATCTCGTTCTTATAGTCTTCCAAGTGACTGTCTCTTTTTATGATGCCAGCCCCATCTGACTTAGTCACAAGCTTAAAACAACTTTTCCAAGTGTTCTTTCCAATTCATTAGTGATTTGTCCATTTATATGCATGCATATGTGTTTATGTGTGTGTGCCATGTATATACATATCTATGAATCCAATTCTGTACGATGCTAATACTATGCTTGGAGAGTGAAAAATTCTGCTACTTGTGTGTTTGGTCTACTTGAAAATAAATAATCAGATTGACCATATTTTGCATTAAATTTGCAAGTTCTTTTGGTGAACATATGTAACCTAGCTGGTAACTCTAAGCTACATAATAAGACTTTTTTTTTGATTAGGACATCTACATCCAAATGGCAATTCCTTTCAAAGAAGTTGCAACCAAAGGCTATATCATTGCATGCCATGAGTAATGCCATTATTCAAAATATTGTTAATAAATATTTTATTTCTAGTTTTTCTCATCTTATCTTACATTTTGTAATTTGTCTTGATGTTTGCAAAGTCCTTTTTTTTTTCTTTAGCAATTATCTCATTTAGTCCTGACCATAATTTTTTTCAGATAAGTTCAGGGTAGACATAATTTTCCTTTTTGAAAAACTAAGAAATTAAGGATTGGAGAATTTAAGTGACTTGCCTAAGATCACAAATCTTATAAAAGAGCACAAATAATGATTTTTGGAGTATTTTTTTAACTGCAATTTGAAGACATTATATCATCAAAATGAAAAGGATAGGCTTTAGAACAAGGAGAGAATTGAGCTGGAATCTACTTCTCTTTCTTAGCAGCTATTTATTCTCTGTAGTTTTTTTTTCCCCTGAAAGATAAAGATAATAGTACAACTTCACAAAATTGTTGTTAAGACTTGGATGAGAAAATACATAGATCCTGGCTTATGACCAGCATTAAATAAACAGTAGATTTCATAAATTATGAAAGTGAGAGGCTTTTTGCATTAAACCACCCTAAAATGAGTCTCAGTGCTTTATAATCACACTATATTTTTGTCACCAAACTCACCTTATTTACTATTTGGAATAAAATATTTTTGGCTGTTTCAGAAATTAAATCTATTGTCCAAATTATAAGCATAACAATAACATCATCGATGATGACATTTAAAAATAAGACATTGAAAGATCCAAAGGACTTCAATGCATTGATTATTTATATTTCATTATACTGAGAGGATGTGAGGAATTATTTTTTAACACTTTTTAAATTTTCTGCTTCTTTTACTGAATCTTTTTTATTACTTTCACATGTAACCATATTAGAATAAAAATAAGCTATTTCACAATCTTTAAAACTACAGGAAATGTTTGTGGTTCTAAGTGAGAGCACTTTATGGCTATAATTTAAAAAGAGATAATCTTGAAATTATTTCACTGTACCTTGTCATATCATAGGATTATCTCTATTAGCTACATCACTTTATTCAAGTGTTTAACCACTTACAACCTGGACTTGGTAATTTTCTATGCTTTTTGTGTGCATTTTCTAATTCACTAGACTCAAGCACCCAAATACTAACACCATGGATCAATTTTCCTTTGCGCCTCCCATTGCTCCTGGCACAACACCATTAGTTGCTCAATAAACACATGGTAAGTGAGATTATATAGGAATGTTAATTTTAAATGTATTGGATAAATGCCAGATGGCATATAAAGAAAAGCAAAAGATCCCCATCACCCAATTAACACATACAGTTAAGACTGACTTCCACTATAAAACTCATAAGGTCAATGCAAAAAATTGTTCTTTTTGTAATGAAGAACAGAATTGAAAATAAACAGGAAGTTTGTCAGCATGTCCAAAATATGTATAAAATAATTTTACATTGGCTGAGAGCTTAGATCATCTCAGATAATTATCACAGGTTTACAAATCCAGAGCACAAGAGAAATTTGATGTTGTATAAGCAGAAATTTTTAGAAAGAAAATGTAAAATACAACAGGAAGTTTCAGCCCACTTGCACTGAAGCTGTTATCCCATGTCATGAAAATACACAAAGATAGAATTATCAAAAACTATGGAAGATGAAGAATGATATTGGTTTGATTTCCTTTTAAGCCACTTTCTATTAAGAAACATAACCAGGTGTATATATTGTAGATAGTCACAAATGATAAAATGTAAAATGAAGAAATAAATTAATGTTTGTATTTTGAGGGCTTTGACAAAGAATAAGATGCAGTTCCTTGAAATTTAATGCTTTTCAAACCTTAAACATCATTCAAGTGCCCAATTTTTTTTATCTCATAGCCTTTTTTTTTTTCCATAGCCATTTTGATGAGATGAATTCGCTTTATCAACTGAATTCAACCCTCACAGACAGCGTTTACCAAACATAAATTATCATTTTATTGATGGCAATAGCATAATAACAAGCATTAACTCTTATACTTTTTCTTCATTTTAAATCACCCCTCTTCCTCTTTGGAATCCAGCTCTTCCTTCTTGACATCTTCATAAGCCTTCCTCTGGAAACCCTTTTCTATTTTTGCTTTTCCATTGCTTATCTGCTATTGATTGAGAAAAATATGATTATAATTCTTTCAATTGTGAGTTAGGTAAAAGTAGATATACATTAAATAAAGATTTCAATGAATTTCCCATGGAATAAAACAAACGATTTAAGCACATGAAAAAGTGTGTGCCATTTTTTGAGAGGTGGAAGGCTGAGTATGAATAAATTTTGAGAAGATTAACAGTTAATTATTTGGTTTTGGACACTTTTATCCTTTCATATCCAAGTGGAGATGCTGACAGGGCAGTCTAGTAAATAAATCTTGGATTTTAGGGGTGACATCTGGACTAGAGATACAAGTGTAGGAGGCAATGGAATTTTATAAAGCTGTGGGTGACATTATCTGGGAGTGGTGCTAGATATATCTTTTTAAGAAAAGAGTACTAAGCAACCATAAAAAAAGAATGAAATAATGCCATTTGCAGCAACATGGATGGATTTAGAGACTGTCATACTGAGTAAAGTAAGTCAGACAGAGAAAGAGAAATATCATATGATATCACTTATATGTGGAATCTAAAAAGAAATGATACAAATGAACATATTTACAAAGCAGAAACAGACTCACAGACTTAGAGAATGAATTTATGGTTACTGGGTGGGGGAAGGGTGGAGGGAAGGGATAGTTAGGGAGTTTGGGATTGACATGTACACACTGCTATATTTAAAAATGAAAACAAACAGGGACCTACTGTATAGCACAGGGAAATCTGCTCAATGTTATATGGCAGCCTGGATGGGAGGGGGTCTGGGGAAGAATGGATACATGTATATATATGGCTGAGTTGCTTTGCTGTGCACCTGAAACTATCACAACATTGTTAATCGGCTATAATCCAATATAAAATAAAAAGGAAAACTAACTCATGTCACTTGTTTAATTAATAATTGATAAGTACTCCAGGCCCTTTGTGACATGTCCTGGATATACTTTTCAAGCCCAATTCTCTAAGCCAGCCATGTTATTTTTGTTCCTCTTCCTGGATAATATTTTTCCCACCTACGTACATTTTCAGCTGCCTTTCGCCATTGTCAGGCATCCTCCTCCTGTTCCCTTGCTTCATATTTACTGAAGGAAACTCCAAAGGCATGGTTTAATTAAAGTTTACTTTAGTTAGAAATAAGGCTTTCTCCTCATTTCTCTAGTTGTACTTACCACATGATTTATCATCTCTTGAGTTATAGTTTACATCACTGTTTCAACCAACGTGCTTCTTTGAACTTCCCACAGCAGTTTCCCTAGCACAAGTATACAAGGATGAGCATTTAGTGTTTGCTAAATTAATAAGGTGGAGAGTAAGCTACATGAAGACCTTACTCCCACTAGGAGTTGGAGAGGCAGGTTGACTATTTAAAAGGAGCCAAAGAAAAATTGCATCTACTTTACAATAGGGTTTTACACAATACTCAACATCTAGATACAGATGTATTAGGAAAATATCTGTTCACTGTAAACTAATATTAAAATCAAAGTCATAACGAATTTTGCTCTGATTTTCTCCCAAGTTTCATTGTTGCAAATAAGCAATTAAATTAGGTAAAACTACTAGAGATGGTACCTGCCAGATCTCTTTCAATACAACCTCACTGAAGACCAAGGCATAAAAGCAGAATCAAAAAGAGATGCGAGGATAGTGAAGATAAAATCAATAGCTGAAAGCATGTAGTTACAATCCAAATACAGAGGCGCAGCTTAGCAAATTAGTTTTGCCGAAGAGTTCAAGTTTTCCAATTTCCTTGACAACTGAAGAAGTTTGTGATGTTAACTGCTTAGACATCTGCATTCTCAGAACAATCTCTTTCTTTAGAAACTTGAATAAACACGGCAATACTACTATGAGAGGGCCAGAATTCACTATTTCTTAACAAAATCAAGTGAAAGCAATGAAACAAAGGTTTTAATATGTGAATTATCTAGAGTTTAATAGTTGGAAAAAATTAAATCTTTTTATTGTTCTTTTTTTCTTTAGAAGAAAAGTGAAAAGACCATGTTGATGGTAGGAATTTCCAGAAGTTTCTACAATGTGGGTGTTTGGGGCCCTAGAATTAATCATCACAAACTATCTCTACGCCCTTAGGAGATCTTTATTATTGCTGTTCTTAGGTTGAACTTCGCACTTGATTAAGAACACATTTTGCTCATAGCCTGTAGAATGTGGGCATGAATACAAAGAAACAGCCAAAATCAAATTTCAAATGATAAAACACTACTATTTCCCCCACTAGAATGGTTTTAAACTGACCAAAGACAAAAGCCAGACATGTAAAATCAAAAAAAAAAAACAAAAAACAATGTATTTGATATAATTTAATACTGAGTGATTCTAGACATTTCCATTCTTTTTTTTTTTTTCTGCCCTTTCTTTGTAAATCTCCAAACTGGGGTATCTTTCACTACCTAGGAATCACTATACTCAGTCTGCCACTTTTCAGTATGTGCCTAATCTGATTTAAAAGTTTAGTTGTTGTTATTGTTTTTCCCAAATGGTAAGTTTTATTGTGACAAGGTGAGAATTACTTTTATCTTGTTATGCACATAAATACAGGAAACTGCATATAAGAATTGTCCAATTATTTAATGAATTTCAGTTTTGATTGTTATATATGATACAAGACAAAACTTATCTGGAATTTAAAAAAAAAATAAGGCAGTAATGGAAGAAATTCTCCTCTTTAAGCATAATGCTGCGATTGTCTTTTAAAGAGCATCTCCCAATATTTATTCATTCTTTCTCATTCTCTCAGAAATAAAGGGTGGGGTGGGTCATTGCCAGTAGCTCAATGACCTTTAGACTCTTGCAGAGGCTCACAGTTAGCCAAATAACTTTGTTAATATTACTGTTTACAAAATACTATCTTGGGGTGAAAATGTACTTTCCCACTCACAGACAATAAAAGTGTATATTTAGCATGTGATTATCTGTGAAACATTTGACATCTAAAAGAAAATCTCATCCTCTTGAAGGGCAGCCCTGGAGAAGATGACAAATGTGGTAAATTAGACATTCAGATTCATACTTGTATAGTATCTCAACTTGACTTCAGCATTTGCATTCTCCTAGATAAATTTCCTACAGAAAAGTGTTTCTAAAAATCATAATAGCTCAGAAATTGCACATGGCAAAATAATTGAAGTAAACAGGCATTGGATTGCCATTCATTTCCTGAGGTAGCTGCCACAAATTGGGACAAACCTGGTGGCTTAAAACAGCATAAATGTATTCACTCACAGCTCTGGAGGCCAGAAGTCTGAAATCAAGGTGTTGGCAGGGCTATACTCTCTATGGAAGCTCTGAAGAATCCTTCCCTACCTCTTCCAACTTCTTACTACTGTCAGCATTCTTTGGCTTGTAGCCATAACTTTCTGTCTTCACATCTCGCATGTGTCTGTCTACTCCTCTGTGTGTCTGTCTACTCCTCTTTGTGTCTTTCAACAACACTTGTCACTGAATTTAGTGAACACTTGGAGAATTCAAGATGATCTTCTCATCTCGAGATCCTTACCTTAATTGCATTTGGAAAGACCTCTTTCCCCAAATAAGGTAACATTCACAGGTTCAAAGAATTAGAATATGTCTTTTATATGAAAAGATATGAAGATATCTTTAATGAATCACCATTTAACCCACTATGAAGTTTGTATTTCAATGCAAAAAACATTTTCTAATAAAGGTTATAGATTTGTATATAAATAAATTATCAACAATTATGTAATTCTTCCTTCAAATGAGAGAACAAAATTACTGATACAATTATAATTTCTTATTAGACTTCTGTTGCAACCATACTGTAATGTTGCTTGCAGTACAAAGGAATGTTGTATAATATATATTCCTACCCAAAACAAGTGTTATTGAAATAATAATACATTCTCCTCTAAAGAATTGCAAGGCCTTGATCCTGTGAATTCCAGCTAATGAAGCTTAATAACAATAATAGAAAAAAAATAATTAATTTGTCAGACACCATAGTAAGTGTTTCACACTGGTTTTCTAGTCTAATCCTCACAACCACCCATAATATAGAGACATTGCTGGGTGCTGATTCTTTCTTGCTATAATTTTTCTCTTTTCTAACAAAACTTACCTTTTATTCTAGTGTCCACTATCTTCCAAAGATATGAGACTTCATTCATTTAGTTATGATAATCTCACCAAACTTGCTAGTGAGTGAATTAGAAATGGACACATAACACAATTGTGGCTAATGATTTGTGAGGGAGAGTCTAATAAAGTGGTTTCTGGAATATTCTCTCATGCATTATTTTACTTTGTTAAGCCTACCATAACAAAGTACCACAAACCAGGTGACTTAAATAACAGAATTTTATTTTCCTTCATTTCTAGAGCTTAGAAGTCCAAGATCAAGGTGTCAACAGCATTGATTTCTTCTGAGGCCTCTCTCCTTGGCTTGTAGGTGGCTGTCTTCTTGTGTCTTCATGTGGTCTTTCTTCTGTGTGTCTGTGTCCTAATTTCCTCTTCTTATAAGGACACCAGCCATATTGGATTATGTCTACACCAATGACCTCATTTAACCTTAATTACCTCTTTAAAGACCCTATCAGAAAAAAAAAAAAAGACCCTATCTCCAAATAAGGTTATATTCTGAGGTTCTAGGGGTTAGGACTTCAACCTATGAAGTTTAGGGAGACACAATTTAGCTTATAACACACTTAAAAGGAGAAACTCAGAAAATGATCTTGTCAACTTCATTATTTAAATATTGTAATGTCCAAAGGAATAAAACCCTATAGATGGCAGAACAATGGAGAGAACCTGGGATCAGAAGGATCCTGTAACCCTGACTGAGGACTTCCTATTACAGGAGATAGTTACTGTTCTTATTTTTAAGCATTTCAGGTAGCTCCTTCTGCTATGGTATCTATTTGACATAAGAAAATACTGCTATTTTCATTGCCATTTTACAATTGGAGAAACCTAGGCTTAAAGAAACTTGCCCTTAGTCACACAGCTTGTAAAATGAAAGCTGGAATTCAGATCCAACTATCTCCTGCATGACTGACCAGAAAGAGTAAGTCTCTGATGTAATAATATTCTCTCTGATATATTTCATTTCTGTTTTATAAAAGCCTCTTATGGAAATCTAGATAAGCAAACTTTAGAATATTACCCACTGGATATTCTAGAGAACTTGGAAGAAAGGAACTGTCTAAAGAAACATAAAGCTGACCACAAGACTATTTGGGGAAAGACAAACTTCCTCTACTAAGATACATCTAAAGGGTAAAAAAGATTCACGCAGTATAAATACAAAAAATCATCAAACTGCTTAAAATGAGGTCATCCCATGAACTAACTGCCTGACACACAAATTGTGCTCTGTCTACACAATCTCTGTAGACATTTGAATCTAGTCTTTCATTCCCTAGTGCCAGGGATTGCAAATTTACCTTTATCTACATGTTATATTGTTCAATTGGTTTTAATTACATAGCTTGCCCTGACTCTATATTTTCCTTATTGCAGGTTGAGCCTATCTCTTTCAATTCTTACCTAGGGAGGAAATGAGTGTTTGTCTTTTTCAAAACTTCCTTTACATGTTTGTATCACATGTCCTTTGTTCACTTTTCTGGAATAAGCCCATTGACTCTTCATGCCCACCATTCTCTCCTTGTCCTATCATCACAAATTCTTCTTAATGTTTTTATGTCCTTTTTTAAAAACAGATTGTAATAACCACCTGGCTTCCTTTTTCTGAAATGGAATAACAGAAAGACACATGAAAAACCTATTTCTCAGCTTTAAAGAACACATTGCTTATAATTAGAGTCACTATTTTCCTCCCCCCTTTCTTTTGTATCTAAATCCTTCAGATTAACAGCTTAGTTTGACTCAGATCCGGAATACCTAGCCATGTAAAGTCAGTATTAACACCAATTTCCAACTGGTACTGAGAAGCACAGCACCTAACGTAGCTGTAACTGATGAACCACACTTAAGGCATCAGAAATCACTTTGTCACACATCACAGTCAAGCAGTGTGTTAAAGGGTTCTATTCTAGTGGAAGGACTCTGGACTCACTCAGCTCACAGTCCCACTGCCTGATTTTCTAGAGATGTGTGCTTGGTCCTGTTTTCTAATTTATTTCAGTCCAATTTGATTTGGGGGGAACATTTTTACCCAGTAACTTTTTACTTTGTAATTGATTATGGGATGAATACTGTGGTATATTGTGTCATTAACCCCGATTAATGGCCTCCTTTGACCTGTACCCATTGTAACGTGATTTTTCAGCTCCTCCCAATTATCATGCTGTCTATCCCCTTAGTACTTAAAGCAGGACTGGCCTTGTTTTGGCCAATTAACAGCACATAGCAAAGGTGACAGTGGGACACTTCTGAGCCAGGGCTCAAAAAGCTTTATATACTGTCACTCTCTCGGAACACTGTCTTTGCCAGGAGAACAAGCCCAGGCCTGCTGAAGGATGAGAGACCACATGAAGCAGAGACCAACCGTATCAACTGACATCTTCAACCAACAAAACCCCATTAGACCCACCAACTGACTGCAGATAAATGAGTGAGCCCAGCCAAGATCAGCTGAGCTTGGCCCAGTTCAGCAAAACCACCCAGCCAATCCTAAAAGTATGTGCAAAAATAAGTGCTCATTGTTATACATCACTGCAGTCCTGTGGTTGTTTGTTGTACACATTGGTATAGCATGAATAACTGATACAAGCCCATTTCTAACTACTGATTCTTGACTTGAATACGAACAACCCAACAACAACCAGCTAGGCTCAAGTGAGTGTCTATGTAAGATATTTACTGGATAATTGCCAGTTTTCTCACAGATTTACCTCACTTACTATATCCACTCTGCTTCCTAACCTGCTAAATTTGTCAAGCTCCACCCTGTCACAAACCTGATCCATACAACCATGACAAGTACTGTCTACACTTTGACCTCAATCAATTTGTAGAAACATGTGCTGTTGCCAAGCCAAGCTTTGATCTGGAGGGATGTTTCTTAGCAAGAAGAATGAGAATAATCACTATTCCAGTAACAATACAACTGGTTGACAAACAAAATTTGCTGACTTGAAGTGAGAGCAGATTTTTCCTCCCAATTTTGTATTTCAAATAGATAAATAAATAGGCAAAAGTAAAAGACACTATAGACTCCTGTAACATCAAATTTTCCCTAAATATGAAAGCTTTATTAACTAGTTAAAATAAGTAGCTACCTCTATTTCTGAAATTTTTCATGGAGGCCAAAAATCCAAGGTGCTGGATTGTCCAGCTTTAATAATTGCTCACTAAAAACACAGACTTCAGAGAGAGAAGACAAAAACAAACAAACAAAAAAACCCAAACAAAAAAAGAACCTCTTTCATTTAAGATGGATGCAAGTTAACTGCCTCTGAGACTTGCAAACAAAGGCCAATGTATTTGGCTGAGGTATACAGGTCATTTGGATAAAAGCAGGACTAGCAAAGGCTGAGCTGAGGGGAGTGAGAATAAAATTCAGGGAGTCTTCATTTCTGCAAACTTGGTGAAGGATTTCTGACATAGCACCAGCATGTGCTGGTACTGAATTTCTGGGAAATTAGAGTCAGTGGGGAAGAGAATAGAAGATGTATAGACAGAAGACATTATCCAAAAAGGAAGAGCTAGGTGCAAGAAGGATGATGGGTTAAAATGGGAAAACAGGAATGAAGATAAAGAGAGGGGGATGTCAAGAGATTCAGAATGCAGGACCTGACTGGGGTGAGGAAAAGAAAGACACGAGCATAGTGCACAGATACCAGCAAGTGAGAACTTCAAAGACGTGAGGGCTGGGCATAGGCATCTGACTGAGTTTATGGAACACCTGTAAGAGACCCAGGTGACTTCATCCCATTATCTTAAAGTAGGAAAAACACTGAAATGAATAAACCACTGAAAATTAGATTTTCTGAAACAATTGAGGACAGATAGTGCATAAATATATCAGATATACATTAAAATCAGAATGTAAATGAAATGTTTAGCCATTTAGGGAAGAAGCCATCTTCTTTAAGAAATAGATCAGTTTAGTCAACTGTAAGCTCTCCTACTTGCCCACTAAACTCTGGGCTGTGGGAGGATTGCAGCCATGAGACTATGACAGCTATGAAAATAATGCAGCGTGCAGCTTCTCATCATTACCAAGGCTCCCAGGTAACTTGCACTCTGACCTACCAGACCTTTGCTCACTATACAAGCCTTCGCTCACTCTAAGTTGCTTGCTACAGAAAGCAGGACTGAGTCCCATCACTGCAAGGTGTATCTGTTGATATTTCATTGTCCTTTCTGTCATCTGCTAAAGATAAAACATAATCTATCTAGCTCACTCTCTGGGTTTTTGCCTTAAAAACTGGGCCATGAGTTACATGCATGAATAGAAACTATTTCTCAACTTCTGGAAACTTTGTAAATTACAGACAGTGAAATATTTAACATATTATCTCTAAATACAGTTCATCAAAAGTATAAAATCTAAGATATAAATTCAAGATCTGAAATTTTATTTGAAAGATGTATAGCAATAGTACTATACCATAATAGATTTAATTATTTCCTTTCCCATGGTAAATAGTACCTTAAATGTTAAACATGGACTTTGTCCAGTTTTAAAAAAAACTTATTTAAAAATTTTATTATAGAACTGCAAAAATATAGAGCACTATATTTTGTGCATATGGGGGCATGTTTAGGTCTACAAAACTAGAACCATATTTTTTTGAGAAAATTTATAAGTGGGTCTTATGAGATCTGACTTAAGTATAGTTCTTCTTACTGCATTTGTGCATAACTAATTCTGAGATCAGAATTTGTATTATTAATTTTGTGAAAATTATCTGGTTTTGTTAGTAATATCATTTAAAAATCTTTTTTATTCACAGTATTTCTATATCCTCTTTAAGAATATTTTATTGTTTCTTTCAGTAAGAATGTATCTATTTGACTATGGAAGTTAGAACAAAATCTTTTCCCCTTGTTGAGCAAAAAAAAAAAAAACAATTAAATAATGTTCTTGTCTGTGTGAAGCCCTTTTGATTTTTACTCAACAAGAGAGTTCAGCTACTAGATACTAAAGAGGAAATTAAAGTTTTACTCCAGTGTTTTGTTCATGACTTGGTTCAATCGACCACCAAATAAACATACATACTTCCCAAAGCAGGTGCTAGGTCATCTCATATATAATAATGAGAAGTTGTTTTAGAATCCCAATAAATTTAAAAATTTGCCTGAGAATGCTCTAAAACATACAGATGAGATGGACTACAAAACATTATCTGTGTGATGAGTTCTTTATCCTTTTGCAGTAAAAGTGTAAGCACTCTGAAAATTATTAAAAACACTGACGCACGACAGCAAATTAAAACATCCGAAGCAATTTGGGTTTCTGTGGGGTCCTCCACTAAGCCAAAAAACGTTCATCAATGCAGTGGTCTGGGTAGGAACATGTTTTGCTTAAAACCTTTGTGGTTAATACTACACTTTAATAAAATTCTCCAAAATTATTTCTGCAGAATTAAGTCATCTAAATAAAAGAGGAAAAAGTTGAGTTGCAGGTTGGCTATAACATCATTCATTTCTCCATTGTTAGATAAATATTTCTTGACTTCATTTATAGAATGATAGAATTTGCAAATGATAGAATGATACAAAAGTACAAATTTGATAGAATGTACAAATGAATTTTTGCAAGATATAAGTTCAATTCAATTGATGTATTAAACAGCGAATATTCATATCTGAGTGTGTGCTTGCATGAAAAATGAGAGAAGACTGGATAATATTTTTAAATTCAGGAAAAAATAAAGGAAGCTAATATTAAAAATATTATCTGAATTATCTCAAATGGTTTGAAATTACATTGTAGATGTCACATTTTCTATTTCAATTAGCCTGTAATTGAAAATTGAGAAAGAAAGCCAAAAGTGACATTATTTCCCAGGGAGTGATAAACTTTTCTAAATGCCTTAATAGTTCTTATTTGTATAACCAAATGATAAGAGAAAGTCTTAACCATCTCTATTTTGTTTAAGATTAAAAGTCTGATTGTGCGGCTGTCTGGTTAGTGAGAATGGCAAATGATAGACAGATGGTAGATGGATGGATTGATAGATAGATAATAGGACATATTAAAATAAAACTTAAAATATCACAAATGCAGTTTCTGTAAACCAATAAATTATATAACATATGCCTTCAAAATAGAAAGTTGGGTTTATTTTACCCACTTGTAAGCATTCCATAGTCCTCAATTCAATGGCTCACTCTCAATGTTTCTTGTCTTCTTGAGGCTGCTCAACTAAAGTGTGAGTTTATTTCTATTGTTTAATCAAGGATAACTAATCTAAGATCCTTGAGGTCTTCTCCCTGCCCCAACTTCTGGCCCTCTAAACACACACACAAATTGTCGTAAGTAAAGAACTAGAACAGGAGCCCCTTTCTCTTGTTTCTCTCTTAGCCTGAAGTGACAACGAAACTCCCACTCACTCTAACTTTGATCCTTTGCTTTCTCAGTCCCATAGGCAGAGCAGTTGTTAATCAGACTATAGGAGCCGGGACATCACTGTACTTTATTTCACTGGGAGGCAAGAGGTGTCAGGGCTGGAGGTTGTTGCCCTAAAGGAAGAAGCCTCTCAGTCTTCACTCTGCCTCTTGAGTCTAAATGGACCAGAAACTTTATCCCCAGTCTTAGTGGGAGGAGCCCCAATTATTCTCCTCGAACAGCTTAAACTGTATGTTTCTTCCATATGGCCTAGAAAATATTCCTTGCATTTCTGGGCAGGCTGAAACATTCCTCCCCGGCTCCTAGCTATTCATGTAGTAGGATACACTGGCAATATCCAATGCACAGTTTATAACATCATCCACAAAAAGGCCACCATGTATTCTTTGCACAAAATTTCCACAAATGCTAGACAATATGTATTTCTAATTGGTTCAAGTGTTTCACCAGCATGTACACTGTAAATTTTTAGATTTCTCAAATTCCATGTGATTACTTTTCATCGTAACATCCACTGTGTATCTTGGAATAGATGTTGGGAATATGAGGTGGGGTTTGGTGTTCAGTCCCTAAAACTCACTTGCCTTCCCTTGCAAATTTTCAATCAAGGATTGTAATCTGTACCATAAGGCCCTGTGCTGGGCTTTCGATCCACCCTCTTCTCAATTAGGAATAGCCCCGTTGCAGAGCAGACCAACCCTGGCATACCCACAGCCTCTGAGAAAAAGAGAATAGTACAGAGAGGGCAAGTCAGGTGACCAGATTGTCCCCAAAAGAGCCCTATGTGGCCTGTCTTTTTTCTAAATGAAGATCACAACCACCATTTGCAAAATCAATATTCAAAAAAATACACTATAAACATCCAATTGAGATTTTGTCAAGTCATTGATAGCTAAGGTGAAAAACAAGTTCTCATTTTTAGACAAACCTTCCCTTTCAAAGTGCAAAATGTGTATATAAGTGTGATTTGTGTGGTAGAGAATATCATGAGTAATTCAACTTTTGTGGAGGAAAATGCCAACTCATTTTCAATATCAGCAGAGTTTTGTGCAGGTTAGAACTATCCCTGAATAAATTATAAAGAAACAAGCTAATTTTTCAGAGACAAATACTTTTTCCAGAATAGAGATGTTAGAAAATCAGAATGCCATCTTTTGGAAGGTGTTTAAATTTAAATGGAACATTAAAGTTCTTGTTTAAGATATATCCTTATAACAGACCCTGTTTTGATGTAACTTAGATAACACTGTTTTTCAGGCTGTCTAAATAAACAGCATATATAGCAAAAGGATGAAGTTAGGGTTCAGAAATATGTAGAAAAGCACAAGCCAATGGGAAGGTGAAAACAGGCATTGAGGGCTTCAAAAATATTTTTTATGAACACAGAAATTTTGGACAGAAACAAATCCATTTTTCTTTCTTAAATATCAGGAGAAAAGGAGTATCTGTTTTATGTTATTTTTCTCTCAACATGTATTTCATACATTCTGTAATGGCTCTGGTATCAGAATCATCTGTACAAAAATTAAAATAAATTTAAATTAAATGTTTCAAAACACAGGAATAGAGAAGGAAAAACAGGGCAATCATTTTTTGAACTTCATTCTGGTTTATATTGTGGTTATTATTTTTCCAGAAAATTACTAACAAGAATCTTAATTCAGAAAATAGTGATAAGCAAATGTGATCAATAAATCAAGTATGCATCAAGATTCTGCTGTGTAGGATACTCTACATGGGCGTGGTGCACTGAAAAGGTAGAAATACAGAATATTTTAAAAGACCAACTGCCTGCAAGTAGCTATCACAGTTTAATTCAGACAAAAAGAAATAAGTATGAGAAAAATGATGCCTAATTTCAAGATAAAGGAGATAAGGAACCCCAAGGATGACACCCAAGACAGATTTGGGTCTCTTCAGTTTTTCAACATGGGAAAATTCATTCCAGATGAATTCTAGAGGACATTTTAGATGTCCTGTTTAGATGGTTGTATTAGATTTTTACTGCTGCTATAACAGATCACCACAAACAATGGTTTACAGCGACACAAATGCATTATCTTGTAGTTTTGGAGGTCAGAGGTGCAAAATAGGTTTCACTGGAATTAAAGCAAAATGTCTGTAAGGCTGGTTTCTTCTGAAGGCTGTAAGGGAGAATCTGTTGACTTTCTTTTTCCAGATTCTGGAAGTTCCCTGTTTTCCTTGGATCGTGATCCCTTCCTCTATCTTCAAAACCTGCAGTGAAACGTCTTCCAGTCTCTGACTCGGACGCTCCTGCTTCCCCCTTATCAGGATCCTTGTGATTATAACTGGCCTAACTGAATAATACAAGGTAATTTCCTCATCTCAGGATCCTTAACCTAATTACATCTGCAAAGTCCCTTTGGCCATGAAAAAGAACATAGTTACATGTGTTGAGATTAGGATGTGAACGTTTTAGGGAGCAGGAACATTATTTTCCTACCACAATTGTGGATTAGCTTTTTGATTTGGTAAAGAAACTGAGAACTTACAAAAAAGAAATTTAGAACTTCATTCTGTACTATAAACATGTATATATATATGTGAATATTCTGTATCTACACACATGTATATATGCATAAGTATGCATACATATATACAACCCGATCCACATTATATATATATATACATATATACAACCAAATACAATATTCTTTTTCATCTTTCAAGCATCAATATAGGGTTTGACCTAATAGTAGAGAAAATTATGCTTTTCAGGGAAGCGTAGCTTAGGGAAGTAGTTCTAAAATTGCGGCCAGGGACCATAGGTTGTTTCTGAGCGTCTTGTTTACAGTCAATACAGGGTTTTAAAAAGAAGAAAGCAAACATTGTTTACTCTGAACAACTATCGTTCCACCTGTTTTTATAGAGCACAAAGAAAATCACACCTTTTTTTGAGAGGCAGTATCATACACTGGGTAAGAATACAGATTTCGGAGCCAGCCTGACTTCAGTTTAAACCCCAGTTCTACCACTTACTAGTGATGTGACCTTGGGAGAGTAACTTAACATCTCTGTGCCTTAGTTTCCTCTTCTGTGAAATGCTAACAATAATAGCACCCATTCCAGAAAGTTATTGCAGTATTGTAGGTAAAGTCTTTGACAAGTCAAATAATCAGATTAGCGTAAGGATTTTTTGTTGTTATTTTTCTTACGTTCTAATATTGAATGACCAATGGGTTCTTTAACATTCCCTTGACTACCTAATTAAGACTACCTAATTTAATGGAGTTTTGATCACTATTTAATGGCATTTGTCCCTGGGTGGTGGCGGGAAGAAACTTAGCTTTAAAATACTCTCACAATATGAAGGCTATTGAGGAAGTTGCCACTAAAATTAATAATAATCAACCTCTAGGTAAAATAACTTTTAACTACATGTAAAGGACTCATGCAAATAATGTATTTTATTTTAAATATTTTTGTCAGGTCTGAATGAAATTTAATCAAAGGTGTTATCTACCCTGGGGCTAAGATGTGATAAAATGGGTGAGATAAGACAAATATAGGGGAATTCTGTACATAAAAAGAGGGACTCAGCCACCACAAGCCCTACTGGCTCAATGAAAAGACATTCAATACATAGATTAACTGAAGAATGAAAATCCCCACAGAAGTGGTCGTTCTCATCTGAGCTTGACATCTCAGGTGAAATAGAAGAATTAATATAAACCACCCAAGGCATTTTAAAAGTGGATTCAGTCAAAAGTTACATGACTTTAGGAAATAATTTTGCAATGTGGTTAAGAAGAATCCCAAAGTAATTTCTGACCCCAATGTAGGAAGTTTGAATTTTGTTTGAAGATGGATATTCATGGCACATATTTAAACTGATGGAAACTCTCCAGAAGAAATAAAACTAGAAATATGTGTTTCCCTATTACCACAGAAGTGAGTTAAGGAACTTCTGCTCTAAACCAAAGCCCTGATAATTTCTTCTTTAAATATGACAATAGTCTATAGAAACAATGCATTAATGTAAGATCTGCATGCATGGGTAGGGGTAGTTTACTCTAAATTTAGGTAAACCACTTGGGTAAATGTGGGTCACTGTATTAGTTACTTACTGCTGCATAACAAATTTTCCTGAAATTTAGTGGCTTAAATCAACATGTATTTATTATTTCAGTTTCTATCGGTCAAAAATCTGGAAACAACTTAGCCAGGTGGTCTCTCAAGTCTGCAATCAAGGTGGTGACTGGAGCTACAGTGGTCTCCAGGCTCAAGTAAAGGAGAATCCACTCTTAGGTTCACTCACATAGTAGTTGGGAGGACTCAGGAGATTTTGTTTTTGAGTTTTCTCTCTGGAGCTTCTCAACAGGGCTGCCTCGCTGACTTCCTCCGTAGTGAGCCATCCAATAGACAACAAGAGAGCTTCCGAGGTGGAAGACTCAGTCCTTTATAACCTAATCTCAGAAGTGACTTCCCATCACTTATTCCATTTTCTATTTGTTAGAAGCAAGACAATATATCCCAGCCCATATTCAGTGAGCAGGGATTACACAAGGGTATGAATACTACAACAGTGGAGAATGCTGAGGACCATCTTAGAGGCTACATAATACAATCACCCCAAAAATCTCTCCTCCTAAATTCACTTTCCTGAGTATACAGATTTTGGTATTTGGTTGTTTTAAAGCTATTTTTTTTAAAGATTAATGTTTGTGTCTGTCAAAGATAAATAGTCAGGCTACTTGTTAAAATAATAAGGTTGGATCTTAATTCAAAATATACTATTGATATAGGGAAGAGGGTTCAGAGTGAACTGAAGTCAACTTTGATGTACACAGGTAACTGGGTGTTTTAAACGGAGAATGAGGGAGTAGGGAGGGGGTGAGTGGGGAGCTCAGTAGAGTAAGGGAAGTGAAAACCTACAAGTGGTTGGTCAGTGTAAATATCAACTAGGCCAACTGTTTCTGCTAGATGGCAATTGTCAAAGTTAGCATTCTGTCTTCCTACAGAGACTGGGAAACATAGGCCTCACCCTTCCTGGTGACTGCATTTTAAATGAATGGCTTTCAGTTCCTTGAGGACTCCTGAGTTACAGGAGATACACACACATCTCAAGGGGACAGAGGAAGGATTCACAACTTTTTATTAAATGCTCGAAGAAAGGGTGGTCAGAGGCCTATGATCAAGTGTTGGCTAGAGCAAATAGTAGATTATTTTGGCAGCCTTGAACTTCCTAAGATAGATACTTTAAGGGGGGTTAGGCTCCCCCTAGGGATTCAACCTTGAGCTTTTAGAAACTATGTGTTTGTTTAAGTCTTTCAATGTAGGGATAGAAAGTGGATGAAGTCATTTATGTTCAGGGTGTGTAGTTTTTATAGACCAAGATTGAGGCTTACTCTAGAAGAGGGCTCAGAGGAGCCTGGCTAGAGTTTGGTCAAGGAGAGAAGCTTTGTCACATCCATATAATGAGATTTTAAACCCATTCATTCTTTAAGGAGACCCAATTACCAAACTCATTAACATAAAATCTAACAGTACTTGAATCATAGCGGTGAAAACAAAATCCTCTTACATTACTCAGTTCTCCCCTGGTGAGTGGAATCCATCAGTTAATTTATCAGTTTTTTGCTCATTCCTGGATTTGCTGATCATGAGCCTCTCTGACTCCTTGCCCTCCAAAAGTAGAATCAGTTCATCTGCCAACTTGGCCAGATGTAGGAGCCAGCTGGATATGCTCACTGTTCTCTGGACCAAGGAGAACCCAGAGCACAGCCTCTCCAAAGCCAGCCAGCCAGGCCCCAACATACCAGGCAGAAATCTCTGAAAATTTCCAGAGCTGGCCAGCTATGCTAGACATCTGAGTTCCAGAGCCAGGGACCCTTGAGTTACATTCTAAACCCTCAGAGCCAACTTTCACTCTAAGATGTAGCTCCCATTTTCCATTCTCAGTCTTCTTCTGATAGTTTTGCATGATCAGGGCTGGCCAGTTGTAATCAAAAGAAAGAGATTTTGTGATGTTCAACCTTTTCTAGCTTCCAAACCAGAATTTTTTTTATTAAGAGCAGTCCAGCAAGATTCTGGATTTTCCAGCACTTAGCTCCATATAACTGAATGAGAACCCATGTAGGAAAAAGATCGATCTGTAAAATAGTTGTAGTACCATGTGATAAAATGAAATATAAGTGGCATCTTCATTAGTATTTGTGTTATTTGTTGTTGGTATTTCTAATATTTTTCATAATGTGTTATCTCACAAATAGCTATCTGTTTTTTTGTTTTGTTTTGTTTTTAGTTTTTAAATGCTTACAGTAAGCAGTCATTTTGGAAAAATCAAGTTTTTATACAAACTTTGGGACAAAATGATTATGCAATATAGTAATGCTAATGGGGAAGCAATATGTGTTAAAGATCACTTGAGACCTGTTTCTACACACCTCTGAGCTTCAATTTACTAATCTTTGAATTCATACTAATATTACCCTTCTTCCAGGATTGCTGTGAGGGGGAAATGAAATAGCATACATGAAACTCCTAACATAATGTCTGTTATATAGGAAATACAAAATTAATATTTGTTTCTGTTGTTGGAAACTTTATTAATTTTTTAGTTCTAGATATTTCTTTAGAAGGAATAGAGGGAAAATTTGGATCTTTCATGTCTTAACCTTTTTTTTTTTCATGTCTTAATCTTCAAAGTGTTATCCTAAGACATTCATAACTCAGAATGTGAATTTACTCCCTTTGAGTAGGTTGTGAGGGGTGAGTTGTTTCTCTTTGTTTATTTGTTCAGTGGATGATTTGGCCTAAAATTACAGTTTTTAGTTGAGTGTCTCCCACAGAAACTAGCAGGAAAAAAAATCATTTATGCCTTTAATATGATGAGGTTTGATGTCTCTCCTGTGTGAGAGATCTGAAATTCTTATTCTTTCCAATATGCCCTTAATCCTTTTTATTCTTCTGTCTCCTGGAACTGACTTATATTAGCAGAATACCCAAACACAATGAAGCAAAGAAGAAACTGTTCAATCAATTAAATATGTACTTTGAACACTTACTCCATGCTGGACCTCATCTTAAACTGAGTGAGTAATACACTTTGGATAAAAAGAGAGGAGGGGCAAAAATAATTTAGGGAGCTGAGCAGTAGTTCACAAGAGGAAATGCCAAATACACATTCAGGGACAGAGATTAGACGATCTGGGCTGAAACACATGGTTTATGTATAACAGTAAATGACAACATGCTTCCTCACTTAGCTATCAACTCTGCTCTCTCTTTGGCCATTCATTGCCAGGCAAGAGCTCTGCCAAATTTCTCAAATGAATTTTCTACACCCATTACACCTATTTCCTCTCCACCTACTTCCCCATTCACATCCTGTGGTTTGCTTTCTATTTCCAACTACATGCCAAGTTTGCTCTTGTAAAGGTCACCAATGACTTTATTGCTGCCATATTGGATGACCTCTTGGTTTTTGTTCTACAGGATCCCTTCAATGTATTTGACACTTTCTCTTAATGGTCTTTTACCTTGGTTTCTATGACACAGTCTTAACAATCTTTTCTCTTGCCTTCTCTCTGCTTTCTGACCATTCCCAGCTATTTTTCCTGGTTTTCTTCTCCAGCAGTATCTGTGCATATTACTTAAGGTCTGAACCTCAGATATTTTCTCCATATAGTTTTCTGCCTTAGAATACAGCCATTCTCCAAGCCTTAACTATACCTTATCAGATATTGCTACTGTGTGTCTCATCCCCACACTGACGTGTTGCATCCTCATTAACCCTTCATGCACTAGCCCCACTTTTTCTTCCTGACAGCATTTTCACTTGCCTGCTGCTCTCAACCTTCTTCCTATATGTAGTTCTCAACACACATAAAAATATGCTGAATAATTTATTTTCTCTCACAGCACACAGATTTTTTTTCCAAGTACTGCCCTCATCCTGTGCAGCTCTTTAACATCTGCTAGTCCTTTAAGACTCAGCTCAGTTTTCTTAATATGTACATATTCCTATACCTCCATTTGAAGTCTAATGCTCCTCTTTCCTCTATGTTAAGAGTTGATTTTGGAGGCTCAGGCTCCCATTTCAGTTTGGGGATACTTTTAAAAAAAAGTCATTGTTTGTCTAGTTCCTTTGCCTCCAATGTCCAAAATAATTTCTGACCCATCATACACAATCAACACCTCATTGTTCAATGAACGAACAAATAATGCAAGCAAGTCAGTAGCCCAGCCCACCCCTCTCATGAGTTTTCTAGTCTTGTGTGTACAGCTCTTTTCTTGCCATGTCCATTTCTACAAATCTCAAGTCCATTGCTTTCAATACTTGAAACAGTACCTCACCTCACAACGGTGACCTTCCAACTTAAATTTTACTCTCTGAGCATTTCCCTTTAAGACAGGGATTTTCTCCTCTGATAAGCTGCAAGCTTCATGAATGTTGGGCTCATTTCCCCCAGAATGCAGTAAGAATTAATCCACATATGCACACACATTTGACTCATTGTCTAACTAAATGACTGTATAAATAGTAAACAGCAGAACTGGAAATGTAACTTGGGGTCAATTGATAGAGAACTAAAACCAAATGTTTGCTGTGTCTAGAAGGCTTTCTCCTTGTCTTTGTCAAAATCCTTCTCCAGTGTCAAATTCCTCCCTCACACTTCTCCTCATATTCCACTTAGCAGATGGTACTTAGTAGATGGAAATCTATTATCATAGATTTTTGCAATGAGTTTTTCCCCACCCTATTCTCCCTCAACAGTAATCTAACTGAGGTCAGAGTCTTATCTTTCTGTTGCTTTTAGAAGGGTACCTTGCCCAGGGTAGATATTTATGGCTGTTAGGTTGAATTGAGGCACCAAGAGTTGGGGCCCATAGACTCCATCACAGATGTTAGGCATTCAAGACAAATGATTGGAGACACAGAGAGCTATATATCAACAGAGAAGCCCCCCAAACTGACAGTTTATCCAACAAGGCCTTGCTCTTTTTCAGAAAAGGAGATGGCTTCTGGGATGTTCAAAGTGTCCATTTCTCTCCGCAGGAACTCAGCTACATCACCCACTCTGAAAAAGGGAGGAACCAGATGAAAATCTGGCTTCTGCCAAGAAACCTCAAATTCGCTCACATGACTAAACTGTTGAGCAGACATTCAAATTCAAAAGCCCAGGGTAACTTGCCCTACCATTTCCTATAAGAAAATGTATGCTTAATAACAATGTAACAGATAATAAGAGGGCCAATCACAGAGAGAGCTGGTTCAGCCCATGTTAAGGGTTGATAATTACCAGACTAAACAAATCATTAGAAATATGTACCCATCTCCAATCTGGAATTTAAAATACTTAAGAGTAGCCTGGAAACCGAGTTTCACTTTAATAAGCACCAGAATAACAGCACCAATGGTTTAGTTACAACTGTCTTTAGTAAGGGTTTTTGGATTTTTTTTTTTCTTATCAGAGCAGAAAAAAAATGGAGGAAACACAGATTTGATTCCTCCTGAAGTGTCTCTTAATTATTTGGAGAAGATAAATAGAATGAAGCCCATGTATCAGCATACGTTAGACACTTGGCAAATTCATGGACAAAAGTCAGATATCATAGGTGAAAAACGATTGGCAATGTTATAAAATACTTTTTCATTTAAGAAGCAAAGAAAGACACATATTTACTGGAGGAAAAAATTGACCTATTCCTCTTTTTGTTTTTTCTTTTTCAATATCAAAAAATGTATTCATAAAATAGGGAGTAAATTTCCTAAATCCAGGTAGCAATAATTTGTAGTTTAGTCTATCCATCAAGGAAATTGGTATTATCAACTCTCTTAAAAAGCAGTGGTGAGTAAAATTAAATATAAAATGTTTTTAACACTGGGTGGTATTTTTATTACCAAACAGATACAAAAGAACTATTTTTTTTCATGAAGAATATTTCACTTTGAGACTTCCATTTTTGCCCTTTCTGTACAATGTGTTTTTCCTAATGTCATTTTTCCTGGCTGAGAAGCACATTGACAAGAATAGAGGGTTTTTTGGTTGTTTTTTTTTTCTTAAGTGGAGGTGGGAAGACCATGAGTGTTATGTCACCAGTGAATTCAAATGGAAGAAAAATACTAATTCCACATTTTATCCTGAAGAGAGAATGGAAATTTAGAGACATTTTCACTAACTTTCCCTTTGTGTTCACAGTTAAACAAGGTTTTCTGTGTTTGATTAACCTAGCATTCATCCAGCTAAGAAATAGTTCCTTCATAGAAAATAAGGCCTATTCCAACACAAAATTAAGCAGTGTGCATTCTTTATCTTTTGCCATGCTGGATCTCACGAAAACTTGCAATGCTGATGGATTGAACTGCTGATTCTTTCCCTGAGGACCATTTGAATAAAGTAACCATCCATCATGCTAACTAATATGCATAGATTCTTCCAAATTTCCAGGATTTTTATTATTTATTTTCCAGCTTTATTGAGATATGATTGACAAAGAAAACATGTATATATTTAAGGTGTAAAATGTGATTTATTTCTTTTCTGTGTTTTCTTTTTCTTTCAAATTTTATTTTTATTTAAAATTTTGGTCACAAATGGTTTCTATTAAACTTTTAAACAATATTTAATTTAGGAAGTGAAAAGTCTTCTGTTTTCCCTATACTATATAGTTGGTTATTATACATTCACCACGTGTTAGCATTTTTCTTTTGTTTTCCTTTTTTTTTTTAACATATTTATTGGAATACAACTGCTTTACAATGGTGTGTTAGTTTCTGCTGTATAACAAAATGAATCAGCTATACGTATACATATATCTGCATATCCCCTCCTTCCTGTGTCTGCCTCCAACCCTCCCTATCCCATCCCTCTAGGTGGACACAAAGCACCGAGCTGATCTCCCTGTGCTATGTGGCTGTTTCCCACTAGCTATTGATTTTACATTTGGTAGTATATATAAGTCCATGCCACTCTCTTACATTGTCACAGATTAACCTTCCCCTTCCCCGCGTCCTCAAGTCCATTCTCTACATCTGTGTCTCTCTTCCTGTCCTGCCCCTAGGTTCCTCAGAACAATTTTTTTTTTTTTTTAGATTCCATATATATGTGTTGGCATACAGCATTTGTTTTTCCGTTTCTGACTTACTTCACTCTGTATGACAGACTCTAGGTCCATCCACCTCACTACAAATAACTCAATTTCATTTCCTTTATGACTGAGTAATATTCCATTGTATATATGTGTCACATCTTCTTTATCCATTCATCTGTTGATGGACACTTTGGTTGTTTCCATGTCCTGTCTATTGTAAATAGAGCTGCAAAGAACATTGTGGTACATGACTCTTTTTGAATTATGGTTTTCTCAGGGTATATGCCCAGGAGTGGGATTGCTGGGTCGTATGGTAGTTCTATTTTTAGTTTTCTGAGGAAACTCCATACTGTTCTCCATAGTTGCTGTAAAACTTACATTCGCACTAACAGTGCAAGAGGGTTCCCTTTTCTCCACACCCTCTCCAGCATTTATTGTTTGCAGATATTTTGATGATGGCCATTCTGACCAGTGTTAGCTGATACCCCATAGTAATTTTGATTTGCATTTCCCTAATGACTAGTGATGGTGAACATCCTTTCATGTGTTTGTTGGCAATCTGTATATCTTCTTTAGAGAAATGTCTATTTAGGTCTTCTCCCATTTTTGGATTGGGTTGTTTGTGTTTTTGATACTGACCTTCATGAGCTGCTTGTAAATGTTGGAGATTAATCCTTTGTAGGTTGCTTCATTTGCAAATATTTTCTCCCATTCTGAGGGTTGCCTTTCCATCTTTTTTATGGTTTCCTTTGCTATGCAAAAGCTTTTAAGTTTCATTAGGTCCCATTTGTTTATTTTTGTTTTTATTTCCATTTCTCTAGGAGGTGGGTTAAAAAGGATTTTGCTGTGATTTATGTCATAGAGTGTTCTGCCTATGTTTTCCTCTAATAGTTTTACAGTGTCTGGCCTTACACTTAGGCCTTTAATGCATTTTGAGATTACTTTTGTGTATGATGTTAGGGAGTGTTCTAATTTCATTCTTTTACATGTAGCCGTCCAGTTTTCCCAGTGCCGCTTATGAAGACACTGTCTTTTCTCCATTGTATATTCTTGCCTTCTTTATCAAAGATAAGGTGACCATATGTGTGTGGGTTTATCTCTGGGCTTTCTATCCTGTTCCATTTATCTATATTTCTGATTTTGTGCCAGTACCATACTGTCTTGATTACTGTAGCTTTGTAGTATAGTCTGAAGTCCAGGAGCCTGATTCCTCAGGCTCCATTTTTCTTTCTCAAGATTGCCTTGGCTATTTGAGGTCTTTTGTATTTCCATACAAATTGTGATTTTCTTTGTTCTAGTTCTGTGAAAAAATGCCATTGGTAGTTTGTTGGGATTGCATTGAATCTGTAGATTGCTTTGGGTAATATAGTCCTTTTCACAATGTTGACACTTCCAATCCAAGATCATGGTACCTCTCTCCATCTGTTTGTATCATCTTTAATTTCTTTCATCAGTGTCTTATAATTTTCTGCATACAGGTCTTTTGTCTCCTTAGGTAGGTTTATTTCTAGGTATTTTATTTTTTTTGTTGCAGTGGTAAATGGGATTGTTTCCTTAATTTCACTTTCAGATTCTTCATCATTACTGTATAGGAATGCAAGAGATTTCTGTGCATTAATTTTATATCCTGTTACTTTACCAAATTCATTGATTAGCTCTAGTAGTTTTCTGGTAGCATCTTTAGGATTCTCTATATATAGTATCATGTCATCTGCAAAGAGTGACAGCTTTTCTTCTTCTTTTCTGATTTGGATTCATTAATTTATTTTTCTTCTCTGATTCCTGTGGCTAAAACTTCCAAACTATGTTGAATAATAGTGGTGAGAGTGGGCAACCTTGTCTTGTTCCTGATCTTAGTGGAAACGGTTTCAGTTTTTCACCACTGAGAACGATGTTGGCTGTAGGTTTGTCATATATGGTCTTTATTATGTTGTGGTAAGTGTCCTCTATGCCTACCTTCTGGAGGGTTTTTATTATAAATGGGTTTGAATTTTGTTGAAAGCTTTATCTGCATCTATTGAGAAGATCATATGGTTTCTCTCCTTCAATTTGTTAATATGGTTTATCACATTGATTGATTTGCATATATTGAAGAACCCTTGCATTCCTGTGATAAACCCCACTTGATCATGGTGTATGATCCTTTTAATGTGTTGTTGGATTCTGTTTGCTAGGATTTTGTTGAGGATTTTTACATCAATGTTCATCAGTGATATTGATCTGTAATTTTGAGACATATTTGTCTGTTTTTGATATCAGAGTGATCGTGGCCTCGTAGAATGAGTTTGGGAGTGTTCCTCCCTCTGCTATATTTTGGAAGAATTTGAGAAGAATAGGTGTTAGCTCTTCTCTAAATATTTGATAGAAGTCACCTATGAAGCCATCTGGTCCTGGGCTTTTTCTTTTTGGAAGATTTTTAAACACAACTTCAGTTTCAGTTGTTGTGATTGGTCTATTTATATTTTCTATTTCTTCCTGGTTCAGTCTCATAAGGTTGTGATTTTCAAAGAGTTTGTCAATTTCTTCCAGATTGTCCATTTTATTGGCATATTGTTGCTTGTAGTAATCTCTAATGTCCCTTTGTATATCTGCAGTGTCAGTTGTCACTTCTCCTTTTTCATTTCTAATTCTATTGATTTGAATCTTCTCCTTTTTCTTGATGAATCTGGTTAATGGTTTATCAATTTGGTTTATCTTCTCAAAGAACCAGCATTTAGTTTTATTGATCTTTGCTATCATTTCCTTCATTTTCTTTTCATTTATTTCTGATCTGATCTTTGTGATTTCTTTCCTTTTGCTAACCTTGGATTACTTTTGTTCTTCTTTCTCTAATTGCTTTAGATGTAAGATTAGGTTGTTTATTTGAGGTGTTTCTTGTTTCTTGAAGTAGGTTTGTATTGCTGTAAACTTCCCTCTTAGATCAGCTTTTTCTGCCTTCCATAATTTTGTGTCATGTTTTGATTGTCATTTGTTTCTAGGTATTTTTTGATTTCCTCTTTGATTTCTTCAGTGATCTCTTGGTTATTTAGTAGTATATTGTTTAGCCTTGTTTATTTAGTAGTGTATTGTTTAGTGTTTGTATTTTTTACAGATTTTTTACTGTAATTGATATCTAGCCTTTGTGATTGGAAAAGATACTTGATACAATTTCAATTTTCTTAAATTTACCAAGGTTTGATTTGTGACCCAAGATACTGTCTATCCTGGAGAATGTTCCATCAGCAGTTGAGAAGAAACTGTATTCTGTTGTTTTTGGATGGAATGTCCTATAAATATCAATTAAGTCCATCTTGCTTAATAGATCATTTAAAGCTTGTGTTTCCTTATTTATTTTCATTTTGGATGATCTGTCCTTTGGTGTAAGTGTGGTCCCTACAATTATTGTGTTACTGTTGATTTCCCCTTTTATGGCTGTTACCATTTGGCTTATGTATTGAGGTGCTCCTATATTTGTTCCATAAATATTTACAATTGTTATATCTTCTTCTTGTATTACCCTTGATCATTATTTACTGTCCTTGTTTGTCTCTTGTAATAGTCTTTATTTTAAAGTCTATTTTGTCTGATATGAGAATTACTACTCCAGCTTTCTTTGATTTCCAATTGCAAGGAATAACTTTTTCCATCCCCTCACCTTCAGTCTGTATGTGTCTCTAGGTCTGAAGTGGGTCTCTTGCAGACAGCATATATATGGGTCTTATTTTTGCATCCGTTCAGTGTGTCTGTTTCTTCCACTTAGAGCATTTAATCCATTTATATTTAAGGTAATTATTGATATGTATGTTCCTATTACCATTTTCTTAATTGTTTTGGGCTTGTTATTTTAGGTCTTTACCTTCTCTTGTGTTTCCTGCCTAGAGAATTTCCTTAAGCATTTGTTGTAAATCTGGTTTGATGGTGCTGAATTCTCTTAGCTTTTGCTTGTCTGTAACGATTTTAACTCCTCCATGGAATCTGAATGAGATCCTTGCTGGGTAGAGTAATCTTGATTGTAGGTTTTTCCTTTTCATCACTTTAAATGTGTCCTGCCACTCCCTTCTGGCTTGCAGAGTTTTTGCTGAAAGATCAGCTGTTAACTTTATGGGGATTCCCTTGTATGTTATTTGGTTTTTTTCCCTTGTTGCTTTTAATATTTTTTCTTTGTATTTAATTTTTGATACTTTGATTAATATGTGTCTTGGCATGTTTCTCCTTGTATTTATCCTGGATGGAACTCTCTGTGCTTCCTGGACTTGATCGACTATTTCTTTTCCAATATTTAGGAATGTTTCAACTATAATATATTCAAATATTTTCTCAGACACTTTCTTTTTCTCTTCTTCTTCTGCGACCCCTAGAATTTGAATGTTGGTGTGTTTAATGTTGTCCCAGAGGTCTCTGATACTGTCCTCAATTCTTTTCATTCTTTTTTCCTTATTCTGCTCTGTGGTAGTTATTTCCACTATTTTATCTTCCAGGACACTATCTGTTTTTCTGCCTCAGTTATTCTGCTATTGATTCCTTCTAGAGAATTTTTAATTTTATTTATTTTATTGTTCATCATTGTTTGTTTACTCTTTAGTTCTTCTAGTTCCTTGTTAAATATTTCTTGTATTTTCTCCATTCTATTTCTAAGATTTGGATCATCTTTACTATCATTACTCTGAATTGTTTTTCAGACAGACTGCCTATTTCCTCTTCATTTGTTTGGTCTGGTGGGGTTTTACCCTGCACCTTCATCTGCTGTGTGTTTTTGTGTCTTCTCATTGCTTACATTACTGCATTTGTGATCTCCTTTTCACAGGCTGCAGGTTTGTACTTCTGTGAACTTATTATGATTTTAGGTGGCCTCTCTGCTAATCAGTGGGGTTGTGTTCCTGTCTTGCTAGTTGTTTGCCATGGGGTGTCCAGCACTGGAGCTTGCTGGTCGTTGAATGGATCTGGGTCTTAGAGTTGCAATGGAGATCTCTGGGAAAGCTCACACCGATTGATATTATGTGGGACTGGGAGGTGTCTGGTGGTCCAGTGCCCTGTACTCAGCTCTCTCACCTCAGAGGCTCTGGCCTTACACCCAGCCGGAGCACCAAGACCCTGTCAGCCACACAGCTTTGTTTTAACCTTGTAATACCAGTGGCTTAGATCACTGAATTCAGGCTCTTTCAGATGTAAAGGGGATTATGTGGTGCTGCTCCGTCCCTTCATGGGCCCCGCACTACTGCAGTGGTGCATGGGTTTCTTTCCTCCTCCACTGCTTTCCCAGGTGTCCAATGTGATATCTTGATATATGTATACATTGTGGAATATTTTCCACAATCAAGCTCATTACCATATCCACCACCTCACATAGTTACCATTTTCTGTGTGTGGTGGGAACGCTTAAGATTTACTCTCTTAGCAAATTTCAAGTATACAATATATTGTTATAACTATAGTCACTAGGCTATACATTAGATCTCCAGAAGTTATCCCTCTCATATTTCCAATACTGGTCAAATAGGGTCAGAATTTCTGGATCTTTTTAATATACTTCATTAGGTGTTGTGTCTGTGTTGCATATTCCAATTTTCACTTTAATGGTTTTCTGCTAATATATTCCTATTTTACACTAAAAGTTAATTTTGAGTGGTATGAGTTGTAAAACTCCATGTGTGAATGTTTGTGCCCTTTGCAGTTATCAAATATTAGCTGAAATATGCAGTGATAACATTTGTGGAATTTCTCAGATGCACCATCATGAGTGAAGATAACTGCACAAGACATGAAAATAAAGTACAAGTTGAAATGTAAAGAAATTGTGCAGTGGTTGAGAGTCTGCCTGCCGATGCAGGGGATATGGGTTCATGTTCTGTTCCGAAAAGATCCCACATGCTGCGGAGCAGCTGGGCCTGTGAGCCATGGCCACTGAGCCTGCGCGTCCAGAGCCTGTGCTCCACAACAGGAGAGGCCACAATGGTGAGAGGCCCGCATACCGAAAGAACAAAAAAAAAAAAAAAGAAATTGTCAAACTACTTAACACATAAAACTAGTCAATAAATATTAGATATTTTTATAATTTCTCAGTGCATCCATTTTCAACATTTTTGATCTCAATGTTTCCATAATCTGATTTATCTACATATTCATTTCCAGGTGCCAAATAACATTCCAAAACTCAGACAGCATGTCAGTCCCACAATGCCTATCTTCTGCTTGTGTTTTTTCTCAATAAGAATCTTTTTGTGTGCACTGCCAATCAATACCAATATATTATCAGTGTTAGAATTAATAATAATCTATGAAACACTTTCATAAGCTGAGAGAAGAAAGTTACACAAGATTTTACCAGTTTTTGATGGCATCATTTCTTCTCTTGCAGAAGATGTAGGTCTTGATTTAAATAAATCTCCCTTAATTAACTTCAATGACTTTTTGTTCTGATGATATTTATTTACATGTGTTAAAGCAGCATACACTGTCAATGATACACAGTAGGCAATAAATGATCCAGAAAATATTTTATCCCCTTAATAATCACTTGCAACTCTTAGCAACATTGACCATGAAATAAACTCCCATCCCACATATACAGGGGCTGAAAGAATTCAGGATGGACCTGATGGAAATTTCATCCAAAACCTACAAGGAATATGATACACTCAACCTCTTCAATTTCTTTTGCTTTGGTTTACAGGGAACCTATTTTTGTAATGGAGTTTTCTTTTAACCAGCTGCAAACTCCTTGCTTCTGTTTTCCCAATTCCACATAACTCTTTTTCCTAACATTTATCCAAGTAATGTTTCATTCTTTAATATGATTTTTAGTTGATTTCAGTCTTCCCCCACTAGATTTCAAGTACCATGAATGTAAAGGCAATGTTTTCTTGTTGTTATTGTTATTGTTGATTGTTTTGGTTTGCTTGTTAGTTTTGCTCACATTGTATCTCCATTATATCTAATAATACCCTAGAACATGATAGGTGTAATTAATTAAGTTTTTATGCTCTCTTAACATTCCTGAGATGACACTCTATCATGATATTCATTTGACCTCCTTCTTTCCTTTCCCTGATCCTCATATCTTACATTAGAAATGGTTTTGTTGAGTTTAACATATTTCTACAAACTGGATTTATCAACACACCCACTCACACACAACAGCCACCCACAGAACTATGACCACTACAGTCCTTATTTTTCTGATAAAGAAAAATTGTAGCTTCTAATTCTTCCCCTACACCATGGTTTGAATCTCCCTCATGTGTTAAGCTTTCCTCCCTGCACCAGCCTTGCACTATGGAAGAAATGATGTGGGAGAAATCACTCTTTGACCTTCTACACAACAAAATTTTCTGAGTTGTTTTCTTTTTCCCCTTCCTCCCAAAGAAGTCCCTGCCATCTCTAAAATATTACAAATGACTCCACCAGTTTTCCTCTCACCTAGTTGTGTTTCTGGCCAAAGCTGAGGAAACAAAGATGAAGGCTCATGGACCTTCAAGTCGCTTAAAGTAGAATGGAGAGCACACATGTGAAAAACAATTACAATGTGATGAGATCATTGCTATTATGGAGTTACGTGTGGAGTACTGTGTGATCCTGCATGTACACAGGTTAATGAAGTTCAACTGAATAAGTTTTACTCTATCCTGTGGGTAATCTGACACAAAGTGGAGAACTGACCAGCGAAGAATGGGACTAACAGCAGAGAGAAATATACAAGAGTTGAGGCAAGAGATGACACGAGTTGATGAGTTGATACTATGACAGAGTTGTGATGATGGATTGAATGGATGCTGGATGTAAAGTAGAGGGCGGCTAGTGAGGGTAATGTCTAGGATCACAAAAAGATGGTAGAAGGGTAAGTTTTAGGTGAGAAGATTAGTTTAGTAATGGGACAACAGGTGGAGATATCCAGCTAGGAACAAAATGTTTTCCTTTGGAGCTCAACTGAAGGAGCTAGTTAGAGAAAGAAATTTGAGAGTTATGAGCAACTGAATGTAGACAAGAGTATGGAAGGGGATAAAATTACCCTTGTGGAATAACATGAAAAGAGGACTAAGAACAAAGGGCTGGAAAATCCTAACATTTAAGGTATGGACAAATAAAAATAAAGCTCCAAAGAACACTGAGAAGACCAGAGAAGTAGAAAACAATTCACATAAAAATAAAAGTTGGAGAAGAAAGTGGTAAACAAGACTAATATCATAAATAAGGTCAGGGAAGAAGAGAAACAAAATTTCCCATCGAATATAACACCTAGGAGGGCATTGATGAGGGTTTCTAGAAAGATGTCAGCAGAATGGTGGGTGTGAGGCCAAAGTACAATAGTAAATAATGTCAGTAGAAGAGAAGGTATAGAGACATCTGGACAGTAGCTAGATGGGGAAACTGAGTCTAGGAACCATTTCCTCTAGAAGGTGAAAAAAGAAATCTTTATCAAAACTAAAGACAACATCAATGGGGAATAAGAAGTAGAAGATACAGAAAAGAAGGCATCATTTTTGGAACAAGTTCCCCAAGACAGTGACGGTACCAAGAAATATGAGGTAGAACACCAAAGGGTGGTATTAACAGGGATAGTGATAAAACGTCTTTGCTCAGATAGTGTTCACAAAGGGACAAGTACAGTTGAGTGTGAGGAAGAGGAGCCATTAAGTTAAAGACAATCAAGCCTTTATTTTCTGGTGAAAGCAGAAACAGAGATGGCAGGGAACTAGGATAGGTGAAGGCTTGGAATAACTATTCAGGAAGTTGGAGAGGGAAAAAACCAGGGCTCAGAAGAGGGGTTGTTTTGAGTTCACATCTCCTGATACTAGATGACCCTGATGCCATGTGATGAGTCTGGCTTTCAGAGGGATGAGCTTCAGACTGCTGTGGGGTCAGAGGCAGAGAGGGGCTGGCTCCATCTGTAAGGGAGGGGTGAATAGGAAAATTTTCACAGAGGGTGAACCTGAGCAGGTAAGGAGTAGGCAGCAAGAAAGAGCACAGGAATAGGATGTTCTAAGGCATTTTTGAAAGTGCCTTATTCCTTCCATCTTTCCATTTGCCACAGTTATGGGATGCTCCTTATCAAGGCTTAGCTTTTTATTGATGTCACGCTACAGAGCAAACCATGTAATTCTTGCTTCCAGGAAATATTTCTTCTGGGAAAGTATGAAAGGCATCTCTGTGCTCTCTGAACTGCCCTGGCCCGACCACAGGCTGGCTCTGTCCAAAATCAAGAGGATTTTCAGATGTTTCTCTGAGTCAGGGAGGTATATATTATGAACCTCCAATCATTTGTTTATCTAATAAAATACACATACTGTCCTTACTATATGCCCAACTCTTCTGAGTCTTTGTAAATATTAATTCAGTCCTCAGAAAAACCCTCATTATCCTCATTTTACAGATGGGGAAGCTAAAGCCTTAAAAAGTGAGGTCTGATTATAGTTTCAAAGCCAGAAGAAGGACTTGAACCTAGGCACTCCAGCTCCAGAGTCTGGGTTCTTCCCCAGTATGCCAAACTGTCTTATAATAGGAAATATGCTTAAGAAATCATAGAATTCTATGGGGGGAATTTTCTAGATAATCCATTCCTTCATAATATATTAGAAACATTTAAGTAGTGTTAGCAACTAAGAATTTCAATTTTGTTGTCTTCCTTAAAGACTATATACTGGGGAGGTATGCAGTGTAAAAGTGACTGTTTTTTTTATGTTAGAGAATGTTTTCTCCTTCCCCTTGAAATATCACCTTCATCTTTGATTTCACAGTGAGTCGTAGGCCACTCATGGGCTCCCTGGATGCCAGCCCTGTTTTGACTCCCTCTGTTTCCAGAGCAGGTGTCTATACAGTCGATCATAGTGACCTCCATTTTGGGAGACTTTTTGAATTAATAGAATATATACTATTATTAAACAGTTTTCAACTTGGCAAAGCCACACACATATCAAGCCTGCTTGCATATACATGTCTGTCTCTAATAAATTTGATTTTCCTTATTTTTAGCCAGTTACACATCTGCATATGTATTATTAGTTGTCATGGATCTAATATTTCTATTGTCGTATATATGTACATATGTGTGTGTGTGTGTGTATTTGTGCCTGGAAATGATTATCTTCTGTTTAAAATTCAAACACATTGTTTCTTTAGCTAATAGTCTACTCTGTCTTCAACAGAGATGTTTATTTGGTTTTTTTTTAAACAGATTGTGGGATTTGGGGAGTTTGATATTTTGAACATTGAGCCAAATTCTAACTACATTTTTTTTTTAAATGGGAACCCCTTCGATCAAAAGACAAAGTATCCTGTTAACATGAAGGCTTTGGATTTGTAGTCTAAACAGAAGGATAATGTGTGAATTTGCTAATTATTTCCTGCTTCCGAGTTAGCTAGCTTTTGCCTTCAGCTATGAAGAGGCACACAGCTCACAGAATGCTGTCTCCTAGTAACCAACGAGAAAGAAATGAGTTTTTAGCACAAATCAAATTTTAAAATAGTGCCAAAAGGAGAATGAGAAAGGCAGTTTGATAATGGAGAAATTAAAGTTTCATTAAGAAGACACTTTGACTTGGCATATAATTGAGGTAATATTTTCCACTATGGTATTGGAAAAATGAAAAGGAATAATTTTAAAATTTTCAATGAAAATCAAATAGCAAAAAACAAAACTCCAGACACAAAAACTTTCTTAGTTTCCCCGTTGTGGGAGAGAGGCCAGCCTGCCTGAAGGATAACGCACAAAAGTAACTTTAAGTACTAGTTCTAAGTCTGAACTTTCATAGAAGATCTGTTTCTTATGCTCTTGATAACATCTTCAGGACAGATTCATGATCTAGAATATAGGTGAGAACCTCATTAGTAATAAATAATAGACTACATGAGTGCAGTAACTTACTTAGCAAAATCATTACTTAGTAACTTACTTAGAAAAATAATTTATTCATTCAATTAAAAAATAGTTGTTGACCATCTACTATGTTCTTAGCACTGTGTTAGGTAATAGAGCAACACAATCTTTACTCCCACTGTGTTTCCATACTACCGAGGAACACAGATAATGACTTGTAATGTCACATGTGATTACATGTATTACGGAAGGATGAGTGCAAATTGCCATGGTGACAAATTCTAAAGGGGACTTTGTGTGAGGGCTAATAGATGCTGTGTGTTTGTAAAAGATGGTCTCAAGAAAAAAATAATGTTAGTGTGCTAAAAAGCTTGATACCAACCTAATTTAAGCCATAAATTTCAGCATTCGTCACATATTGTATTTCTATTCCACTAAACATAGTTCTAACTCTGATTACATATTAGTAACACTTGAAGAACTTTAAAAGCACACTAGCACCTGAGCTCAATCCCACAGATATTCTGATTTAAGTGGTCTGCAGGGGAGCCCAGGAAGGAGTATTTTTTAAAAACTTCTCAAATGATCCTACCACACAGCCACAATTGAGAACCACCACTCCAGACCCTAAGGGTAGAGACACCTGTAGTGCCTGTACTAATGCCCCATGTCGGTCCCTTTAAGCTGCACTGATTTTGTGTATAATATATTTTTGTAAATTTAACTGAATTGACTTGAAATATCCTAGAAATGCATCATAAACCACTTTTTCAGTAAAGAAAATCTTATTATTGTCTGTCCTTTCTCCACTTCTATGAAAGCAACGTAAACATGATGAAGGCACCCATACCAATCTGGTTAATCATTTGCTTGCTCTCAGGGGTGGCGGGGGTGGGGAGGACAAGAAAGATTACAAGCTTATCATTAAATAACTGCAAGGAATTTGGATTAAGAAATATTCAAATTCACCCATGACCTATCCACTCAATTTTCTTTGCTCATGCCATCTCTTCCCATCGACCAACAGTGAGCAAAATTTGCCCAGCATCACCAGAAAGTGCACTGACTCAGACATAACAATACTTTTCACCCAGCCAATCCTACCAGCACTTTGTGCCAGCCAGAAAGACAAACCATCCAGTCAGCTGAACTCTCTAAATGGCTGATCCGACTGAACTGTACAAATAATTTGGCCAGGAAGAGACAGGCTTCCCCCCGAAACACAAATTACCATGGAAACCAAACCAGAAGACAAAGAATATTCAATTTATTTTAGGGCCAGTGATCCTCATGAGACTTTCCTTGAGTTAGTCTGGGTTCTTGGTGTCCAATCCAGTACTTTATCCACGGCTGGCTATTGCTTTGAGCCATCACTTAAATGGAGCTCAGACAGCACTGGTCTTGAACAGGATCCAAGGAGTTTTCCATGGAGAACTTATGTCTATAGAACTGTCTGCTCACCCAGACTTTATAAACTCTTTGACTATCCAGGCAGGAAAAAACACAACATTGCACTGCTCTTATTATATTCATTGAGTATTATTCTATTTTTTTTTAAGCACAGCTGCATCTTTCTCTCACCACAATATACCTGGAACCTGAAATTTTGTATCTGCTTTTTAAGGCTATTTTAAAGACATCAGTGATTTATATCTTAAATAGTCAAATATAAATTAACCCTTATTGTATATTGTTAGGAACAAATATATTTTACTGTGAAAATTTACTCTCTAATTTATTGGATTGTAAATTGGGATTTAGGCATACAAGTCTTTCATTATTTAGTGAAGAAGGAAGTGCAGGTATAACTTTAAAGAAATACTATTGAGCACTATTAAAAGTGAAATAGAACTTTATATTCCAAACATTCACTTCTTTATTTGCTTACCTAATGCAATAGGAGGAATTCTGTGCAGGACAAAGAAACTACCCTAAGTGTTTTAAACTGGGACAGATTTAAAATAGGGAATCTTGTGCTTACAAAATTGTCAGAAAGGCTCAAGAAACAGATTCTAGGCTTGGAATCCTGGAATGACTTCAGGAACAATCAAAATGAACCCACTAAAGCTGCCACTGGAGCTGTGCTGGAAGGAGGAAGCACAAATGACATTGCTCCAGTGTCTTCTCCACATCCAAGAAGCTGGGGAATGGCTATTGGCAGCCGTGATTCCAAGATTGGAAGGCATGATCACTATGCCACCATCTTTGGGACTTCCCTGGAGATCCAGTGGTTAAAACTCCACACTTCCACTGCAGAGGGCACAGGATCGGTCCCTGATTGGGGAACTAAGATCCCACATGCTGCATGGCGAGGCCCCCCCCCAAAAAAAAAAAAGCTGCCATCTCTGTCTCTGCTTCTGGGCACACTGGGAGCTGCAGAATGAACACTGGAAAACTGAAATTAAAAGACTTCCTATATCTGTGAGTTTGCTGGCTAGCAGCAATAGCTACAAGCTGCAGGAGAATGGCTTCTGCCTTATATACACCTTCCAAATCTCAAGCGAGTCAGGCAGTTTGGTGAATCTGTATTGCTTCCAAACCCCAGCTGCAAGGAGGTCTGGGAAATATAGTTAATAGCTTTCCCACCTCTTCAACCAGAGGAAGAGTAGACATTATGTATATATACAACAACATAAACAACATAGAATAGGCAGGATCCATTACTTTGTTTACACATTGAAACTGGATATAGGTAGCAGATTACAAATTCTGATGACCCAGAGTCCCCTTGCTTTATTTTTTAGAGGCAAATCAAGGGCTTGTTCTGCACTACTTTAATCCTAGTTACCATGTATTCAGACTATGAATTCAAGTTCAAATAATAGTTAAAAAGAAGACACCCTAGAATAGTACTCCCAGGTGTCCAATTACTTAACTTTTCTACTACTGAGCTTGACTTAGATGTCTAATTTTTGTTGTTACACTGCATAAACTCAGCCTCTAGAAGCTCATTGTTCTATAGGACAACCAGAAATTCACACTCAGGGAACATAAGATGAAGTTGCCTTTTAACATGTATGTTTTTCTGAGTGCATTTCACTCATAATAATAATAACTGATACCTCAAAGCAAATAAAGTATTTTATGATGTGGCTTAGTGGTTTGATTCATGCCTCTTCAGGAAGTCAGTAGACCACAACACAAGCCTGTAAAAGAATTAGCCTCTGTTTCTGATTAAACATGTATTGCTTAAAAAAAAAAGTTTACTGCTAATTCATATAAGCAGTAGTTTTTTCTGTGCCCTTTAAATAATGAAAGCTATGTGGGTAGTGGCAAAGGATAAAAGAAATTAAGGACAGTGCTTCATTTTGAAATGCAGTCTGCAACTGTTTTCATTCAGATTCTTTTATATATATATATATATATATATATATATATATATATATATATATTTCCTGTGCACCCAGGAAATAAAATGTACCTGGAGAGGTCAATTCATGAAAGTTTATTACAGAGGTGGCTAAAACATATTTAAGCTAAAACATCAATCTTAGAATTATTTATTCAGTAGAAATTCAATAGGACAAGTCATATTAATGAAATGGTGTGGCTACATGTTAGTTTAATCTTTAAAATCCCTTTTTAAAACTAACAAAAGCATTTTTCTAATTAATTCAAGTTAACTTGGTGATGAACCTCTGGTCCTTATGAACTACTCACTGGTAACCTTCCATCTTCAAGTCTCCTGGTTTTTAAATCTACAATCAGAGAACACACTGAAGAAGGAGACTTAGATGTTATACATGTAGTGCAATTCCTTATATATTTAATTTTTAAAATCCAGTAGTGTCTATTGGACACTATTCAATTTACTAAATCTTGATAAAATGCACATAGAATGTTGGTGAGGATGAAAATTTCAGTTGTCAAAATAATTATTCTTTTCAGGCATGTGATACAAATAGTCATGTTCTCATGACACACACACAGACAAAACCTGGAAAAATTTGACAAATATTTGAATATTTAGTTCACTGAATACCAAGTATCTGCATATATAAACATACCTGTATATTTGTGCTTTTAGTTTCCATCTGTAAGTTTGGTGTAAAATATAATCTTAGCTTTTGAAATACATGCCCACAGTCATAGATGATAATTTTTTGATAATCATACCATCCCCTTCAGGCATAAGTTTTAGGGTAGGCACTTGGGGAAATGTGTTTAGTCTGTTTCAATTGAATATGTTTGCAAAAGAAGAAGATTTGGGAAATACATTTCAGAAATCATCAGTGCTTCATTGCCATCAGAACACAGAGAAAGGGCTTCCCTGGTGGTGCAGTGGTTGAGGGTCCACCTGCCGATGCAGGGGACATGGGTTCGTGCCCCGGTCTGGGAGGATCCCACGTGACGTGGAGCAGCTGGGCCCATGGGCCATGGCTGCTGAACACAGAGAAATTCAACATGGCCCAAAACAAAGTATTAAGACAACCAGTTTTATTTTATGTATCATGATATAATTAGTGAGTAAATTTAACTGAATATATAACATTAAAAATGATTGACTACTACTCCACTCCTTCCACGTGAAGTATGCCCCACTGATGTGCATATCAGCCAAGTGTCTCTGCTATGCCCTCATTCAGCCCTCAAGGGAGCATCGTGCTTAATCTGACTATTGAATTTGGAAGGTGAAACTAGACACAGGTTTCTCAGGCTCTTCCTGAACTGTCCGTCCTGTAAGTATAAGGCCTGCAAGAAGCATGCACTCTCATCTGTGCATTTTTGCTCCATGTTTTAGAGGATCTTGTCCCAGTTGAGGAAGCTTGGGATTTTCCAGTCCTGCTGTTATTGGCCATCACATTCTACAAAAACAGATTTAGTAGTTTAACAAAAGGATAAAATTTGGTCAACGTCTTTTGTGGGTTTTTTGTTTTGTTTTATTTTCTTTTTATTGAATTTCACTTTATTATGCTGCACAGATACTGCTTACTTTTACACATTGAAAATTCCCAGCAACCCTGTGTCAAGCAAGATTATCAGTGCCATTTTTCCAACAACATCTGCTCACCTCATATCTCCTTGTCACATTTTGGTAATTCTTGTGTTATTTCAAACGTTTTCATTATTGTTATAATTGTTATAGTGATCTGTGATCAGTGATCTTTGATGTTAGAATTATAATTGTTTTGGCATTTTTTAGCAATAAACTATTTTTTAATTAAGGTATGTACATTGTGTTTTTAAATTTTTTTAAGTTTTTACTTTTATTGGATTTTTTATTGATTATTAACTATACTATTAACTATACTTAATCAACTATTAAGTATAGTTGATTTACAATGTCATGTTAGTTTCAGGTGTACAGAACAGTGATTCAGTTCTATATATATATATATATATATATATATGTAAATATTCTTTTTCAGATTCTTTTCCCTTATAAGTTATTACAAAATATTGAGAGTAGTTCCCTGTGTTATACAGTAGGTCCTTGTTGGTTTTATACTTTATATATAGTAGTGTGTAGAGTGATGGAAATCACTGCCACAGAACAGAATAAAGAAAAAAGAATGAAAGGAACTGAGGACATTTTTAGAGGTCTACATCTTTTGAATCATTTGTTTTCTTAATTGGTTCACGATTTATGTAGGTTATAAGAGTCCTATTTATTAGACCTTTTTAAGCCCAATATAAGATGTAATTTTAAATTGCCTTAAAAAAAGTTTGAGGCTCCCAAGAAACCTCAAGTTCATCAAAACATTTATGACTTTACAAATCTATATACATAAGCCAAAAAGACTCTACCTATATAAAAGGCTTCCCATGATTATAGTTTTTACATGGTCTTTTTTTCCCTTATGAAGAAATGCAGGTGGAAACTCAACCAATCTATATTTCTTCTTTATATGAATCATCATGAAAATGTGTGTTTTCATTTGAAACTATTATTATCAAAATCAGAACACATAGATCACATATTTAATATAGTCCTTTGTTGTTGTCTAATAAAAGATGGATAGGGGATTGATTTACAAGCTTTCTTAACTTCAGATTCGTTGCTTACCTCTACAGTCTGAATGTTTGTATCTCCCCAAAATCCATACCTTGAAATCCTAACCCACCAAAGTGATAGTATAATAGGTGGGGTCTTTGGGAGGTGATTAAGTCATGAATGTGGAATTCCCTCATTAGTGGAATTAGTGCCCTTATGAAAGAGATCTCACAGAGCTGCCCCCTTCCTACCATGTGAGAATATAATGAGAAGTCTGCAACCCAGAAGAGGGCCCTAACCCAATCATGCTGAAACCTGATCTCAAACTTCCAGTCTCCAAAACTGTGAGAAATAAATTTCTATTATTTATAAGCCACCCAGTCTATGATATTTTGTTATAGCAGTCCGACAGGACTAAGACACTTCCTCTGCCAAGAATTCATAAATAATTAATGAAGACCTATTTTGTTAATTATGTAAAGATTTGTTTTACTTGTGCTTTCTATTGCCATTTTTATGCAAAATAAATTGAAATAAGGATTAAGTGATTTCCAGTTAATCTGATCAATGTAGACTACCAAGCTTATTAACTCAGGTCAAAGAAGTAGATCCTGGTTGTCTGAATTGATCAAATGAGTAGATGGTGAACAAATTCCCTATGTCTTTTATACTGTGGAGATGAAGTTGAGCAATTTATACTAATTTTTCCTCCTCTTCTTGAAATACATAGTGAAATTTGTCTAACTATCTCTAAAGCCAAAATGGAAAGCTACTTAAATTAATAACATGTGTTTATATTTCTCAGTATTAAGGTACTGTGGATACAGAGTTGTGAAGCCACACTTCATAACCACATCAACGGAGGCTCACGTGGCACACACCTGTGGAATTTGGGACAACCTACATGCTTTCCATTCCGTATCATCTTCAAAGTCAAAAAGGACTCTCCCTGTACTATAAATGATTGGTCTCCTTTACAAAATGAAGAAAACCATGTTACTCTCCATAGTTAAAGAAAAAGGAATATTCATTTGGATAAACAAATAGAAAACTAAGAAACCTAAAAAGTTTAATGACTATATACCATTGGGAATGCAATTCTGTTTCACTGTGTTTTATTTGAACATCTCGACTACAAGGTCTTTTTTTTTTACCTCCATAACATAAGGAAATATTTATAGCATCCTGAACAACTGACCTGCAATTTCAACAGTCACTCAGCATGCATTCTCAATATTCACCTATTTAATTCACTCACACATTCATTCAAGAAATGGTACTATTCATGAAGCTAGGAACACAGTGATGAACAACACGAAATTCCTAACCTCAAGTTTTATTCTCTTCGGAGGAAGCAAAACAGCCAAACAACACATCTCAGTAAGCATAAAAAAATGATATAAAAGAAATATATGTACAGGGGACTATAGAAGCATAGAAAAGGGACTGAACCCATTTAGTGGTAGGGACCAGAGGAGGGGAGGTAACAGTTGATTTTGATTTTGAAGGATAAGTAGAAGAATAAGTAGGAGAGAGCTAAACATGTGAGGGAGAGAGTAGTCATTGCATGTGGTGATAATAGCATGAACAGAGCCCAGAAGAATAAGAGTGTATTTGAGGAATTACAATTAGTTCAATCTTGGAGAGGTAGGTAGGGAGCAGCACTTTATGTGCTGAGCAGGTTGAACTTTATTCTGAAGGTAATTTAGAGCCAATGTGCATTGGAATAATTGACAGGCTTTGACAGTGGACTGGGAGTGTAGGCTGAATGAGGGCACGGGGTCTAGGATGACTGGTAGCTTCTTCTATGGCAAACTGAGCAGTGGTGTTTCCTTTAATTGAGATGGTATACAGAGAGGAAGATCTTTGCAGGAGGGAATGACTTCAATTTTCAATGTGTTGCTTTAGAGATGTTGGAGGGTCATTCATGTGGAGATGTTATCCAAGAACATGTTTATACTAGTCGAAAGCTCAAGAATGAAATTGAAGCAGAAAATCAGCCTCATTCAAAGACCCAAGAAAGGATTCAATTTCAGAAAGCTAACTTAAGGGTGTCACAAATTCACATTTGATGCACAAAATTTCTCTCACGGGTCTGCATTTTATTTTATTGGAAGCCATTCCTTCAAAGTTCTCAGAAAAGTGGTAAGTTTGCAATAGTTCATTTAGGAGATTAATTTGTCCTAAATGTCCCCTGATGTTGCCAGGGGAAAGCCATTCTGAAAACACCTTCTTTTGAGAGTCTCCAGAATGGTGGTCCTTTGTAGTGCCAAGTATGGGGTAGAGGACTGGGAAGATGCACTGGGATACAGCAGACAATGAGACAGATAAGGTCCTGCTGTCAGGAAGCTTACGTTCTAGAGGGGAAATGGTGACAAAGCAAGTAAACGCAATTAGCAAGATGATTAACAATTATCAAATGAGGGAATAAGGGGAGGCATCTCTTGGAAGAGATGTTTAAGAAGAAACCTAAGTGTAAGAATGAGATAAGAATCACAAAGTAAGCGAGGAAAGAGCTCAGGCATATAAAGGGGATATTGGAAAGATGCTGAGCTGGTGGACCCTAGGACTCCCCAACAAGACTAAGCACTTACAACTTCATTCCCTGACATAATGTATGCACTGTGACAGAAAACTATACCTTTTGTAGAAATTAACAACAGCCAAACTGTTAAAGGCAGAAAATCCATCTTTTCTCCAACAGTTGACTATGCTATTTTAAGCATTGAGAAGAACCCTGTCAAGACTGGCGAAAATGTTTGGGAGCCTCAATTACATTGACCCACAAAAAAACTCCCTAATCAGAGTTACACATGGCACTTTCCCAGTTAGCATGACATTCTTAGAAACATTCTCCTCCAAGTCAGGTATTTTTCCAAAGAGGTTATCACTGAAAATTTCCCCACACTTGCCAAACCAAGGACTAATGACAGAAGTTTGGGTTTAGTTTTTGGGGGTTTTCCCATTATTTTTGCTCTGTAACATTCTTTAGTCTCTCAATTTCTTTACTCTCTCTAAATATCACTTATTATGTACTATGTGCATGTGTAATAGTACATGTGGTAGGCAGAACCCTAAGATGACCCTCCACAGTTTCAGACCCTTGATATACACACACAGTCTACCAGTTATTCAATCAAACTCCAATCTACATGCTGCTGCAATGAGATTTTGCAGATGTAATTAAGGACACAAATCATTAAATTTTAAGATAAAGGATTACCAAGGTGGCCTGATTTAATCACATGATACTGTTAAAAGCAAACAGTTTTCCCTGATTGACTGCAGAAAGAAAAGTAGTCAGAGATTCAAAGCGTAAGAAAGATTTGATGCATGGTTGCTGCCTGAAATGGCCATGTGTCAAGAAACTTGGAGAAACCCAGAGAGTTGAGAGTAATTTCTGACCAACATCTACAAGTAAAATTGAGAACTCAACAACCAGTGAACTTGATGAGGACTCCAACCCCAACCAACACCTTGATTGCAGCCCTGAGCAGAGAAACCATTGAAACCATGCCCAGATTTCTGACCTACAGAAACTGTGAGATATTAAACTGGTGATGTTGTAAGCCACTAAATTTATGCTGACTTGTTTTGCACCAATGGAAAACAAACACAGTGCAGAAGAAAAACAATAAAAAATGAGAATTCCATCTTCCTCTTTTTAGCAAGAAGTTTTGTCCATAGTTTGTCATCTTATGTGTAACAGAATTTAGATAATTTATAGTTAATACTTTTCTGGTGTTAATTTATTTGGTCTTTGGGCAGGACAGAGGTGCAGGATGGGAAAGACAGTACACTGTCTCTTCTTTTTAGAACTGAGTGACTATAACTTATGATAAAAGCCAGTTTGCCAAGAAAAAAATTTAAATGTAGCAAGAATATTTCAGAGAAGAGTACCAGCCTGCCCTAGTAGTACCAAATGTAAGGGAAAATAAAGAGAGACTAATTGGAGTTCATGAAGACAGAAAAGATACCTGCCTTGGGAATGAGTGTTTTTTTATTGACAGTAAAAGATCCAGCTGTGGGAAATTATGACAGTAACAGAGAAGCAGGTTAAACAAGTCTTTGTTGCCCTCAAAAATCCTTCCCCTGACGTAAATTGTGCTTCGTTTGTCCTTTCCATGCCATCACAGAAGGATTAAACCATATCATATTCTTAATGCCAGGAAACTTAGGACAAACCATTAGCAAGCCATTCCTTTAAAACCACTGCTATGTTTCCAGTCTTTACAATTTTATTTAACTTCCTGGAAAAAATAACATATACAAGTCTGCATCTTCCAAACTCCTATGTTTGGGCATTTTGAAATGTTTAAGTAAATGTTAGAATAGTTTTAATAAAAATGGGCCAAACTCACCTTCTTTTACCCACAGTATTTAAGAGTGTTTCTATATCACTATATCACTTAAAGAATTGTTCTGGAGAAAAAAAATTATATGTCAAAATATTTTCATATTTCAATGATATTTTTTATTTTATTTATTTTTTTTGCAGTACGTGGGCCTCTCACTGTTGTGGCCTCTCCTGTTGCAGAGCACAGACTCCGGACGCGCAGGCTCAGCGGCCATGGCTCATGGGCCTAGCCGCTCCGTGGCATGTGGGATCTTCCTGGACCGGGGCACGAACCCATGTCCCCTGCAATGGCAGGCAGACTCTCAACCACTGAACCACCAGGGAAGCCCCAATGATATTTTTTAAATAGTGATATGATAGTTCAATATATTGGATTATGTTATTTTAACTACCTATTCTTAGAACACAGATTAGCTAATGAATATATTTATGGATGCTGAGAGGATCCAGACCACCTGGCCTGTTTATCACTATGGCCTTGAACAGGTAAGGCAACTGAAGCCCAGGAAACATCAACAACTCTCCTATGATACCATGGTGGCAATGGCTGATGAAGAAAATATTTTTAGGTGAAAAATTGTGTTTAAAGAAGCAGAGTAAAATTTCTTACCTGTGTGTTCTGTTTACATTAAACACAACCTGTATCTGTTCCCAACAATTCAGCTTGGAGCAGGACTATATGGAAGGCAGTGACCTCACTCCCAAGTAGAAGAGAATCAGGCAGCAAGATTCCAGTTCCACCTGGAATCTATATCGGAGCAGCGTGGGCAAACATTTTCTGTAAATGGCCAGATAGTATATAGTTTTGGCTTCAAGGACCAAGAAACAAAAATATTATATAAATTACTTATTCAACAAGAGAGAAAACAAATGTCCATAAAGTTTTTATTGATGAAATTCAAAATACAGTAATAATTGAGTATATTTTTTGATAATATATGTCTACTAATGAAAAAAAAATGGAATTCTTCTCATTTCAGTTAATGAAGTTCAAGTTCACAGGTAAAAATTCTTCCTAGGTTGTGGGCCATAGTATATTCTCCCCTGTTTTTGAGTGTGGCACTGTATAGCACTATCCAAATGTCCTCCCATATAGCCCCAGGAAAATCTGTGCCAGATTTCTTAAGAGAGGAGGTGTAAGATGTAATATTCTTAGGGAAATAAGCCCTTATTAATATAAGGCTGATAAGCAAAAACAGCAGTTGTGGTACCACTGAAAGAGGTCACAGTCTAGCAAATTGAAAATGGAGCTGATGGGACAGCAAGAAGACCTTGACCATGTCAAGAATATATGCATGATCAAGGGGCTCTGGGAGAATGAGTCCTTGGCCCAGCCTCCTTTTGTGTAGATATTTTTAAGGCAAAACCTCTAAAATTGTTCTCATATTATACAATTGTCCTTTGATTGCCTTCCTCCAAGGCAGTGTGCCCTGGATGAGAAAGGTCACATATTCACATTTTTATACCAGTTATGTCTGTTCTCAAACTTTGAGTCTTTAATGCTGAGATTCTCCTGCTTGTCTCAAATCTTGTTCATTCCATCCTAATTCTTTAGAGGTGATCAGTTTTCTAAGAAAGAAAGAATTGGTTCACAAGGTCAGATATTTTTAAAGTTTTTTTGGAAATGAGGGTCAGAGAACAATGTGGGATTTGGGGGAAGAGGGAACCCAGACAGGGAATGTTCACTTACCAGGCACATATTTGCTGAATGGATGTTCCAGAACTCGTGTGTCATGCCATTAATGGACATGACACTGATGGGATGCAATAAATCTCCAGAGTCCAGTGGGGAGCTAATGTTGCAGTCCCAGAAAAGTTGCTAAATAAAAGTGTGGGAAGATTCTACAGATAAATTTTATTTCTAGCAGGAGTTGTTTTTTTACTGGAGTTGGTCAACACAATGCAACTGCCACTATCCTCATGAACAGTATTGGCTTTGAGGATACCTTTGGGATCCCTGAGTGATCACAGAACCTGTGTTCACTCAAGGCATTGGTTGCCAGGTATAGAATGTGAACGGAGCCCATAACTGACTCTGCATCACTTTCTCTGTCTCCCTCGTCATAAACCTAACACATTCTTCTACCATATGAAACTGGGAAGGCTTTGTCAAGAATGAAAGGTATAAGAATTCACCTGACTAGCAACTAACAGATTGTTAGCCTGCTGAAATTTCATGGAGATGGTCAAAAGACACCAGACTCATAGATCAAAGAGAAAAACCTTTATTACTCAAGGCACAGAAAGGAGGATGGGCTTCACACTTTCCCATGTGGATGCTGCATACACAGTAATTTTGCACCATAGGTGAGCAACCCTTTACTTATGAAACCCCATTTTTTTTATAACAAGCTGCAGGCAAACTGTTCGACCATTGCTCCAGAGGAAAACATTGCCCATATTAAACTGAACAGTAAGCAAATCTGCCTTCTGCTCCAGAGAGAGAAGCTCTCTCTATCTTGTAAGGCTATTTGTTCTACAGACATCTTTGAAAAGGTCACCTGGGATGACGAAAAGATCATCAGCGTCTCTGTTTGCAAGACATGCAGAAATATAAGGGACCCATGGAGAATTGTCTCCCAACAGACCCAGACTTGCTTAAATTAAGCAATGTTCCATTTATTCCTTAACTGAACTTCCAGATAATAAATAAATTGTATCTAACTAGTTCTTGCTTTCCCCCTACTTCTAATCACACCGACATTAGTTGATCAGTCAGAAGGTGAGCAATCATTTACTGAACATCACTTTAAGACGTGTCTTTATTCCTACACAGCTCAAAGTCTTTAGGAGAAATGTTGAGTGAGTCATGACTTCTAACCACTCCAAAACAAGGGTACCTGAGCCAAGCTACTCTGACTTCTTGGATTCAATTTTTGCTTACATCTTATATGTCACTGAGTGCTTATCACTGACAAGCACTCAGTGACATAGCCTCACATAACAGAGAATGTTGAGAAATGAGTCCATTGCCTGGAATAATACTAGGGTTATGATACTAAGGAAGAAAATGAATATGAATATGGTGTGCAATTAACACACAAGAAGGAAATTTTTAAAAGCTGACAGGATGATACATTTTGGGGAAATTATTCTGCTGGTACAATACTAGTTTTCCCCCAAATAGGAATTGGGTATTCTTGTTGTGTTAGATAATTATTTAACCAAACCACCAGAAGATAGAAAATTAGGTTAGATCATGCTTACTCATTCCATTAAACAGAAAAAAAAAATTAATCTTACTTCAGCATTTTCACATGCCATTATGTGGTAGCTGTCATGTAGTGTAATTTGAGAGTATAAGCAATTGCTTTAAAATTAAAGCAAGACCAATATTTTTATAGATTATACTTTGTTTAGTGTTATTATAACTCAGTGGCTATATTTCCCTTTGCTGTATAATATATCCTTGTTGCTTATCTATCTTATGCATGGTAGTTTGTATCTCTTAATCCCATACCCCTATCATGCCCTTCCCCCTTCCCTTTCCTCACTGGTAACCACTCATTTGTTCTCTATATATATGAGTCTGTTTCTGTTATTTTATACACATTCATTTTATTTTTTAGATTCCACATATAAGTGATAACATGGAGTATTTGTCTTTCTCTGTCTGACTTACTTCACTAAGCATAATACTCTCTGGGTCCTTCCACATTGTTTCAAGTGGCAGAATTTCATTCTTTTATGGCTGAGTAGTATTGCATTGTATATATGTATATATACCACATTTTCTTTATCCATTCATCTGTTGATAGACACTTAGATTACTGGTTATGGTAAATAATACTGCTATGAACATTGAGACATATGTATCCTTTTGAATGAGTGTTTTCACTTTCTTTGGATATATTCCCAGAAGTGGTATTGATGGACCATATGGTAGTTCTATTTTTACTTTTTTGAGGACCCTCCATGCTGTTTTCCACAGTGGCTGCACCAGTTTACACTCCCATCAACAATGTACGAAGATTCTTTTTTCTCCACATCTTTGCCAAACATTCTGTATTTTCACCAATGAACTGGAGAAGATAAATACCTTCTTCTCTCCTTATTATCTATATCATTCAGATGAGAAACAAAAACAGAGACTTAGGGAAAACAATCAAGCATATAAGTTTGAGATGGTTCCAGGACCTAACCTGAGCCTTTGGTTCCATATTGATTGTTCTTTCCTTTCCATCACCCATTCATTGCATGCTGTCCTTCAGCCTCTCAACAAAAATCTAAAATTGTTTTCTCCCTCTGATGAAAAATAAGTCTTCCTCATAGAATTGTGTCTTGATTGGTTTTGAAATTGCACATTGCTTTGTTAGTGACCTGAGAATAGAAATTAACTTTGTCTTTGGGGGTTCAAAGATTGGGGATACCACCAGGACCTTCCTGACTGAAATGACCACTATCAGGACAATCTATTACTCAATTTAAATAATTACTGGGGTGGTAGACAGTCTAATAAAAGTTGAATTTTTCCCTTCAGAAATTCAGCATGTATAACTCTGGTAGAGGAGGTGGCAAATTTGTGCCTTGATTATTATTGTCAGAGAATCCACTGACAGAAATTCTTATTGATGGGCTGGATAGTTTGAGACCACAAGGAAATGAGAGAAAATGATGATTTATTAACAGAAAAATTTCAGAAAGAAAGGGATAAGTTCAAGTATCTGTTATGTGGAATAAAATAATGGTATTTGAGAAATAGTCATCAAAGTTACTATGCTTAACTTTATCAGACAAAGGCCAAAGGGATTGACTATGTAAATTTCATTCTTGATGGGGGCCAGTTGGACTGAAGTCTTTTGGGAAAATGGAGGACTGGGGAAAATAATACATTTTTGTCAAATTTAGAATTGAGACTGACAAATTTGACTGTAATTTGAGGGGGAGGCACTTAGATATTCAGATGTGCAAGTGAAAAAATAATGTGGGGTCACAGTTGATTCAAGTTTTTAGAAATAAAGTGTAGAATTACACTTATGCAACACATGAATGTTTGTAAAGATCTGTGGATAAATGCACTTTGATGTGAGTCAATTACATTTATTCTAACAATTATTCCAGTGCAATTAAGAATTCTTAACAATTAAGAATCAGATGTAAGACATAATAAAATGAACATTCAGGTAATGCTGGATGTGTGTGTTCAGAAACTTGAACTGTATATGTTTCTTAAGACCTTTATAAATAGAGTTGTTGTACTAAATTAGATCTTCTCTCAGATGCATTGGACAGAAGCACATACAACTCCTGAATTTTCCTGAACTGGTAGAAGCACTTGTAGCTGCTGAAGAAAAGACAGTGTGGGGTACTCTGTACTAAGATCCCAAAGACTTGACTTTGAATTCAGGCTCTCCCATCTGTTAGATAGGTGCCTTTGCACCAGTTAATAAAACTCCCTGAGTTTAAATTTCTTTATCGTTTTACCTAGATAGCATGTATCACTAAAGGGTACTGATGTGATAATTAAAGGAGATCATTTCCCTAAGTAAAAAGTGTTGGCAGGCAATAAGCTCTATATCAGCCAGAGTTCCAGGAAACAAATGGTAAACTCCAACAGGGTCACTGGGAAAAGTTAAATGAAGTGACTACTTACAAACAGTGGGCAGGGTTAAAAGAAATAAAAAAAGAACACTGAAACACCCCAAGCAAGAAAAATGAGGAGCTAGAACTGAAGTAGGAAGTAAGGACGCAGTTTTCAGAACCCAGAAAGCTGTAGCTTCCATCATAGGTATAGAAGTGACTGCTTGCCTAGAAACTGGTGGCCTGCAGTAAAAGTGAGAAAACAGTATTTTCCTGCTTCCCAGCAGGAAGATGGCTGAGGGAATCGGCATCCCATGCTCTCTTCTACCATCTTTAGATTCCTCATTGGAAACTCCCATTGGCTGAGCTCATCCAGAAATCAGAAAGCAAGGGTGCTCAGGGCTTACTCATCACAGAAGTCACAGGAGGAGAAGAAAGAGAAGTAAATTATAGTTGCTGACCCAATTCTAAAGAAATTTTGTTGCCCCCAGCTCATAGATACTATTAGGATCGGAGTCCACCATTAAATGGAGGAAAGTAAATAGGCTATACAATATGGCTGTCATTGTGTCTCCAACACAGCCAGCCACCTTGCTTGTGTCACATACACACTTCAAACTCAGGAATTTGGAAACAGAGGCAACTGTATACAAACATAGAGAAGAGCAGGAGGTAGAGGAGTATTTGGTAGGGCCCACCTTCTCTTGGGTGCAATCCCATATTTTAAGGAGGCAAGACCTGTACAATTATGAAATTTGATGATTGATTAGCAACTTGTCAATGGAGCAAACTCCATGACTTTTTGTGTATTGTTTGTTTTGTATCATAGGTTTGTTTTTCCAATTATAGCTTCCATTTCTTGAGTACTTAACTATGTGCCAGGCAATAAGCAATCTATGTATTTTTTCCTTAATCCTCATAAAACCATATTAAGTACAATTAAGACAATTTCAAAATAAAATGCACTTGACTGACCTTAAAGCCATACGCTTCACTTGAATGTTGTTGGACTGAATCAAGTCACAAGTAAATTATCAGCCTCCCCACCCACACCCACAAAAGATTTATTTTAACAGAAGAGACAGTGAGTTTCATTGCAAAATGTACCTCAAATCTACTCTTTCCACAAAGCCAATGTCATCACACCAGACTGTAGTTGCAAGAATCTTTCTTTTTTCATTCCTTGATTCATTTTACTTATGAAGCATTAACTGAACACTGATCCTGTGCCAGGAGATGTTGGTCCCTGGGGTCCCTGGGGCATAAAGATAAACATGTCTCAAGCCCCGTTTATAGAGGGGCGCAAACCTGAAAGTGCATGCACAAATGTGTGGTATTTAAGTCCGTGTTGGGGCATGCCCAGAGGTTATTCCTTACATCCCCACCCCCTCACTCCCACACACAAATGTGGTGTTGTGAACTGAGCTCTATGTTGTCTTAAATTTCGCATCACACATTATATTCAGACTCTTTTTGTTGCAAGTAATGAAAGTCCTATGCAAATTATCACAAGCTTAAAAGAGGAATTCACAGCTCCTGTAGCTGGGAATACCACTGATATAACTCATGAGATGGAAGGGGGACATGCAGAAATTGAGACTCTTTTCAGCTTCCACCTCCTTACTCTGGTTTTTATTGGTTTCTTTCTGTAGGCAGGTCCTCCCCATCTAGCTGGAAACATGCTTGCCAGCAACCCAGTTTCACATCCTCCTAAATGAAAAAGATAGTTTCTCTTTACATGTTGATATGTTAACTGGAAAAAAAAATCACTCTAGTTGGCCTTACAAGGGACATATGGCAACCCCTAGACTATTTGGGCAAGGTCTGTATGACCTGTGGACAAGAGACCCACAGGAGGTTGAGAGGCAAGGCAGAATGGACTTGTCAGGGCTTATGACCAGAAGAAAGATGCAGATATTCTGAGAACACAGTCCACTAGGATCACTCAATGTCTGAAAGCCATTATACTATATAAATGTTTTTGCAAAATGAAACGTTATACATTAGGCCATCATGACTCACATTTTGTCCACTGTACAAAAGTCTAGAAATGGTAGAAACTAGAAAGATTGAAAACCTATTTTAGGGATAAAATATACTAAGTAGGAGGGCATGATCTATTTCCATTCTTGTTCAAATCACTTCTATAAGAAGGAGTATATATGTTTTTACTCTTGTCTGGTTCCACTACAGTCTGGCATGTAAACTATGCCACATCTTATATATTGTGAACCAGAGGCCCTGCTCTTTTTTATTACCTTAGACTTTGAGAAATCAGCAATCACAAGTGCCTCTATTATTTTTCTCTGTTCAAAACTCTGTACACTATGCCTAAGGAATCCAGTTTGGGATATATCCCTACAAGCCACAGGTTCTTTCCTGCCAGAGGATCAAGAAGAGGAGGGTGGGGGGTGAGAGGTGATCAAGGGACAGGATTGGTGGTGACAGAGCTTAGAGCAATCACAACTTTCTCTTCACCATTTAGTTTTCTGTTTTCTTTCCCTGTGCAGATCTATCTCCACTACTACTTATGTTAAAGAAACACAAAGGTACTCATGATTTCCTTGAATAGTTTTTAATGTGAATTAGCTCATTAATAAATCATCTGTCTTTCCTTTCTCCCTCTATCATTACATAACTTATGCAGCACATGAAACAAAATAGAAACATTTGTGTAGACATGACAATCATTTATGCTTTATTTCTCACATAAGTGTAGTTATCCCATTTTTATCATCAAAAATGTATCATATTGAGAGCAAAAAGAAAGAGGAAAAGAAAGAATGTAAATGAGGGGAGGTGTGTCCTTTCTCATTTGCATTTATGGATCTCATCATCCTCATCACCCTACCAAACCTTGGTTTATGTAACCATTTTCTAATGCCAGCATTTTCTACTTTCTAATGATAAATATTCATCTCCTATCTTCTGACCTCTTCTAATCTGCCCCCTTGCAACTAGGGAGACCTAGGGCAGAAACTATGAATGACTTTTTATGTAATTTAATAAAGAATCCAGGAACACTTTGGAGGAGTCCAGAATTCATTGAAACTAACAGTATTTGCAGATTTGAGTTCTATTTCAGTATAATCCATATTCTTTGGAATATCTTAAACCTAGTCTAATTTTTTGCACTGTAAAGGCCTTGTTCACCAGAGAAAGTACTGTATAATAAATAGCAAGGAAAGAGTACAGGGCACATGTGCAGTCATAATTCAGAAAAGAGAAATCACACTATTGTAACAGCACAAATGAGGTCATTGTTGTGCCAGGGCCGTAAGAGTCAGCATGCTCAAGGTGATAGCCACCAGCCCTTGATCAGCAATTTCCAGTTAGTCAGACTCATGGCCAAGGACAGAGGGCAAACCATGAAACACATATCAGCAATAAGTCAGGAGCAGAATAATGGAAAACTTAAAAAAAAAAAAAACTCTACTTGGAAACCAGAGATAAAACCAGGAACACAGGTCACAGTTGAGAGAAATGAAGCTAAACGTGGAGAAACCATGGAGGAGCTGAGTCACAGACCAAAGAACAAAAGCCAGGGCACAGAGCATGGAACACCATGACTCAGCCATCCTCTGGAAAATGAGCAAGGAAAGAGCTGCCCTTGGGAGGTGCTGTATAGCTCTGCTTCTGAGTCTTAACTTAGCAGTGACCTGGGGCTGCTTTTGGACCTGCCATCTGATACTTGAGAGTCTAGTGGACACAAGGACCCCCAGGAGAAGTAGCTTTAAAAGAATTCAGATCCCACCAAAAGAAGGAGGGCTATTATTCCAAAATGTGTTCATGTAATAAAGAAATAAAATCTGAGAGCAGACATTGTATGCTTTCTAATCTTTTCAATTTAAAGTATGTCTATGGCCCAGAATGTGGTCTATCTTGGTGAATGTTCCATGTGAGCTTGAGAAAAAAATATGTGTATTCTGCTGATTTTGGATGAAGTAGTCTATAGATATCCATTATACCCAGTTGATTGGTGGTGTTGAGTTCAACTATGTTGAAGGAAGGAAGGGAGGGAGGAAGAAGGAAGGAGGGAGAGAGGGAGGAAGGAAGGAAGAAATTGAGGGGGCAGATGGGGCCAGATGGTAGCGAACTAGACTGCCAGGCTGAGGACTTAAGTGAGCAAATTCACACCCTGAAGTTTCTTTGGGAGAGTAGAATAACCTCATATAAGCATAATTGTGTACATTAAAAAAGAGATTTTCTGTTGTACTCTGAACCTCATTTACATTTAAAATGTCTGATTTAATTGTTGCACAGTAATATTTAAAAATCTCATAACATAGTAGAATTCATAAATCCTATAAAATGCTATGATAATGAAAAGCTAAAACAATTGGTAAAGAAAATAATCTTTTTCCAAAATTTCCCAAACTTGCTTCCTCAAGTTATTATGTATTAATAAATATATAATTAATAATTAAAATATATTCTTATACATATGTATGTGGATGTGTATTCCAGTAAGTTTAAGAAACACTAGGAAAATACTTAACAGATTTCTTTTCTTCAGAACTAATGTTATTTACATCTCCCAAAATGGGATCTATTTACATCCTTCTCCCAAATTGTTTGACCCTGTACAATTTGTTCTTGAAATACCTGGAGACATCTTTCCTGGAGCTAGTATTCATTGAAACATCAGTTTGAAAGATTCCATTTTAGTTTACTGGTTTGTTCCTAAGAAACCAAGCAGTTTGACTGATTCTGTTCACTGAATGGGACCATTTGGAATAAAGGAAGCATTCAGGGGCAGAATCCACCATCTCAAAATTGCCAAAATCTTGGTATTTTTCCTCAGAAAATGGTTCATGCATAGTACATAAAATGTCTTGTGGAGGGAATGATTTCTTGCTTTCAGGATTCTGAAGGCACATCAGGATCTTTTGTCCTCTTGTTGTAATTACTTTCAAATTCCATTTTAAAAGCTACTTCTTAACAGGTGGCCACATAAGTTTATGTACCTTATGCAATGAGTATATTTTCAGACACTGAAAAATCAAGAACTGTGATATAAGCCTTGGACTGCATCTTGGTTTTCTTTTAACCTCAGTCATGAATCAATGAATTGTGCTGATCCTTGAAATCCAGATTTACAAAATGGGTTTAATAATCCCTATTATTCCGCTAAAGTGAGTCAAGGAGGTGAACGTTTCTGTAAACTGTTTAGCTCTTTGCAGACGTAAATGGTACCAACCAGTAACTTTTGTTATAAACAATACATTTAGCACCCTTATTAAACTGAGTAGCTTAATCATTGAAATAGTTTATTCACCTAAAATTGCATACTCTTTGGGTGTATATCTACATCAAAACCAAGGTCACATAAATAAGAAAGATATAAGTCAAAATCCCCATAGATTGTCAATTGAACTTAAGTCACATTGTGTAGACCTGCTTAGGTATCAGGACAACTCGTGCATTTACCTATAAACTCTTGAATAAAAAAAAAAAAAAAAAAACCAGGAAAATTTCCCCTTAAGGTTGCATTATTCACATCATCTCATAAATATTTCATGTAACTGATTCACTTATGCTGTTAGTTCTAATTTCTTGTCGACCTCATCCCTCTATAAAACCGTGACTGGGAATAAAGGGAGAGGATTGGATATAATGTCTGTGACACAAAATATGGACTCATATTTGACCTAGACACAGATTCTGAGTATTTTTATATTACTCTGCAAATTAAAAGCATGCTGTTGACGCACATAGTTAATAAATCAACATGAAATATTGGATTCCTTCCCTAGTTGTCCTCTTTATCAGGGTTTCTAATAGAAATTCCCATATTCCAAACTCAGCTCATTGAGACCTCAAATCTGAACTTAATCATTGAACTATAGCCATTGTTAAAAATGTCACAGGTGAATGTTAAAAACTGGTACTAGAAGAAAGATCTGTTCCCCAGGCACTTTTATCTGATTTCTAAAAATGTACTTGATGGGTTTTTGGGTTTTGTTTTGCCTTTTCAGATGACTCTTGAGAAAGAAAAACTGTCAACATTTACAGCAAGAATTTAAAAACAAACTGAACAAGACACCAACACAGGGTCTGAACCTACTCATTGGCTAAAAAAGTAAACCATTCCTCCCCTCCCCACCAAAAATGAGTAATTAGAAAATAAGTTTCAATCAAAACTTAATCTATATGTTTTCTAAAGCTAGGAAAATAAAACAAAACGAGAAGATCCAAATATTTTGCAAACACAATCTAGACAGTTCATTTGCTTCAAGTCCCTGATTTATAGACATTATAAACAATTGGGCAAAGCAATAGACTGCTGGAGCTTCTTCAAAAGAATGATGCAAATAGCAGGAAGAAAATTAATAAGCAACAGATGGACACATGAGCATTCTGTGTAACTGGCTGTGAGTACAGCATGTGCTGTTTTGTTTGTGCATGTGTCTCTTTGACACATGCAGTATTTGTATCTGTAGATATCATACAAAAAATCACCATCACCAAAGAGGCTTGGATTTTATCAGAACTATAATTTTAACAGAAGTGAGAAAGACAAGTACTCAGAGTGAGAAAATATATATTTCCTCTCAACAGAATACCCCATTTCCTCCAAAAACAAACAACTTATGGATAAGAAAAAACAATGGTTTGCCAAAGAATCAACTGATGCCTGCAGTCATGAGGTAGTTTTTAAATGTGCAAATCAGTTCCATCCACGGGTTCACCTTTGTTTCAAAGCATTTGTTTCTGATGTATTGAGGGGAATTTTCCAAATGAAAGTCTTCTTAATGACTGGGAATACGTTATACCTCCACTCTCTGTCCAAACTTTCACCTTTTCCACGTCCAGTTGCTTATAAAAGTGATATAGAACTAAGAGAGATGCAGCTTAGGTTGAAAAAATAATCAGATTGAATATTCTTGTCTCCATTTTAAAAAAGGTTGAAGACTGTTGTCTTTTTATTCTTCATTCATAAATTCTAAAAAATACACAGTAAGTGCCAACTGGGCACAAGGTACCTGGAGCTGAGGGCATAAGTATCAGTTCCTATTTTCACAGAATTTGCAATCCAGCTAATAAAACCTAAAGATAAAAATATATTGAATAGACATAAAAATATGAATTAACATTTATTTAAAATACATATATATATATATAATGTATACATATTCAATAAATTAGTCTGACATCCATCTACCAAATAGTCTTACTAATTCATTTAATGTACTCTTTCAAATATTTATACATTATTTACTCAGCAGGCATGTATTCATATCCCATGCCCAGATGCCACCATCTTCAAACCTAAGGTAGATCTAAAGAGGAAAAAGTATCATTGCTTTGAAAAGTTCAAAGTCAACTAAGTGAGACAGACAGGCAAACATTTACTAACACAATGTGGTAAGTACCAAGCACATAGTAGCTATTGAAAAGGAAACACGTTCTTGCTGTAACAAGTGAGACCAAAGAGCTATGTGGCTACAGAGGACTTGACTAATTCTGCCTGATAGGGCTGGGAAAGTTTCCCCAGGGGAAGTGGTATCTAACTTGAGTTTTAAGGGATGAATACACATTTCCCAGATGACCAAGAGTACAAAGGCTGTTCTGGGAAGAGGCAAGATCACAAGTAAAGGCAAGAAAACCCCACAAAAAATGTGTTGAATAATCACTCATGCCCAATCTCAAATTTTCTTTGTGTGAAATTCTACTTCAGATGGATTTACTCTGTGCACTGTGTGCTCAGGGACTTTTGGTTACTGCACACATGAATTTAAGGTTCTTCCTACTGTAGATAATTAGAGAAATAGGAAACTAGAAGTTGGGGAGATGAAGCAGCAATAAATCATGAGGCAGATAAAAAAAGAGAGGCAATGCAGTAAAACTGTAGGAGACAGAAAGGAAGCAGTGGGAGGGCTAATACCAAACCTTGCAACTGCACTTTTTGGCTTATGGGTGGAAACATCCCTGAGGATATGGATGGAGAGGGACTTTGTTATGCAGTAATCATGTTCAAAATTGGCACCACTCAGCCCTGAATTGGGAAATGGAGGTTGAGAAATAAGGACCACCCCAAGTTTGTTTTCCAGTTCAGGCATGCATGTGAATGTCTGTGGAAATATGGTGAAACCAATGGTGAAGAAAGGTAATTTCAAGTCATAAAATCAGGAAGGCCTTGGAGATGTAGATGGCAGACAGACACAGGAAAACTTCTGCACTCTGTGTTAACAGCATCAAACTAAACAAGTTCATAATGATTATATTATGAGAGAAGAAATATTGAAAAGTTACCGGTGATCAATATGTACCCATCCAATGCTATTAATTATGAAATGAAGGTACATACAGTGGTACCTTAGTGGTTGTTTTTATGGTTCTACTTTAATAAACATAAACTATACTCATCAGAATTTTGATTCTCATGATCTCATTTCACATAAGGTTTATAGAAATCTAACCCTAGATATTGAGAAAGAGACTACTGTATTATTTTCAACTAAACCCACCACATCCCATTTGGCTATATACAGAAGACCTCAGGGGAACAGCAAGAAGTAAGTTTGGTAAAGTGAAACCAAAGAGTTTGAAATTTATCTCATAAGCAGTAAAATATCAAGAAAAAATTTTAGGTAACTCTGCCTTGAAAATAATTGTTTATTACTGCCTACTCATCTTCATATTGAAGGTTTTCATACAATGCTTTTAACTTATGTTGAGTCTTCCTCAGAATGCAATAGAAATTTTATATTTTATTGAGAACATATGCATTAAGGAAAGTGATATTACATGTGTATGAATAAAAAATAACCAATTTTCTAAGTTTAAGCATATAAATTCTTCAGCCTGAAATGTGATCTACTTTGGGGTTCCTTAGTTGGAAAAAAAAGTCTTTTTTAACTGCATGCATTACTTCTTGGACAAATAGAATTAGGCAGTCTTATTTGCCAAAGATTCAAGATCTCACTCCTTACTCACAAGTGCACTTAATAGATAGAAGGGAGTTGCATTCTGGCACTAGATACCAGTCATATGTAAACCATATACAGTAGTGATCTTCCTAGTGCCAGAAAAGCTCAAAACCACGTGAAATCAATTAACACTATGATGATGTTCTCTTCCCATTTGTTCTGTAGCCATTAGACACTGTGATCTTTAAAGTAGTTTTCCCCCTCTGTGCTGCTAAATGAATCAAATTCTGCACGAAAGTAATCTATTTGTTTAATTCTCTTTCTGATTGTTGAAAGAAAACAAAATGTACTGGTTTATTCCTTTGGTAGTAATAGTAATTAATATTAATATTACTAATTAATTTCTAGACTGTCCATTTAAAAATATGCTTACATGTTTATTGTGTGTCTTCTTCAGTAACTAAACTACCCAGACTCTAAGCAAGAACTCTAAGCACTCTCAAACTGAGTAATTCCAGGTGAGTTTAATAAAAGAACTATTTCCAAAGATGTAGACAGAACCAAAACTGGTAGTGGACTGACCCATGAGTAATGAGAGTGGGGAGCTCTCACCACTCTCAGAGCTAAAGAAAGAAGAGTAAAGTGAGGTTCCCAGAACCCAGAAAGGTGACTGTATATAACAGGAGCTGTGGTCTTTGGTAAAGGAAGCAGTCAAGCCACAGTGACCCAGCAAGTCATAAGCTAGCAGAGTAAATAGACCACTTTCATGCCTCTGTCTCCCTCTCTGGCCCAAAGCAAACTGAAGCAGGAAGACAAGGAAACTTTTTGATACAGTCCATACTGGTCAGCCTCAGTGGTGAAGCAGGGAGGTGAAGGGTGAAGAATGGATCTGGAGGGGTAAAGAGAAGTTATCTATTGCAAAGCTCCATGAGAGTGGAGATAAAGTGTCTTGCTGGCTGTTGATCCCAGAACCTAGTCATTACTTGGCTATATCAATTTCCTAGGGATTCTGTAACAAATTACCACAAACTGGTGACTTAAAACAACAGAAATGTATCTTCTCGTGGCTCTTGAGGCTAGAAGATTGAAATCAAGATGTTGGTGGGGTTATGCTCTCTCTGAAGCCTCTAATAGAGAATCTTCCCTTGCTTCTTCCTAGCTTCTAGTGGTGGTTCTTGATCCTTGCATTCCTTGCCTTGAGGCAGTATAACTCCAATCTCTGCCTCCATCATCACACAGAATTGTTCTCTCTGTGTGAGTCTGAATCCAAATTTCCTTCTTCTTATAAGGACATCAGAAATTTTGGATTTGTTGTCTACTCTACCCTGGTATGACCATCTAAACTTAACTGATTATATCTGCAACAGCCCTATTTCCAAATCAGTTCACATTTCTAAGATACTGGGAGATAGGATTTCAGCATATCTTTTAGAAGGATACAATTCAATCCATTCCATTAGTAGACATCAAGAAATTTATGGAATAAATGGCACAGTATACCATACAATATACAATAAGCAAGGTTTTTTTAACAAAGTTTATTGCACATTTGCTATGCCACAGTTGCTTTGCTATGCTAAGGTACAAAGGTAGGGATGTATACAGCATATTGTCTCCTCCATGAAACTCAGATTCTAGTAGAGGAAATAGATACAAAAAACAAAAAATCTACAAACAATAAATGCTGGAGAGGGTGTGGAGGAAAGGGAACCCTCTTGCACTGCTGGTGGAAATGTAAATCGATACAGCCACTATGGAGAACAGTATGGACGTTCCTTAAGAAACTAAAAACAGAACTACTATATGACCCAGCAATCCCACTACTGGGCATATACCCTGAGAAAACCATAATTCAAAAAGACACATGCACCCCACTGTTCACTGCAGCACTATTTACAATAGCCAGGACATGGAAGGAACCTAAATGTCCATCGACAGATGAATGGATAAAGAAGATGTGGTACATATATACAATGGAATATTACTCAGCCATAGAAAGGAATGAAATTGGGTCATTTGTAGAGATGTGAATGGACCTAGAGACTGTCATACAGAGTGAAGTAAGTCAAAGAGAAAAACAAATATCATATATTAATGCATATATGTGGAATCTAGAAAAATGGTACAGATGAACCTATTTGCCAGAAAGGAGTAGAGATGCAGATGTAGAGAACAGAGGTGTGGACATGGGGAAGTGGGGGTGGTTTCCACAGAATACTTTGTTCAAAATCAATAAAAGCCCAACATAAAACATGGCTTTGTGCTGGTTGACATCTACTTGGGTCCTTTTCCCTCCCAGCCTCTATCTGTAATGTTCCCTAAAGAGATTCTGGGTAACTCTCCCCCAGAGCACTGCCTTATAAGAGTCTTTCCCATATATGAAAGAAAAAAATGAGGCACAGAAAGGTGAAGGACTCCAACATCACAAAGGTGGTACATAGCAAATAAACATTTCTTCCTTGCTTTTTCATCTCCTAAATTTGTCTTCTCATCCTTGACTCATTTTGTAGATCTACAGAATGACTTCCCAGGGGAGGAAAACAGAAAATGGCACCAAATAACTGAAAACTGATTTACTTCCCTTTTCTTTCATTTCAAGAAAGCAAAACACCTGGCTGTGCAATGCAATCCCTTTGAAACTGACATATAATCACAGAATATTTAATTATGGCCCACTTCCTGATGTATGTATCAGTTTTATGTGAAGAGATTTGCAGCAATTAAATTTCTCAGATTACCATTTTTCAGAAAGTTCTCCATGTGCGTCAATGGCAGGGGATCCATTACCAAACCTGTCTTGTTTCCTTAGTGAGTCAGTCTCTCAAAGCTTATATTGCAGTCATTGTTTGTATTAGTAAAGTAATTAATCCCTAAAATAAGAAGAACAACTACATACAGTCTCTGAAATTCCTAGCCGAAAAAGTCATTTCAAATGGCTTGCTTCCCTAAGTATTGCTTAATACTACCTAATCATGACTAGCACTGTACGAAAATATAGAACACACGGCAGAAGACTATGGCAACAGTGGAACTTGGGAAGATATGTGTATTGGAAGAAAATAATATAATGCTGGTGAGCAATGAAAAGAATAATCTTGGGAAAAAAAGGAACATATAAGAGTTTGGTGTATTGTGCTTTTCCAAACGTATGGCTTTATTTAGCAAACTTGGGACAGTCTATTTTTTCCATTATTATTACTTATGTGTCAGCAAGCATCACTTGGCCTTCTCCCTCTTAGGCCTGACGCTGAGTCAATGTTTAGCATCCAAACCACACATAAACTATTTTTCCCTTAGAAAGTGCTCATCTGATGACTTAATAAAAGTACTTTAATGGTTGGAAAGAAAAAAAAGTGTTTGTCTTGTTCTTTGAGATTGAAAGCTGCTTAAGATTTCTAGAAAATACTGAAGTCAGTGACATCCAAAAAGGAGAGTTTGGGGATGAGATCTCTCTACCTCTATGTTATTCTTACCATTCCCATACCTGGAAGCTGGAGTGATACAGCCAGATGCAGAACAGAAATTACTACAGGAAGTGTGGCACAGGTGGCCAATTCTTACAGGATGCTGACTGCTGACTTCTAGGTGACTTTCTGCACATTGGACTTTGCATTTACCAAATTGTCCAAGGTCAAGACAGTTGACCACTGACTCTAGTCAAACCAGGCAATTTCAGTAAAAACAAAGCAATAAAGAGTGAAAAACTATAGCATTGAAGCCATGAGTAATAACAATAGCACCACCAGTAATAATAACAGCAGATATTTTTAACATTTACCATATTCCAGCCACTAAGCTAAGCACTGCATGCATTGTTTTCCTCACTCTCACAACAACCCCTTCGTTGTTGTTTTGCAGATGTGGAAAATGAAGCTTAGGAAAGTTAGGTAATTCATCCAAGTTCACAAAGCTAGTAAATCACAGAGTCAATATGAGGAGTCTGTTTTCCCCCCATCTCCCAAATCCAGCACTCTGTTTGTAATCAGTACAAAATACCACTTCCATCTCTGAAGAGAAGAAGCTGGACCAGATAGCCAGTCTGTAAATTCCAGGTGAACTCCTTCAAGCTTTTGATTTCACACCAAAAAATTGTCTTCAAAATCTCTAGTAGAAGAGAAATAGTATATCATTTCCCAGAATGCATGAGAACACAGTCAGCAACAGCAATTTTCCCAATCCCATTTCTCAAAGCATCCTGTTCATCTGTATCCCATGCTCCAACTGAACAATTTCTGAGGCCTTTTCACCTTTCTGACTTTGTATTCACTGACATGTTTTTCCTATTCTCACTACCCTCTCCCTTCTTGCACCTATACCTATCAAAATCCAAACTAGACTATAATTTTCAGATTAAATATCACTTTCTCTACAAAGCTTTCTCATTAGATGACATCTGCTGGATACACAATTTCCAATTGCCAACCACATACATCCTGTGAGATGTTCTACATTTCTTCCTTATACACCACACAAGTAGGGGCCACACATACAAAAGGCACAAAACTATCTAACACCTCTGTGTGCCTATTATGGAGGTGGCTTACTTCTCTCTCATCCCTCACCCATAACCTCACATAAATTTTATCAAGTACAGCCAATGAGGTCATAATGCACTGCTCATTTGCAACAGTTTTTAAAGCATAAAAAAATAAAGTGTAACATCATTCATGGATGCTCCATAACTGTGAATCCTCATACAAATAAAAAAATGCACAATTTCAGGAAAACGTTGCTGGGAAATAATTCTGTCAAAAAATTCTGAAACAGTAGCACATCCAGAGATATGTGTGAATAATCATTTTGGTGACATGTTACAGTCATACTTCTAGTACTTCTGGTACTTTATACTTTTGAGATTGTGTTTCAGTAACAGTTTCTTCAGCAGGAACTTTACAATCAGTGATCAAAGCTAACCATTGACCTAGGCTCAAAAAAAACAAAGCCAATGATCATTACAATGAAGAGATTTTGTATTATATAAACTTTAATCAAATAATATATCAAGCCTGCCATATGCATAAAACATAAAAACGTATGTGGAAACTTCAGATGGAAGGTGAGGGAATGAAATGAAGACTAGGCTGATGAGGGAGGCCATGACAAATGTACAAGCAGAGGAGGAAGCTAGCTGGGGAGAAGGATCTGTGAGTTGATGTGCATTGGTAAGAAAGCACAGATTGCATGTCCTAGATGCAGACTTTTCTGCTCTCAGCACCTTTGAAAGTTAGGCCTTCAGCGGGCTCAGCCAGGCTGGAAGAGTCCAAAATATTACCTAGGTTTTCCCTTCCTTAGAAAACAATAAAAAGTGTAGTGCTGCATTTTCTTTACAGTGAGGTCAAGGTGACAGTTTGTCCTCAATTTTCATGAAGAGTCGATTTTTTTTAATCTTGTTGTATTTATATAAATTATTTTTATTTGTAGGGGATCAGCTGATAAGGATAGCTTAGAGTTATCTAAATCATAAAAATGCAAATCCTGGCCCTTATTCTAGAGACCGTATATTTGTGGGAGTGGTACAGGAGGGAAGAGTTAAAATTTGATCTGTTATAGCTCTTTATCTTCCCTGATATCTGATTTAGTATCATCAGACATATCATACTATAGGAAAAGTGTGAACAAAAGCCTTGAATTCACAGCATAATTCTTCCGCTTTTTTACAAAGTCTAAAAGGTCTGAAGGCAAAAGAAGGATGATACATACAATGTGGATATCAAATGGACATAAATGTGGATATCAAAGTTTTAGTATTTGAGAGACACACTTAGTTTAGGGTTTCTCTTTAAAAGATGGACACATTAAATTGACTTTCTTTCAAAGATTAGTTTATAGGCCATTGTTTTGAGACATAGCTTCACCCTTTGTTAAGTTTAGTTTTATGTAGTTTGTTTCTAAAATTGCAAAAAGGTATATGACTCCCTTAATAGGCAAAACTACTGAATGTAAAACAGAAAGAAGTTGGTACTTAAGTCCAGAGACAATTGATCTCTTTAATTCAACAGTACACACTGAGCATGGATGAGACTCATTTGTGATGTCACAAATCCTTGGTAGACCTAAGATGCAGGCAGGGAGAAAAGAAAGTGTAGAAAAAGACAAAAATAACAGTGAGAATAGAAATTTAGAAAATAAAGAAGAGCATGTTCTAAGAATGAGCTAAAGATGTCTCAGGGGCCATGTAAATTCCATGTACAATAAGACATAGTCAAGGGACCCATTCTTCATGGAAGAAAATATTGTCCTTGGATCTATACTTCAAAATGCAAAACATCACATTATGGCTTTCAAACAGTTTAACATAGAGAGGAAAACACAAAGGTATTCCAATATAAGGAATACACTTTTCAAATGAATGCAATAAGATAAACAGTGACCTCTAATCTGAGTGTTATCTGGACTGGAGCCAGGACTAATTAGCTCATGGCCTGGTGAACTACATGTGTTTTTGCAGTTGCCTCAAGAATGCTCCACTGACAATCCAGGCCACTGGTAACTGATTCCAAAGATATGATGCAGCAAATTGAAAAGATTTTTTTTTACTTTTCACACAGCTAAACTTTGTTTTTTTACTCATCATTAACCCTATGATCTTCCATTATAAACCCCGCTTAATAGAGCTGGTTTAATAACATCCTGCCTTATGGAAAATAATCAAAAGTTGCTCTGTGTCACTCAAATTAAGGCATATTTAATTCCTTGTCAAATTCTTGTAAATGTCCCATGAAAAAGTCCAAAATAAACAGAATTTCTCAGATACAAAGGACAAAATGAACTGCAGGACCATTAGGACGCAGGCCAGTGGTTCTCAACATTTATAACAATTTAGAATCACCTGTGGAGTAAAAAAAAAAAAGAGCTAACTTCTAGGCCTCCACCTTCAGACCAATTATAGCAGATATTCTGGGGTTGGACTTGGACAAGAGTGTCCTTTGAAAGCTGCTCATGTGATTGTTATAGGCAGCAGGTTAAGTAGAGAACCACTAACCTATTTGCTTATGAGAAAGGTTGTGGGGTGATGGAAGGGAATTCACTCATAGACGGGAACTCAATCTGTAATTGCACAAGGTGCCACTTGTGTGGTTTTGGGTGAGTGACTCAGTCTCTCTATGCTTTATTTTCCTCATCCTTAATACGGAGGATAAATATTTTCCCTCAGGCCCCTTCTGGGATTGTTTGAGGATCAAAAACTCACAGAGTGGCTTGCAAGTGGCAAGTGAGTAAGCCAGGGCTCCCTCCCATTTGGATGCTCCCTTTCTCCCTCTGCTATTGACCTGACAGAAGCCCTCACAGACTAAATTATTTCTTCCCTCCATGTTACCAAATACGGCTCTCTCATGAAAAGGAAGTAGTGGTTATTCATTTTTAGGGATACTGTAAAATAAGTATTTCCAATTTCTTCATTCTACAATCAAGTTTTAATACATCTACTATTAGCAATCATCTAAAAATATGTCTTGGATTATCTAATGTATATCAATAGGACATTTACCCTTAAAATGGTAATCCTCACATAAAAATAGACTTCATGCAACCAAGTTTATTCTTTCATATAAAGGGCCATTTTGGAAATCAGAAAAATGGTAATTCCTAAACTTTTCATTTCTTTTTTCTTCACTCATGTAAATTTATCACAGGATCAACTGGATTGTCAAATATTTGAAGAATATCTAAAACTTCCAGAAAGACAGTATGGTAAAAATTAAAAAATTAAAAAAAACAAAAAAACCTGCACAAACTAGTTAAGAGTGAGCACTGTACACATGTGGGCATGAGCTAGGACTTGGCTGGATGTAAATAACTGGTAATTCCATCTTAGAAAACTACAAATCCAGAGTCCCTGGATCACTTGCATACTTCTTACCAGAACTCTGCCATTGACACATTCACCCGTTTGCACTATTTCTCTCATTCAGAGTTTGTTTCAGGAGATGCCCTTCAAGCAATCAAACCATGCATTGACACACATGTGTCATATGGACGATAACTCACTGCCAATTCCCATTCTTGAGAGAAGATGCTGCATGCCCGTAGAACTGTTCTAGTCAAACTTCTTAATCATTGGATGGAAGTATCCAGCAGCATACTGTGTTCTGATACAGCCTCATAAAGTCTTTCAGGGTCATGACATCATCTATTTGTTAGGGGAGGTGGCTTGGAGGAGGAATAAGCAAGGGGTTGCTCCCATGTTATCTCCCTCCTCTCCTTCAGAAGACATAGGAATTTTAAAAATTTTACCAGTGTCTGGAATCCAAAAGAGATTAGGTGTAACATTTATTCTGCTCAACTACCAAACTTATGCTAACCAGAAGAACCAAAACCAAAAGGGTTTGGGGGTTTCAAAAATTATATGTCTGCTCTTCATTCATTCATTCTCTTCATGCAGTTACTTACTCATTAAAAAAGCAATTATTCCACAACCATGAGACTAGATATCAATTACAGAAAAAGATCTGTAAAATATACAAACACATGGAGGCTAAACAATACACTACTTAATAATGAAGTGATCACTGAAACAATCAAAGAGGAAATAAAAAATACCTAGAAACAAATGACAATGGAGACACAACAACCCAAAACCTATGGGATGCAGCAAAAGCAGTTCTAAGGGGGAAGTTTATAGCAATAGAAGCCCACCTTAAGAAGCAGGAAACATCTCGAATAAACAACCTAACCTTGCACCTCAAGCAATTAGAGAAAGAAGAACAAAAAAACCCCAAAGCTAGCAGAAGGAAAGAAATCATAAAAATCAGATCAGAAATAAATGAAAAAGAAATGAAGGAAACAATAGCAAAGATCAATAAAACTAAAAGCTGGTTCTTTGAGAAGATAAACAAAATAGATAAAGCACTAGCCAGACTCATCAAGAAAAAAAGGGAGAAGACTCAAATCAATAGAATTAGAAATGAAAAAGGAGAAGTAACAACTGACACTGCAGAAATAAAAAAGATCATGAGAGACTACTACAAGCAACTCTATGTCAATAAAATGGACAATCTAGAAGAAATGGACAAATTCTTAGAAAAGCACAACCTGCCAAGACTGAATCAGGAAGAAATGGAAAATATGAACAGACCAATCACAAGCACTGAAATTGAAACTGTGATTAAAAATCTTCCAACAAACAAAAGCCCAGGACCAGATGGCTTCACAGGTGAATTCTATCAAACATTTAGAGAAGAGCTAATACCTATCCTTCTCAAACTCTTCCAAAATATAGCAGATGGAGGAACACTACCAAATTCCGTCTACGAGGCCACCATCACCTTGATACCAAAACCAGACAAGGATGTCACAAAGAAAGAAAACTACAGGCCAATATCACTGATAAACATAGATGCAAAAATCCTCAACAAAATACTAGCAATCAGAATCCAACAGCACATTAAAAGGATCATACACCATGATCAAGTGGGGTTTATTCTAGGAATGCAAGGATTCTTCAATATACACAAATCTATCAACGTGATAAACCATATTAACAAATTGAAGGAGAAAAACCATATGATCATCTCAATAGATGCAGAGAAAGCTTTTGACAAAATTCAACACCCATTTATGATAAAAACCCTGCAGAAAGTAGGCATAGAGGGAAATTTCCTCAACATAATAAAGGCCATAAATGACAAGCCCACAGCCAACTTCATCCTCAATGGTGAAAAACTGAAAGCATTTCCACTAAGATCAGGAACAAGACAAGCTTGCCCACTCTCACCACTCTTATTCAACATAGTTTTGGAAGTTTTAACCACAGCAATCAGAGAAGAAAAGTAAAGAAAAGGAAACCAAATTGGAAAAGAAGAAGTAAAGCTGTCACTGTTTGCAGATGACATGATACTATACATAGAGAATCCTAAAGATGCTACCAGAAAACTACTAGAGCTAATCAAAGAATTTGGTAAAGTAGCAGGATACAAAATTAATGCACAGAAATCTCTGGCATTTCTATATACTAATGATGAAAAATCTGAAAGTGAAATCAAGAAAACACTCCCATTTACCATTGCAACAAAAAGAATAAAATATCTAGGAATAAACCTACCTAAGGAGACAAAAGACCTGTATGCAGAAAATTATAAGACACTGATGAAAGAAATTAAAGATGATACAAATAGATGGAGAGATATACCATGTTCTTGGATTGGAAGAATCAACATTGTGAAAATGACTCTACTACCCAAAGCAATCTATAGATTCAATGCAATCCCTATCAAACTACCACTGGCATTTTTCACAGAACTAGAAAAAAAATTTTGCAATTTGTATGGAAAAACAAAAGACCCCGAATAGCCTAAGCAATCTTGAGAATGAAAAAAGGAGCTGGAGGAATCAGGCTCCCTGACTTCAGACTATACTGCAAAGCTACAGTAATCAAGACAGTATGGTACTGGCACAAAAATAGACAGATAGATTAATGGAACAGGATAGAAAGCCCAGAGATAAACCCACGCACATATGGACACCTTATCTTTGATAAATATGGTACGAATGTACAGTGGAGAAAGGACAGCCTATTCAATAAGTGGTGCTGGGAAAACTGGACATGTAAAAGTATGAAATTAGATCACTCCCTAACACCATACACAAAAATAAGCTCAAAATGGATTAAAGACCTAAATGTAAGGCCAGAAACTATCAAACTCTTAGAGGAAAACATAGGCAGAACACTCTATGACATAAATCACAGCAAGATCCTTTCTGACCCACCTCCTAGAGTAATGGAAATAAAAACAAAAATAAACAAATGGGACCTAATGAAACTTCAAAGCTTTTGCACAGCAAAGGAAACCATAAACAAGACCAAAAGACAACCCTCAGAATGGGAGAAAATATTTGCAAATGAAGCAACTGACAAAGGATTAATCTCCAAAATTTACGAGCAGCTCATGCAACTCAATAATAAAAATACAAACAACCCAATCCAAAAATGGGCAGAAGACCTAAATAGACATTTCTCCAAAGAAGATATACAGACTGCTAACAAACACATGAAAGAATGCTCAACATCATTAATCATTAGAGAAATGCAAATCAAAACTACAATGAGATATCATCTCACACCAGTCAGAATGGCCATCATCAAAAAATCTAGAAACAATAAATGCTGAAGAGGGTGTGTAGAAAATGGCACACTCTTACACTGCTGGTGGGAATGTGAATTGGTTCAGCCACTATGGAGAACAGTATGGAGGTTCCTTAAAAAACTACAAATAGAACTACCATATGACCCAGCAACCCCACTACTGGGCATATACCCTGAGAAAACCATAATTCAAAAAGACACATGCACCCCACTGTTCACTGCAGCACTATTTACAATAGCCCAGAGATGGAAACTACCTAAGTGCCCATCATTGGATGAATGGATAAAGAAGATGTGGCACATATATACAATGCAATATTACTCAGCCATAAAAAGAAACGAAATTGAGCTACTTGTAATGAGGTGGATAGACCTAGAGTCTGTCATGCAGAGTGAAGTAAGTCAGAAAGAAAAAGACAAATACTGTATGCTAACACATATATATGGAATTTAAGAAGAAAAAAAATGTCATGAAGAACCTAGAGGTAAGACAGGAATAAAGACACAGACCTACTGGGGAACGGACTTGAGGATATGGGGAAGGGGAAGGGTGAGCTGTGACAGGGCGAGAGAGAGTCATGGACATATACACACTAACAAACGTAAGGTAGATAGCTAGTGGGAAGCAGCCGCATGGCACAGGGATATTGGCTCTGTGTTTTGTGACCTCCTGGAGGGGTGGGATAGGGAGGGTGGGAGGGAGGGAGACGCAAGAGGGAAGAGATATGGGAACATATGTATATGTATAACTGATTCACTTTGTTATAAAGCAGAAACTAACACACCATTGTAAAACAATTATACCCCAATAAAGATGTTTAAAAAAAAGCAATTATTAAGTCTCTACTGTGTACTAAACAATATGTGAGGTAATAGAAATGAGATAGATAAGACATAATTCCTCCCTTAAGGACGTTACAGTCTAGAATAAGGTTTCTCGACCCCAACACTACTGATATTTAGACAATCCTTTGTTGTGGGGAACCTTCCTGTACATTGCAGGATGTTAACGTCACCCTTGGCCTCTAGTCACTAGATGCCAATAGCACCCCCCTACCCCTGATCCAGAGTTATGACAATGAAAAGTGTCTCCAGACATTACCAGCTGTCATTTGGGGGCAAGATAGCCTCCAACTGAGGACTACTGGTTGAGAAAGAGGAGACAGATATTGAAAATGCAGTGAATGAGATGGGTACAATAATAGAAAAATACATAGGATAAAATGGAGGCAAAGTGTCAGGAAATGCTTTGACGAGAAAAAGGATTAGGAGTGTGATCACTGACCTTCTTTCTGACTAAGCGCACTTGTTATTTCTACGTAAAACTACCCAGGCTGGGGTGAGAGGCATTGCATGAGGTGGACCCTTCTTAGAACCCCAAATAGGACCTTCCTATTTGGCTTCTTATCCTTTCCAGCCTCCCTTGGATTGAAAGGGATAGTTTTCAAATATCCCTTTCAGTTCATTTTTCCCCTGAATGAAACTGTTCTAATGCCACATCCTCCTCTTTCCTGAAGCCCAGTAAATTTATTCACCCTTGAAGAGTATTGCAAGAATGGCCAAGAAGAAGGAAGGTTTGAACCTCCCTCTGCTTCTGCATAGCAGGAGGGTGGCTCAGAAGTCCTCGTGTGCCATGTGGAGGTTTGCAAAGGCAGAAAAATTAAGAACTGATGAGACTGCAGTGGACCACTAATGTAGCAAGTGGCTAAAGTTCAGAAAGGTCTGCCAAGCCTGTAAGAGCCAAGGAGGTGTCAAGACCCAAGAAAGGACCATTGTGGGTGTCCTTGCAAGGAGGAACAGAGAGCAGAGAAGAAATATGGAAGACTGGACATAAACCCAAAAGAAATCAAATGACACCCAATAAGTTACATAGGAAAAACTGGAAATAACCTAAAGGCATGTTAGAATTCCTCACTAGAATAAGAGTCATTGAGAAAGATGCTATCAGTTATAGAAAATAAATATGCTCTATATTCTTTGCCCATCAACCTTTTGGTTTGAAGACTTTCTATTCCAGAACACAATAACTTTGAGATTGGAAATACAAAGTTCTGCTGGAGTGCACATCAGAGTGGTTTAAACAGATCTGGCTACTCAGGGAAGACCTGGATATAAACATATAATGTTGAACAGACATTGGAGAATGAATAGGAAATACCCTGCTGAAGATGGGACAAAGGAGTGTTCCAGCTAAAGGAATGGATGTGAGAAGCCCCATATGTGAGGGAGAATCAGGTGTATTTGAGAAGAGGAATATGTACATAGTGCTTCTAAGGTGAAGAGAGACATACTAGTCAATATTTATTCAGAATATATTATATCCCAGGAACTAAGCTAAATTCTTTATGAATAGCATCTTGATTAATTTTCATCACAAACCAACAAGGTGGGAGGTTTTAGTTTCCCTACCATTTAGCTACAGTTATCAACTTCTTCATCATAATCAGATTTGCATTTTAGAAAGTGTACAGGTAAAAGAATGAGCAAATGGATTAAGAAGAACCAGTTAAGAAGCTTGCTGCAGAGCACACACTAGGAGAAATTGAAGTTCCAGAGTATGTCATTAGTGTTTGGAATGGAAAAGAAGGGATGATTCATGAGTCACTTCAATTGTAAAGAAAATGAAAAAGACTGATGCAAACAACTGATTTTTAAAGTTCAAAAGAAAGAGGAATTGAATGAAGCCAAAGCTTTGACCACAGAGAACAAAGAGCAAACTACTACCACAAAGAGATGGATCAACAGGAGGTAGGTGTTCTGGCTGGGAGATGCAAGGATGTGAACAGGGGGAGCAGTGAAACAAGGAGCTAAGATTTGCACTGCTGAGTCTGAGGCACCTCGTAGCTTGAAATGGGGTACTAGAGCTTTGCAGTAAAAGATGTCCGAAGACATCGGTTTCGATGACTTTCACCTTGAGGTCAAAGTTGAAGTCCCAAACGTGAATATGACGGTAAGGATAGAAGAAACAAAACGATCACTGACAGTTGTGACTTAAAAAAAGACCCTTAGCACACATCTGTAAGACCACCCTGTCTTGCTTTCTGCTTAAACATTAACAACTGCAAGAGCAAAGTCAATTCTTGTTTTGCTGATGTTTGCAGCTGAGGGACCAGGAAGAGTGACCATGATCTTAGAACTGCTTCTTTTCTATGGTTTTCCCTGATAAAACCATTTCTATGCTTTATTCTCTCTCCTTACACCTCTGAGAGCCATATGTTCATGTTATCCTACAATCATGTCCATGAACCTGTCTCTCTTACTTATTTCTCAACCGTGTCAAATCAGGTGGGAGCTTTGTGGGGGAGACATGTAAGTTTTAGTGTTGTTGGGACAAATAAAATAGTGACTCACACTAAAGAACACTGAGTTTTACAGCTTGATATAGTTAAATGAATTCAACTTGATTTGTTGAAATGTCCCATCCCTGCTCTGTCCCAAAAAGAAGAGCCTAAATATGTAAATACTGACAGGAATACAGCAGATGTTTAAAACACTTTGCCTTTTCCTCATTATCTGTCTTTGGCTCATTCAATTCTGTTCACTTACTTTCTCCCCAGTCTGCAACTGCCAAAACCCCATCTTTCAGTATCTAGCCCCAGGAATCCCTTAGGGAAGCTGTTCCTGCTCTGTCCCAATGGGTGTCAATCACCCTGCCCCTGAGCACTTTACATCTCTCTTAAAGCATTCATTGTGTTCATGTATTTTGTGGTGTGTGTGTATGAGTGCAACTGTGATTGGAGTTAATGAAACAAACACATTGTCATATAAGTAGTAACAATTAGAAGGGTTTCATGGAAACACAAGCCATGAATCCTTTCACCCAACCTCATCACTTCCTACTGAAAATAACACTGTCAGTAGGAAAATCCCCCCATATTTGTAAATAGCAACAATGTAATCAACCTTCAAAGCCTTCAATTGTATTTCCTTATTGGTGATGCAGTTCTTTCCACAAGATGCAAGACATTGTCATAATTGAATCTTTGTACAGTGGATTGGCAGAGCATGTAATCTAAACATCTGGATTCTTCTACACATGGCTCATTAGCTATTGCTGCAAAAGTCAATATGAACTCTATGCTGATACAATTAAATATGACTGGAAAAATACATGCTTCCATATTTTTGGTTATACATATGTATATATTTGACATACAATTTAATGTTGTCACAGGAATTTTTAAAAGAAAAGATTTCTAGGGCCATGTCTGTTAACCATCATTGTACTACTTCCTGGAAGCAAGGGAAAAGTGAGTAGTGCTGGGCTGTTGGCCACTTCACCACATTGCCATACTGAAAGAATATATAATAATAAATAAATTCAGTCAAGTATCAGGATTTCTAGTCTGCTCTTCATGGTAAAAATATGCTTCAATTTGAAATTGTGCAGAATTGAGTAAAAAGAGTGTTTTTATCCAGCAATGTTTAACTTGCAAGAACACAAAAGAGGTGATTACAAATAATAATTTCACCTTCATTGCTGTGCTACTAAAGTGACCTGAGAAGTGTGTGGCCTCAGACTGAGTCAGAATGAGAACAGAGCTCATGAACTTCACAGTACTGGGCGAGCCAGCCAGGAGTAAAATCCAATAGCAAGGGAATTGAGAGAGAAACAAACTATTACTCTTTCACTTTCACTCTTGCAGTCCCAATTTTGCCCTTTACAAGGCCAAAGACAAAGTAGTCCATACAAGAATTGGAGTGGCCTTTCCCTTTCAAGTTTCTGTAGGCATCAGAGCCTCAGAAAAGATTTGGCACCCTCCCGTATTTCTTCTTTTATAATTGTTACAAACGGAGAAGGTAGTTTTCTTTCCCTGTATTTGGTCATCTACCATGGAAAAATATTGTGTTACATATTTTCTCTCTTACGTGAAATCTCTCACCCTCATTCCAAACTAAGTAAATACTAAACCAAAGGTGGTATGCTGTTATTAATTTAAATCACCCAAACTGTCCTACACGGAAATAGATGTACAGGTTGTCTTCAATCAGATTTCTTGAATACAGACCCTGAGATTTGCATACAAGGAGTTTATTGGCAAGTCTTCACAAGAATAATACATGTAAGGGAGTGATGGAAGTAGGATTTTGCAGAGGGAAAAGTTGAACTCTGGTGCGGTTACACCAAAACTTCAGCATGGAGAGTTCTGTGTTGCGGATGGCCCTTGAGAATTATCCCAAGCTAAGTCAAGGGGGTCAACACTTTGGACCCCAAACTGACTAGTTATTGGATGCTGAGTTCTTCCAGCAAGGAAGCATAACCTTGAGGGAAGGAGTGTCCGTCTACCAAGGGCAATTCTCAGAGAGGGACAGAGCTCAGAGCCATCAGCAGCCAACATATTCATGCTTGGGGGATGAGCACCTTAGCTCTGAAGATGGTGATCTGGATGGCACATAATAGTGTTCACTACAGTCCACCTTAATTTAAGATGCTTGAATCTACTTAATAAGTTCTCCCCATCTAGGAACATCTTCTTCAGGATTCTAATTGGTCTCATTTTCCAATGAAACTCACAAAAGGAAGGTTAGTAGAATGAACTACTGCAGACCTTTCCACCACCGCTGTTCTCAAGGTTCTAAGTGATACTCATCAGTGCCTGCCTTTACTACCCATTCTAGATTCTCTACACCCTCCGTTTGTACCTCTGTTATCTAGGTAGCTGACCTGTTGGGGTGACCCAAACTCTAATCTCTAAGGGATCTGAGTCCCTGGTCACCATGTAATTCTTGGGTCATGGCTGCTGTACTTGTACACGACACCCCATCACAGTGGACTATGTGAGTACCAAGAAACACACCAGTGGATCAGTGGTGTCAAACTGCCCCAGTGTGAAACAGCAAACTTTCTTCCACTTGATAATTGGGGTCACCTACCTTGACATATCTTCTTTCCTTGCCTTCTTGTCTGTTGATATGAGGGAGCTGAAATGACCAGGCAGCCATAATAACTTAAAGTTCAATAGGGTTTTTATTTTGTCTCCTAGTGAAACCATTCTCCTTCTGGGATCAAGGACCTCCAAACACACAGAGCCTAAAATTAAAGGAAAAGAAAGGTAAAATTTCCCTCAAGTGGGTCGTAGGAGTGGTGGAAAGCTGGGCCACTCTGTTTCTATTTCTAGACCCTCTTATTCCACCTGCTGGGAAAACAACACCATCTTTTGATCACTGATTTAGGTTATTTAATACACCCTGGAGGATGGCACCTCATCCTTCCAGGTGCCAACATAAAGTTGACATAGTTGTACCAAAAAACGTATCCCATTCCACTTTCAGGCTGAGAGCTTCTGGCTGGTACAGTATAACAAATCCAATTATACATTTGGGGAACCAGGGATATGACTGCCATATGGATATGAGGAATGAGCCCACCCACAATGAACCTGACCCAAGCTCTTCATTTATATGCCCTCTCCAACAATGGAATACGATTGTCCCTGGGTATAACTAGCAGCTCAGAGCCTATGTCCAATTATCCTTGAAATGTCTACATAGTCTTTCTCTAGTGCATATTACCCAGATAATATTCATATGCCCCTTCAGTGAAAGTTTTGTGAAATCATTACAACATAAACATGTCGTGTTGCACTTTCTTTCTGATGATCATGATAACTTTAATAACTCTCCAAACAAAATCTAATACAAGGAAATACTACTTGAAATACAAGTGGCAATAATAAAATAAGTCACGTGTATCATTTATACTAAGATCAAAAGAGTTCAATTATATATCTATATATCTATGCTTAGCTCTAACTACATATCTAATACATCTATTTACTTATAAATATACATGTATATGTATTTATATAACAATTCTGAACAATAGATTGTTAATAAACAACTGGTGCTTGTGTAAATGAGATAAGAAAATATTCTCCTTACCTTGTTCATGGTAGCATCAGTATGACTACTTCCATTTCCTGGCATCCAAAACTCTTCCCCCCCGGGCAGCAGGCATGGGTCTCATGGAAGTGTAATACTCCATATACTCTTCACACAAAGTTTCTGAAGAGCTACTGGGAGGTAATAATCCATGGGTCAAATTTCTTCATGTCCTGCCCTTCATCCAGATTATATTTTCAAGGATGTTTGTGTGCTTAGCAGCCTTGGAAAACAGAGATAGATATCTCCCTCTGGAGCCAAAACAAGGTTTGATTACAGACTTAGAAAATTAATGTAATGTTTCCCTCCAGAGTAAAGGGCATGTTTGCTTACTGTACAGGTTAGTAAAGATAATGTCTGAGACTTCCCTTGTAGTGCAGTGGTTAAGAATCCACCTGTCAATGCAGGGGACACATGTTTGATCCCTGGCCTGGGACTATTTCACATGCCTCGGAGCAACTAAGCCTGTGCAGCACAACTACTGAGCATGTGTGCTGCAGCTACTGAAGCTTGCATGCCCAGAGCCCATGCTCCGCAACAAGAGAAGCCACCGCAATGAGAACCCTGTACACCGCAATGAAAAGTAGCCCCCAGTTGCCACAAATAGAGAAAACCTGCACACAGCAACGAAGACCAAAACAGTCATAAATAAATAAATAAATAAATAAATAAATAAATAAAATAAGACTAGTAAAGTGTTTATGAACACAAAATGTGTGGAAATTAAGTTAAAAAAAAAAAAGACGAGTGCCCCGAGCAAAGGGCAGGTATCTTGCTTCCCATTATTAAAGATTTGAGTTCCCTAAATTCAGAGTTCATTTCCTGTAATGCAACCCACTATATGTATATGTATCACCTGGACCTGTTTGCATCACCTGATGAGAACTGGGTCTGAAGAACCAGTACAAAAATGCTGATACTTTGGCTACTGCTATTGCTGTGAGTAATAAACTGCCCTTTATCTCTGACCCAGGGGTCTTGTATCTCCTACCAGCATCCAAAAATCTGTGGCAAGTTAATTTGTTAGTTTGCAAGTAGGACAAAGATCTCACCATCTTCACAATTCTAGACACGTCTTTATGTGATTATGCCAAGGGTTTATTCCTAACATCAGCAAGAGTGTTATAAACACCATTGTACAAAACACTGAAGACAGATAGTAACAATCATCCACATGCCTGTGTTCCATCCAGAAAAGGGAGATACTAAGCCATGAAACTATTACCTTTCCTAAATCTTGTAATTATTTTGTGATGGAACCCAGAGCTAAATATTGCTAGTCTGATTACTATGATGAGTTCTACCTGATGAGTGTTTCTGATCTCTGTACTTCAGAGGAAAATCTTATGGAGTTTTGCATCTGGAGCTCAGTTTTGAGACTTTTATACACCTCTCATCTTCCAACGTTTAAACCTAAAAAGGGAATCACCATTGCTTTATTCCTATAAGAATAGCAGTGTCATATTCTACCATTTACACCATAATTAATTATCAAATTACTCTGACATTGGGACCAATGTTCTAACTCATCATCTTAGCCTTAGTTTCTCCAAAGCAGAGTCTGAGTGAGACAGAGGTCTGCATGCCAGGAATTTATATGCAAATGTGATCCCAATGAGCAGAAATGAAGTCCAGGAAAAGTGAACCAGAGAACAAGGGAAAACCAGTACAAGGCTGCATCGTCCAGACAGTCAACTGCTACAACTGCTCCAGCTCAAACCAACAGGACTTCTGATGAGCCTTATGAAATGCAGCTTAGAATTAGGAGAAAATATTGATCTCTAGACTTTTGCCCCCCAGCCCCCACTGGTTCAAGGTGATGCCATGGGCATTTTCTCCCTGAATTTCCAGGTTGCACATGTGTACAGACCAACAGGGCTCCCACGGCAATACCTAAGAATCCCCACAGTAGGAAACAAGAGATGCAAGGAGAGATGCTGTCAAGTCTATCTCATCCACACACAGCTGGTGAAAACAGTGCTTCAAAATGATGTCTGAAATAACATGTGGGGCTGCAAGGACTGAGAGTGATGTCCATGAGCTGTCTAAAATGTGCCTCTTCTGTATACATTTTAGGTTTTAAAAATGGTAGCCTCTCTATTTCTGATCAGAAACCAGCCACTTTGAGTCCTAACTATACCTTTCACCCACTAGAGAAATGCTATCACTCTGTTTCTTTGCACTAGCTATTTCTTAAATCAAAATCTCTGTAAAAATAAATTTAAAAAAAAAGAACTGTAAGGAAATAAACTGTGTTGGTTAAGTCAGTTTAAAAAAATGAATAGATAGACTTAAACAAAAAGTCTGTAAAACATGAGTGAAGAGGATAAATTCTGGAGTTAGACTTGTCCTGCAATAGGTAGCTCTAATGTACCCTGAGCAAGTGACTTAACCTCCCGATGCTTCTGTTTTGTCACCTGTGATAGGAAAATAATAATCATATCTACATAAAGGGTTATTTATAAGGATTAAATATATTAATATTTGCAAAGCATTCTGAAAGGTGTTCAGCACCTGGTCAGAGTCCATGAAAGTTATTTATCACCTATTAAATAAAACTTCATCATTTTTGATATTTTTTAGCTTAAGTTTAAGGTTAATTACAGAATAAAAATTTCAATAAAACATATGGCTTGATTTGCTTATATTGGGGTCTAAAATGATGGATAGGGAAATTCCCTGGTGTTCCAGTGGTTAAGACTCTGCCATTTCACTGATGAGGGTGTGGGTTCAATCCCTGGTTGGGGAATTAAGATCCCACAAGCCACACAGCATGGCAAAAAAAAAAATAAATAAAATTAAATGATGGATGAAATGTATTGAATTTGGGCAATATATAGTCCCAATTTGTCCATAAATTTGTAAGAAAGGAACAGGAAGACAATACCCAAATATGAACTTATACATCTATACAATTCCCTAAAGCCAGTGAGACTCCAGTTTCTCCACAATTTCCTCTGCAGTCTCATCCCTATGCCCAGGTTTCAGGATGGTCCATGCATGTGCTGAGTTTTTGGTTCCATGATCACACCATTCTTGCTCCCTCTTCATGACTCTCACAAGTTATTCCCTTTGTCTACAACACTGTTTCTTCAACTCTCTGACTAATAATACTCATCCTTCAGGGCTCAGATTCTTCTGCCACTGGGAAGCCTTCCTGGATCCCCAACTCTGAGCAAGCTTCCCTTCCTCTGTGCCCTTATGGCACCCCATATTTCCCTGTTATAGCACTTACCATCCAACATTGTAATGACCTGTCCTCATCTGTTTCCCTCATTAGACCAAATTCCACAGTTAATGTTTCATTTCCTTCATTTAGTTCAGTGCTGGCACACGTAGACCCTTAAGGAATGTTAGTAGAATTAACAAATGAGAATGAATAAATATATAAATAAGTTCATAGAACAAGAAAAGGCATAGAAGACACCAACTAGTTGAATTACACACAAAAAAATGACAGATCTGAACATTCACTTGGTTTTCCCATGTCTGTTCTCCAGTCCTCAGCCTCAAGGTGGGTTGAGCTCACACATGGTGGTGCCCTCCTCCTGGACTATAATAGCAAGCTGTACATTTGCACCTGCTCCTTCAGACTGATGCCTGACCATGCAGGTCTTCTACTGAGTTTCTAGCTTTGGCTGAGGCCAAGGAGAAGTCCAGCTCCATCATCTTTCCTAATAAGCAGGATTACACAGCTCCCTGTTGCCCTTTTTTTAATGTGACCCCAAATACGGTCTTCATACTGACATCCTCATCCTCTGTGAGGTGCATGAAGGATAAAATAGAGAGAGTCCAATCCAGGGATACAAACTCGATTGGTACAGTGATTGGGACATCACTTCAGTGTCACCAAAGACAAAAGTCACCCACTGTTCTTTAACATAAAGTCATTTCCCTTAATTATCAATATTTCAGCAGTCTCTTTTCACTAGAATGTGATTATAATCCCAACTGATTCCTCATTATCAATCATTAACACAAACAAGAGGTACTATTTTTAAACTGAACCGAAGATTTTTAGGTCCTCTATCTTCTTTTCTGATACTCTGCTCCCCAGTCCTCATAGCCTTCCCTTAAATGTTTCTCCCTTGAGATGAATCTCTACCAGCTCCTGTGGTTCTACAACTGGCCTACAAACCTACCAAGAAGAGGGATTATAAGGCTCAAGGCAGTGATTCCCAAAGTATGATCTTTGGACCACCTGGATCATAATCACCAGGGTGTGTATCCACAACTCAATGCAATAAACCAGATTATCTTGGGGTGGATCCCTTGAATGTCATCTTAAATCCCTCAGATGATTACTATACACACTCAACATTGAGATCCACAGGCTTGACTACTTCCAGTATTTCTAAGTATTTTAAAGAAAATAACTTTCAGACTTCAAAGTAATGAATGTCTCTCTATATAGAGCTGAACTAAAGGTCACTTGCTTAACTATAGGAATCATCCTGGCTCAGGTAACCATCTATGGAGCAGATTCACACTTTAAAATCAAGTGAATTAATGACACGATATGGAATTGAGAGCACACCAACTATGGAGGTTATTGACTCTGACATCTTACATAAGTTTAAACCTGAAGCCAGAATTTATGAGCTGCTTAGAGATATGTTTTTAACTTCTAGGAACTGAATGTTCTTGTGATAAGAAACATAGTTGGAAGTCTATAGAACCTTCAGAGATTTGCTTGCCTGTGCGGTGGATATGCATGATTACCTGAAATACTGGAGAACTTAAGAGAAATATTAAGATGCTGAAGAATTCCTTCAAAGTTGAAGAATCTGGCTGTAGGTTGCATTTGAGTAACATCCAGAATTAATAAATTGGTGAGCAATGCCCTAGGCACAATGGTACAAAATAAATATACTAGTAAAGAGACAGTATCTATTTCATGAGTAAAAAAATTTTGAAGTAATCTCAGGACATTTTTCTTCACAAACAAGCCATTATTTTCCTATAAAGACCATCTCTTTGCTAGCAAAAATCATATTTATTTCTTGGATATCTGGATATCTGGATAATTTGCATCTATGGTGAAATTCCTCTGAGTGAACACTATATACAAGAATTGAACAGCATATTAGTTTCTATTGTATCAAACAAGGTGGTGATATTTTCCAAATGCAATCCTTTGACTGGAGGTTGGTTCTCACTTTGGGGAAAATGTTGTAAATTCTTTTTTCGTGCTGAGAAAAGGCAGTCAATTCCTTCTTTCCCTATATACAGTTGTGTACTAAGATTCCAGAGCGAAAGAGAATCCCATCAAAGGGACACTTGACGTCCATCCACCTCTGATGCACCAAAAAGCTCCATCTTGAGTGAGCTGATGTGACAGTCTGCTAAGACTGAATCAGTATATGCCATCCCTCACTTCAGAAATGCCAGAAACCTCTACAGGAATGAGAGATTAAATTACTCCTTGTAGGCACAACCATATGGACTAAGGCATATATTATAGTCGTTAATTAAAATCTTTAGAAATAATACAGTATCAAGGTATCAGATATTTCATAGACACATACATTAATAAAAATAGACTTTTGCTCTTCCCAGAAGATGTTTAATTAAACAATAACAAGAAGAGCAAAAACCAGAATATAAGGTACATTATGTTGAAAGAAATGCTGGTCCTTGGTATTTTAGCTTAGATTCATTCATTTTATTCAGTAAAGATGTATTCATTGTTCCCTCATGCCTAATACCATACTAAATATCAGTAGTTCAAAGAACAATAATACAATACTGACTTTGTCCCCACATAAGTTCAACTTCAATAGGGAGAAATAAACACATTAACAAATAATTATAACACACTGTGTGTTTATTTTCACAATATAGGAATGATTTTTTACATAAAGCCTTGGAGTTCTCATAAAGATACAATTTGAGTTCAGTCTTGAAAAATTAGGGAAAGTGGGGGATGAGCCTTCACACAAGGGAAGCTTCAAGTGCAAAGTCAGAACTGACTGAGCAAACACAGTTTATTCAGGTGCTGGCTGGAAGGTCCACAGCTGCAGCACAGAACAGATGAAGAACGGTGTCAGGAAACAAGGCTGGAAAGGTATTTTATAGTCCTCTTGTGAAAGACAAAGAGGCACTGAAAAAGTCACCCACGACCCTTCACAAAATAAAACTATTTTTCAACAGACTATTTTTTAAAGTAATTACTTAAACATTTCTCAATAAAAGTGGACGATATGAAACTTTCCACCAAATAGGATATATTTGTTGAAAAATAATACAATTTTATGACCACATACCCACGTGAAGCTTAAAATTCCATTTACAGAATCATAAACATTGCTTTTTGAAGTCACACGCAGTTCTGATAGTTCATAATTATAAGGAAACTAAACAGAAAGAAAACAAACTAGGTCAGCAATGTAGGGCACTAATCATCCGATTCTATTCAGTCTGTTTTAGAATTCTGAAGACTAATTCTTCCAACATGTGAAATTAGAAGATTGGCTTCTTTCTAATCTTAGTGGAAAGAAAAATAAAAATACATTCAAATATTTGGAGCTAAAAATGGTGTGTAGGAAAACATAGGCAGAACACTCTGTGACATAAATCACAGCAAGATCCTTTTTGACCCACCTCCTAGAGAAATGGAAATAAAACTAAACAAATGGGACCTAATTAAACTTAAAAACTTTTGCACAGCAAAGGAAACCATAAACAAGATGAAAAGACAACCCTCTAAATGGGAGAAAATATTTGCAAATGAAGCAACTGACAAAGGATTAATCTCCAAAATATACAAGCAGCTCATGCAGCTCAATATCAAAAGAACAAACAACCCAATCCAAAAATGGGCAGAAGACCTAAATAGACATTTCTCCAAAGAATATACACAGATTGCCAACAAACACATGAAAGGATGCTCAACATCACTAATCATTAGAGAAATGCAAATCAAAACTACAATGAAGTACCACCTCACACCGGTCACAATGGCCATCATCAAAAAATCTACAAACAATAAATGCTGGAGAAGGTGTGCAGAAAAGGGAACCATCCTACACTCTTGGTGGGAATGTAAATTGATGCAGCCGCTATGGAGAACAGTATGGAGGTTCCTTAGAAAACTAAAAATAGGACTACCATACGACCCAGCATCCCACTACTGGGCCAATACCCTGAGAAAACCGCAATTCAAAAAGAGTCATGTACCACAATGTTCATTGCAGCACTAATTATAATAGCCAGGACATGGAAGCAGCCTATGTGTCCATCAACAGATGAATGGATAAAGAATATGTGGCACATATATACAATGGAATATTACTCAGCCATAAAAGGAAATGAAATTGAGTTATTTGTAGTGAGATGGACCTAGAGACTGTCATACAGAGTGAAGTAAGTCAGAAAGAGAAAAACAAATACTGTATGCTAACACATATATATGGAATCTAAAAAAATAAATGGTTCTGAAGAAACTAGGCACAGGACAGGAATAAAGACGCATATGTAGAGAATGGACTTGAGGGCACGGGGGCGGGAAGGGTAAGCTGGGACAAAGTGAGAGAAGTGACATGGACATATATACACTATCAAATGTAAAATAGATAGCTAGTGGGAAGCAGCCGCATAGCACAGGGAGATCAGTTGAGTGCTTTGTGACCACCTAGAGGGGTGGGTTAGGGAGGGTGGGAGGGAGACACAACAGGGAGGGGATATGGGGATATAAGTATACGTATAGCTGATTCACTTTGTTATACAGAAGAAACTAACACAACAATGCACAGCAATTATACTCCAATAAAGATGTTAAAAATTATATAATCCTCATCGCTTATAATATAATGAGGAAAAGAGTTGAGAATTTACATCAAAATGCTAAACATATTAATAAAGGTATATACAAGATATACTGGGAGTATCAGAGAAAATCTTCCAGCCTCTTTGAAGGAAAGAAAAGATTTCACATGAATAGGGAAGAGCCTGGTAAATTAATGGGGAAAGGAAATTTCAGGGCATCAGGACACTGTTTCAGAAAATACTCGTAAGGCATTTTACCATTTGATACTAAAGATATGGTACATCTCTTGTTTGTCCAAATATGATAAAACCCTGTTTTTGTGTAGTTGATATTTTTATTATTATTTATCACAAGGTACAAGTGTTGTTTTTTTTTAATTTTATTATTTCCTTTTACTTTTGACAGGGGGATGTTAGAGCCTTGCTTACCAATTATGGTGACAAGGTACGGTGTCAATTTGCTGTATACCTCCTAGAAAGTTAAGTTCCCTCTAAAGCATGATTTGACCACCAAATTGTATTTAGCAGTTTTCTGTTTCATTGCCATTCATTTTATTCTTTGTGTTTCTGGCTGTTTTTTTTTCCCTGGATGCCAAGAGATACAATGATTAATACATAAAAACTCTGTGTCTTGGTTAACAAAAGTAGAACATGACACTTGACAATACTAGGGCTTGACGGTTAACATCTGCCTGGGGATAGTCTAAAGCTATGTTGATTGAATCACAACTCAATCACATTTATATGCCAGAAATCATTTTTATAGCCTTCATAAACTTGTATTAACTACTTCAAGGCTAGAGACAGAATGAGATGATTCATTTCTACTGTTTGCCTACGGAAAATAACCATCTATGGATATCCTTTTACTTATTTTTTAAAAATATCTTTATTGGAGTATAATTGCTTTACAATGGTGTGTTACTATCTGCTTTATAACAAAGTGAATCAGCTATACATATATATATATATATATCCCCATATTTCCTCCCTCTTGCATCTCCCTCCCTCTGACCCTCCCTATCCCACCCCTCTAGGTGGTCACAAAGCATTGAGCTGATCTCCCTGTGCTATGCAGCTGCTTCCCACTAGCTATCTATTTTACATTTGGTAGTGTATATATGTCCATGCCAATCTCTCACTTCATCCCAGCTTACCTTTCCCCCTCCCAGTGTCCTCAAGACGATTCTATACATCTGCATTTTTATTCCTGTCCTGCCCCTAGGTTCTTCATGGCTTGATTTGTGACCCAAGATATGATCTATCCTGGAGAATGTTCCATGAGCACTTGAGAAGAAAGTGTATTCTGCTGTTTTTGGATGGAATGTCCTATAAATTAAGTCCATCTTGTTTAATGTATCATTTAAAGCTTGTGTTTCCTTATTTATTTTCATTTTGGATGATCTGTCCATTGGTGAAAGTGGGGTGTTAAAGTCCTCTACTATTATTGTGTTACTGTGGATTTCCCCTTTTATGGCTGTTAACATTTGCCTTATGTATTGAGGTGTTCCTATGTTGGGTGCATAAATATTTATAATTGTTATATCTTCTTCTTGGATTGATCCTTTTATCATTATGTGGAGTCCTTCTCTGTCACTTGTAATAGTCTTTATTTTAAAGTCTATTTTGTCTGATATGAGAATTGCTACCCCAGCTTTCTTCTGATTTCCATTTGCAGGAAATATCTTTTTCCATCCCTTCACTTTCAGTCTGTATGTGTCTCTAGGTCTGAAGTGGGTCCCTTGTAGACAGCATATATACGGCTCTTGTTTTTGTATCCATTCAACCAGTCTATGTCTTTTGGTTGGAGCATTTAATCCATTTACTTTTAAGGTAATTATCAATATGCATGTTCCTATTACCATTTTCTTAATTGTTTTTGGATTGTTATTGAAGTTTTTTTCCTTCTCTTGAAAATGCTAAAGAAGTTTCTTTAGCATTTGTTGTAAAGCTGGTTTGGTGGTGCTGAATTCTCTTAGCTTTTGCTTGTCTCTAAAGTTTTTAATTTCTCCCTTGAATCTGAATGAGATCCTTGCTGGGCAGAGTAATCTTTGTTGTAGTTTTCCCCTTTCATCACTTTAAATATGTCCTGCCACTCCCTTCTGGCTTGCAGTTTCTCTGAAAGATCAGCTGTTAACCTTATGGGGATTCCCTTATGTGTTATTTGTTGATTTTCCCTTGCTGCTTTTAATATTTGTTCTTTGTATTTAATTTTTGATAGCTTGATTTATATGTGTCTTGCCGTGTTTCTCCTTGGATTTATCCTGTATGGGACTCTCTGTGCTTCCTGGACTTGATTGACTATTTCCTTTCCCATATTAGGGAAGTTTTCAACTATAATCTCTTTAAATATTTTCTCAGTCCCTTTCTTTTTCTCTTCTTCTTCTGGGACCCCTATAATTCAAATGTTGGTGCTTTTAATGTTGCCCCAGAGGTCTCTGAGACTGTCCTCAGTTCTTTTCATTCTTTTTTCTTTATTCTGCTCTGCTGTAATTATTTCCACTATTTTATCTTCTATGTCTCTTATCTGTTCTCTGCCTCAGTTTTTCTGCTATTGGTTCCTTCTAGAGAATTTTTAATGTCATTTATTGTGTTGTTCACCATTGTTTCTTTGTTCTTTAGTTCTTCGAGGTCCTTGTTAAACGTTTCTTGTATTTTCTCCATTCTATTTCCAAGATTTTGGATCATCTTTACTATCATTTCTCTGGTCGCCTCAAGCCAAACACCATATTTACTTATTTTTTAACTCAACAGATTTTTGAGTGTACTTGACCTGTGAAAAGGAAATATTCATTATGACCTGTAAGTATAGGTTTTCATTAGCTATAGAACATATACTATGCTAGTTTTCTGAAAGGACATTTAGGTACCAAATACACAAATTAAGTACAGCTCTTGTCTGAAAATAAATAAATAAATAAAATTTTAATTAGAAAGGTGTGTAATTATTGGACCATTTCAGTAGATGTGAACAGTCTTCTATGTTCTGTTCCCCTTGGTATCATAGAGCACTTCAGTCCAGTATTCACAGATATTTCAGAAAAAAACTAATCTTATAATAAAGCAGGTATACAGGATGTGCTCTCCCACTCCTCTGCCCATCCTCCCTTCACCCATTCCACTTTAAGGCACTATCTTACTGCAAAAGAAGATTCTACAAAAGCCTCTACCAGTTGACTGAAGAGCAATATTTATTTTTTAGAAAAGGAATCTTTATTGAAGTAAAGAACAGATGTTATTCAAGGAAAGTGAGATTTTTGAATCTCCATCTTCCAAAATATGTTTTCATTTTGACCTTTTTAAAAAGCTTTTGTGACTATGTGTTCCCAGAATGCCTACCATTTTTAATTATCTCGATCACCACAACCATATGCTGTGTTAGTCTTATGTACTAGGATGTTCAAACTTAGAATATTGTATTCATATATGAAAAAAATAACTGCAGCACTGCATGAAAAATGAAACTATATGTTCTTGGATCATTTTTAGAAAATTTACATTAACACTATATATTTTTTCTCCCCTCTAAATGGGCAGTCATGGCCTGTATGTTAAGTGTTAAAGTTCAGCAACAGAAAATATATGATTTTGGTGAGCAAATAACATACAGATAACTTTTAAACATTTTGCTTGAAACTTCCTAAATAATTATTTTAGCCATCTGCTTTGCTCTCATACTGGAAAGCCTAAGACGTATGAAATCATCAAGGATACTTATATTTCTAACCCCATTTTAAGAGTTCATCGTTGTGAATAAACCATTCTTAGGACTGAAATTATTTTTCCAATAGTATCACTATATTGAAAGTTTTAGTTTATGATTTAGTATCCTTAAATATTCAACATCTAAAACAGAAATGTAACACTTGGCAATATCACTAGCTCATATTATACTAGCATTCCACTGAAAACAACTAGAAAAGATTAATAAAGTATTACAACTATACAGATGGATACAACTATACATTATATATGCATAAATATATGTAAATATACATATACATAATTAAATATTTAAAGAGCTACTGAGACAGACAAGCCTTGAGTAATCAGGATCTAAGAAAAGGGAAGGACAAGAAGTTGAGTCCAAACATCTGGTTGCTCTATCCTCCAACAGACATGTGCCAGATTTTAAGTAAAACCAAAAGATTAAGAAGCTGATTTTTTTTTTTTTTGGCGGGGGCAATTGTCAAGATTCTGCCCTCAGGCTGCCCAGACCTTTCCAGTTCCTTCTTGTCTCATCTTAGTCCTGCCTTGATGTGGACTTGGGCTCAGCCCCCAAGTCAATTATGCCAAAATATTCAAGCCTCCTGTGAGAAGCAGATTATTTTAATATTCCATATATAAGTAAGCTCATACAGAATTTTTCTTTCTCTGTTTGACTTATTTCATTTAGCATAATGCCCTCAAATTTTAGCCATGTTGTTGTAAACAGTGGAATTTCTTTTTTATGGCTGAATAATATATATGTATACATATATACACATACATATGCATATATATCTCATTTTCTTTATCCATTCATCTGTCAATGGATATTTAGTTTGTTTTCATGTCTTGACTATTGTGAATAATTCTTCAGTTAACATGAGGGTGCATATATCTCTTCAAGATAGTGATTTCATTTCTTTCAAATATAAACCGAGAAGTGGGATTGCTGGATCATATAGTAGTTCTATTTTTAACTTCTTGAGGAACTTCTATACTGTCTTCCATAGTGGTTGCACCAATTTATATTCCCTCCAAAAATGCACAAGGATTTCCTTTTCTCCCCATCTTCACCAACACTTATCTCTTGTGCTTTTTATGACAACAATTCTAACAGATGTGAGTTGGTATCTCATTGTGGTTTTGATTTGCAGTTTCCTGATGATTAGTGACATTGCGCATCTTTTCATGTACCTGTTGGTCATTTGTATGTCTTCTTTGGAAAAATGTCTATTCAGGTCCTCTGCACATTTTTTATCAGATTGTTTTTTATTTTTATTTTTTGCTATCGAGTTATATAAGTTCCGTATATATATTAGATATTAACCTTATATATGGCTTTTAAATACTTTCTCCTGTTGAATAGGTTGCCTCTTCATTTTGTTGATTATTTCTTTTCTATGAAAAAGCTTTTTAGTTTGACGTTGTCTCACTAATTTATTGTTGTTTTTGTTGCTCTGTTTTGGTGTCATATGCAAAAAATTATTGCCAAGACCAATGTCAAGGAGATTTTTCCCTATGTTTTCTTCTAGGAGTTTTACAATTTCAGGTCTTACATTTAAGTCTTTAATTCATTTCAAGTTAATTTTTGTGGGTGATGTAAGATACGGGTCCATTGTTTTGTATGTGAATAACCAGGTTTCCCAACGCCATTTATTGAAAAGATTATATTTTCTCCACTGATTATTCTTGGCTCCCTTGCCAAATATTAGTAGATCATATATGTGTGGGTTTATTTCTGGGCTCTTAATTATGTTACATTGGTCTTTTTTTATGCCAGTACCATATTGTTTTGATTGCTATAGCTATGTAGCACAGTTTGAAATCAGGAAGTGTGATGCCTATAGCTTTATTCTTCTTTCCCAATTTGCTTTGGCTATTTCGGGTCTATTTTGGTTCCATTTTTTCTGTGAAAAAATACCATTGGAATTTTGATAGGGATTGCATTGAATCTATAGATGGCTTTGAGTAGTATGGGCATTTTAACAATATTAATTCTTCTGATGCATGAACACAGGATATCTTCCCACTCATTTGTGTCTTCTTCAGTTTCTTTCATCAATGTCTATAGTTTTCAATGTATAGGTTTTTAACTTCCTTGGTTAAATTTATTCCTAAATATTTTATTGTTTCTGATGCTATTGTAAATGGGATTGTTTATTTCTCTTTCAGAATTAATGTATAGAAATGCAACTGATTGCAACTGTTTTTTTGTATTTTGATTTTGTACTCTACAACTTCACTTATTTATTAAGTCTACCAGTGTTTTGGTGGAGCTTTAGGATTTTCTATATCAATAACTGTCATCAGCAAACAGAGACAATTATTTTACTTCTTCCATTCTTATTTGGATGCCTTTTCTTTCTTTTTCTTGTCTAACTGCCCTGGCTAGGACTTTCAACACTATGTTGAAGAGGAGTGGTAAGAGTGGGCACCTTTGTCTTGTTCCTGATTTTAGAGAAAAAACTTTTAACTTTTCGTGGTTGACTACAATATTAGCAGTGGGTTTGTCATATATCGCCTTTATGATGTTAGGTATGTTCCTCCTATACCCAATTTGTTGAGAGCTTTATCATGAAAGCGTACACTGTATTGACGTTTGTCAAATGCTTTCTATGCCTCTATCAAAAGTGTCATATAATTTAATCTTCACTCTATTAAAGTGGTATATCACATTTTTTTTATTTCCATATGTTAAACCATCTTTTCATCACAATGGTAAAACCAACTTAATCATGGTGCATGATAATTTTAATATGTGTTTAAATTTGGTTTGCTAGAATTGTATTGAAAATTTTTGCATCTGTATTCATAAGAGATATTGACCTGTAGTTTTCTTTTTTTGTACTATCCTTACCTGGCTTTGGTATTAGGGTAATACTGGTCTTGTAAAATCAGTTTTGGAGTGTTCTCTTCTCTTTTATTTATTGGAAAAGTTTGAGAAGCATTGTAATGAATTGTTCTTTAATGTTAAGGCTGGTTTTTTTAAAAAAAGTAAAGATTTCCTAGTTAAAAAAAATCAAAGAACAACCTTTTTGATCTTTATGTGAAAGTCTTCTTTTAATATATGTAAAGAGGAAACTGCTCTCTACCTAACACCTTAAAAGAAACTTGAGTGATTGAAGATAAGAAGGCAAGGAAGTCTACAAAGATTCTTGAGAACTTGGAAGAGTTGTAATCAATAAACTTTCTATCATCAGCACTTCAAAGTAAAACTGTGCATTATTGCTGCTTTAAGATGTATGTTTCACTTAGAAAGGTATAACCTTCAATACTGAACCAGGAAGAAATAGAAAATATGAACAGAAAAATCACAAGTAATGAAATTGAAACTGTGATTAAAAATCTTTCAACAAAGTCCATGACCAGATGGCTTCACAGGTGAATTCTATCAAACATTTAGAGAAGAGCTAATGCCAATCCTTCTCAAACTCTTCCAAAAAATTGCAGAGGAAGGAACACTCCAAAACTCATTCTATGAAGCCACCATCACCCTGATACCAAAACCAGACAGACACTAAAAAAAAAGAAAATTATAGACCAATATCACTGATGAATATAGATGCAAAAATCCTCAAAAAAATATGAGAAAACAGAATCCAACAACACACTGAAAGGATCATACAACATGATCAAGTGGGATTTATCCCAGGGATGCAAGGATTCTTCAATATACACAACTCAATCAATGTAATACACCATATTAACAGATTGAAGAATAAAAACCATATGATCATCTCAATAGATGCAGAAAAAGGTTTTGACAAAATTCAACACCAATTTATGATAAAAACTCTCCAGAAAGTGGGCATAGAGGGAAACTGCCTCAACATAATAAAGGCTATATATGACAAACCCACAGCAAACATCATTCCCAATGGTGAAAAACTGAAAACATTTCCTCTAAGATCAGGAGCAAGACAAGGAAGTCCACTCTTGTCACTATTATTCAACAAAGTTTTGGAAGTCTTAACCACAGCAATCAGAGAAGAAAAAGAAATAAAAAGAAACAAATTGGAAAAGAAGAAGTAAAACAGTCACTGTTTGCAGATGACATGATACTATACTTAGAAAATCCTAAAGATGTCACCAGAAAACTACTAGAGCTAATCAATGCATTTGGTAAATTTGCAGGATACAAATTATATTTGTATAACAACAAAAGTAATACACAGAAATCTCTTGCATTCCTACACACTAACAACGAAAGATCAGAAAGAGAAATTAAGGAAACACTCCCATTCACCATTGCAACAAAAAGAATAAAATACCTAGGAATAAACCTACTTAAGGAGGTAAAAGACATGTACTCAGAAAACTATAAGACACTGATGAAAGAAATCAAAGATGATACAAACAGATGGAGAGATATACCGTGTTCTTGTATTGGAAGAATCAACATTGTGGAAATAACTGTATTACCCAAAGCATTCTACAGATTCAGTGCAATCCCTATCATATTACCAATGGCATTTTTTATAGAACTAGAACAAAAAAATCTTAAAATTTATATGGAGACACAAAAGACCCCAAATAGCCAAAGCAATCTTGAAGGGGAAAAAACAAACAAACAAAAAAAAAACAAACAGAGCTGGAGGAATCAGAATCCCTGACTTCAGACTATACTACAAATCTACAATAATCAAGACAATATAGTACTGGCACAAAAACAGAAATATAGATCAATGGAACAGGGTAGGAAACCCAGAGATAAACTCACACACCTATGGTCAACTAATCTACAACAAAGAAAGCAAGGCTATACAATGGAGAAAAGATAGCCTCTTCAACAAGTGATGCTGGGAAAACTGGACAGCTACATGTAAAAGAATGAAATTAGAACACCCCTTAATACCATACATAAAAATAAACTCAAAATGGATTAACGACCTAAATGTAAGACCAAACACTATAAAACTCTTAGAGGAAAACATAGGAAGAACACTCTTTGACATAAATCACAGCAAGATTTTTTTGACCCACCTCCTGGAGTAATGGAAATAAAAACAAAAATAAACAAATGTGACCTAATGAAATTTAAAAGCTTTTTCACAGCAAAGGAAACTATAAAAAAGACAAAAAGACAACCCTCAGAATGGGAGAAAATATTTGCAAACCAATCAAGAGACAAAGGATTAATCTCTCTATATATATAAACAGCTCATGAAGCTCAATACCAAAAAAAAAAACAACCCAAGCAAAAACTGGGCAGAAGACCTAAATAGACATTTCTCCAAAGAAGATATACAGATGTCCAAGAGGCTCATGAAAAGCTGCTCAACATCACTAATTATTAGAGAAATGCAAGTCAAAACTACAATGAGGTATCACCTCACACCAGGTAGAATTGGCATCATCAGAAAATCTACAAACAACAAATGCTGGAGAGGATGTGGAGAAAAGGGAACACTCTTGCACTGTTGGTGGAAATGTAAATTGATACAGCCACTATGGAGAACAGTATGGAGCTTCCTTAAAAAACTAAAAACAGAATTACCATATGACCCAGCAATCCCACTACTGGACATATACCCTGAGAAAAACATAATTCAAAAAAGACACATGCACCCCAGTGTTCATTGCAACACTATTTACAATAGCCAGGTCATGGAAGCAACTCAAATGCCCATTGACAGATGAATGGATAAATAAGATGTGTTACATATATAAAATGGAATATTACTTAGCCCTAAAAAGCAACAAAATTCGGTCATTTGTAGAGACATGGATGGACTTAGAGACTGTCATACAGAGTGAAGTAAATCAGAAACAGAAAAATGAATATTGTATTTGTTGATGAACTGGTTTGCAAGTCAGAACTAGACACACAGATGTAGAGAACAAATGTATGGACACCAAGGGGAGAAAGTGGAACAGGGAGGTGGTGGGATGAATTGGGAGATTGGGATTGACATATATACACCAATATGTGTAAAAAGATAACTAATAAGAACCTGTTGTATAAAAAAATAAAATTCAAAAAAATAAGAAAATAAATTTTAAAAACTGTATGGTTCAAAGTTATGAATACAGCAGTGACCATTCAACTCCCATTTCATTTGAATCCCTTACCACCTCATGATTTTTTTTGTTGTTAAATTGTCTCTTTTGTGATCTGAAAAAATATTATTTGGTGTATTTAAACTTTGTATATGTAATAATATACTATAATTTTTTTAATATATGTACCTCTTACCTCATTTCCATGCCAAGACTTAAGTGTACTTTAGGGTTCTAGTTGTTCAGACTGATAAAAATTGATGTTGAGGTTGGAGAGGAGAGATATTTTTTAAATAGAGACATGATAAACTGATAAATGAAAAGGAAATAGAGAAGGTAGATGGAAGAGGAATAAAAGAGAGAAACGAGAATGTGTGTTTTTAGAAATTCAAAGATTGTATATGTCAACTGTATTTAGGGCTTAAAGTAGGAGCTCTGGTGTATACAACCTCAGAGCACTGTGAACATGATGGATGATGAGAGACCATGAGGTCAAGACTGCATGGTCTATAGGACTCTATTGCTTCCAAGAAGTCAGAGGAGGACAGAATATATGATAGGGTTGCAGAAAAAGACCTAAGTTTTCTACCCAGAGAGGATGAGCAATAATGAGTTGCCCTATTTTTCCAAGTCATCAAGGTGAATTCAGATGTTAATTTCTTAACACAGTCTTCCTTGATGTTCAGATTAAAGATATCTTTTGTCCTTCACTCTACCTCCAGTACTTTATTTTCTAACTAGTTTAATAAATATAGGAGCTATAAATCTCAGTTCACAGACCCATTTTTTAACTTTAATTTTTTAAACTTTAAAGCCAATATTTTTTAAAACTTTAGATCTAATTTTAATGATTCCAGAGTTCCTAATCCACAAAGATGTTAAGAAAGTCTATCTCAAACAGTCCTGGAGCCCCTACCGTCTCAGGGCAGCTCCAGAATCCAGGATGTTAATGGGATTCCTAAAATGAAAAAGGAGGTTTTCACTCCCTACCTATCATGGGCATGACTGACATCTGTTGTTTCTACTCAGTGGTGGTTTGGTGGATCTCTTATCCCAGGCTTTGGTTGAGATCCAGCCTCTAGGGTATCCTACCTAAGGGAAAAACCAACCAGAAGAGCTTGGATCCATGCTCTGTCTGGAGACCACTACTTAATTATCATTTTCTTTTAATTCTTGACAATTCTCCATTTCCCTTACCCCAACCTAATTCTCAAAGGTCTCCCCACTTCTCTATCCCTCCCCATTCTCCCCTCAGGATACCTATCACAATATCTTAGGTGGACCCTGACTTTTCCAAAATATGCATTTCCCCTTGGCATAGAGAGACCTATCTATCTATGTGAAAGAGGAAACTGGAAAAATGAACCAATTAGGTACCTCAGTTTTTTAGTCTTATCTATTTTTTTACTAAACAACTATTTTCTTCCCACAGGGAAAATTTACTTTTGATTCAGAGCCCATCCAGAACAAGATGGAACCCGTTCTCTATCCTGAATTAAGAATAGTAACCCTAGCACTCATTCAAAAGTTGGCTGAGTCTATTTGCCCTAATTCTCCCAAGCACCAGGTAGGTAAGCTTGGGTGCCAGACATGATTTTTGCCTTTCAAAACATCTATGTCCCCTTGGAGAAATTCTTTCTAACTCACACTAGCTACATTCCAACCAGGGGAGTTATTAAGTTATTAATTCAATAAATATTTATTGAGTACCTACTATGTACTAAGCACTGAGAACCCTCACCAATATTTTACTTCTATGTTACTGTCTCCGGTAACCATGTTTTCTTTTGTGGGTTCCATCTTCCAGAAAATGTAAGTCCAAACCTCTTAATATTTTTCTGAAACCAGACAGGACTCTTTCTAGGTATATCATAGGGTCTGATCTTTGCTGAGACAACATTTCACCATGTGTACTCCAGACCATCAATAGCAGTGTGATGGTTAATTATGTGTCAGCTTGGCTGGGTCATAATGCCCATAACTGTGCTCAAACACTCTTCTGAATGCTTCTGTAAAGGTGGTTTTGAAGGAGATTAATATTTAAATTGGTGGGCTTTGACTAAAGCAGATTGTTCTCTGTAATGTGATTGGGCCTCATCCAATCAGTTGAGGGCATGAATAGAACAGAGACTGACCTCCCTTGAGCAGGAAGGAATTCTGCCAGGAGACTGTCTTTGGATTTGGACTGCAACTCTTCCCTGGCTCTCCATCCTGCTGGTCCACTTTGCAGATTTTGGATTTGCCAAGCCTCCACAATCATGTAACCAATTTTTTAAAATCCATGTGTGTGTGTGTGTGTGTGCATGCATGCACACACGCATGTGTGTGGTGTGTGTGTGTCTCTCTCTGTCTCTCTTTCTGTCTCTCCTATATATCTCCTGTTGATTCTGATTCTCTGGAAAACCCTGACTAATACAGGTAGATAATGCTTATTTGAGGTGCCAGGTCCAGATAACTTTGTGATTGACCATGATAGAGTTCTCCCCCAAACCCTGCAAAGTATCAAGTTTAGGCTTTTCATAGCTGTGATAATCCCCTTAGCCCCAACACAGAAGTCCTAGGACGGTCTAGAAACCATGTGTTTCTAGCTCTCTAGCCTAAGGAGTGGAACAACAAATTCTACTTCCTCCCCCTCTTTTATCAGCTTCATTAGTATTCAATAAATTATTCTACCACATAAAAACATGTGTTTTTGTCTTTACCACTAGAGTGTAAACTCCTCAAGAGCATGAATCATATGCTACACACACCAACACTGTAGCATCAATACACCTATGGCGAAAACTCACACATAATAGGAGCTCCATAAATAGTTGTGAGAGGAGAGAGAATTGAGGAAACTGTTTTCTGAGACACTGGATGAGAAAGGTTGACCTAATTTAACCCCAAGAACTAACCCAAGCATGAAGGTGTATCTGGTTTAATTTTGCATACCTTCTCTGAAAAATGACTTACCAACCAGAACTTCACACATTGCAGTTATAAGGATGAATTTTTTCATTGGCTCCAGTTCACATGGTTTAAATAGCATTTCGTTTTGCTGTGAACTTTATTTTCATTTGAAACTCTACGAATGTGAGACGATTTGAATCAAACCAGATGCAAGCATTCAGAATGCCCTGTACGTTCCTTTAAGCCTGTTTCACTTGTGAAACAACTGAGTTTCACTTCACTTCAAGTAAACTCTCATCTGGAGTGCCACTTTCCTCTAAGGTCTTTCGAACTCCTCCACCATTACTAGATGTTTTGCCGGGTGGGGTGGAGGGGAAATCAAATAATCTTCAAAAAAAAGTTTTGCCCTTATTCCTTAAAAAAAATCCTTAAAAATTCCCCCCTTTGGCAATTGTAAAATAAAACAGAAATATAGGAGTAAGCACATTACATGTATGTGTAATGCTTGCATATTCAACTCACCCACACTCACCAAGTGTCTTCTTAGTTCACTGTAGCTTATATGGACCTATAATAATAGGCCAGTTCAGGAATGATGTCTGCCTTAACATTAACAGAAACGTGAGGACAAAATTTTCCATTGTCTCATACCCTACTGTTTGGATATGTAAGCTTCTAACGTGGTTGGCACACGAGAGACGAATGATACTTGCTCCAAATTCAACTTGGAACCTCAACCTAGCCTAAGGAAGATCTTTCTGCTTTTGCATTGTAAGATTCACAGAGACCTAGAAAACAAATGAATTTGCAACTATAGCATGTCCTCCTCAACTATTCTCATTTTTCATTCAAACTCTACTTCGGAAGTCTTGTATCTAACATAAATGACCAATGATGAGTGTTCATATGCCGGACTAGTGAAAGATGATGTCATTTTCCATCCAAACACCAAAGTGAATGGCCTCTATTCAAGTGAGTTCTGCTACATTCCTTTTAGAAGCACCCACATTTCATATGTCCATCTTTATACAAAAACAATAATCAAAGGATGGAAATATCTTTACACAGCATCCACTTAGGGAAAATTATTTATAAAAAAAAGTGAATGCAACAAGGAAAATTATGATATACATTGAAATATAGAAACATGGGAGAAAACAACATTTTATATCCATGATGGAAAATCACACAGAAACACAATGAAGTGTAGTCCCTTTCTCATTTTTGCACTTCTGAATCACTATTGTGGTTTAGGGAGGAGAGAGAAAGGCAGTGACTTACTGCAAGCTGATCTGGCAGCCCTGGGGGGTCCACTGGATGACCTGGCTGGGTGCCACTGACAGTTCTGCTGGGATATTCAGAATACAGACTTTACAAAACTCATGATCCATATACTCAATGTCTACTATTGATACGTGCCAGATGCTTTGGAAGTCTTATTGATTTCCTCAACCTTCCTTTATTTACCAAGTGTCGTTATGCTCATTCTTCTTATGAGGAAACAAGTTTAGCAGAAGCAAGTAGGTTGCCCCTCAGATCCAGAACCAATAAGTGACAGGTCAAGATTCAAATTTTAGAACTGGCCTACTCAAAAGTCCATGCTTTCTCCCACTGTTAAACCTAAAAGAACAGAGCACCAGGGCTCCTTTTTTTTTTCTTTTTAAATATCCCTACTCTACTGTTTCTTTCTCAGTGATTCCAGATCTACACATTTCTTGGCCCACTCTAAATTAAAGATACTTAGTTTCTCATGTTTTAGTTATTGATCAAAGTAGTGAATTCTATTTAAGAAAAAAATAACATAAATTTGGCTAGGGGTGGGAGGGTAGGCCTCTCTTATGGGTTGAATGGTGGCTCCCCCCAAAATACGTTGAAATCCTAACCCTCATACCTCAGAATGTAAGCTTACTTGCAAATAAAATCTTCATAAAGTTAATCAAGATAAAATGAGGTCCTTAAGGTAGGATCTACTCCAATATGATTTGTGTCCTTATAAAAAGGGAAATGTGGACACAGAGACAGGTAGAGGGAAGACAATGTGAAGACGCATCAGGAGAAGGTGACCATCTGACTGGAATGATGCATCTACAAGCCCAGGAACACCAGAAATTGCCAGAAAATCACCAGAAGCTAAGAGGAAGCAGGAAAAGATTCCTCTACAGTTTTCAGTGGGAGAAGAGTCCTGTAGACACTTTGATTTTGGACTTCTACCCTCCAGATCTGTGGAAGAATAAATTTCTGTTGTTTTGAGTCACTGAGGTGGTGGCACTCTGTTATGGCAGCCCTGGAAACCTAGTAAGCCTCCAACAAATGAAAATCAAGGACTATAAAGCCTTGCTACTCTTAGTGTGATCCCGGGACCAGCAGCACCTGCCCCACCAGGGAAGACTGTGGAGCCCAGGCCAGACCGACAGATTCAGAATCTGCTTCTCACCAACTTCACCAGGTGATGCACATGCACATTCGTGGAGAAGCACTACTATAGAGAAGAGGAATTGCAAATGGAATAAACAGTAAATTTTTATGATCTGTAGCCAGAAAAAAAAGAAGAGGGAAAAATATTGCCAGATGGCACTTTTGAAATGCTGTTTCAGGACTTGAGGCTCCAGGAGGCGGGTGGAAGAAGGATATGTGTGCAGCTAAGCAGGAAGTGAATGTCTTCACCAGCAAAAGCCAAGAATATCCCTATGAAATATGCAGGGACCTGGAATGGCCAAGAAATACACAACGGGAGCAGACCCAGGATGACCTTGGGAAGGAAAAGCTGAAAGTATGTTCAAAATCAGAGGAAATCTAAGAGGTGAGTGTGTGACAAAGGACAGAAGCAGAAGTACCATTGGCAGGCTCAGAGTAAAGCAGGTACATCTTCCTCTAATGTCTGAATAACCAGAGGGCTCCCGGGAGGCCTGGAACATAGCAGAACTCTTGGTTTTACAAAACCTTTTCATTAATTCCTATTAAGTAAATTTTGTCCTATTAACTAACTTCCCAAAAGTATGGAGTGAGGAGTGCTTCCCAAGGAGAAGCCCTAAACTGTCTAGCAGTTTCACCCAGGACCTCTGGGTCAGGGCTGGTGCTAGACTGGCTCCCTTCAAAGCACACAGGCCTGACTCAAGTTGGGGTCATTTGCTGAGTTGTGGGAACTTGTTCAACACACACAGGAAGATAAGGGACATAAAATAAGGGAGACATGATTGATCCCAGCTGAGATTTGGAGCAAGGGATGAAAATGCAAAGTGTCCAGATGGCAAAAGTTTCAGAGTAGAAACTTCTCAATCTGAGTATCGGCTTAGAGAGACCTCTGAAGTAGAGAAAATTGGAATTAAATGTCCAGAGGCTGAAAACAGGTTGATGAAGGTCTGAAATTGGTAAACCTTATCAGCTGCTTCCTTCTAAGCGGATCCACATCCTGGTGATAAAATTCTTATCAGCCTAGTAGTAAATGGTCCATACAGTTTCAAATTGAGGGTTAAAGATTCTTTATTCTTTCCTTTTCCCATTTATGGACATCACATGCCAAAAATCAATATATTACAGCAACAAAAAAATTTTAATCTTTGGCTGGAAGTAATCCAAATCTCTAGTTTTTCTCCAAATTCTTAATTTTAAGTCTCTCAAAGAATAGAACAACCCAATGAGTCATATACAGGCCTTTGTTTAACTCTGACAAAATCAAATCATACATCCATTTTGAATTCTTCACTTTATAACAATTAAAATATTCACTAGAGAAGAAAATTTTTAAATACACGTCAGTAGAAAATTTGTGACAGAATAAAATATCTGTTTTATACATAAAAGGGACTGCTGAAAACAGTTGTCTGCAATTATTCCATATGCGTTTACTTGGGATACTTATTTGGGGTAATAACTAGGTGGGGTGGCCAAAAAAAATCTATTGGACTATTAAGATGACCATTCTAAATAGTTCACTTCAAGAACAAATGAGATTGGCATATCAGCCCTTAATAACCATAACACGGATTGTAAAACACTGAAAGGCAGAAAAGAAAACACTCTGGAAATGCTATTCTCCACCACCCTCCCCCACACATACACAGCCAAGATGCCTCCCATTTTTTTAAACACAGGAAACATTTGTGGGACAAATGTAGACTAAGAAGAACTGGATCATGCTCCCAAGTCAGCTGAATTTGAAATAAATCAGAAGCTAAGGACACTGATACCCTTGTCCTATTTCTTCCTCTCTGTTTGTCATTTTCAAGGCCCAATATTTAAAAACTGCAGCCTTCCATGACCTCTCCCTCTGAATTTCAATTTTTGTTTCCATTTATTGATATGCATTTTAATGCATATAAATAGATGTTGTGGAGAAAAGAAGATGAATGTCTTCAGACATTGGGCCTGGGATCTTAACATTAAGATTATACTATTGGGCTTGCCTGGTGGTGCAGTTGTTAAGAATCCCCCTGCCAATGCAGGGGATATGTGTTTGAGCCCTGGTCCAGGAAGATCCCATATGCTGGGGAGCAACAAAGCCCGTGTGTCACAACAACTCAGCCTGTGCTCTAAAGCCCACGAGCCACATCTACTGAACCCATGTGCCACAACTACTGAAGCCCACACATCTAGAGCCTGTGCACCGCAACAAGAGAAGCCACCGCAATGAGAAGCCTGCACACCTCAATGAAGAGTAACCCCCTCTCACAACAACTAGAGAAAGACCGCGCGCAGCAACAAAAACCCAACACAGCCAAAAATAAATAAATAAAATAAATATTTTTTTAAATTAAAAAATTAGATTATACTATTAATAGTTCACTTATGTTATTATTTGAAACAGTCTGATTCAAAGAGTACAAGAAGGTTGAAGATCAAATGATGCATTTTAAGTAGAAAAACTACAGCCAAAATGGTGAACAAGCATTAGTCGTGTCCCATCTTCATGCAGCAGCCCCATAAGGCATCTGTGTATACATGAGGGAATTCTATTCCTACCAACTCCTGGGCTAAAAGCAGTCTCAGGATGGCCATTGGGTTTTTTTCAAAGTTTTTTTAATCAAGAGTTTGACCACTGCTTATGTGTCTACACCACTGTTGAACTTTCATTTCTAGGGAAACCCAGAATCATTCACTGTGTTGAAGGAACTTTTCTCAAAAAGGCCAAGATGAACCTAGTATTTGTCATAAAACAACTTTCCAAGCTGCCAACCTTGCCTTGGCTAAACACTCGTACATATCTGTGGGCTTATGACTTAACAGCATCTCATTCCATGGTCTCCAGACAATTGCAGTGAAGCAGGGAAAATGATGTCAGGCAAAGTCATGTGATGCATTTGTTTCATATGGACACAGTCATGTTAGAAGTAGACCTCTCACTCCAAATGGACTCTTCAGAACAGACTGGGACATCACTCTCCTTGTCATTATAATGTGCAACACATCATCATTGCTAAGCCGGTCTCCTCTCTCCCTCCCTCCTTCACTCTGAAGCAAGATTGTACATGTAACACTTTCACGAATGTTAAAAACAGAAATATGTTTTTCTGTGATTTTTGTTTTTTTGGCATTGCTTCATACCACCACTGATTCCTTCCTTCTCTTCAAACTTGATGAAATCATAATGATTCATAATCTTCAGTTAGAATGGTTGTGTGATACACTTAGGTAGGGGCAATAAGCCTATTATATTAAACAAAGAAATGGGTTTAAAAATAGTAGAATGACGGCATTCTTAACTAAATCTAATGTGTCAGAGACTCATACAAGACTTCAGCCCTATTTGACACAACTAAAATTAAGCCAGCATAAATGCCTCGAGCTTTGGAAATCACAGGCTTTATTTTCCTGTAGAGGAACAAGAGGAATCAGGATGATGACTGTCACAGATATTTTGGTTAAGAGGTGCAACTCTAACCTATGCATCTTCAAATTCTATGCAGCCAAGATGTTAACATTGAGGGCAAAATGACTGGAAACAAAAGGAATGAGAGATGATGAACTTGAAGTCAAATAATTTAATTTTAGTGAGTCATGTCAAGAGAAAACAGCATTTCAGAGGATCAAAAGGAAAGAAAAGGAATGTTGACAAGAGTCTATGGCCCAAATGAAGCAGAGAATTAATTACATCCTAAGAAGTAAAAGAAAATAAAGAAATTGTCTAATTCAGTCTCTTCATTGTGCAGATAAGAAAATCGAGTAAGAAAAACACAGTGATCTACCTAAAGCCATTTGATTAAGAGCAAGAATAGAGATGGCACCTAAAGAACAACACTCCCAGTTCAGTTCTCTCTCTACCCTATGAAGGAAGATCCACACACATGAATAAAATTCTCCAAAAAAAAAAAAAATCCAGGGACAGATGGCACCATTATAAAAATCTAATGGTTATTGGGTTTCATCTATGAAAGCTACATCTTTCTCTATATTTAATTAGTAATATCTTAAAATAGATGAATTAACCTACTCACTGAGTTAATTTCATATTTTCAGGGTATGTATTTCAACTCTATTATTTATAGAGTGTTCTTTAAAAAATATGGAAATGTCCATAACACATACATATCAGGTTTGAACATCATTTTCTGTCATCCACCACAAAGTGAGACAGAAAAACACATATCCACTCTGTTAAGATGGAGCTACCAACATAAATGATCACAATTCTAGCTTCTATCTAACAACACTCAAATCCAAAACTGATTTTCCACCCCAGTTTCCCCCTTGATTATTCATCACCTGTCACAAAAGAAACATGTAACATTTCTTCTCTCTCAAGAACATCTTTGAACAGAGAACACAGTGTATCATACAAATATCACATTGACTACAATCTAACTGGAAACCATGTGGTCCTGACATTTGCTGCTGTCCCATTTTCTCTCTGCTAGCACCATATGCAAAATTTACAACCTGCCAGAGAGTACTCAACTTTGCTCCAGGGACCCTCTGGTGGTGAGAAACCTCCTTGAGGATATAATTGTAGAGTTTCCACAAAAGCAAATTTTTCATCTTGAAGAAGTTTGTCAGCACTCAGGCTGCAAGTATCCAAGCAACTGTGAGATAAAGCACAAGGTTGGTCACAGGGCTGGAGAGAAAAGATGGTAAGAATGTATGAATCAAATAAATGAGACCCATCATACATTTGACTAAGCTTAAGCACTGCTCTGACTGTAACACCGATTAGAAGAATTGTGAATAAAGAGAAAACTTAGCACCTTCTGGAGACTTACACTTTTTATTTCTCCTGACTGCCTGACACCCAGTTCCAGATCTATTCCTTTGCATCCTTGGCCACACTCAGAAATCCGTCCTTCTGTACCCACCACTCTGCTCAGTCTTCTCCAACCCACCTTCACCACAGGGCATCATGTCTCCTTGTAAGGAGAAATATATTCGTCTGAAAATGCAAGTGACTTGTAACCAGACTTAACAGGTTTGCCTTCCCAGAGGCATATTACATCTCTGAAAAGGAACATGTTGCCCCCCAAGAAATGAGTTTCGAGTGCTGGGATTTGGGCTGAGATGTCTGGGAGTTCAAAAGTCTTCTCAGCACTTTGGAAATTATACTACATGGTTTTTTTTTCCATAAACAGATACACTCAGCTCTAAGGTAGAGTTAGAATAATAGAAATCACATGAATTTAGGACATTTGGAACACTGGTTCTTGTTCCCCAAAGTGAGAGTCAAATAAATCATTTTACCTCTCCTCTTCCATATATTCATCCATGAAGCAGGTCTCAGAATACCTACCTCAAAACACTTTCATGGAGAACATGAGGTTAATATGTATGTAAAAACATTTTACAAATATTAATCACATTCATTAATGAAATGTATTTTCCTCATTTATGTTAATCATTAGGGAAGTACATCCCAGTGACTCTAACTTTTTTTTTTTTTTTTTTTTGCGGTACGCAGGCCTCTCACTGTTGTGGCCTCTCCCGCTGTGGAGCACAGGCTCCGGACGCGCAGGCTCAGTGGCCATGGCTCACGGGCCCAGCCGCTCCGCAGCATGTGGGATCTTCCTGGACCGGGGCACGAACCCGTGTCCCCTGCATCGGCAGGCGGACTCTCAACCACTGCGTCACCAGGGAAGCCCTGACTCTAACTTTTCAAAGGTTTCTTCTAAAGTAGGCGTTGGCAAACTTTGTCTGTAAAAAGTCAGATAGTAAAACATTTTGGCTTTGCAGACTATACAGTCCCTTCAACTATGAAACCCTGCTATTGTAGGGGAAACGCAGAGACAGGTGATACGTAAACAAATGGACATGGCTAGATTTGTCTCACAAGTTATCTTTTGCCAATCCCTGTTCTGAAGACAAAGTGCCAAAATAGGGATATATGTTCATTACAAATATGAAAGAGCCGAGGCATCTGCTTTGAAACTAATCATTCATTCTTCCACCTCTTAGACCAAACAATATACTTGACGGTACCTGTTTCCTTGACTTTCATCTTAGCCTCCACATAAACTAGTTCTCTAACTTACAGCTCATAAGCAAAGAGTAAAGATGATGTGCATTCTTACATAAGTGCAATCTATTCTCTACTCCAGGGTCCCACGCCTTGTGGGCAGGCCCCCCTGTTGTCAAAATGCCATTGGTAGCCCTGTGGAGGAGTGGCTTGCTGGTCAACACTTCTCACTTTCTCTCTCTGAGTAAGTGATAGAGAATAAGGCTCTGATGAAGGAAACAGGGGCTGATGGCACAGGGTTTCTGATGCAAAGACTTCCAGACTGTGGCTCTCCTATTTTAGAGTAACTGAGTCCCCATCATCACATCCTGTATTTTGACCCTGCCAAATGCACGATTTCTAGGTGTTCTGATTATCCCTTTGGCTACCTGTCCTCTCCATTACCCCTTGCCCTGGAGCCACCACTGCAGAACTTCTGTCATTGTCTTTGCTCTAGCCAGCAGGGGCAGTACCCACAAGGAAATATTAAACAGCAGCAGAATTATAATCCAAGTTATTTTTAGGTCACACTTCTCTGGAGTAGGTAGTGTCAAATCAGTGTGTCTACTTCAGCAACTCCTCAACAATTGCACGTTAATTGTCAGGGTGTCTCCCACCTTCTGGCCTCTACCCTGTCCCCCTTGATCCTTCCAAACATTGGTTCCTGGCATAACCTGTCACCATGCTCAAATAGGAACACACAAACAAAAATAAAATTTAAAAATCTCTCCATCTCTACGTGTGTCACCATCATTAAGAATCCACAATGCAGTATTATCTGGTATGTATCTCCCACAGGCTCAGATGTACAGCACTTTGCTTTCATTCACTTTAACCTTCTCTGTTTAAGAATCTGGATAAATGCTGGGGTGAAAGGCAGTCCGTACAGACCCACACAAGTAAATATAAAGTCGGGGTCCTTGTGCTGTGACTTCTCTCCCTGGGCAATGTGGATAGCCAGGCTTGTAACTGTTCTACCTCCTGACCTAATCTTTCTCGAAGTTTCACCCATCTTTCTTCTCCAAACCCCTGCTGCTACCCAGACTTATTATCTATCACCTGGACCATTATCCTTCTAACTAATCTCTCTTGCATCTGTTTGCCCCATTTCACGTGTCCTCCACCATTAAGAATGTTTTAACTAAAGTGCCAACCTGTCCCTTCTTTCGCAGGTGTGTGGCCTGGGGACCACCATCATCAAAACAAGCAGGAGAACTAGTTTAAATGCATATTCCTGAGCTCCACCTTTGGAAATACTGAATCACAGTCTAGGGGTGGAGCTTAGCAATCTGCATATCTTCATTTCTTAACCCTTCTCCTTCCCACGCTGTAATTCTCTTGTCTATTAAGTGTTAGAACCACTGGCTTAGAGGAAAAGAGCCCATCTCCAAAGATGACCTGGCTTTTTATTGCATATACACAAAGTGTCAAACTGGTCCACTCACCCTTTCTCCTACCCTCACAGGTCCGGTGGTAATGTGATAGAGCTGGTCATCATGGTAGCTAAATGTTTCTCCAGGTTTTTTTTGGAAGCATAAGCTTGGACTCTCAGAGGTGCTGTTTGTTTTCTTGACTTTTGGAGGTGAGATTTTCCCTCCCACAAGCCCAGGCAGTAGACTACAGCCCCCACCCCGTGCTTACACACAGCTTCCACCATGTGGGTGAAAGTTGTCTAATTGTGGGAGGACATGGAACTTGAGGCATGAGCTGTGCTCTTCCAGCTGCACCTCTGTTGGCATCTACTGGGAAAGCTGGTGGTGGGAGGACTGACTTCATCAAAACATTGCATCATCTATCTCGAAAGCTCCTCTGACAGCAGGGGCAGGGTCTGCATACCTGGGAACCAGGTTTGTGACTAGGTCAATACACATTTTCTGTATTAATGAATCATAGAAAGAAGCAATCAATCAAGAAAAGAACAAATAAATAAAAAGCCCAGACTCATGGAGAGGGTGGGCTGAATACCTTAAAAGTCACTTGTTATGCACAACCATGATTTTTTTTAACATCTTTATTGGAGTATAATTGCTTTACAATGTTGTGTTAGTTTCTGCTGTATACAAGCATGATTTTTGACACAGTAATTCAACACATCTGCTTGTTGGTTTACTCTTTGGGAATGAGATTCTGGAAAAGATTGAGTATAAGAAATAGTATGAATTATACTCTCTTCTGTGATTATTCCCTCTGTGGTGTCACTATTAACCAAAGCCAATAAATAGTAAACTTCTCATTTATTCATTATTCCTACTGTTGAAATTATGATGATGCTCCAACACAACAGCTTCCCTCAATCATCATTTTGGACAAACAGAACATTCTTTAGAAGCATATGGATGTGTGGGTGTGGGTCTGTGGTGCGCGGTGTGGGGGAAGGATCATGAAGGTCTGGAAAAAGTAATACTTTGAAACTCAAAAAGCAAATTGCACCTATTTCAGCAAATTGGAAATTGATGGTGTGTAACTCTGAAGGGCTTAGCAGTAGCTATTATTTCCATCCAGGCTATTATTAACCGGTAATATTTTCTCTAGTAAACATTCAATTACCATAGCAACAGGAGTCATGTCATGTGGACACAAGCACTCCCCGGCATTGCCAGAGAAACGGATGGTGTTTTAAATGAACTTTAGAAAATGTAAAGAGACTTGCCAAAAAATATTTTGGGAACACTAAATTCAATTTTTACTGGAGACAAAGGAAAGAAGAGAACTCTGATAAAGTGGAAACTTCACAAACTCCGCTTCTGTTATACTGCACCTGGAACCTTCTCAGCAAGCACAGAAGTGTCTTTCCTCCTGTCTGAGCCAAACCCTCTGCTGTGCCCTAGGGGTCATCCCATGTCCCCTTCTCATGCACTTACTTACAAAGTCAAATACAGCTTCTAAATCTTCTAGCTTCAGTCTCTTCCCCCACTATGTCTCCCCATGGATATCCTTTAAATTATCATTTGTATTGACAGGCAACGTGCCTGAAAAACATAGCAAATCATAAGAGTACAGCACAATAAACTATTTCAAAGTGAACTAAAAACACACCTATGTACCCACTGCACAGTCAAGAAATAGAATACAGCAGTGCCCAGAAAGTCTCTATATACTCTAGTCTATATATTAGTGCCCTGGCCTGAAAGGTAACCGCTAGGAGTTAATTTTCCTTGTGTTTGAAATTTATATAAATTGGCAGCCATATTACACACTCTGTAGCATCCAGCTTCATCCACTCAAAAATATAGTCAGTAGAATCATCCATATTGTTGCATGGAAGAAAAGTATGTCCATTTCATTGCTCTATTAGTTTCCTATGGCTGCTGTAACAACAAAGTAGGTTGCTTAACAGCAGTTTGTTGTCTCACAATTTTGGAAGCTAGATATCCAAGATCGAGGTGTCAGCAGTGCTAATTCCTTGTAAAGGAAAATCTGTTCCATGCTCGTCTTTCAGCTTCTGGTGGTTTGCCGGCAATCGTTGGCACTTCCGGTCTTGTAGGTGTATCATTTTGTTCTCTGCCTTCATGTTCGCATGGCATTCTCCCTGTTTGTATCTCTCTCTCTTCACAAGGCATTCTTTTTATAAGGTCACCAGTCATATTGGATTAGAGACCCAACCTACGTCAGTGTGACTTCATCTTAAATAATTATATCTGCAATGATCTGATTTCCAAATAAGGTCACATTCTAAGGCTCTGAGGATTAGGACTCCAACATGTGAATTTGGAGGAGAACACAATTAAAGCCATAACAAGTGCTATAAATTATTCCATTGTATAACTATATCACAGTTTATTTATTCATTCTACTGTTGTTGGATATTGTGTAATACCTAATTTGGGCTACTCTACAATGAGACCAGGGTCGATCCTTGACAAAATCAAAGAGCATGAAGTTTGCCTTTGACATTGCTTATTTCTTTGTGATGGGCATCCCACTGTATATTTTCCTCCCTTCTCAATGTCTTTTTTCTCTACAGATTCTATCCTGTTCCAGCTGCTTAACAATTAATAACAATAAGGTTTGCTGATTTGGTCTTCGGAAGTTACACCTCTGCCCAAATTTCCCTGTAGAAGGAGGTTCCAGAAGAGCAGAAATCATTTAAACTGAATGGAATGCCTCTCTAGACTTGAACTTCAGAATGTGCAAAATATTCAGAGGAGGACTGGCATGATTTTTCCCAAATCAAACAGAAAACCCATGGAGACTTTCATTACACAATAGGACCCACACATAGTGTGCTAGTAGATACCACGTGATAAAATGATAACAGGTACATCATTACTGCCTCAATTATGCTGCACAGAAAACATCCACTTCGACTATCCATAGCTTAGAACAACAATTATTTATTCTCACAGAACTGAGTGTCAGCTACAGTTTGGCTGAGCCAGGCTGGACTCCTGATCCAAGCTGCAGGATAGATTCAAGTCTGCTCAACAATTTTTTTTCCTGTGGTCCAAATTTCAGAGGCAAGAAAGGCAAGGTTAGTGTGCAAAAATATTTCAAGCCTCTGTTCAATTCAACATCTCAACCTCACCTCAATTCAACATCTAATTGACTAAGGTAAGTATCATGACCAAGTAAACAGAAGTGGGGCAAGGAGGTATATTCCTCCATGGAGATGAGGGGAGTGAATATTTGCTAAATAGTAAGGTAATCCACCACAGAAAAGATGAGAAATTTCTATGTTTAGATGACATAAGGTAGAGATAGAGACAAGCTAAAATTATTTGCCTCTGACTTGATGATTTTCTCAGATTAGCTAAGGACTTCTTAGGCTGAATATCTTTCCTGATATTCAAGATATAATGGTGAGCTGACAAGATACAATGGTGATTGCATTCATTTGCTAAGGCTGCCATAACAGATACCATAGACTGGGTGTCTTAAACAATAGAAATTTACTGTCTCACAATTCTGGAGGCTGGAAGTCCAAGATGAAGGTGTTGACAGGGTTGGTTTCTTCTGAGTCCTCTTTCTTGGCTGGTAGATAACTGTCTTCTTCCTATGTCCTCACATGGTCTTACTTCAGTGTGTGTCTGTGACCAAATTTCCTCTACCTATAAGGACACCAATCATATTGGACTAGGGCCCACCCTAATGGCCTCATTTAAACTTAATTACTTCTTTAAAGACCTTATTTCCAAATACCATTACATTCTGAGGTACAAGAAGTTAGGATTTCAACATATGAATTTGAGAGGGACATAATTCAGCCATAACAGTGGCCAAGAGCATAGGCTCTGGAATCAAAGAGAAGTGGATTTGAATCATGCATCCACCACTTGCTAACTGGATGACCAACTTTTCCAAACTCTCCAAACCCCAGTTGTCCCATCTCTAAAACTGGAGATCATAATATCTCCTCACAGATTGCCTTGCCATTTCTTTTAGGAGTAAATGAGATAAAACACATAAATTACTGTCACAGTATCTGACACAGTATTATAAAACTCACAGATAATTACAGCTGCTGTTATATAACATTTAACATGTAACGTATTATATAACATATGACAAACTTATAAAATTATGTAATATAAAAATCCCCTTTCATCCCAGTGAAAACAAGATACCTTCATTTGTAGGCCAGAAACAACCCCTAAATAATTTTATACATTTTTATAACAACTTGTTCTTTTTAATTTAAAAAAAAAACCCACTTTCTTAGTCTTTCCCTACAAAGGTCTTCTGAGCCAGGTATGTATGTTATTTTGCAGCTGAAGAATGTGGAGCACATGGAAGTTTAGTGATTTGACTGGCAACATGGAGTTAGTGGAAGATAAGCTACTACAAGAATCCAGTTGTTCTCTACAAGCTTGGCTCACAGATCTCAACTGAACTGACTTTACTCCTTTCTTTGCTTTGATGATCATACACAGTTTGATTGGAAAGTTACACTATAATTTCACAGTGGTTACATGCCCCTGAAGATCATTTTGTAAGTAAATGTTTTGAAACCAAAGATAATCATTGTTATATGACCATAACCCTTTTTCTTATGCCATATTCTCCACCAAGAATTTAACCAAGCTAAAGTTACACTTCGGAGTCTCAGTAGCCTGCTCTGGGCTCTGTTCTGCAGTTCTGGAACTACAATGTCATCAGGCTATCTGGAGATGCATTACTGTTTTCTGGCCTCTGGGATAACCTCTATCCTTTCCACTGAAGCACAAATACAAAGAAAGCTGCCACAGTGCTCTCAACACGAGGGCTCTCAAACACAGCACGCTAAGATGAATCAGAACACAGGCCTTGCATAAGTCGTTCAAAAGTGGAACATCCTGTCCAGAAGCTCTGAAATGTGCTCCCAATATCTGGACATACCAAAGGTCCTCCTCCCTTTTTAGAAACTTCCTAATTGCTTGGCCACATTGTCTCCAGGAACATTTCCAGGTTTGAGAATTCTGTACTCTAGGTTGGTAGCTCAGAGCTACCTCTACCTAATAACTCCAGAGGGTAGCTCAGAATTGTGGCATCCTGAGTTCTCTATTGACAAATAAAGCAATAAACTACAGTACTGGGTAATAGGGACCCCTATTCTAGGTAGTCTATCTTTCCTGCATTTTCAAACCTGCCTGAAATTTTATAACAAGTGATAAAAATTTAGATTGTACCCATTTATAGACCTACAGAGTGAATAAGCAATTCTTTACCCATAAGATTATCCTTCTGGCTCATAAGTCCCAGAGTAAAGAGCAAAAGAGAAGTATCTTGACAATCACATCTGCCTTTGGCATTGGACAATAAATTATATTTATCAGCTACCATTTTTCCAGAGTCACAAGAGAAAATGTGACACTTTTTTAAGATAGTAACAAAAAAGTCTTACAGTTTACATTCTTTCAGTCTCTGTCACTTAGTTCTCAGAGCCCTGTCTCACTCTTCTGTTGTCATGTGGTAAAGCTCATCTGGAACACATAATGTTTATATTGATTTGCCTTTTTATTCCATTTTCACTGTTTGGTGTAAAAGCAAAGGCTTTCTGGGCTTAATAATGTTTTTCACTCATTTCGTGGCAATGATTTTTAGAAACAGAAATGATAGCAGTTTCCATATTCACAGTTCCCAATAAACTTGTCATCAAAAGTTCTCAAAGAGCTCTCATTAATCACTTTTAGTCATTTCTTCCATGCAAATGAAGAGGGCTAGAAATGATTTGAGCTGTGCTTGCAGTGGATTCCATGGCAAAATCTAAAATAATATTGCTTTTTTTTTTTCAAAGAATTGAAGATGTCGCTCTATAATTCCTAGATACTGATAACATTAGGGAATCTGGCTTTCCTGATGACAGGAAAATAAGGAGAATGCACCTCCTGTTTGAAGCGGGAAAAACAAGAAAAAGGAAAAAAAAAAAGCACCTTCTTTAGAACAGTCTTAGGAAAACATATAAGTTAAGTTTAACAGTTTATATTGTGCTCATTTGAATCCAGTGGATATTGTTTTGAACATTGAACTACTGAAATCAAGAGATAAACAATGGAGAGGATCAAAATTAAAAGTTAAATCCTTGCGTGTGTGGATGTGTGTCTCTGTGTGTGTTTTCTTCAAATGGGCAAACCAGCTTGTACTTTCTTTCATCTGAAACCTGCTTTGGCAAGGATTGCCCTTCCAGAACTTCGGATAAACTATTTAGGTGGGATTTCTGGATTGGTTGCTGGAAATACGATCCCAATCGGCTCCCTGATTTCCTGTGTAACCTGGAGAGCTGTACCCTGTTTCCTCATCAGTAACTTTATTCAAATGTGGTTGGGGGTGAGGGCGGAGCGGTGGGAAAGTCACACGGAGGTCAAGAGGGCAAAGGGAGAAACACGAGAGATCACTTTTTTTAAGAGTAGTAACGTAGATTGCCTGAATATCTCATCAAGCCTTCATGGGCCACACATTTTTGCTGGGAGAATTCATTATAAAAAGCAAGAAAGAGAAAAGATTTTGTAGGTACATCTATCTATATATCCCAAAACTATTATAGTTCTTTAAACTTAGGCTATGGATAAGATATAGAATGAAGGTGGAGTGGTATATGTTTCTACATATCCACGACCCTCTCTCCCCAACTAAAGCCACTAAACCATCTGATTTGCAAGCAGAGAAGAGGGAGAATGTTTTTTAAGTCAGTTTAGCTTTCTTAATGTGACTGTGAAACAGTGGTTTTCAACCCTGAGTGGGCATCAGAATCTCATCTAAATCTTTCAAAAAATATAAATGTTTGGCTCCTCACTTACACTACTGAATCAGAATTTCTGAAATACTCATAAATCCCCACAGGTAATTTTGAGAAGCAGCCAAAATTGGGAAATATGTAGGCCTGAATGATTCTGATTTTTTTGGAACTCATAAAGAACATTCTAATCACTGATTGTTATTTTTCCTTACTCAGTTTAAAAACATTAAGTAGACATAGTCTGAATTAAGCACTTGAGTTTGTGTTGAATAGTTACAATAGGTACTTTCCTGCCTAACACTGTCCAAAAAAGTTATTTGTATTTCAAATTCCTACCACCCCACCATGTAGATCAGCAGAATCTTAGCCCTTGAAAATATCTTTCCCTGGGTCAAGGTTTCTCAGCCATGGCACTATTGACATTTTAAGTTGGATGACTCTGTTGTGAGGGACTGCCCTGTGCATGACGGGATGTTTAGCAGCAACCCTGGCCTCTGTCTACTAGGTGCAGTACCGCACATTCTCCCCCAGTTTTGACAAACAAAAATGTCTCCTTCATTGCCAAGTGTCCCCTAGAGGGCAGAATCAGCACCAGCTGAGAACCACTGACTTGTCTGAATGGAGGAAACACACAGCAATAGCATTAGATAAAATATTTCTCACCCATCAAGATTTCCTTGACTTGGGTCTTTCAGAACAATCAGGGGATCTTCCTGATGCTCTGGCATCAATGGAACAGGTTATCCCTACTGCTACGACCACTTGTTGCATCCTTTAATTACCACCTCTACTCTACTATCCCTGCTGTCTCTACCAGGGAGAGGTAATTACTAACCACTAATCACTGCTCCATTCCACCATCTCTAGGGGCAATCATGGCACTGCTAAAGGCTATTCTCCTTCCACAGACCTCTCCTGTGAAGCTATCTCCTCCAAGTTAAGTCCATCTCAAAGAATTAACTGCTAGAGGCTCTAGACATCAGGCATCACTGTGACCTTGGCACAGTAATTTTTTTAACATCTTTATTGGAGTATAATTGCTTTATGATGGTGTGTTAGTTTCTGCTTTATAACAAAGTGAATCAGCTATACATATACATATATCCCCATATCTCTTCCCTCTTGCGTCTCCCTCTCTCCCATCCTCCCTATCCCACCCCTCTAGGTGGTCACAAAGCACAGAGCTGATCTCCCTGTGCTATGCGGCTGCTTCCCACTAGCTATCTACTTTACATTTGGTAGTGTATATATGAACATGTCACTCTCTCACTTTGTCCCAGCTTACCCTTCCCCCTTCCTGTGTCCTCAAGTCCATTCTCTAGTAGGTCTGTGTCTTTATTGACACAGTAATTTGATGGACACTGAAAAAGAGTGAATTCTCTTCCTTCTGAGGCATAATAACTATGTTTAATTATTTGTCATTGTACTTTTTCATTTCTTTTACCATATTCTTCCCTGAATAACTGAAGTAACAGGGAGGGCTTTCTTTATACAATCCTGGACAGATATAGTCTGAAACAAAGTTACTTGAAGCACTGGATAGGTTTTGTAAGTCAATAGTAGAAGCAAATGTCATGAAAGCCAAGATGGTACATATGCCCATTCTGGGACTCAAATTACATCCAAAGGATAAGACGGTAAATGGGAAAGTGAAAATCTTGAGCTGACAAAATTTAAATACTAAATTGATAAATGTAAAGGCAGAGTAATTATTTCAACTTAAATCGGAAATTTGAGTTTTCCTTGATGGTGGCAAGGAAGCTGTTATAGTTAGGCTTGGGTATAGAAAAGTTATTTTAAAAAACATATTTCTGCAGGTGTGAATCTGTAAATGTTTAATGACAACCCCTACACTATATTCACCCTGGACAAAAGCCTCTGAACTCCCCAAATGATCTTCCCACTTCTGCTTGAGCCAACAGTTTTTCCATTTTCCCCTCACTGGAAAAGCAAACTCAATTCTATGGCAATAGTTTTTTTAGGTTTTTTGTCCAAAAGATTGGTAATATCATGTAACACTTTTGAGTTCACAAAGTGCTTTCTTGTCCATTATCTCAATAATTATCTTCATTTTTCAAATAAGAATCAGGCAAAGAAAGATGAAGTAACTTGCTCAAAGTTAATAAATGACAATTCTCAGACTACCATGTTGATCTGCTGATTTAAACACTGTGTACTGTACAATGTAGCCTGGTAGCTAAATATTCCAAAGTGCTTTCGGTTGACAGGAAATAAATTTTATGAGTATCTTAGATTATAAAATAATTGAAGCAGAGGACCACCTTCCATGTTTGTTGATTTGCATCATTTGGTACATAACAAAACAATATTGCAAGGGGCACAGATGGAAATGAGATCCTTGCAATGTTATGACAGCATCTTGGCTGGCTTCTTAACGATCTATTTTATTTTATGTAGGCACCACTTTCTCTTGTCAGATCCCTGGCTTGACTTCCTTTTCATTCTGTGTTGTTTTTACTGCTGCGGATCTCTGGGATAAGTCTCATCACGTACTGAAAGCCTGTGTCCTGGAATGGTTTGTCTTACAGCCCATATACTGACTATTCAAACCTCCCTGACCCCTTCCTCTAAAGGTCAGTACATAATGGAATCATTGTCGCTCCTGCTCAAATGCAAATACTGTGTTCAGTTTTATATTCCATTCTAATGAATACGGTGAATACATATCATTCCTCTTCCTGTCTACACCCTTCCCAAGGATCTATAAAAAGGGAGGGGACAGGTGGGGTTTTCCCTTTTTTTAATCAGGTTTCCTGGAGTTTTCTATTGTTTCAACTGGGAATAGTCTACTAATAAGCAATTAATATTCTGAATTTATCATGTTATCACAGAAATTTCCAAATCCTTTCTGATAAATAGAAATCATTTTCCAAATGTTCTCAAGGGAAGCAGGAACATCCCTAACTACTAGTCTCCTGGTACAAGAACATTTGATCATCCTAGCTCACAATCCTGATACAAAAATTTTCACCCAGTATAAAAGGCAACTGCTTAATATTAGTTATGACTAGGAAAATTTGGGGACAAAATACCATTAGTGATGCATTTTATTAACTGGATATTATTCTCATTCCTTCACTGCTGCCTATTTATGGAAACTTATGGGTAGGTGAATTATGCTAGTTACAACTATTAGAAAAACAAATTCTCTAAATAAAATTCTCAGTAAATTGGGTAGAAGGAGAGAAGAGAGAGAGGAGAAGGGGAATGTGAAAGATAAGAAGCCCATAATTATCATCAGTACAGAGTGAATTATTACAGCTATAGATTTGGCTTCTCTTAAACTCTGGAGGCTTGGCAAAAAGATCTAAATCTGCAGAGTTTTTCCAATGAATGTGTAAATATAGTATGAACTGTCATTTCTATAAAAGCCCTTTGAGATTGTATGAGACTGTATTTTTGGCTGTTTAAGGCAATTTCATCTTATTCCGTGACTACCACCAGCTGAGGCTTCTTCCTTTGCCTCCTCCATAACCAAAGGTCTACCTGACATCTCTGCTTAATGGTTCACTGGTGCCAGAACCTCGTATATCGCAACTGAAGCAATGCCTTTAAGTAAAATGGAACAAGCATCTGAGATTCCTAAACTTGACATATTTTATGTCTATTAAAAAATATGTTTGACAGGTGAATACAAAAGTAGAATATGCTAGGGACTTCCCTGGCAGTCCAGTCGTTAAGACTTTGGGCTTCCAATGCAGGGGGCGTGGGTCTGATCCCTGGCTGGGGACTGAGATTCCACATGCTGCAGACAAAAAAAAAAGTAGAATATGCTACTATAAAAAACTAAATTAACTATATGGGAATGAGGACATTAATACCTTAGTTAATATTATTCCAGTGTTTACTTGCTTTTTTGATTCTCCTAAAGGAATGGGTAATTATTAGGTTAAAAAATTGATGCTATTAAGTATCTTTATTATAATCATAATGTGTTCCTATGACACCATTTTCCCCTAAAACTCCTGTGTGTCTTCCCTCCTTCTTCCTATCCTTATTTGCTTACCTATTATCTTTCATTTTATTTACTTTATTATTTAGGATCTTTAAGGCTCAATTAATTTAAAATATATGATCAACTATCTAAACAAACTTCTTTATTTTCAAAAACAAATATGGATTACCAGCCATTTAAAAATCAAAATATTCAATATATCAGAAAATAGACATTACTACAAATGGGCTTATTTGTAACACTTGGTTACTGTTCTACTCTAACAGTTCATAGTGACAATCTTTACTTTCAACAATCCCATAATGCTGTTAATGGTTTTATTTTTTACACTTGACCCATCCATAAAAGTACCTACATGACATTATAATTTAGCATTATTAGTGGTTAAATTCCAAGCTAAAGCACTCAATTAGAATGAGACCTCTGATTCTTGAATCAACAATTTTTATATGTTCTATTTTTAGAATGTATAAGTTATGTAGTCTGTGGTGTGCCCAATAGGGTGAACATGATGAAATGTATAAAACCTTACAAGTAAGAATGAGGCCCATTAGTCAAATTGTGCTTTTAATCTGTAAAGGCATTACATCATGAGTCATTTAGAGGAAAGGGTAGAGTTTCCTCTTGAATTCATTACAGCATGAAAAGTAACATTTAGAAGGTAGAGTGTACAAAATGAAATTGTACCTCTCAGGTATAAGTATTTTTCCCATGAGAAAGTACACCTTCTATTTAAAAAGAGACCAACAGTATTCTTTCTCTAATTCTTAATGTAAAAATAACTGGAAACCTATGAGCTCATTAGTAAAATCTCTAGGACTCCTGATGCCAAAAAGAAAGAGTGAAAATCAAGGCCATATAAATATATAGCAGAGATATTGTTTCATTTAGGGAAATGGTATATGTAGATTTTTTAACTTGAGTCTAGAAATTTTTCTAGCAACAAAAAAATCCAGTCAAAACATATTTCTTGAAGAGCTCTGGGTAAATAAAATGGATGGCTTCTCTCACATTCTTATCTTATGATTTACCAACTTAATATTCAGGAATTTCCAAAATACATATCCTTGATTAAACATTAAAACACCTGAAAATTAAAATTTTAATGTAATTTTCTGTGACCTAAATTTATGTCTAAACTCTTTCTTTCTTGCAATAGTTATTTTTTTTAAAAGATGGCAACAAGAAGGCCATAATATAAAAAGCTAGTGGGTATCAGTTCTCTTCTCTTCTAACCAATATCCTAGCCTCTCAGTATTCTCATTGTAAATGGAGAATTTTACAAATCCTTACCTATTTTACAATGTTACTATGAGAATAAATTCAAGTGACATATGTGAAAGAATTAGAAACCTGAGCTATATCAGGATCATGTAATGAATAGTTGAGAGAATTTGAGCATATTTAGCCTGGAGAAGAGATGATTTGGGTTGCATGGAATAGATGTCAACAAATATTTCAAGGATTAATCCATGGAAGCAAGATTAGAACTACTCAATATTACCTTCAACACACACACACACACACACACACACACACACACACACACACATGCACGTGTGCATGCACACAAATACTAATAGATATATATTAACAGAGAAATGGGTTGGAGTCAATGGAAAGGAAGACATTTCTAAAGAACTTTGAGAAGTATGAGTTTCCCTACACCAGAGGTGTTCAAATGTAAGTTAATAGACATCAAATATTATTATAGGAGCTGAAGAGAAAGTTAATTTACCAAAGGGCAACTGGACTATATGATCTTTATGTCTCTTCCAGAGTTGAGAACCTAGTATCTTGAAATGTATAGAGCATAAACATATAGAGTTACTACTGATCTTGTTATTTTCAATGTTCTTTGCATAAGTGCCCAAAGTACCTGAAGCATGGGCTTTTTCACAGGGACAGTATTTTTATACCTTCATCATCTCCATATGAAGGAGAGACTAAGCAAGCAGAAGTGCTAGAAATGTTAGTAGGAGCAAACCACCAAGTACATAAATACATATGTAACAGGCTGGAAAACTGGGCAGGGAGGAAAGTCACAAGAGAAGGATAAGGGCTTACCTAATGGCATTGTTTTGTCCTGGGATTAGCTCTGTGCCTGCAAAAAAATGAAGAAATAAATAGGTCACTTATATGGCTTGGGTTTAACCAAATTGATAGGATCGGTGATGTTGAAGTCTTTGTATCTAGCTGTGAATAGATAAAACTTGTGTAAAAAAAATCATTTAAAGTGATTTAAATCACTTTAAATCATTTAAATTATTATAAAGAATAAAATTGATAATCACTAAATTAAATAAATTACATATAGACTAGTTAATTCAGGCCCTAACCTTTCTTTTCCTCAATATCATTGTTCCTTGTTTTTGTTTTTCCATGAATTACCCAGATAATTTCCTTAAAGCTCTATATCTTTGCCTTTCTGCAAACACCCCAGGTGAGCTGTGAACACAATGCTAACACTCCAGCAGTGTTCTGAAGAACTTTGGCAACATCTAGCCTTTTGCTGGGAGGCCTGGAACTGCCTCTTAGCCCAATTTTAGTATCAAATTCAAAATATACTCAATATTAAATCAAAGGGACATAAAAGTTTATTTAATAAACATGTTAGGGTGTCGTGCTAGAATTTGGAGCCATGAAGATAAACATCACCAACAATGAGATCTTGTCGTTCAACAGACCCATTTCAATCTCTCCAGATCCCACCTTAAAATATATATGTACACATATTCAGGAGTCTCAGATGAATCCTTCATAAGGTACTTGTGTACCTTACTATAAAGAAATTTCACAAATATGGTAAACATTTATCCTAAAAGCCCTTTAAATAGAGTACCATGTTGACCAATAAATTTTAGTCTAGATCAAATGGCAATTTTATAAAGTTTTTTATAGTAAAGGCATATATATATAACCCTCTAAATGAAACTTATTTCAAGTATTATTTCTTAAATTAGCTTTTAACTATAAATAGTTGAAAAATCAATTTTAGATAAATATGGCAATAGAGTTAAGCTGTGGCTTGTCTGAAAACTCAGATATTAGTGTTCAAATATCTCACCAGAAATGGAAACTCAGTGAAATCTAAAGTTCTCGAAATGTTCAAAAGTCATCCTATTATATAAACAGCAATAATTCATTCCTTAATCTTTTTTTTCTTTTTAGCCACTAGAGCCCACTAAAATAGTTATCCATGTTACAAATCATTTCAACAGAAAGAAAAGCTCAGAAAATTAAACATATTTAACTGTCTAGAAACCATCAACTAAACAGGAAGTTCAAACCAAAATTTTGAACTTATAAGATGATAACAGTTATATGTGCTTTATTCAAATCAGAAAATATCAATTTGTAGCAACTAAATAGAGTCCAGATGAAGGAAGAGATGTAAAAATTCATGTCTTTCCTGGTAGCTCAAAATAAAAATGGAAATACAAAAATGTTTGAACTTGGATGAGACACAACAACAGGCAAGAACAACTTGTACAGAATTTTTCGTTGCCCTTGTTTCATCTTCTTCCTCTCTCCTTTATTAATCTTGATTCTCTTAAGATGGGGAAGAAGGGCAGTAAGATGGGAGTGGGGGTGAGTAGACAGAATTGCTGGGAAGGAAAATAACATGGGCACCTTCTTCTAAGAACTGGGTCTTTTCAATTTATAATTCCCCAGGGTCTAATATAGTTCTTATAACAAAACAGACATACAATAAATATACATAATGGAATTAATGTTTTCTTCCAATCTTTGAGTTTCATTTCTCCTCCTTTCTTCTCCTCATTCTTCTTTCCTTTCACCTCCTTCTCACACCATTACCCGATTTAAGCATATGTCTTTCAAAAGCATAGCCCACCTCCCAGATACCTTTTCTAGATGAATTCAAGCTCCTAGATAAAATTGGAAGGCCATAAAAATATCAATATCTGGAGATAAAAATAACTAAAGGGGTAGGTACTCTTTTAGTTCAGAGCCAGGCAGGAAAATTCTTGCCCTATCCATCATGGTCTGCCCAATCCCATTAATTTCTTGGTCTGGTTTTGCTAGGGGATAAAATCCAGAACCTCTATGCTGACTTAAAACACTCAATTTGCTGGTACACCGACCACCTGAGTCAGAATCACCTGGCATCCTTATTAAATATACAAATCCCAGGGTCTCATCCCAGACCTGTTCCATAAGAACTCTCTGGGGAGCAGAGACATGGATATTTGCCTTTTTCTTGAGCTCCCAAAGTGATTTCTCAATGCAAAACATAGTTTGAAAACCACCATTCTAGAACATCTGATCCAATTTCTAACTTCCTAGAACTTAGGTTTTCTCCACCTTTTCCTCAAGAAGATTTTTATTCATTCATTCACTATTTATTAAAGGCCTGGTTCAGACTTCCAGATTCACAAAGAAAATTAGCCTGAGTTTAAATATGTTAAGTGTCTTTAACCTCCTACAGAAAAGTACTTGCTTAATCAAGAAATTAATATATTCTTCAGATCATGCATTTTTAATTTTATTAATAAAAATTTGATTAATTTTTCCTTTAGAATAAATTTCTAATGGCAAAAGCAATTTCTTAAATGTTTCATTTGAATCCATCATTATGAATATCAATGGCTCCATAAGAAAGGTTATAAACATGGTACATTAATAAAGAGTGAGGGACTTCCCTGGCAGTCTAGCAGTTAAGACTCTGCTCTTCCAATGAAGAGGTCATGGGTTCGATTCCCCCTGGTGGCGGAACTAAGATCCTGCATGCCATGCGGTGCAGCACCACCACCACCACCACCAAATAAATAAATAAATAAATAATGAATGGCTTATTTGAATCAATAATGATACAGAGGATTCTCTTTAGGGTGGGATAGGGAAGGTGGGAGGGAGACACAAGAGGGAGGAGATATGGAGATATATGTATATGTATAGCTGATTCACTTCGTTATACAGCAGAAACTAACACAGTATTGTAAAGCAATTATACGCCAATAAAGATGTTAAAAAAATAATGATACAGATTCAATTTGGAAGCATAATTTCCATCACACCTTCCAGCATGACGGCCTTCATGGGTGTTACACCTGTGTAGTTACACGGGGTCTCACTCTCAGAAGAGGCCCAGCACTTGGTTTAATATACTGCTATTGCCTTCTTGAAATTATTAATAATCCAAACTTTGAACCTGAGTTGTGTAAGCTGAGCCCACTGGGACCATGAAGCATGTGCATGAGCAGAGGAGTTACAACCCACTGGGAAGCAGCCAGCACATGTGCGGGCTTAGGAGGTTAGCTCAGCCCATCACTGCTGGAAGTGGGCAGCGTGGAGCATCTGGCCTGGCTAATCATTGTGCACACCTGTGGTAGCTCTGGGCTCCTCATGGCCTCCAGGAGCAGCCGTGGTAAGATCGGGACCCACATTGGCATTGACAGTGGCAGCAATAGCAGCAGTGACAGCAGTGGCTGCAGCCCTGGAGGAAAGGAGGGCCTCCCACGGGGGAAGGACCCTCAGTGGGAAAGCAGTTGGTCTGACCCTGCCGGGAGCTCATCCTCACAGCATCTGCACAGCTATTAACTCTCTGGACTAGCACAGGGACAGAAACTTCCAGTACACAAGCAATAAACTTTGTCAGTAAATTATTACAAAGTCAAAGTGGACATTGCAATAAGACATATCAGGGAGCTATTAGCTTTGTCAGAGTTTAGAGCCTCTGGTTTTGAAAACGGCTGCAACATTGCAAAGCAGGTATCTGCAGGCTTCAGAAGGGAAATTTAAAGATCATCACATTTCATGGAAAAGATGTAGTATTATTATTTTATTCTGGCACAGAAATACTGTATTTTATATTTGCAAGTTCATGCTGTTATACATTTATCACTATTACTCCTATTTCATTTTATAAGTAACAGAAAATTTTTTAAGGAAAAAGCTGTATATTTTACTCTTTCAACTGAACTTCGTAAATTTTCTTTTTTGAATGAGGGACCCTGCATTTTCACTTTCAGTTGTGTCCTGAAAATGACATAGACATCCCTGCCTGAGAGGCCATTTTACAATTGAGAGGACTAAAATCCGGGAGGGTTAAATGGCTTGGCCATCATCCCAAAGCCAGCTAAGGAGAGTCAGTTCCTAGACTTAGAATTTGAGAAGATAGAGCCTTGAGCCCATCGAGAACCCACCTAGAACCCATCTAATTATGAGAAGGAAAGACTCAGGAGTACTGGCCTGGTTAATAATAACCACAGGGAAACAGAGGAGAAGCCAATGGTACACAGTCACCAGGGACAGCAGAGGAAACTAAAAAATAAGCATGCTCTCAGTGTCTGGCAACCAGCAGGGAAAGGAGTCCTCAGATTCAGCAGAAACTATTTGTCTTTTCCTTCTCAGTGAAAACCTGCACTCTTTTGTGATTGCCTGTGGGCACCAGCCAAAATCTCTGTGCATTATAAGTAATTGAGGCCTATTTTGTATACCATCACTTCCAAAATTGTAAGGGGCACACTGATCACCTGGGGATCGTGTCAAAATGCAGATTTGGATTTGGGAGATCTCAAGTGGAACCCAGGAATTTTCCTTTTTAAGCAGCTCCCAGGGGCTGCTGCTGCTGCTGCTGCTGCTTGTCTAGCCATCATGTTTTGAGAGAAAAAGTTAGAGAGGCCACTTCACCCTAGAGCAGTGCAAATGTGATAGTGTGTACTTACTATGGTGCCATGTCAATTGTGAAAATACTGACATAATTCCATAGAGACTAATAAACAGGCATTGGACCAGGGCCCACTCTCCCTGGTAATCCAGCTTCTCTCTAGGCCTCCCCAGGACCCAGCAACAATTGGCAGATTCCACTGGGGGCCTCCAGAGTGGATTCAGAGCTGCCAGAATTCATTCTGATGGATCAGTGACAGGCTGATCAGTTGTTCAATGTTCCGACTGTCACTCTGGGAAAGGGATCCCATTAAATAAGTGTTAGATGACCCTGTGGAAAGAGTTCAAGACTTGCTGCAGTATAGATCCCTGCTTATCTTTCCCCAAACTTATTCAACTACTGGTCCTTTTTGGGCAAATGTTGATCTAGCCCACCCCACTCATCTTGCTCATGAGAAAACTGAGAATCAGAAAGTTAAGGTTATTCACCCAAAGTCCGACAGCTAGGGAGAAGCCAATGCAGGGTCAGAAAACACTTCTCACTCCCAAATGTCATGCCCTGTTGAATTTTCCTAAGTTAAAAGATGATTTAGTCTGACTCCCATAGACTGGTGACAATCTATAAAGTTGATATTGTGAATCAGTTAAACTATTTGAATTAATGTTACTTAATATATAGCGTCATTTCTTTAACTTCAAACTCTCAGCCTTGAAATATATTTTTATCGGAGCTTTAAAGATATTATAGGAAAATTCTCCCGTATCTAAAAATTTTAGGTCATACTGTTCAAAATGCCTCATTGCAGATGCAGAATTGAACTAAAGTGACTTGCTTAATATTACATAGCTATTTAGTGACAAATCCAAGACCAGGACCCAGATCTCTTTACTCTCCCTGCAGCACTCATTCCTCACAACCACAACTGCATTCACTTTTATTTTTTAAGGCAAGTATCTGTGTGAATGACCAGTTTAGCACAACCCAAGCTGCCGCGTAGCCAGTGTAATCATGTAACCTGACTACAAGTTTACTTTTCTCCAGGACAAGGTCTGAACAACCACATCCGAGAAGTGAGGGGAGCCTAGCAATGATGTACTACTGTAGGCTTGAGGAAACTGCCCTCTACTGGGATGCAGAGGGGCATACCTTAACTGTACCTAAAGGAACAGTTTTTGAAAAACGGGGACTGAATCATTGAGTTCCCTGAGGTTCAATGAGAAATAAAGGGAATAGGTGGAGATATCAGTAGATGGAAGCAAAATGTCTGGCCATGTGCCTTGATAGAAAATTATTTTCCAGCTGTAACCATATTCACTTTTACAAGGGCATGTGCAATTATAATACCCACTGTCCAGCATCTGGCTTTTCCAGCATGGCCTAAGGACATATCTGTTACTGGGCTGGATGCTCTCTTGTGAGAAATCTGGGAGCTACATTCCCTGCTTTACATCCACCCCAAACCACGAAGACACAGTGGTTACCTTTGTGTTACCAGATAAGATTACAGAAGGAATTAGAGAGGTGCCTGTGATTCCGTTTAAGGCCAACGTAATTGCTACAACCTCGTCATTGAAGGGCTTTGCAGAGGAAATAAGCATCATCAGGTTGCAAGGGTGATTTTCCTGTCCAATCCTAAAAAGGAACTGCCCTCAATAAATCATCTTCCTAATGGAAATGACAGAATTATTCTCCCAGGAGGGGTCAACCCGGAGGACTGCACAAACCACACGTCCCTCTCAAGGGTAATAGGAAGGAAACGCACAGCCATCGTTGCCTGGGAGGATCTAAGGCTTCCTAGGGACTGTTCATATCTCTCCCTCTGAGGTCACTTTTAATGCCTTTTACAAGTCATTGTTTACATATAAAGATAGAACTCCTCTTAGTAAGTAGGCTGTATATGTGTTTTGTTGTTTTTTTTTTTAAACTGTCTCTGTGGTTATTCACAGAGGAAAGGGAAAAAAGACCATCATGTATTTTAAGTAAAAAGGAAAGGTGTAAAGTTAATGTAAAATAACTTTGTATTAATGATGCCAGCAAAAATTAAATAATATTGGGGGAAAAAATCAACTGGTAACAGTGGTAGCTTTTGTGTAAGATTGTATGTGATTATCTTTCCTTCTGTGTGCTTTTTTAATTTTAAAATTTTCTATGCTTTAAAATTAGATTTTAAGATACTTGTTATTTAAATTCATTTATTCTATAATCCGTAACTTAAAATAAGGGTTGGGCTGCATACTAATATTAGAATCTATTTTTTGAAATGGAACAGAAAGATATGGATACTGTAATGGAATTATAAAACCAGAACTAATAATTCACTTTCTTCATCAACTGCATTAGTTTAAGAATTTGTAATGAGCTTTGTAAATGGCATTAGGCAAAGAAACTTCAGCTCATTCTTTCTGAAATGAATTTTTTAGAACTCAAGTTTTCTTTTCCAATCAAAATGTTAGGAAATGCCACTCCCAATCTGACTGAGCAGTCAGGCTTTTGATTTCTGAGAAATTCTTGCCCAGCTCACCAGAGAATGAAAGGTCAGCTTTGAGGAAGTTTCTGGAACATGAAGAATCTCAATGAAATTGGCTGGAATTTTTTGAGTGACGAAAAAAATATCCCTTCAATAAAGCATGGTATATGGGAGTTAAGATCACAGTTTTATCAAATTCAAACTAGGCATTTAGTCAGATCCTTTGAAACTTTTTCCCATGATTAAAATTCTTATTTGTTGCATTTTTGGCATGAAGACTAAGTGATTTGGGGCACTGGCCCAAACATCATAGATTTTTTTTGTTGTTCTTGTTACAACAAATTAGAGGAAACTTTTTTTTTTTTAAACATTCACCGTGAATAGCCAGTTTTGGGGGTGGGGAATTTGTTATATGTTTTTTTTTTTTTTACATTTTTAACTCTTTTCCCAAAGATTCCCATGATAAATTCTATAGAGAACTTGAATAGAGCAGTTCTCCAACTATGGCCCAAGGAATCCTAGGGGTCCCCAAGACCCTTTTAGAGAGTCTACAATTTCCTCCCCCTTCCATCTAAAGATCTGCATAGAGTCATATCATAATAGATTCAATGCAGATGTAGATAAGAGAGTTTAACTTCTATTAATCCAGACAATAAAAAGATTTGTGGAAAATTTAAAATAATGCCATTTTCTCAATGTTCTATTTTGAATAATATAGTTATTTTTCACAAATATATGTCATTTATGTTAAAAATTTTTATTATTGCTTTTTATTACTTTTGTTTATTATTGTTATTTGTAATGTAGTAATAGAGACTTTTAATTTTTCCATTTTAATTTATAATACAGTAAATATTGATAGCTATAACCAACCTAAATCAAAGGTCTTTGGGATCTTCAATAATTTTAAGAATATGAAGGGTTCCTGAGATCAAAAAGTTTGACAATGGCTGTAATAGATAAATTCCTTCTAGAACAAGCTCAGAAAGGAGGCTAGAGGTTGAGAGAACACATGGAATAGAGCTATGTTCTTCTGGCTGAGGCCATCCTCAATCAGCTGGCCCACTATTTGTATAAGCCCAGCCAAGGGCAGATGTATTTGGCCTAGATTAAAAGATACCCAGCCAAACTGTAAATTTCTGAGAACTAATAATTTTTGTTTTGAGCTAATAAGTTTTGGGGTGGTTTCCTGTTCAACATTATTTTTGCAATAAATAACGATTTGTTCCTCCTCTTATTTCTGCAGAGAATTCACCATATATTTACAATGAATCCCACACATTTATGCTTCATTATATATTGTCCTATATTGTGAAGTGATGTCTCTAAACTGCTTGAAGGAGGAGAAAGATCAAGATAGCAGAGTGGAAAGACGGTGAGCTCACCTCCCCCCAAAACACATCAAAAATACATCTACATGTGAAGCAACTCTCACTGGAAACAAGACTGGCAGGAAAGCTCTTCTACAACAAAGGCTGTAAAGAAGGATCCACTTGGAGTCGAGTAAGAAGGGTAGAGAAGCAATCAGATTGAGACCCACATCAGTGGAAGTGGTGGGTGGCTATCACAGGCTCAGAGATCCTCCCTGGGGAGTGAATGGTTCAAGCTACATATTGGGCACCACAGCCATGGGGTTCAATGCTGGGAAAAGGAGTCCACTTAGCTGGTTTGAAAACAACTATAAGAAAGTGAGACTCTGCTCATACATGCAAGAGTGTATGTACATGCTTGCTTACTCCCAGGAAGAGCATGGAGGAAGCAGATTGAAAACTGCCTGAAGCTCTGACTGGCTCGCTGGGACCACACCAGCCTGCAACCCAGCTCACACCAGATGCCTACTCCAGCCTCTCTTGCTCCAGCATTGCTTTCCACTAGGCTGGATGCTGCCATTCCCAAAGAGGGTACACATATACATAGAGGAAATGAAACCTGCTTGGATCCAACCCTCAGGAGTTTTGCTCCAACCCTTTGGGCCCCAACCACCTCAAAAGGCAGTGACTGTCACTGAGCACAGGATAAGCCTCAGTTCACACCTGGATCTGGCTCTAGCCATACCTCACATCAAGATGGCAGCTGTCAGCACACCCAGGGATAAGACATGACCCATGCTCACTTAAGATCCTGCTCTCCCACCAAAGTCACTGGCCACATACAGACCGCATAGGGATGCTCCCACAAAGTATAACCCTTCAAGACCAGGACAAGTAACTCTTTCACCTAATTTCATAGAGGCAAATAAATTTAAACAAATGAGAAGATAGAAGAATGTTTCAAACAAGAGAATGAGAAAGAAACCTGAAAAAAACCCTAATGAAACAGAGATAAATAATTTACTAAATAAAGAGTTCAAAGCAGTAGTAATAAAAATGCTAACAAACTCGGGAAAAGAATAAATGAACAAAGTGAGAACTTTAACAAGGAACTAGAAAATACAAAAAAGAAACAGAACTAAAAAACACAATAACTGAAATGAATAATACTCTAGAAAAAATTAACAGCAGACTAGGTGATATAGAAAAATGCATAAGCAGTCTGGAAGATAGAACAGTGGAAATCAACCAATCAGAGCAGCAAAAAGTAAAACAGTTTTTTTTTTTAATGAGGATAGTTTAAGGGACCTCTGAGGCAATATCAAACATACTAATATTCACATGATAGGGATCTAAGAAGGAGAAGAGAGAGAGAAAGGGGCCAAAAATATATTTGATTAAATTATGGCTGAAAACTTCCCAAGCCTGAAGAAAAAAAGATGTATATCCAGATACAGAAAGTACAGAGAGTCAAAAACAAGATAAATCCAAACAGACCCACACCAAGATATATAATAATAAAAATGGCAAAAATTAAAGATAGAGAATTCTAAAGGCAGCAAGAGAAAAACAAAGAGTAACATGAGAACACCCATAAGGCTATCAGCTGATTTTTCTGCAGACACATTGCAGGCCAGAAGGGAGTGGCATGATATACTTAAAGGGCTGAAAGGGAAAAAACCTACAGCCTGGGATACTCTATCCAGCAAGGTTATCATTTAGAATTGAGGGACCATAAAGAACTCCTCAGACAAGCAAAAACTAAAAGAGTTCATCGATACTAAACTGACCCCAAAAGAAATGTTAAAGGTTCTTCCCTAATAGAAGAGAAAAAGCTACAAGAAATAAAAATTTATAGGAAAGAAAAAAATCCCATTAGTAAAAGTAAAAATTGCAAAAATCAACTATACTAGAATAAACAGTTAAAGGATAAACATGAAGATGTGAAAAATGACAACAAAACCACAAAATGTGGGGGGGGGGAATAAAAAATGTAGATCTTTTAGAACATGTTTGAACTTAAATGACTATCAGTCTAAAATAAGTATATATAATTATAAATCAACATATATGAACCTGATGGTAATGACAAATCAAAAATCTACAACAGTTACACAAAAACAAAAGAGAAAACAATATAATCGTATCACTAAAGAAAATCATCAAACAGTAGAAGAGACTAAAAGAAGAAAAAGGAAACTGAAAAGAACTACAAAAACAACCAGAAAACAAGTAAGAAAATAGCAATAAGTACATACCTATGAATTACTTTAAATGTCAATAAACTCCATATGAATGACCCAGCAATTCCACTCCTGGGTATACATCTGAAACAAACAAAAACACAAATTTGAAAAATACATGCATCCCAATGTTCATAGCAGCATTATTTAAGATTGCTCAGATATGGAATCAACCTAAGTGTCCATCAACAGATGAATGGATAAAGAAGATGTGATATATATATATATATATATATATATATATATATATATATATATATATATATACACACACAATGGAATACTGCTCGGCCATAAAAAAAATGAAATTTTGCCATTTGCAGCAACATGCATGGACTTGGAAGGCATTATGCTGAGTGAAATAAGTCAGACAGAGAAAGAAAAATACTGTATGATAGCACATATGTGGAATCTAAAAAATACAACAAACTACTGAATATAACAAAAAGAAACAGACTCACAGATATTGAGAACAAGTTACTAGTTACCAGTGGGGAGAGGGAAAAGGGAGGGGCAATATAAGGGTAGCAGATTAAAAGGTGCAAACTGTTAGGTATAAAATAAGCTACAAGGAAGTATTTCACAACATGGGGAATATAGCTAATATTTTATAATAACAACAAATGGAATATAACCTTTAAAAATTATGAATCATTATATTGTACCCTGTAACTTATTACACATCAACTATAATTCAATAAAAAAGTCAGTGCAGGGCTTCTCTGGTGGTGCAGTGGTTGAGAGTCCGCCTGCCAATGCAGGGGACACAGGTTCGTGCCCCAGTCTGGGAAGATCCCACATGCCATGGAGTGGCTGGGCCCGTGAGCCATGGCCGCTGAGCCTGTGTGTCCAGAGCCTGTGCTCCACAAGGGGAGAGGCCACAACAGTGAGAGGCCCGCGTACTGCAAAAATAAAAAAAATAAAAGTCAGTGCACTAAATGCTCCAATCAAAAGGCATAGCGTGGCTGATTGGATAAAAAAAAAAAGAGACCCATCTATATGCTACATAGAAGAGACTCACTTGAGAGCTAAAGACACACACAAACTGAAAGTCAGGGAATATAAAAAGGTATTCCATGAAAATGTAAATGAAAAGAAAACTGGGCTAGCAATACTCACAGCAGACAAAATGAACTTTAAAATGAAATCTGTAACAAGAGAAGAAATATATAACAAAGAAGGGCATTATATAATGATAAAGGATAAATACAAGAAGAGGATATAGTACTCGTTAATATATATTCATCTAATAAAAAAACACCTAAATATACAAAGCAAATATTAACAGATATAAAGGTAGAAATTGAGGGAAAAGTTGACTGTAATACAATATTAGTAGGGAACTTTAACACCCCACTTACATCAGTGGACCGATTATCCAGAAAGAAAATCAATAAGGAAACAGTGGCCTTAAATGACATATTAGACCAGTTGGACTTAAAAGATGACTGTGGGACATTCCATTCAAAAACAGCAGAATACACATTCCTTTCAAGTGCATACAGAAAGTTCTCCAGGGTAGATCACATTCCAGGTCACAAAACAAGTCTCAACAAATTTAAGAGGATAGAAATTATATTAAGCATCTTTTCTGACCATAAAGGAATGAAACTAGAAATCAATTTCAGGAAGAAAAATGGGGAAAACACAAACACATGGATATTAAACAATATGCTACTGAAGAAAATCAGTGGATCAATGATGAAATCAAAAAAGAAATCAGAAAATACCTCAAGACAAATGAAAGTAAAAACACAACTTCCAAAATCCGTGGGACACAGTAAAAGCAGTTCTCAGAGGGAAGTTTATAACAATAGTGGCCTATGTCAAGAAACAAGAAAAATCTCAAACAATCTAGCATACCATCTAAAGGAGTTAGAAAAAGAAGAACAAAATCCAAAGTCAGCAGAAGGAAGAAAATAATAAAGATCAGAGAGGAAATAAATAAAATAGAGACCAAAAAACTGACAGAAAATAATCAATGAAACCAAGAGCTGTTTTTTTGAAAAGATAAACAGAATTGATCTTTAACCTGGTTCACCAGGAGAAAATAGAGAGGACACAAATAAAAAAAATAAGAAAATAAACCAAATAAACTGCAATAATCAATATCACAGAGATACAAAAAATCATAAGAGAATACTACAAACAGTTGTATATGAACATATTGGGCAAGCTAGAAGAAATTAATAAATTGGGATGAATAAATTCCCAAAATCATTCTACAAGGCCATCATTATGCTGACATAAAAACAAGACAAATATTCTATAAAAAGGAGAATATTAGAGGCCAATATCTCTGATGAATATAAATGCAAAAATCCTCAACATAATATTAGCAAACTGAATTCAACAATATATTTAAAAGATCATACACCAAGATCAAGTGGGATTTATTCCAGGGATGCAAGCATAGTTCAATATCTGCAAATCGATCAATATGATACACCACATCAACAAAATGAAGTATAAAAATCACATGATCATCTCAATAAACACAGAAAAAGGATTTGACAAAATTCAATACCCATTCATGATAAAAACTCTTATCAAAGTTGGTGTGCAGGAAATATATCTCAACATAATAAAGGTCATATATGTCAAACCCACAGATAACATCATACTCAATGGTGAAAAGCTGAAAGCTTTTTCTCTAAAATCAGGAACAAGACAAAAATACCCTCTCTTGTCACTTCTATTTAACACAGTTTTGGAAGTCCTAGACACAGCAATCAAACAAGAAAAAGAAATAAAAGAATCCAAATTGGAAGGGAAGAAGTAAAACTGTCACTATTTACAGATAACATGATACTATATATAGTATACCTAAAGTCTCTGACAAAAAACTATTAGAACTAATAAATGAATTCAGTAAAATTTCAGGTCACAAGATTAGTATACAGAAATGTTTTGCTTTTCCACAGACTAAACAGGAACCATCAGAAAGAGAAAGCAAGAAAACAATCCCATTTAAAATCACATCAAAAAAAAATATATATATATATATATATATATATGAATCGACTTAACCAAGGTGGTGAAAGATCTATGCTCGGAAAACTACAAAACATTAATCAAGGAAATTGAAGGTAATATAAAGAAATAGAAAGATATCCCATGTACATGAATTGGAAGAATTAATATTATTAAAATTTCCATACTGCCCAAAGTAATCTAGATTTAATGAAATCTTAATTGAAATACCCATGACATTTTTCACAGAACTAGAGCAAATAATTCTAACATTTATATGGAACTACAAAAGACCTCAAATAGCCAAAGCTACAATGATATATTGCACAGTACAGGGAATAAAGCCAATATTTTATAAAAACTTTAAATGGAATATAATCTATAAAAATATTAAATCACTCTGTTGTACACATGAAATTAATATAATATTGTAAATCAACTATACTTTATTTTTTTAATAAAATAAAAAATTTAAACTACTTGAGGGAATATATCTTAGCTTTTCTTTTATGGTTCAGTACATGTTTAATTAGTTCATGGAACATTTGGGAACCTGAAATTTCTAGACAGAAAAGAATTCTTTAAAATTCCTTATTTCTTACCTCACCCTCTTTTTCCCCCCTAATGTCAAAAGAGAGAGAACTTCCCTTTTGAGGAATTAGTTTATCTTTCCTGCATTTTTTTTCTCCAAGTTTCAACCTCAGTGAGCCCCAGAACTCAATGAGCATACAACAGCCTGATCATACAGCATACAACAATGGCCTGATCTGCCAGAAGAAAGCATTTTCAATTTAATAGTTTTCACATTCCCATCAACGAAATTCTAGAACTCTGTAATCTGCTTTCTCCATTACTTTTGCTATTGCTATTATTTGGGGAACTGTTCAAAAGAAAAGTGAAGAGGAGAGGAGCCAAGATGGCGGAGTAGAAGGACATGCTCTCACTCCCTCTTGTGAGAACACCAGAATCACAACTAGCTGCTGGACAATCATTGACAGGAAGACACTGGAACTCACCAAAAAAGATACCTCACATCCAAAGACAAAGGAGAAGCCATAATGACACAGTAAGAGGGGTGCAATCACAGTAAAATCAAATCCCATAAATGGTGGGTGGGTGACTCACAGACGGGAGAACACTTATACCACAGAAGTCCACACACTGGAGTGAAGGTTGTGAGCCTCAAGTCAGGCTTCCCAACCTGAGGGTCCAGCAATGGGAGGAGGAATTCCTAGAGAATAAGACAGTGAAGCCTAGTGGGAATGGATTGCAGGACTTTGACAGGACTGGGGGAAACAGAGACTCTATTCTTGGAGGGCACACACAAAGTAGTGTGTGCATCGAGACCCAGGGGAAGGAGCAGTGACACCAGGGAAGACTGAACCAGATCTACCTGCTAGTGTTGGAGGGTCTCCTGCAGAGACAGGAGGAGGTGGGGGAGGCTGTGGCTCACCGTGGGGACAAGGACACTGGCAGCAGAAGTTCAGGGAAGTATTCCTTGGCGTGAGCCCTCCCAGAGTCTATCATTAGCCCCACCAAAGACCCCAGGTAGGCTCTAGTGTTGGGTTGCCTCAGGCCAAACAACCAACTGGGAGGGAACCCAGGCCCACCCATCAACAGTCAAGTGGATTAAAGTTTTACTGAGCTCTGCCCACCAGAGCAACACCCAGATCTACCCACCATCAGTCCCTCCCATCAAGCCTCGTAGATAGCCTCATCCACCAGAGGGCAGACAGCAAAAGCAAGAAGAACTACAATCCTGGAAGCTGGGGAACAAAAACCACATTCACAGAAAGATAGACAAAATTAAAAGGCAGAGGGCTATGTACCAGATGAAGGAACAAGATAAAACCCCAGGAAAAAAACTAAGTGAAGTGGAGGTAGGCAACCTTCCAGAAAAAGAATTCAGAATAATGATAGTGAAGATGATCCAGGACCTCGGAAAAACGATGCAGGCAAAGATAGCAAAGATGAAGAAATGTTTAACATAGAGAAGATGCAAGACATGTTTAACACAGACCTAGAAGAATTAAAGAACAAACAAACAGATGAAAAATACAATAACTGAAATAAAAACTAGAAGGAATCAATAGCAGAATAACTGAGGCAGAAGAACGAATAAGTGACCTGGAAGACAGAATAGTGGAAGTCACTGCTGTGGAACAGAATAAAGAAAAAAGAATGAAAAGAAATGAAGACAGCCTACGAGACCACTAGGACAACATTAAATGCAACAATATTCGCATTATAGGGGTCCCAGAAGGAGAAGAGAGAGAGAAAGGACCCGAGAAAATATTTGAAGAGATTATAGTTGAAAACTTCCCTAACATGGGAAAGGAAATATCCACCTAAGTCCAGGAAGCACAGTGAGTCCCACAGAGGATAAACCCAAGGAGCAACATGCTGAGACACATACTAATCAAGTTGGCAAAGATTAAAGACAAAGAAAAATTATTGAAAGCAGCAAGGGAAAAATGAAAAATAACATACAAGAGAATTCCCATAAGGTTAACAGCTGATTTCTCAGCAGAAACTCTACAAGCCAGAAGGGAGGGGCATGATATACTTAAAGTGATGAAAGGGAAAAACCTACAACCAAGATTGCTATACCCGGCAAGGATCTCATTCAGATTCGATGGAGAAATCAAAAGCTTTACAGACAAGCAAAAGCTAAGAAAATTCAGCACCACCAAACCAGCTCTACAACAAATGCTAAAGGAACTTCTCGAAGTGGGAAACAAAAGAAGAAAAGGGCCTACAAAAACAAGTCCAAAACAATTAAGAAAATCGTCACAGGAACATACATATTGATAATTACTTTAAACGTTAATGGATTAAATGTTCCAACCAAAAGACACACGCTTGCTGCATGGATACATAAACAAGACCCATATATATGCTGTCTACAAGAGACCAACTTCAGACCTAGAGACACATACAGACTGAAAGTGAGGGGATGGAAAAAGATATTCCATGCAAACGGAAAACAAAAGGATGCTGGAATAGCTATACTCATATCAGGTAAAATAGACTTTAAAATAAAGAATGTTACAAGAGGTAAGAAAGGACAGAACATAATGATGAAGGGATCAATCCAAGAAGAAGATATAACAATTATAAATATATATATACACCCAACATAGGAGCACCTCAATACATAAGGCAACTGTTAACAGCTATAAAAGAGGAAATCGACAGTAACAAAATAATAGTGGGGGACTTTATCACCTCACTTACACCAATGGACAGATCATCCAAAATGAAAATAAATAAGGAAACAGAAGCTTTAAATAATAAAATAGACCAGATAGATTTAATTGATATTTATAGGACATTCCATCCAAAAACAGCAGATTACACTTTCTTCTCAAGTGCACATGGAACATTATCCAGGCTAGATAACATCTTGGGTCACAAATCAAGCCTCAGTAAATTTAAGAAAATTGAAATCATATCAAGCACCTCTTCTGACCACAATGCTATGAGATTAGAAATGAATTACAGGGGAAAAAATGTAAAAAGCACAAACACATGGAAGCTAAACAATACGTTACTAAATAACCAAGAGATCACTGAAGAAATCAAAGAGGAAATTTAAAAATATCTAGAGACAAATGACAATGAAAATACGATGATCCAAAACATATGGGATGCAGCAAAAGCAGTTCTAAGAGGGAAGTTTATAGCTATACAAGCCTACCTCAAGAAATAAGAAAAATCTCAAATAAACAATCTAACCTTACACCTAAAGTAACTAGAGAAAGAAGAATAAACAAAACCCAAAGTTACCAGAATGAAAGAAATCATAAACATCAGAGCAGAAATAAATGAAATAGAAACAAAGAAAAAAATAGCAAAGATCAATAAAACTAAAAGCTGGTTCTTTGAGAAGATAAACAAAATTGATAAGCCATTAGCCAGACTCACCAAGAAAAAGAGGGAGAGGACTCAAATCAATAAAATTAGAAATGAAAAAGGAAAAGTTACAACAGACACCACAGAAATACACAGCGTCTTAAGAGACACCTACAAGCACCTCTATGCGAATAAACAGGACAACCTGGAAGAAACGGATAAATTCTTAGAAAGGTATAACCTTCCAAGACTGAACCAGGAAGAAATAGAAAGTATCAACAGACCAATCACAAGTAATGAAATTGAAACTGTGATTAAAAATCTTCCAACAACAAAAAAGTCCAGGACCAGATGGCTTCACAGGTGAATTCTCTCAAACATTTAGAGAAGAGCTAACACCCATTCTTCTCAAACTCTTCCAAAAAATTTCAGGGGAAGGAACACTCCCAAATTCATTCTATGAGGCCACCATCACCCTTATACCAAAACCAGTCAAAGATACTACAGAAAAAGAAAATTACAGACCAATATCACTGATGAATATAGATGCAAAAATCCTAAACAAAATACGAGCAAACAGAATCCAACAACACATTGAAAGGATCATACATCATGATCAAGAGGGATTTATCCCAGGGATGCAAGGATTATTCAATATACGCAAATCAATCAATGTGATACACCATATTAACAAATTGAATAATAAAAACCATATGATCATCTCAATAGATGCAGAAAAATCTTTTGACAAAATTCAACACCTATTTATGATAAAAACTCTCTAGAAAGTGGGCATAGAGGGAACTTACCTCAACATAATAAAGACCATATATGACAAACCCACAGCCAACATCATCCTCAATGGTGAAAACCTGAAAGCATTTCTTCTAAGATCAGGAATGAGACAAGGATATCCACTCTCACCACTATTATTCAACATAGTTTTGGAAGTCCTAGCCATGGCAATTGGAGAAGAAAAAGAAATAAAAGGAATACAAAGTGGAAAAGAAGAAGTAAAACTGTCACTCTTTGCAGATGACATGATACTATACATAGAGAATCCTAAAAATGCCACCAGAAAACTGCTATAGCTAATCAATGAATTTGGTAAAGTTGCAGGATACAAAATTAATGCACAGAAATCTCTTGCATTTCTATACACTAATGATGAGAAAACTGAAAAAGAAATTATGGAAACACTCCCATTTACAATTGCAACAAAAAGAATAAAATACCTAGGAATAAACCTACCTAGGGAGACAAAATACCTGTATGCAGAAAACTATAAGACACTGATGAATGAAATTAAAGTTGACACCAACAGATGGAGAGATATACCATGTTCTTGGATTGGAAGAATCAATATTATGAAAATGACTATACTACCCAAAGCAATCTACAGATTCAATGCAATCCCTATCAAATCACCAATGGCATTTTTTACAGAACTAGAACAAATCATCTTAAAGTTTGTATGGAAACACAAAAGACCCTGAATAGCCAATGCAATATTGAAGGAAAAAAACGGAGCTGGAGAAATCAGACTCCCTGACTTCAGACTATACTACAAAGCTACAGTAATCAAGGCAATATGGTACTGGCACAAAAACAGAAACATAGATCAATGGAACAAGATAGAAAGCCCAGAGATAAACCCACACACATATGTTCACCTTTTTTTTTTGATAAAGGAGGCAAGAATATACAATGGAGAAAACAATAAGTGGAGCTCTTCAATAAGTGGAGTTGGGAAAACTGGACAGCTACATGTAAAAGAATGAAATTAGAACACTTCCTAACACCATACACAAAAATAAACTCAAAAAGGATTCAAGACCTAAATGTAAGACTCAGACACTATAAAACCCTTAGAGGAAAACATAGGAAGAACACACTTTGACATATGTTACAGCAAGATCTTTTTTTAATCCACCTCCTAGAGTAATGGAAATAAAACAGAAATAAACAAATGGGACCTAATGAAACTTCAAAGCTTTTGCACAGCAAAGGAAACCATAAACAAGATGATAAGACAACCCTTAGTATGGGAGAAAATATTTGCAAATGAATCAACAGACAAAAGATTAATCTCCAAAATATATAAACAGCTCATGCAGCTCAATATTAAAGAAACAAACAACCCAATCCAAAAATGGACAAAAGACCTAAATAGACATTTCTCCAAAGAAGACACACAGATAGCCAGGAAGCACATGCAAAGCTGCTCAACATCACTAATTATTAGAAAAATGTAAGTCAAATCTCCAGTGAGGTATCACCTCACATTAGTTAGAATGGGCATCATTAGAAAATCTACAAACAACAAATGCTGGAGAGGGTGTGGAGAAAAGGGAACCCTCTTGCACTGTTGGTGGGAATGTAAATTGATACAGCCACTATGGAGAACAGTATGGAGATTACTTAAAAACTAAAAATAGAATTACCATATGATCCAGTAATCCCACTACTGGGTATATATACCCAGAGAAAACCATAATTCAAAAAGACACATGCACCCCAATGTTCATTGCAGCCCTATTACAATAACCAGGTCATGGAAGCAACCTAAATGCCTATCGACAAACAAATGGGTAAAGAAGTGTGGTACATATATACAATGGAATATTACTCAGCCATAAAAAGGAACGAAACTGAGTTATTTGTTGAGATGTGCATGGATCTAAAGACTGTCATACAGAGTGAAGTAAGTCAGAAAGAGAAAAACAAATATCATATATTAATGCATGTATGTGGAACCTAGAAAAATGATACAGATGAACCAGTTTTCAGGGCATAAGTTAAGACACAGATGTAGAGAACACACGTGTGGACACCAAGGGGGGAAAACCACGGTGGGGTGCGGATAGTGGTGTGCTGAACTTGGCGTTTGGGATTGACATGTATACACTGATGTGTATGAAATTGATGACTAATTAAGAACCTGCAGTATAAACAAACAAAAACAACGTATACTAAACTTTCTTTGGGTTATTTGTATGGAAATATGTTAATATAAATGTTTCAGACATTACATGAAATTTCTAAAAAAAAAAAAAAACGGTGAGTCATGCCTGAAGAGAGATTGGATCCTGCTCTGTGGTAGCCTCAAAAACAATCCCAAAATGCCTGATCATCTCTGTCATATGTCCCCTGAAACCTTGTGTTCTGAGAAGCCCAAGACAAAGATGTGAAGCCTGTGTTCCAGATCCTCACATTTCCTTTACTGTCTCTCTCTTTTCTCACCTCAACCTCCTAGGAACTCAAGGCCTCCATTCTTTTTCTGACTGACAAAAGCCCTACAATAAACCACCTACTTTCCCTTCAAAATGTTCCATACTCCAAAAGTTACTTGCTTTCTTCCCCGACTGAGTCCTTACCAATGTCACCACTCTCACTAAAGTGTCCTTTACCTCACCGTAATATCTGGTAGAAGATTTCTACTAAAGCAATTAACGTGAAAGAGCATTAGCTTAATAAATTAACTTGAACAAGTGTTCGCATAAAGGAGACACTTGTTAATAAAATTATACCAGTGATGATGATACTATGTGTGGCAGAGTTTGCTATCTGCTTACCATAATATTCTGTTCTATTTTCCTTCCTGGGAACACAGCCTACTTCATATCCAAGGTTACTTTGGAAGCTGCCTGTTGAAGAACTTGCATTTACCAGGTTCCCTGAATGACTGTGTGGAGGAGGGCATCTTGCTAACCTGTTAACTGTTAATATGCACTACACAGAAACTTTGACTTTGTTTATATTCAAAAATATTGGGGTTAATTTGTATAACAGCTATAGTTACCGTTAAGTAATACACCATTCTTTTTTTTTTCAACTCACACACACACACTGTATTTTATTTTTACAAGAGATAAATAAACTGACACCAAGCATTGTAAATGGATGACCACAACAAAAGCAACAATGATTGCAAAATAATACACCATTCTTTTTTTCATAATATGACCTATTCTTTTCATGGCACTTTATGTCCATTCATTCACAAACAGAAGTACCAAACTTTTTCCCTATAAGGCCAAATAGTAAATATTTTAGGCACTGTAAGCCATAGGATCTCTGTTGTGACTGTTCAACTCTGTCACTGTAGCATGAAACAAGCCACAGACAATCCATCAAACAACCAGGCATGGCTGTGTTCCAAAACAACTTTATTTACAAAAAGAGGAGAAATGCTGGATTTAGCCCATGGTATACTTTGTCAACCCCTCTGATAAATGATAGGTAATCAAAAATTGAACAACAGTCCCTTCACAAAAGAAACTAGAAACTTAGCTTTCAGGGTGCTTGATTGGGGCTGGAACTTCTAAGATGGTTTCACACTCTGATCTGGTTTCTCACCCGTTGTGACTGAAACATCTGGGGGCTGACTGAGCCCAAGCTTCTTTACACAGATCTCTAGAGGTCAACAATGGAAGCTGCAATCCTTAAGACCTTAAAACTTGTAAACTGCAAAATGGTGGGCTGAGTGCATTGCTAGAGGTTTGTGCAAGGTAGAGTAGGAAGAGCAAAGAGAGTGAAGAGTGGTAAGGAAAGTACTACAGAGACTTCATACAGGAAATGATGCTTCAGCTGAGCCCTGAGTATAGCTGAAGTGTAAAGTATGATGTAATCAAATGTTCATTTCAAAAAAATTATTGGTATGAATACAGAGAGATTAAAAATTAATAAAAGGGAAAAGCAACTTCAAAAACTGACTTTTGAAACTGTCTAGGCAAGATATCTTAGCTAAGGCCGTGGAATTGGAAATGACCAGCAGAGGTGGAAATCATAATATATTTAAGACACAGAAACTGATAAGATTCAGAAGGTAAGGGGAAGTCCAGAAGAGTAGGATCAAGCCCATGTTTCTGACCTGGCAAAATGATTATGCTAACAAACAAAACACAGGAGCCAAGGTTTAGCGAGTGTCAGGGGTGGTAGCAAGAAATTACTGAGTTTGAATTACCTCTCACATATTCAGGCAGAGAGCTTCAAAAGACAGTAGGATAATTCAATAACAGGGACTAGAACAAAAACATACATTAATAATCTTCGGCATGTAACATAATAAATGAGTTAAATCAGGGAAAGTCTAATGAGAAAAGAGGCTTGAATAAAGAACAGTGGTCCACAACCCTACATTAAAAAAAAAGTGATTGATGAGCAGTTAAAACATGACTGGAAACAAACAGTGAGAAAGATGAGTGGAAAAACCACAAAAGCACTGGGAAAAATAAGTTTACAGGTGAGGTGAGTATTCTCACTAGATTTGGAAGTTCAAAAATCATGGGTGAGTTGTTCTGGCAAAAGTTCAATTGAGATGGAAATTTACTTAGAGTAGGTGATAAAAAGTGAGGAAAGTGTGTGTAAATAATACCCATAGAACTCAGCCATGAAGCAAAGAAAAAGAAAAGAATTTAGAAAGAGTTCAAGGTGAGAGAAGAATCATATAATAGTGGAGAGACTTGAAATATTGAGGAGGAGCTATTGCAGAGGTTATGATAGAAAATAGAGAAGGAAGAAGTGCTATTTTATGAAGCAAATCCATAAGGAAATAAAGTGGGAGATAGCAAAGAGAAGAGATGGAAAATTTAAATAGAGGAACACCTCATCCTCCCATGAAGAATGTATCTGTGTGGAGGCAGAGTTCATGCCCTATCTCATCTCTGAAGAAGGACTTGAGGTCATCTGCATGGAGGGATGTGAACTGTGAACTCCCACGTGGCACAGAGGACCTGCCTAAACACTGTGCTAAGAGACTTGACCAAACTTCAACTTGGCTTCCACCTGCACTAGACCATAATCCTAAAAGTAACCCTAACCCTCAGGCTATCTTTGCTCAAGAAAACACAAAGCTGCCAAACTGCAAAAAAGTACATTGTCCCAACCCACCTTGCTAAACCATTTTCAGTAATTATCTGCCTATCTCCTTCTGTAATTTTTCTACTTCCACTTTCCCCCCTAGTCTCTTCCCATTTTACTTCCCTATGGTCCCTTTTTGTTCCCTATCTGTTCTCCCTTTAAAAACCTCAGTCAATGTTGTCTTAATTGGAGTGAAACTCAGTTTATACTGGAGTCTCTGAATACAGTCAGTTTTGCCTCATTTAACAGTCAGTTTTTCTTGAGCAAGGGTATGGGAGTAAGTGGGGGAAAAACTGAAGAAGGGCTCCATCATCCCCAACAACTACTTCACTAAACCACACTCTATTTCACCTCTGAGAATGGAAGTGTATGTGCAAGCAAAATCATGTTTAGACTTGGTGATTGTATCAGTTATCTATTGCTGCCTAACAAACTATCCCAAGTCTTTGTGGCTTAAAATAACAACAAGCTTTATAGTTTTCTTAATTCCGTGGATTGGCTGAGCTCAGCTAGGTGGGTGGTTTGCTGGTCATGATATTACAGTATATTTAACAGGGTGTTGGACTGGAGCTGAACTTCTAAGATGGCTTTACTCTCAATATTTGGTGACATCCACAGTGACTAAAAATTCTAGGAGCTGATGAAGCTCAAGCTCCCTTGCATGATGCTGCATTTCAAGAAGCCAATAATGCTCTTTAAAACCTAAGTCTGACAACCCTCAGAATGGGAGAAAATATTTGCAAATGAAGCAACTGACAAAGGATTAATCTCCAAAATTTACAAGAAGCTCACACAGCTCAATATCAAAAAAACAAACAACCCAATCCAAAAATGGGCAGAAAACCTAAATAGACATTTCTCCAAAGAAGATATACAGATTGCCAACAAACACATGAAAGAATGCTCAACATCATTAATCATTAGAGAAATGAAACTCAAAACTACAATGAGATATCATCTCACATCAGTCAGAATGGCCATCGTCAAAAAATCTACAAACAATAGATGCTGGAGAGGGTTTGCAGAAAAGGGAACCCTCTTGCACTGTTGGTGGGAATGTAAATTGATACAGCCACTATGGAGAACAGTATGGAAGTTCCTTAAAATACTAAAAATAGAACTACCATATGACCCAGCAATCCCACTATTGGGCATATACCCTGAGAAAACCATAATTCAAAAAGAGTCATGTACCACAATGTTCATTGCAGCTCTATTTACAATAGCCAGGACATGGAAGTAACCTAAGTGTCCATCAACAGATGAATGGATAAAGAAGATGTGGCACATATATACAATGGAATATTACTCAGTCATAAAAAGGAACGAAACTGAGTTATTTGTAGTGAGGTGGATGGACCTAGAGACTGTCATAAGTGAAGTGAGTCATAAAGAGAAAAACAAATACCATATGCTAACACATATATATGGAATCTAAAAAAAAAAAAAGAAAAGAAAGGTCATGAAGAACCTAGGGGCAAGACAGGAATAAAGACACAGACCTACTAGAGAATGGACTTGAGGACACGGGGATGGGGAAAGGTAAGTTGGGACGAAGGAAGAGAGTGGCATGGACATATATACGCTACCAAATGTAAAATAGCTAGTGGGAAGCAGTCGCATAGCACAGGGAGATCAGCTCAGTGCTTTGTGAACACCTAGAGAGGTGGGATAGGGAGGGTGGGTGGGAGGGAGACGCAAGAGGGAAGAGATATGGGAACATATGTATATATATAACTGATTCACTTTGTTATAAAGCAGAAACTAACACACCATTGTAAAGCAATTATACTCCAATAAATATGTTAAAAAAAAAACAAACTCTGAGATCACACAGTTGCATCTTCTCTGTGTTCTATTGGTCAAAGCAAGTCACAGTGTCAGTAGGAAGGGAAATAGGCTCCCCTTCTTGAGAATGGAGTGGCACATAACCAACAGACATGGGAAGAATTGGCAGCCGTATTTGCAGACATCCTACCATGACAATTCACATCTTTCCTACATGTAAAACCCTCTCACTCCCCTCCCAGCACCTTGAAGACCTCCCGGTATCTTGATCACCTAGTGTTATTAAGTGCTCATGGGAATATCCCACACTTAGATGGAGGAGAAAAAAAGGATTGATCAAAGTTTGGAGTTTGTGAAAGGCTTCAATGGGAGAGAGTAAAAAGAAAGGCTGCTGGGGCATGGAGCGCAAACCTTGAAATAGCTCACTTGAAGGAACATGGGGTGGGTCCAGGATGAGTAATGAAGGCTGTAAGGTGAAGAAAGAGATGATAGACTTTTATATTTATCCCATTTGATGAGATAAATCATCTCTTAAGTGGGGAACCTTTATCTTTATCCTTATCCCCTTCAATTACATCATTGGCACTGGTCCTAATCCAAGGGAGTGACAGTTTCCAATACAGTCACTCTCTGCAAGCTTCAGCTTGAAAAATAAAAATTAAGAAGATGAAGTTCAGCACTTGCCTTTCAAAAAGGCAACTGTACAAACTGCAATAATACTTTCAGATGCTTGTTATGTCTCTAGCATCTGCATTTCACAACTATTCTGAACACGTAATTATAGCTTCTAGCAATATTTTTTCCCATTGGGTCAGGAAATTCACTATTTTATGAAAGAAAAAATCAACCACATTTGATATATGTTATGCAAGGACAAGGTAATAAGCAAGATTTTCATAATGCAATGTAATATGCATCTCTAAGACAATTTATGAAGGAATAAAAGTACAGAGAGATTGGCATGAGATATCTCATCAGTTGATTTCCAAGGCAGACTGGGTCTCCAAAACCTTCTAAGGCTAAGAGATTTGGGGGAGAAAGGAAGAGGGTGAAGGTTTTTTTTTTGCTGACACCAAAAAAGAAACACCTTTTATTTTATTTTCTCAATGTGGTACTATAGTGTGAAGGGGAAATGTGTGGGGAAAAGGAAGAAAAACTCTCGGGAACTTCCATGGAAAACCACTCACTGGGAACATTTTGACCAATATTTCTAAATAGCTTTGTGCTGTATTTTACATCCTTCTCTTTCCCCTCTCACTGCAGAGCTCTCCTAACCAAACCAATAGAAGACCCTTCTTCCTAAGGTCACAAGCCTTGACTAGGTTTTTTCCCAAACCAAGGAAGGGAAATTGAAAGTTGACAGGAAAGGAATAAATAGAGAGAAATAATAGATAGATAGATAGATAAATAGACAGGTAGATATAATTCATTTCCCATTTCATTTACTTTTTTTCTTTTACTCTCTTTATTAAAAAGATCTTTTAAAAGAAATTTCACTTATTTGAATCTAGTACTTCATTCTTAAGTCAAACTATGTATAAAGCCAGCTGAGGTATAAGGCCACACCCAACAGGCACCAAATAATACTACCAAAGCTACCACAGATGGGTGACAGAAAAAAGTTTGAGAAAATTTATTTTGCAGGGGAATTTTTTGTCCTCAGGCTATATCCCATGAGGGATGTAGAAAACCAGCTGGGTTGTAGAAACAACTGAGATGTTTAAAACCCAAATGCAAAAGATCTTCTCTGTAAAATTATGCATTAACTGGACACATTTTTATGGTCATTTATTCCATATTATTTTTAATTTTTAGATTTTTAATTGATTAGGAACCAATTTTAACTGAATTTTGTTTTATAATTATATAAACTATTTACAGGATGCAAAAATTATATCTGCAAAATGACATGTACTCAAAAAAGCCTAATTTATCCTCCAATCTCCAATGTAACTTCTTTAATTTTATGGTTTATCCTTTAATTTTTTTAATAAAAGAAGATGTATATATGGATAACACTTTTTCTCTCACAATTAATAAACTGTAGCATATTACAAAATTGGTTTCATCTCATATTTTCACTTATCCAGACAATTGCTCCATAGTAGTGTATGAAGACTACATAGAAAAGTTTCTCTGATTTTCCAAAGGGTAACCTGAATACAATATCTTTATATTTATATAATTATATTAGGCTCCATTTTTGGTCAATTATCAATTGATTTTCTACTATATACCATACAAATATAATGCATATAAATTATGTATATTTTGGTTATGAATTTCCTACTACAAACAGTATTAAAATTAACTAGTATATTCTTTTTCCCTTTCTTCCCCTGTTATCTCACATTTGGTTTGAAGTATTATCTTTTGTTTTCAATTATTAAAAATAAGGTGAATAATTTGTATTCTGTATTTTATATGGCTTCTCCACTTTGCCTCCATTTTTTATATTTGTACTATGTTGATATTGCCAGAGAATATAGCTATTACATATGTATGCTTCTCTGCTATAGTCATCATTTTATGTGACTTATACAGGTCAGTATATATTTTAAGCTCACAGTAATCCTGTTTTCAGCACTTTTCCAGTCATTTGGTTGTCTGAAAAATCTTTCTCTAGTAGATTCCTCAGGAAGCACTCATGAAAACAATGAATTCTAAGTTCTCATATGCTCATAGTAGTTTGTCTACCAGCCTTTATAGTTAAAAGGTAGTTTGGCTGAATATAAAGCCCTTGGCTCATATTTTTTTCTCAAATATCATAATAGTGTTACTCCATTGCCTTCTGGCATAAAGCATTGACATAAGCAAGTCATATGAAAATCTGATTTTATTTGCATGATTAATTTGTTTTACTAAAATTTGTCTTGATGTTGGTAAGTCTGGTTGATTTTCTCTGTATCAGTTTTCTGTTGCTGTGAAAAAAATTACCACAAATATAGTAGCTTATATTTATTAAATATAACAATAAAATTTATTATCTCTCAGTGTTCATGGATCAGGATCCCAGGAACTTAGCAGGATTCTCTGCTCAGGGTCTCACTGCGATGAAATCAAGAAGTTTCAGGGGATGTAATCTCTTCTGAGGCTCGTGGTCTTCTTTAAAGCCTGCTGGTTGTTGGCAGAATTCAGATCCATACAGCTAAATGACTAAGATCTCTACTTTCTTGATGGTCGTCAGTTGGGGGACACTCTCAGCTCCAAGAAGCCATCCATCATTTCCTGCCATGTGGCTCTCTCCACAATATGGAAGTTTGCTCCTTCAAGGCCAACAGAATAGCCTTGTTTTAAAAGACACTATAAACATTTTTCCTAAATATTTTTTAGAAGTCACCCTTTCTGTGTATTACTTGTTGAGTTATATATTTATTCCATGTTTAATGTTTAAAAGGAGTTGTAAGAGCCTAAGAAATATGTAGTATAAAAAACAGAGTAAGGAAATTAAGGCAAAGAGAAATTAGTATAGAAGGAATAATGATTTATTAACAGGGTTCTCCAGAGAAACAGGACAAATAGGATGTATATATAAGTAGAATGAGATTTATTTTAAGAATTTGGTTCACAAGATTATAGAAACTGGCAAGTCCAAAATCTGCAGGGTGGACCAGCAGACTGGAGATCTAAAATGAATCAATGTTGCAGTGCAAGCCCAAAAATCATCTGCTGGCAGAGTCTTTCATTCTAATCAGGCCTTCAACCAATTGAATAGGCCCACCCACATTATGGAGCATAATCTGCTTTATTCAAAGTTCACCAATTTAAATATTAATCTCATCCAAAAAACACCTTCACAGAAACAGCCAGAATAATGTTTGATCCAATATCTGGGCTCTGTGGCCCAGCCAAGCTAACCCATAATATTAACCATCACAAATGGCCAAGTTTAAAGTTATACCCCTAAATGCATAATATGAAATCATATTTATATAGCTGGTCTACAATTATATTCTAAGTTTTCTATCTAACGAAGCAGGGAATGAAATAGACTTTCCCTCTGAAAAACTTTTTTCTAATAGAGAAACTTAAGAGAAATATTTCCTGTGGATCCTGATGAAAAGGGCACTTTGCAGTACAGTAAGCAACCTACCAGTTGGCTTCTCTAAATAACACCAATGGTGAAGTTCCAACATCTAATTTCCATAAAAATAATTTTATGAGCAAACAAAAAATATGGCTTAATTCATCATCATCTAGGGTGGAATTTAGAATATTTCTGGAAGCACATGGATTACAAATTCTTTAGTCAATTCTCCATGAATATTATTACCCCAACTCTTTTTTGATAAAAAATTGCATAGCAGGGAATTTTAAATTATATTCTCTGACTAAAACCTGAAGGTCATATGGCAGGTAGGCACATAAGCAATAGCTAGCAGAGTTTTATACGTTAATGGGCCCATAGGGAGACTGACATCCCTTATTAAAATGAGAAACCCAACCAAGACTCAGGCTTGAATAAACTCTCATCCAACTACTGCATGGATTTGATCCAAGGTAGTGACTCTGGGAAGACCTAACATTTTACTTAGTTCTCAGCTGCAACTGAGGTCCCAAAGTCATCCATTATAGACCATGGCTACAAGTATTTTGACATGGAAAATATTGTGAACAGGTGTTACAAATCACCACAGCACCCATTTATAATGTCAGTAAAGCATTTGTAGAACAATGACTATTAAATCTAGAATTTAAGCTATGTTTGCCTTCTAGTGACCTTTTATAGTGAACAAAAGAGCCTTGTAAGGTACAGATTTTTCTCCAGTTCTACTAAGAAGCCAGAGTTGAAGATTGTTGAGATGTAGTGACAGATTTACCATAAATTCCATGAATGGCAGGAAAGAAAAATGAAACCAAAAGAAGGATGTTTGATCTGGAGAACACAGCAGGTCCAAGAATCTGACAATTATGGTTAAGAGTTGAAGAACAAGCAAGAAGGTAGTGAGAAAATTAGAATAATAAAATAAAGGACCCAAATGTTAAAATAGGAAAATTCCAGCTTTCAACTTCAGGAAAGACCCAGTTCCACTTAGAATTTCCAAGGTGTGATAATATAAATTAATTACTGATGTGAAATGAAGAAAAGTTTTTAGAGGAGAAAAGGCTAGGGGCTGTAAGCCTAGAGTTGCCAGAGTCTCAATGTCCATTAAGCCAACATATGCTCACTTCTCAGAATTATAAGTTGAATTTCAATGATTTACTAATTGTTATTCCCTGTTATTTATGTAAGGTGCTTGATTGAACTGATTGGATGGAAAACAACAGCTAGAAAATTAAGCACAAATTGGTTCATAATTCATCCATGTTGTCAAGTCAATTGAACTCTGCATGTTCAGAACTTTGTCATCAGCAATAGTGATTAATGATTGAAAAGGGAAGTATAGAAAAGTTAAATGAAGGAAAATGAGAGCTTGGATTTATACTGTGGTCCAGTTGGCTAGTTTTGAAATAACATTGACACACTGATAGTAAATGCAAAAGACTAGTGGTAGAGAAAGTGGTTAAAATTTCACAGAAAATTACTTCTAACAGAAATATTTTTGATTGCTCATCTTCTAAATGAATATTTTGTTAACAATCATCATATTCAAGACGATTTTTCATCTTTCCATTGTGGTTACTAATGCATCTGAATGCCTTGTACATTCTTCTCCAGTGTTGTATATAAAAGGTCAATGGAAAAATAAATCACTTTTTTACAACCTATATTGTTGTAGGTTGAATTGTGTCCCCCAAGAACCCACATGTTGGAATAATGGCCCCCAGTGCCTCAGAATGTAACCTTGTTTTGAGGTGTAATTGATTAAACTAAGGTCATCCTGGAGTAAGGTTGTCCTCTAATCCAATACAGTTGGAGTCCTTATAAAAAGGGGAACACATACATGCATACAGAGATTGAGTGATGTGTTGACAAGTGAAGGAACACGAAAGATTGCCAATAAACTCCAAGAATCTAGGAGTGAGGATAGAACATATTCTTCCTCAGAGCCCTCAGAGAGAAGCCACCTTGCTGACACCTTGAGCTTGGACTTCTTGCCTCCAGGCTTGTGAAGCAATAAATTTCTGTTCTTAAAGCTACCTAGTACACAGTATACTTTGTTATGGCAGCCCTAGCAAACTAATACACACAATATTGGGTCAATATTTTAGACATGGGTAGGGTGGATTAAAAGTTTGTTCATGAGGTTTAGTATCTATAAATTAATCGAATCCCTGAAATAAATAAGATATGACAGAGGCAAGAAGGACATTTCTCTGTGCTTTAAGAACACGTGGCAAATGAAAAACAAAAATTGCTGGCACAAGGAATGACAATCTTTGGTGCTTTCTCAGCTCAGACTTCAAGTATCTTCAGTTGCTAACTCCCCTGCATTTATTCTAAGACCAGCTAAGAGAAGAGAATTGCTGCCCTTCGTTGGGGAGTTTGTATTCTATCCAACCAAGTGGATAGAACGAGATACAAAGCCTCCCATTAAAAGTTTGCTAGGGGGCTTCCCTGGTGGCACAGTGGTTGAGAGTCCGCCTGCCCATGCAGGGGATGCGGGTTCGTGCCCCGGTCCGGGAGGATCCCACATGCCGCGGAGCGGCTAGGCCCGTGAGCCATAGCCGCTGAGCCTGCACGTCTGGAGCCTGTGCTCTGCAGCGGGAGAGGCCACAACGGTGAGAGGCCTGCGTACCACAAAAAAAAAAAAAACTCTTGGCATTGATCAGGAAGTGAAGAGAAGAGAGATGAAATAGCATAACTAAGCTATGGAAATGTGAAATAATGTGGAATGTTGTTTGCCTTACAAATGTGTTTGGGCCAGGGCATCATCTTAATGTGGAAGAGTAGTGAAAGAGGAGTTTGTTCAAATTATGAATGATTTTGTATGCCATGCTGAGTTGAGACTTTATCTTCAATAATACGAGGAGACATGAAATGACTTTCAACTTAGTGGGAGGTCATTGAGTTTTAGAAATCCTATTCATATAACAGTCAGGAAGATGATTGAAGGAGTTTAAGGTTAGCAGCTGAGAGGCCCTCTCCCATCAAGTCATTGCAATAATCTCATAGTGAATGCTGATGCCTGGACTAAGGTAATGGCAGTGCAAAAAGGGAAAAGATTTAGATACATATTTATGGGGTAGAATGGACACTTGAACCAGATTGCCTGAAAAGGAGGAGGAAATCTACAAAGTATAGCAGGTTTCTGGCTTGGACATCTGTGTTGATGTGGTGTCATCACCAAGAGTGGAACATAGAAAATGAGGGTCAGTTTGGTAAGGATGTGTAGACTCTGAGATGTCTGTGAAACATTCTTCCAGGGAGCCCTGGAACATACTTTGTGAAGTTGTATTTTCATGATATGGTGGTTGTGTATTTTGTCAAGTGGACTGGATCTCCATATCCCAGATTTTCTTCTCTTCTTGTGAGAGTAGGTGACAAGAGCCACCTTGCATAGGATTTAAAAGACAGAAGTGAAGTATCAACCAGATTTTTTTCCTTTGTAGTTGTAACTGGACATGAGATGCTGTAGCTACATACCCATGTTCTACCTGGTAACTAATCATGGTGGCAGCATTCGAGCCTGCATAATCTCCTGTCCCTACTGTAGACCCCTCTTCAGCACTGCATCTTTGACTCCTGGGCCAGGTGAATCACAAATTGCCAAATTCTTCTACAGGACACCCCCCTTATCAAAGTAGGAGGCTTAGCGGTATTAGGAGACTGATGAGAGTCCCATTCCATCTGCATGTGTCCACTCATCTCATTGGCTCCAGTTTGTCCTCAAAGGTTCTACCTCATCATCAGAGGTTACAGCTTGTCCATGCTTCCCTTCTTGAATGCCTGCATTGATGACTTCAGGTTGCAGTACCAGATACAGAAGAAAGAACCTCTGATATACTGTGAACCAGCTCCCAAAATTGCATAAGGTCAAATCTCTATAGGAAATCCCTATTAGGTCTACTTCTCTGATTAAACCCTGATGGACATAACAAGGGTAGTTTTTATAGACTGCTTTGTCATTGTACACAGCTTTGAATACATAGTCCAATGCTCCAGACACTTTGGCCCCTGGGGCAAAACGTCAAAAGTTTTATGGTTCCACCAGCCTAGGGCACCATTGTTCAGTTTTAACATTAAGCTAGTGGTCCATCTCCTCAAGCTGAGAAATGATGTCTACAAAAATGGGCAATTTAAAGCAGAGTGTGGCAAATGCTCTCTATAAAGGGCCAGATAGTAAATAATTTAGATTTGTAGCCCATAAGGTCTTTGTCACAACTATTCAGCCCCCATTGTTGAGCAAAACTAGCCATTGACAACACATAAATGAAAGAATATGGCTGTGTCGAAATAAAACTTTACTTATAAACACAGATGATGTGTTAGATTTAGCCACTGACCATGGTTTGCCAGTACCTGATTTAGACAAAATAGTACAAGTTCTTTATCATAAAAAGTGCACTTTAAAAATTCATTAATACATTTAGCATGGAGAAAAAAATTAATGTCGGGGTCAGATAGCCTAAGATATAATCTCAAGTCTAGCACTTTCTGATGCTCCATTTCCTCATTTTAAATGAAGATATAAAGATAAGTACAGTGTTGTAAAATATGTCCACAAAGTTTTTGACGTGTCTCTTTTCAAAAAAATAGCATCTAATTCCCTTCCCCTTGAATATGAACTGGACAAGGTGACTCATTCCAAGGGAATAGAACAATGCTGAAGTGGCATTTACACAATTTCCAAGGATAAGTTAGAAAAAGGTGATTCAGCCTCAACTTGACTCTCTCTTCAGGTACTCACAACCTAACTGCCAAGATATGAGGAAACCAAGTGGCCAAATGGAAAGGTCATATATAGGTGTTCTGACCTTAACCCCAGCAGTAGTCCCAGCTGACAGCCAGCATCATCTGTCAGACATGCAAATGATCAAGATATCCCATGATTCTCATCCCCAGCCTTTGGGCTGGTCCAGTTAATGACAAGTGGAATTGAAACATTTGTCTCCACACGCCCCACCTAAATTGCAGAAACATAAGTAAAATAAATGCTGTCATTGTTTTAAGTTACTAAGTTTTGGGGTATTAGTAACACAACAATAGATTGCTAGAATATAAAAACTCCTCAGTTATTACAGTAAAAGAATTTTGTAGGAATCTCCCAAACCTACTAACCTACTGACTTGTATCTTACTACCATACACAAGTATGTGTGTCAACTGACTATTTTTTTTTAAATGGAAGTATAGTTGATTTACAGTGTCATGCTAGTTTCAGGTGTACAGCATAGTGATTCAGTTATATATATATATTCTTTTTCAGATTCTTTTCCCTTATAGGTTATTATAAAATACTGAGTATAGTTCCCTGTGCTATACAGTAGGTCCTTGTTGATTATTATATATATAGTAGTATGTATATGTTAATCCCAACCTCCTATTTTATCCATCCCCCCAACTTTCCCGTTTGGGTAACAAGTTTGTTTTCTATGTCTATGAGTCTCTTTCTGTTTTGGAAGTAAGTTCATTTGTATCTTTTTTTTTTTTTTTTAGATTCCATGTATAAGTGATATCATATGATATTTGTCTTGGTCTGGCTTACTTCACTTAGTATGATAATCTCTAGGTCCATCCATGTTGCTGCAAATGGCATTATTTCATTATTTTTTATGGCTTAGTAATATTCCATTGTGTATGTATGTATATGTGTGTGTGTCTATATATATATATATATATATATATATATCACATATTCTTTATCCACTCATCTTTATCCACTCATCTGTCAATGGATATTTAGATTGCCTTCATGTCTTGTCTGTTGTAAATAGTGCTGCAATGAACATTGGGTGCATATATCTTTTTGAATTATAGTTTCCTCTGGATATATGCCCAGGAGTGGGATTGCTGGATCATATGGTAGCTCCATTTTTAGATTTTTTTAAAGAACCTCCATACTGTTCTCCATAGTGGGTGCCCCAAGTTATATTCCCACAAACAGTGTAGGATGGTTCCTTTTTCTCTGCACCCTCTCCAGCATTTATTATTTATAGACTTTTTAAAGACTTTTTTTAATGTAGACAATTTTTAAAATCTTTATTGAATTTGTTACAATATTGCTTCTGTTTTATGTTTTGGTTTTTTTGGCTGCTAGACATATGGGATCTTAGCTCCCCAACCAGGAATTGAATCTGCACCCTTTGCATTGGAAGGTGAAGCCTTAACCACTGGACCACCAGGGAAGTCCCTATTCGTAGACTTTTTGATGATGGCCATTCTGAGCAGAGTGAGGAGATACCTCATTTGTAGCTTCCCAACAATCCAAAGAGAGGATTTAAGAGGCAGAACATGATGACCTAACCTGGAATTTGGCCAAAACCCTAAGCTTAACACTTCTAATTATTTCAAGAATGATGTCATGGGACTTCTGATGACCAGACTAGAATAGGACTAGAGCTGGCCAAACCACCTTTATTTGAAATGAAACACTACTGCAAACTTAAAGCCTTGTGAATTTTGAACTAGAAAGTTTGGCCTTTATTTTGGCCAGCGTGCTTTCCAACAGAAGTGTAAATCATATTTTTTAAAAAGTTACCTCGGAAAACACATGAATAGTTACAGGTCAGTTACAATTGGTTCATTTAAAGTTCTTTCTTTCTTAAGTTCAAGATAATAAGATGGAGTCCGGGGCTTGGGGGAACAGAATGTCTACACTTTTGGTCTAAATATTGGATCTATGTTTGTGTATTTTTATTTTCATAAGGATGGAGATAATACTGAAAGTAAAAGAAAACAGAGACAGAATAAACCTAGAAACATGGTTTTGTAGTTTGATATGATGACATGTATATGACGATCAGAGAAGTAAGGGTGATAGTTGTATAAGTGAGTAGATGTGAGTGAATATAAACATTGAAATTACAGGATAAGCCTTAAAGAGAATGGAATACAAGACAATACTTCAACTTTATTTCCTTATAGCACATTTTCCCTTTCCCAGAGCTACACACTGGTGACACTGGCCTACATTTTCTCCAACTTACCATTCTGTCCCAAAATGCCATAACTTTGCCACTCAAGGATCTTTTCCTGGAATGTCCTCGGGGTAGGTTTTGAAATGAAAAAAATATCAAGTCATACAGTCCTGGATTTGGAGGACAGCTGTCTCTAGCTAACTGTGTAAACTTGAGCATTTGTTATTTATGACCATCAATTTCAAGACCTGTAAAATAGAGATATAGAATATCCTTCTATATGGTGGTTATACAGTTCAAGTAAGAAAATATTCATGAAACACTTACCACTACATCATAGAATAAGATGTAGGGCAAGTTCAGTAAGGGATTATTTCCCCAGAACCCCTAATTTCTTACTCAGTGACTCCTATTTATGCTTTGCAATCCTTATGCAGTGTCACTGCCTTTTTACGGTCCTTACCAAGGCCCCCAAGCAAAGTTTAACTTCTTTCTCCAGGCTGTAATAGAATGTTGGCCACTTTGTATTGTCTTAATATGATTATGTGTCTGGCTGTCTCATGTAGATTTGGGACCTTATTAATTCCTTGTGTGTTTTGTCCCTTCATGATGATAGTCTAGAAATTTTTATTTTGTAATAAAGGCATTTATAAACATGTCATTTATAAAAATTAGTATGTGCCATTTGAGAGAACTGAAGGGTGGATTACTCAGTATTTGGAAATGTTTTAGTCTGCCTTATAGAGTCCATCACTTCCCCTCATCTGGTTCCCACTTGCCCAACTGTCACTATTATTTGATTTATGGCTGGTCCCTGCTCGTCTTTATGACCTTGCCTTCATGTTTTCTCAAGTCAGAGGGTTTTTTTGGTAAACCTATACCCTTATTAATGAAATACGACCAATCAATGCTATAAAGTACTCTTGAAATGTGTAAATATTATACATTGTCCAAAGGGGCAGTACTAATTGCAAAAGGAATGGATGGAAAAACCACTGCTGTACAAATTTAATTTTAGAAATACATTTTTCTCCTAAGTAAGGTGTTCACAAAAAGATTAAACTCTGATCCTTTTAAATCTACATATTCTTAAGCTGCTGAATTTCTAGAAATAATAATTATTATGTAGCTAATATTCTGTAGAGATTTAATATGGCACAAGCACAAAACTGAAAACTTTTTCATCTCATTTTTATCACTATGGCAAACCTTAAGAGAGAGATATTATCATTGTGTCAATTTCACAGATGAGGAAGTCCAATTAACAGGAGACTAATTCATAGTTTATTAGCCTGGTTTGAACATTCTGTACAATTTATATACAGACTCATGTATTGGCAGAATTAACCACCACCTAGGGTTTATGATATTTTTATTATTACCTTTTCTTATATTTGGGTAAGTGTATCAATGACCTATGTGAAGACTTTATTGGTCATCAATAAAGTGAATTTGCTTATCTGATTACCTTCTCTCATCTTAGAACTTGCATGAATGGGAAAACAGATAAATACATTTCATTAGAAAAAAAGAAAGCAGGGAAAGAAAAAGTCACTAAAAGTTCAGGATTGGATGCTTCTTACTATAAGTAGTAAAGCGAAGAAATCTGGGCAGTCAGATGAGCAGATGAAACATTCAAAGAAATGTTTGTGAGCAGATGAAACATTCAAAGAAAAAATGTGGTCATCCTGGTAGTCATTTTTATTGTCTTTAACCAGTACTGCAGAGGTCTAAGACCTAAAGTAAATCATTTTTTCATTTACTCCACTGACTTTGATGTAATAAACAGAAAGCTGATCTGAGGTAGCCTTTCAAATTACTTATATATACTGTAGGATTACTCCAACATCTCAGATGATTTTCCAAAATAAAATCATGTAAGCCTGCAGACCAAATATTTTTATTGATACACATTTCACCTTAACACACATATACCTTGAGGGTAGAGGTTAAAGCACCTAGATGTTCCTAACATGGTCCACTAGTCTCTAAGGAATAAAGACTTGGGGTCATTTTTGCAATCCATCAGGTGTGGTTGAGTCTTTTCTCCTGGCATCTTCCTAGACCATCACTGTGGCCTGGATCCAATAGGAAATCACTCATTAGAGCAAACTCCAAAAACTTGATCTTCTAGAGGGAGGAAAGCAGAGGGAGAGAATACTGTACTTCAGTGAGAGTAACTGGATGGAGAAATAAAAGGTAATACTCCCATTCTGTGGTTGGTTCCTCCAGGAATTTTGCTGTTTATATCCTTGATAAGATTGCCTGTCTGCAAATAATAAAACACCAATATGTTGTTTCTAGATGTGATTAGTATGTATGCTGGTTTGACTACCTCATCAAAAGTGGTTATAGGTTTTATCGTATTGCTATGCAAACTAGGCATCCCTAATGTATTGATGCTGATAAGTTTAGTGGTGTTGATTACTACTGAGGCAAGAACTGGACTTAGAATCATAATTCATATATTCAAACACTCTACAACTTTGCTGTGAGACACTATAATGTAGTAAAAGACATCATCTTTGAGATCATATGGTTCTAAATTCAAATATACTTATACGATACACACACACACACACACACACACAAATTAACCTCTTTGTGACTTATTTTACACACATTTAAACTAAGAGAAGTAATATTTTCCCTGCAATATTATCTTGAGAATTACAGATAAATGTTATAAAATGCATGATGCACATGGTGGACACAGAATAAAAAAAATATTAATATTATGAAAACAGGAAAACACAACAGAGAAAATCAAAGCCCAAGTGTTGGGTTTGAAATGATTAACAAAGTATATAAACACCTAAAAAGACTAATTTTTAAAAAGAAAGGAAGGTAGAATGGAAAGAAGTGAAGAAGGGAAGGAGGAAGGAAGGAAACATCAGTAACCAGTTACCAACATTAGAAATGAATGTGGGGACATAACTACAGATCTTACATCAAATGGTTATTAAGGAAATATTTTGAAGACATTTATGTTCAAAATAATTCAGTAAATTTGACAACTGAGATAAATAAATAAATTCCTTGAAAAAAAAAACACAACTCACAAAAACTGATGCAAAGTAAGAGAAAAATCTGAATAGCACTAAAGAAATTGAAGTCATAATTTGAAACCTTCCCACAAAGCTACAAAGAAAGCTTCAGACCAAGATGGTTTCACTGATGAATTCCATCAAACATTTATACCAGTCTTGAATAAACCCTTTTAGAATATAAAGGATGAGGGAATACCTTTTCAACTGATGTTATGAGATCAACACAGCCTTAATACCAAAACCTAAGAAGGACATTACAAGAAACAAAATCCCTAATGAATATACATGTAAATATTCTTATCAAAATATTAATAAGTCAAATCCAGCAATATGTAAAGGGACAATACATCATGACCAAGTATTCAAGACTGACTTTACAACTGTAAATCAATCAATGTAATTGATTAACAGAATAGAGGAGAAAAATCATGTGCATATATCAATGCATGCAAAATAAGTTGAGAAATTCAACAAAAACTCATGAAAAAAATCTCAGTAAACTAAAAGTGCAGGAGGACTAACTCAATATTATAATAGACATCTATTGAAAACCTACTGCCAGTGAAATATTGAACACTTTTTCAAGATTAAGGATGTTGACTTTCACCACTTTTATTTAGTATCGTTCCAGAGGTTCTAACCAATGAAATAAGGTTGTAAAAATTGAGTAAGGTCATAAAGATTGGAAAGAAGGAAATAAAAGTGTATTCAGACATGATTATATATATAGCAAATCCTAAGGAATATTGTTGATGTTCAGAATATCCCTAATGTCAAATTAATTCTATGCTAAGGAATGAAAGAAATATCCACTTATTGTTTGTATGCTTTATCGGTTAACATATTCATCAATATATTACAGGTTGTGTTTGACTATTACTTCCATGTAGAAGAGGAATATTAATTCAGGAATAAAGCATATGTAGGTTGAGTACCTACCATCAAAATTGGCCCTACCCTCAAGGAGTTTTCAGTCTTGTAAATTCCAGGGCTTGCTTAATATGGGACTTGGATCACACTCACATTTTACAAGTAAATTCACAACCAGCTAGTATGTATGTTGGTTCTGCTGCCCAGGAACTACAACTTACTGGTCAGCCTCCCCACTGTTATCATATACATAAATCTATTGTTCCATGACCATTTACTAGTCAGGTGGGATAATAAGTACATCTGAGAAGTGACAATTCTTGGGTAGGACAGGGTCCTAGAGAACTTGTCACCGAACACAAGGCAAAGGAAAACTATTATTCAGATTACCTTTAGATAATCTTCCTAGAAAATAGATTTCATATAGCTCTTTTATTGTTTCCAATTTATAGAGGAGGGCAGAATACCATCAGAGTAACAATTTACAATTTCAGGAGTCAGAAATTAAAGGCCTGGGACCATAATTTTAAAACCTGTGCAGCTTTTAATGTTATTCTTTTTACCCTCATGCCATAGGTCAGGTTGCCCAGGAAACAAACTAGACAGGGATGTGTATGCAGGTGGTTAATTAAGGACAGTCCTCAGGAGCACCTGTAAGGGAGGTGGGAGGAGGCAGCAGGACTGATCAGAGGGAGAAGTTGAACCATGATGTGGTTGCAGTAGAGGCTATCAGTGATGCCTCAGGGAGCTCTAAAGCTGGTTGGCCCTTTAATGATGGGTAAAGGGGGCCATCTTCTTAGCACCTTTGCACCTTCTCATCAACCAGTCATTGAAGGTGGGCTCTTCCACCCTTAAGGTTCATAACCATAACCATGGGCAATGTTGTTTCCTTTGGCAGCGGGCAATTCCTGAAGGTGGACTCAGCTGTGCGCTGTCAGCAGGTAACATTCTTTGCAGCAGGAAGAATGAGTGTCTTCAGTGCTAAAGGGAGCACCCAGTAATGTATAACAACATCCTGTACACCCCACAGTAAATTGCAATAAAATTCTGGAGCAGAAGGAATCTGTATGTTTCAATGAAGGCATCTAAGAAGTAGAGGTTTATGGAGCTGCATCTCACATTGAAGCCAGGGGATGGAGAGAAGAACTAGAGGCGCTCCCAAGCAGAAATGAGCACGCATCAGGCTGTTTGGGCACCTGATTCTAGAAAGAAGCAGAAGCAAGGAGTAGGTCCAGGTCTAAGAGGCAGCCCTGATGCCAAGCAGTTAAAAAGTGGTTGTGTGCAGAGCTCCCTCACATGTGACAGGGAAGCAGTGACTCGAATAGATAGCAGAGCACTGTTCCTGAGCCCCATTTATGGCTCAGGCTGTACTTCTTGATAGACTGGTAGGTCATGGGAAAGCCAGAGCTTCTGGTGATGAGGTGGCAGCCACTTCAAGACGCATTGTTAGAAACTACTAAAAACGAACGAGAAACAGTGGCTATTTCAGTAGGAAGAACTGGAGAGATAGAAGATATATTTTCATGCCTTTCTTTTTATAAATTCATGGGGCTAAATGTAGTAGAATTAAAGTGATTTTTACTTTTTTTGTGTGTTTTTCTGTATTTTTTTATTTTTTAATTTATTTTTAATGTTTTTATTTTTTTTTACTGAAGTATATTTGATTTACAATGTATTTTTAAAATAGAGTAATTGAATTAGTATCATCAGGGTCAGCAAAATATTACATAAGAAAGGTTATATGAGAGTGTCACTTCCACCTTACAGCCATTCTACCATGCAAAGTACTCTTCTGAGCTCAAGCACTACTTGGGCCATCAAACTTTCTTACCTTGCTTTCTTTCTATTTTTATTTTTATTATTATAGTTACTAGTATTTATATTATTATAACACATAATTAATACATATTATATAATATATGGTATATTTTGCAATTACGTATTTTATGTATAAATGTAATATTTTATAATTATGATACATAATTGTTTTATCTACTATTATATTTATATAAATTAATATTTATTATTCTATTGTATTAATGCACCCTATTTATCCTTTCCTTGATCTATAATAGTCCTCATAGGTTTCAATATTTTTATCCCAAAATGCATGCATTTAGGGTGAGCTAGCTAAAGAAGATAGCTTCTATAGGAAATGAAATTTTAATCTGGAAGAAATGAAAATTGCTTCATCTCATATGGAGAGAAACTCACTCCAAAAAAAAAAAAATGCAAACCCGCCCTAATGTTGCAAGACATGTCTTTGGCAGTGACCTTTTTTGTGCTGTGTAGCCACTGGGTTATCTAGAGCCCTGTTGGGTGAGCCAGAAAACTTGGAAATGTTCAGATAAGTCAGGGTCAATGTGACCTTTTATGTACTCAATTCTTGGGAAGGTTGCTAGCTTAAAACGTCTCTGAACATAAACAAGAGAAATAGTTACTATTCCAAAACTGAAACTAAACTAACAGGTTGGAGAAGATCATTTACTGCTCCAGAAATTTGCAAAAGGAGATGACGGCTGTATAAATTTATGACAGTTTTATCAAATAACTGAAATGCCTTGCATGTGAACTTTATTTTGAACATGCTGATAGTTTTCATATAATTTCTCTGTATTATCTATCAGGTTGTTAAAATGTTTTCCATATGCAAAAATTAGTTGTAAAAAGCATCCAGACTATTATTAGTGATTGATCATTCAAGAAAAAAAGCATAGCTCTTTATGTCATATGAACAAACTTTGGCTCTGATGGTCATGTAAATACGCAAGCTGAAACATATAGGGTGATAAAAGCTGAAGAGACTGGAATATTAGAGTCAGCTTGCTAAAGTAATGTATGTCCACTTGATTTCTCAGGAAGCAATGAAATATGGTGAAGGAACAGGGGTGATATAGAAGAGACCAAGAGAGAATACTTTAAAACATTTTTATAACTTAAAGTGAAATGGTCAGATGATGTTGTCTAGTATTTTAGAGCATGGTTTTGAAGCCAGACAAGTGTGAATTTACAGCCTGGCTTCCCACTTACTCCACACATAACTTACGAATGCATTCCCTCTGAGCCTCAGTTTACTTCTCTGTGAGCTGGGGATTAAAAGATTGCCTCGCTCATAGAATTGGTATGTGTAATAAGTGAGATAAAAATGAAAAGCAACTAGCAACTACTTATTATTGTTGTTAGAGTAAATGAGTTTTAATTGTTACATAAGCATAATAAATGGTAACTTTATTACGAAAATTGAAAGCAAAATGTCTAAACAGGATATTGTGTTTCACCTCCTTGGCTAATATTTTTTATAAAACCTGCATTTAACAACTAATATATAACATATTTTCCTTCCAAATGCAAATCTTAACATTTTATCGCATCGTTTAACGTTCCTTTTGTTTCTACCAATCCTAACAAAACAACGTATTTCTTCCTCTCCCTAATGATTAACCTCCAATAGGATATATGAGGGAAAATCCAGCACCAGCTGCTAGCCTGATGTATTTTGCAGTTTCTAAGAGAAAAAGGAACAGAAACACTTGTTCTGACCATGTTATAGCTCCCAGGGCTGGGATGGCACCAGTAGGAGTCCGTGTGCCATGGTGCTCAGCACGGCTCTGCCAATCCTAAAAAAAAGAAGAAAAAAAAAAGGTGTGTTTATATTGGCTGATTCATTCATGTTTTTTTAAAAGGAGCAAGTATTTATTGAACACTCATTATATGCCAGAGCACTGTATGGATACAGATAATAAAATATATATTCCTATATGAGTAAAACATACTCCCTTATTTCAGAAGAACCTATGACTCAAGTTTCAGGCAGAAACAGATTCTCGACATGCTACATTAATCAGTTATTTTTATTTTATATCACACACAAGGTGTTGTTCCACTCAACATAAATATGGAATATAATAGAACTATAGCTTTTTCATTAATAAAATTGAATTGTAGCATATACCATGCAATTTAAGATCAAATTCCTATTTTTAATGTTTGCACTAGCCATCTTAAATACTTTGTGGAAAAAAGTTCAACTAATAAACAATTCAATCTCTGTTGAATAAAATGGGTTAATGAATTCATTGACCATTAATAATATAATCATAGAATTAGTTGAAATGGTTTCAAAGACTACCTTCCAAAGGCCTAGATGGTTTCAGGGGTGAATTTTTTCAAATGTTTAATATATAATGTTTTGTTATTCAAACTATCCCTTATCTTACAAAAAAAAATTCATTATGTATAATCATATTAGTAATAACAAAATTTTATATATCACAAAAAATTACAGACAAATGTCACTAATGAGTATAGATTTTAAGGTACTAAATAAAATATTTGCAAATAAAAGTCATACAGTAAAACTTTATAGGTATAATTTATCACAAGTCCAAGGAGAAAAATCATATGGTTTCCCAATAGGTACCCAAAACTTAATTTGTAAAAGTTAACTTCTATTCCTGATTGTTTTTTTTAAACTTAGAATAAGAATAGATGACTATTAATTTAATGTAGAAAATTATACACATTTATGTATATATAAATAAAATAAGCAAAAATCAGGTCTAATGGTGAAATTTAAAAGCATTTCTATTAAAATCCGTCACAGGCAAGATGCTCATTTTTCCATAATTATTTTCCTGTAAGTACCAGTCAATGAAATACAGTATAAAAATAAATGAAATGTGAAAATATCAAAGGGGAAGAAAACACCACTACAATTATTACAGGTGATACAATTTTATATCTAGAAGCCCCAGTTGGAAAATTAGTAAACTCAGAAAGGTGACGAATTGTAAAACTAAAATACCTATAAATCAACAGTTAGTTGGAGTATTCCAGTCTCTTGAAGTCTAGTTAATATGAGGCATTCTATGCACTGTGGAAGTTCAAAGCCATCCTCAACATTCTTTGTTTTTTTTTTGGGGGGCGGGGGGTACGCGGGCCTCTTCACTGTTGTGGCCTCACCCGTTGCGGAGCACAGGCTCCGGACGCACAGGCTCAGCGGCCATGGCCCACGGGCCTAGCTGCTCCACGGCATGTGGGATCTTCGCGGACCGGGGAAAGAACCCGTGTCCCCTGCATCGACAGGCGGACTCTCAACCACTGTGCCACCAAGGAAGCCCCTCAACATTTCTTTTTAATTTCCAGGAGGCTTGTGTTCTCATAAGCACATTTGGCTCTGCGCTCCTGTTTTGACATGGGCTATGTCTCTTGTGTTAGAAAATTGTATTAAATAGTAAGAATATAGGCTTTAAAATAGAATTGTATACAGAAACAGTATTCATGTACTTATTTTTCACCCATGTTAAAATCAGGTATCATTTATAAACCTGTTAAAGAAAGAAGCAAAATATATTCTCTCTTCATTTTTTGATTGTTTATTGAAAGAGAAATGGTATAACATTTTAAATTGAAATAGTATGTCCCTTATTCTTCATTCAGTAGAGTGTTTATTTCATAAATCTTAAATTTACTGAGAGGAAGAAATTTGTTAACTCTCTTAAAGAAACAGCATGCTACTGGAATCTCCATAAGACAAGATTTCCCTTTTATACCTCTTGAAAATTCTCACTACAGATGTGAGAGATGTTTGAATTGAATGTTTAACCTGTAAATAATATGATCATAATTTCATTAGTTCATTAGTTTTAACTTGCATGCTACAAAGCTTGTACTTTTTTATTTCATTTCAGTTATCTTAATAAGCTGATTTGTCATCTCAGCATTACTTGAGAATCTGTGAATATTTTAAATTACTAATAGTGTCTTCAAAATGTGTTCCATAAGACACAGGACAGAGATTCATTCTTGGGAAAAATATTTTCTAGAGAAAAATATGTTTGAAAGTAGTTCTTAAAAAGAAATAATTTTGAGTAGCTCTTTTTTAAAAAGTTTTCCCAGTGATTAAACAAGCAAAATATTTGAAAACAATGTTATATAATTTGCAAACATGATATGCTCTTTAAAAATACATAAATCTTCTCTCAAGACTTTCTCTCTTTTTAGATATTGTTGATTGATTCTGTGTGCATGAGACCAACACTATGTGAACTGATTTGAACAAACTCTTCAACTTATTCATCAGTCACCACTCAGGAGAGTAACACATATGAGAAAAAGAAAAAGACTGATATTTCCCGATACGTACTTACCACTTGGGTTTCTACTAAGATCATTTACATGTGTAATTTTATCCATATTGTCTCAGAGAGGATGGTGAGTTTAAGACATTTGGATGATATCAAGAGAATCTAGAGTGCAAACCTGAACCTCTTACCCTTTTCTCCAATGATGACTTGTGTTGCCTTTGCATTTTCATCTGTGTAATTTATTCTACTCACAAAATAAGAAAGAGTTCTATCACTGTCTATTTTTCTATTATCTTTTTAATTGTGGCATAATTTACATGGAGAAAAATGCCCAGCTTTTAAGTGTAGAATTCAATTAACTTTGGCCAATGTGTACACCCACATAACCACAACCCAATGAAGATACAGAGCACTTGCATCACCCCTGAAAGTTCCCTCTCTTCCCTTTTCCAGCCTATCCCACTCCATACCACCTCTGCGCAACCATTGTTTAGATTTCTGTAATATCATATAAAGTCACATAAAAGGAGCCATACGGTATGTTCTCTTTTGCACCTGGCTTCTTTCACTCAACTTAAAGTTGTGAAATGCACCCATGCTGTTCTGTGTATCAGTAGCTTGTTTCTTTTTTCACTGAGTGTTACTGCATTGTATGATCACGGCACAACTTGTTTATTCACTGGTTGATGGTTATTTGGATTTTCTTTTCTGTTTGAGTTTATCATGAATAAAACTTCCATGAATTTTCTTATATAAATGTTCTTGTGGGTGTATGTTTTATCTCTCTTGTATAAATGCATAGGAGAGGAATTTCTGATAGATATTTGTTTAGTTTTATAAGAAACTGCCAAACCATTGTCCAAAGAGGTTGTACCATTTTATTCTCCCACCAGCATGTCTGAGTTCCAATTTTTCCACATCCTCGCCAACAGTACCATCAGCCTTTTTAATTTTAGCCATTCAAGTGGGTGTTAAGTGCTATCTCATTGTAGACTTCAGGAAAATACATTTCCCCGAACACTAACGAAGTTGATTATCTTTCCATGAGTTTATTGGCTGTTCATGTATCTTCTCTTGTGAAATATCTTTCTGTTTTTTGTCTTTTATATTAGGTTTGTCTTTTATTATTGAGATTTAGGAGTTTTAAGAATATTTTTAATACAAGTCTTTTGTCAGATATATGTACTTTGAATATTTTGCCCAATCTATGGATTGTCCTTTCAATTTCTTAACAATGTCTTTGATAAACAGAATTTTAATTTTTCTAAAATCTGACTTACAATTTTCCTCTTATGGTTTTTTCCTTCCACATCTTATTTAAGAAATCTTTGTCTATCCTGTGATTGTGAGGTATCCACTATGTTTTCTTTGAGAAGTTCTATAGGTTTAGCTTTTACTTTTTGGTTTATGATTCATGCCAAATTTATCTTTGTGATTCATTACCTTTAGACGCTGAGATTTAATAACCAGAATCTCACTTATTTGACCTTGAAAGTTAATAAACCCTACTACTTTGTTGAGTAGAACAACCTCCCTTAATATAAAGTGAAACTCACATAAAACCACAATGAAAAGCAGAAACAAGCATAACTATAGTCACCTGACATCAAAATAATCCAAGGTCAGGGTCTTCTCACCTTAGACCCCACTCATCTGCCCCTAAACAGAACTCCCTTTCACAATATACTGCTACTTTATCCTCCCATCTTTTATTTTATTCTATTTCTGACAGTTCTTCCTTTCCTCCCGAGGAAAAAAAATCAAAATATACCATGTTTTATGAAGAAGATCAAAATGTAAAATCACCTTCCCAAAGATGTGTTTTTGAAGTAGGTTTTCTTTGTGGAATGTTTGATTTGTAATACGCATTCATATTCTGAGTAAATAGAAAATCCTTGTTTCACTCTTCTAACAACTTCATACTTCAAAAACCTGGGAGTCATCTAACTCCTCCTTCTATCTCAGCCACACATTTAGCATTGTCAAGTAAATACAGGTCACCCAGCTACATTTGAATTTCAGTTAAACAATTAATAATTTGTATGTGATCCAACAATTGCTTGTAACATACACTAAAAAAAATTATTTGTTGTTTATCTGAAAATCAAATGGAAGTGAACATCCTGTATTTTTATTTGCTAAATCTGGCAACTCTACCCACATCCAATTCATCACCAAACCCACTAAATCCTAATTTCTCAATATTTCCTAAATTAAGCCCATTTATTTCCATCTCTACTATTCGTACTCTTGGAAAAGACACCATATTTATACCCAGATTGCTTTAATGACTTCCTTACTAGCTACCAATCTCTATTCTAAACATTCTTCACTCTCTGTTAAAGCCATAAAGATTCTTTTAAACACAACCCTGATCACATAACACCCTCTTCAATCATTCCTATTGCTTTTAAGATAAAGTCCAAATTCCTAAACTTGGCTTTCACTGCTACATCTTACCTGTCCAGGTTATCTCTAAGCAATCATGATCTTGTATTCTCCATATATTCCAGTCATTTTGAAAAAACTTTCAGTCTCTTGAAGAAGCTAGACCCTTTGGTTTTAATATTCACACATGAATTTTCTTCTACCTAGAGCATTCTTTCAGCCCATGAGTCTCACTCACCATTTCTGCTGGACCTTGGTCTGTTTTCCCTTAGATGATATATTATTTTCCCTTCCCCTGCTCTGCTCTTATTCAACTCTCTAAACTGATGTTGTAATCACCCCCTATTTACCTATTGATGAAGGAGAGATTCCTACCCTCCAACTATGGTGATGGCTGAACCCTGACACCCAACACAGGACAGATAAGACTGACAGTAGCATTAGTCACAGATACTCATAGCCTGGGAGCCAAAGACATTGCACAGAGACACACAAGGGTTGCACTTGGGTGCAGAGTGAACAACCAAGGTCTGTGGGAGGCAGGCTTTGCAGTATCAAGAGGGTGAGGTGCCCCTGGTTACCACAGGAGGATGTGATTGGCTTGTTTGAGTTACTATGTGGGCTGGCAGAGAACACCATCTCTACTCAGGATTAAGCAGGAAATGTGCCTTGTCCCCTTGATAAGAAGAGTTGTTTGACTAAAGGTCAATATCAATGGGAGAAGAGTGGGGAGGAGAACTTGCGATTGGACCATTCAAGGCCCTCTCAGTTTCCTCAGATGTCAAGGCAGCACATAATATTGGACCTTAATTTTAGGCCTTACACCATAACTAATGAACTTGTAAGGATGTACAACATATCATGCCTCCATCCAAAATGACACCTGAAAAGGATTAGATTTACCTCTCACCAAAGTCAGAAATGTAATTAAATGTAATGTCAGCCCAGCAATCCCACTCCTAGGCATATACCCAGAGTAAACCATAATTCAAAAAGATACATGTACCCCAATGTTCATGGAAGTACTATTTACAATAGCCAGGACATGGAAGCAACCTAAATGCCCATCAAAAGAGGAATGGATAAAGAAGATGTGGTACATATATACAATGGAATAGTACTTAGCCATAAAAAAGAACAAAATAATGTCATTTGCAGCAACATGGATGGATTTAGAGATTGTCATACTGAGTGAAGTAAGTCAGACAGAGAAATACAAATATCATATGATAACACTTATATGTGGAATCTAAAAAAAGGATACAGATGAACTTATTTACAAAACAGAAGTAGAATCACAGATGTAGATAACAAACTTATGGTTACCAGGGGATAAGGTGGAGGGGAGGGATAGATTGGGAAATTGGGATTGACATATACACACCACTATATATAAAATAGATAACTAATAAGAACCTACTGTATAGCACAGGGCACAATACTCTGTAATGGCTGATGTGGGAAAAGAATCTTAAAAAAAAGAGTGGATATATGTAGATGTATAACTGATTCACTTTGCTGTACACCTGCAGTACACAACATTGTAAATCAACTATACTCCAATTTTTTTTTAATGTAATGTCAGGAAAATTGTCCAACAGTTAAAAATGGGCAAAAGAGATTACTGGTTGTCCTTTCAGTGGAGTTATGGAAGCCAGGGGTTATCTGATTCTTTTTAACTATGTACATTTGATTCTATTTCTAATGATTAGGTGATTTTAAAGCTTTGCAGAGGTAGAAGTCACATTGCAGAAAACTGATGGTAATGTAAATGATTCTTATTTATATCACTGCAAATGAAGTTTGTTAGTAGAAATATTTATCCCCAGCCTGCAGATGACCCTAAACATACATCATGAGATTATATTTTATCATCCTGTAGAATATTAATCAGTTTTGTTCCACCTATTAGTAAATTCATGTCAGCACTCCTGATTATGTGTGTGTATATATGTTTATATATTCTTCAAATTTTCATTTGAACAAGTTTGAACATCTTCCTGGTTCTCTCATTAATTAGGGAGTTTAATATCATCTTTGATACATGTTTACATTTTCATGAGTCATGATTTTACCTTTTTGAAAATTATATCTTAGCAATGAAGATAACCATGATTTAAAAGAAAAAAAATATATCTTAGTAAAGGAAATACAAACATACTTAAATGTAAATGTTGTCTTGAATGAGGCAGTGAAACTAAGATTTTTTAAAATTTTATTAGTTTTTTTTAAATAATAGGCTTTTATTAGATTTTTACATTTTATTTAATTTGTGAATTTAAAATGATAAATATTTAAGAGAACTAAGTAAACATACCACAAAAAAATAAAATAAAATGGGACAGGAAAGATATATGTGCCCATTTAAAAAGTGTAGCAATTTTTATTTATTTTAAAGTATGCATATTCACTAGTCCTTAGTCTAACACTAAGGGCATTAGCCCAGGTCCAATCCTTTGCTTGGAAATACTGAAGAATGTTTCACCCTCAGGGAGTGCAGAAGGTTCCAGTTTTGCTTTCTTCCAAATTCAAAGTTTGGCTGTTCACTCTGGTGACTGAACTTTCTTTGAAAAAGCTTAATTCCAAAACTCCCCTTACCCTTAAAGTAGCTTAGGTCACACCTGACAACTGCAAGTGTCATTTTGACTGACAAAGCATAAAAGTGGCTTGGCAGCAAATTTTCATATACAAACAGTTGCTAAATGATAATTCTGAATCTCTGAAACATCATTAAGAAACCTGACAGTATGCAAAAACTGAGATTTTGTTGCTAAAAGTGAACATCATTAATTTCCGAATATAGTTTACATGTGACTTGGCTTTTACCATTTGATGCACTTCTTATGTAAATGAGCTTGGTGAGAAGCAGTGGCTGCAGGAAACCGGTGGGCAGAGAGGTTCTTTGCGAAAGAAGCAGGTGATTCTCCACCACCATCCTCTCCCAAATCTGAACAAAAGTAAAAAGGAAGACCCTAGAAAAGTTCTCACTACACTTTCTCTTGGACCCATTCCCATCACGATGGGCCCAGTGAATTATACTTTTCCACCTCAGGGCAGGGAGCAGTTATGTACTGGGCCCTGCAAGGTCAGATGGTTCAGAAAAAGAATGTAACCTGGGGGAAGAGGGAGGATGGGATGGGCAGAGCTCCCCAACAAGTTGCTTGCTGAATCCTGTTTAGTCTCCCGCCCCACTCCCCACCCATTTAAGCAAAAAATGACAGCATTCCTGGCTTCTGGTGCACCATCCCAGCCATTTTTACCAAGTCCAACTGGCTTTGCTACAACAAGAAACTCTAATGAACTAAAGAAAGCCTTCACATGCAAAAGCAAAGTGCTTGCCGTGTTCCCTGTAAAACCAGTGAAAAGATAATGTCACTGAAACTCACCACAAACTATGCCTCCTTCACTAAACTCTCTCCAACTCATCAGCCAAAAATTACCCCTCCCCCTCAACATCTGTAAGCATTTATTGCCATTGCCCCTCATTCTGCTGTGTACATATACTGCTCCTGCTGTTATTCTCAAATTTGTGTACAAGTTTTCCTTCCTCAACTAGAAAGTTAAACTAAGAAAGAAACCAAGAGAAACCATGGGCCATGCCTTTTGTATTTAGTAAGCAAGCTCAGGATTTATACTTAAGTATATAAGAGTTTAATAATAATGAGTTCCCCATACCTCGATACCCAAGGTAGATTACAGCCTTTGCTCTGGAACCAATGAATCTTGTTATGTTAACTTAAGAAGGACAAGGGTAAATCCCTTGCCCCTCCATACCAAAAATATAAATCTTTTATATTTATGAATTAGAAAAGAAAACTGAGCTGGGTCCATTGGTCTTAGGAAACCCTGAAATGCAAAAAAGCTTCATAGAAGCTTGGAATGGCTGATACATTAAGAAAGAAAAACAATTTTTTAGTGCCTTAAAAGTCATTGTTGATGATGTAGAGTAGATATAATTCTTTACTACATTCCTAAAGACTAGAGAATATATTTCCAAAATATGTAAACCGTTTTTATGCTTTCCCTTAAAATATTATAATCAGCACCATATAATACAAATTCACTAAAAAGGAGTCAGAACCACTGAGGTTACTCCAGCAGTTGGGGATTAGTTTATTGCTGAGTGTTAAAGAAACTTGAATAGCAAAGGACTTAGTTATTGGGTTTTCTATTTGGGGACCACTCAGTTCTTATAGTTTAAACTGAAGCTGACATTAAGTGAATTTATTAGTCTTACTTCATTCCAGGACCAGATGGTAGTCCATCTCACACACATGGACACCTTGGGTTATATAACTTAATCCAAAATGGACATATTAGTATCACATCTCTTTCTCAGATGGTGAACTTTCCAAGGCCAGTTCCTTAATTTGATGTCATATTCTAGCTTGCAACTGAAACTTCCTCTTATACCACCCAGGAGTCAAATATATTATACCAGTAAATTATCATTCTGCAAATTGTACATTATAGCCTTCAGGGTGAGATTAAGATACTAAGTTTCTGGTAACCTGTGATAAAAGAAATGTTCACATATTGAGATATGGGCAAGTCATTCTGGCTTATACATGAGTTAACTTGCATTTTATGCTAACTAAAATAGCCTGTTTGTGCTATCAAACATACATTGTACATCTGCTTTAATTATTAAAGAAAGGTGTGCATTGACCAGAAGTAAAGAATGTCCATGTTAAAAATAAAGATTAAATGCCTCCCTTCCTGGGATGCCAGTGCTGGTACTCCTTCCATACTAAGACTCCCTTACCAGGTGCCAAGGCATTACTGACTAATTGTGCATGAGCTGATCTCTTTTTATAAACCTTGAAGGAATGTATCCCTGACTTGCTTGATGTTCTTTGTTCTCACAAGACATAAAACTGTACTGAAAACCAGGCTTCTCTAGAGAAGTTTCTCAAAGTAATCTGGGAAGCTGGCTTCCAAACTATAGTCTTCAGTTTGGCTCAAATAAAACTCTTTTCTATTCCTATTGTAAAAAAGAAAAGGAAAGGGGACCAGCCCTCCAAGGCTCTGCAGAGGGTTTGCCAGCTTACTCAGTCCTAGAAGTAAATATTTAAAGTAAGAATGAAGTTCCCCCAGAGGGCTAAGAAAATCAAGTTAACAAGATTATATAGTAGAGAATAAATTAGGAAAGATTAAGAGGAAAAAATATAGTTGGTAGCTTTTTAATACAAATTTTCATTTCATTCATTCTAAGATACACAATTAATGAGATCTTATAATTGCTAGTAGCCAGGCTGTTGTCATACCATAATTGCCATTACCTCATACAAGCCAAATTGATATTTTTCCTGGTGGTATAACTATCAGCCAGCAAACTATTTAAGGACGATTTGATGAAGAAATGTGAATCCTGACTGTTACCTGAAAATCTTCCCTTGATATTGGCTCATAAGATCCAGAGAGTTTACATATTGCATCAAGGTTTACAGAATAGGTGTCATTGGAAGAGAATTTCAGAAACAGCAGAGGAATATTCTTAAGAAATGCTGTGCTACCAACATTCTTAATGGCACAGATGATGATATTGTTGGAAAAGCACTAACGTCAATGCCTCCAAGTCAAAAAGCATTTCTGAAGAGATGTTATGTGAAAGCATCTTAAGAATAAACAATTTACTTGGCATATGTTCTTTTTACCTATGCTAAAGAATGATATGTGATAAAAATACATCTCTAGATATAAAAGAACTATTTTAATGACTATAAAATAAAAATTCTAGGTTATAAGAGAGCATTACTACATAGTTCAATTGGTAGGGCTCCTCTGTTGTAGTACATAAAACAATGGATCTTCTTCCAATTGACGGTGTCTTAGATTAAATGATATACAATATCTTTAGATTATTGGGCACAAAAGCAAGATTCAAGCCAGAAGACCCCCTTAGGAATTCTTTCTCTTTCATCCAAAGCATGCAACCCTCAAAGAAGGCTTTTCTGCCGTCTGGTTGTCCCTGTGTAAGGGAGTCTGAGAATGTTGATGGGATTACAGAAGAAAGAAGATCCTTACAATAGGGCTAAAGGCATCACAATGAACATCTCAATAATGTAGTCTCCTGAACATGTCACCTCAGATTTTACAAATCCAAGTGCTGAAAATTGTCTCATCACTTTAATTACTTTATATAATTTCAGAGATCACATCTATCATTATATAACAATTGAAAGTTTTGTTGAGAAAAGTGCATTTAACACCATAGCCATATTTTGTTCAAACTGTGCAGCAATGCATGGTTCTGTGAATGATGTTCCTTTTATCATTAAGTTGTACCATTTTATAAAGTGTTCTCAAACAGCTACTATTTTCCACTTGAAAACTGAAAGCATCTACACTCATATGTCTTACTGTTTCCATCAACAGGACTTTACTATTCCAGGAATATAAAAGTTTATTTGCCCAGGAATATAACAGTTACAAATCACTTTATTTTTCATTCCAAGATCTTCCTGAAATACCCCTCAAATCTTCAATAGAAAGAACCAAAAGAAAAAATATAGCCCAAGACTCTTTGAAACCCTTATTTCAAAATCTTTGCTATACACAACAGAACTAAACAATTATATTATGATTCTTACCCACAACCAAGTCCCTGCACTGAAAGAGCTGCCTTAAACCGGAGTTCAAAATCTCACAAATATCTCAGTTTTGTCCTCCTCCACCTGAGATATTAACAAGGTTCTCTCAAAGTAGTGTTCTCTTTTCCACAGTAAGAATAAACTCAGCTTTGTTTTATCAACAATTTGGTGATATTTTGGTGGAGCTGCCATTCAACACAATATTTTATATGAATTCTCAATAGATTTAGGATTCAGGAACTTGGGTCTAACCTGTAAAGACTTTGCTTTATTCAGCAAACCCATGTCAGTAGTAATGGAAGCAGTACTTACTAGTAAAATAAACATAGTTCTGCCTTGCATCTTCCACATATGGTTGAGGTAGAAAATTAAACGAATTTATTACAATATATAAAGGCAACTGAAAAATTTTTTTCCAGTAATTTCATGGACTAAAGATTCCAAAATCCTCCTGAAATACATCACCAAAAAAAAAAATGTCAGGAAAATAAAACCTTTGAAATAAGTAGAACATACAAGGAAATAAGAGAAATCACATCTCATTAAGGTGAAAGCACTGCTCCAGGAATGATAACTGTCCCATACCCTAAGAACATCATCAGAGCCTGGTGGTCTGGTGGTCAGAGGCTTGGGTAGGTGGTAGAGAGGCCTGGAGTACTAAGTCAACTAAGCCTTGATCTGGGTAGAGCAGAGAACCAGACTAATGACAACCCTACCTAAAGCTGAGGCTGAAGGAGAGCCACACCCTGGAAAAAATAATGAAAAAGAAGAAAAACTGTACAACAGAGATAGAAAGAAAAGAAAGTTTATCATTTCTTCAAAACCCAAAATCAAAGCCACCCACCATGGCATAAATGCAAAAGCCCAGGGTGAGAATTTTAGTTAAAAATGGACACCAGTTGATGGTACCCCTGGGTATTCCATAGGAACAAGGGCAATTCCCTTCTAAATAAAATTACCTTTCACCCAAACCTCACAGGATTCCCAGAGGTGGTTACAATAAGCATATGCTCACATTAAAAAAAAAAGTCAGAAGTAATCTAAAGTAATAAACTATGTTCAGTGAAAATCAGTTGTAACACCAAAGCATATCCATAAAGATCTGAGATATTAGATAAAGAGCATAAAGTAATTATGTATAAACAAATATGTGTAAGGAATAAGAAATATGTGTAAGGAAATCAAATATATGTAAGGAAATATGTGCAAGGAAATCAAAGAGGGGATTGAAGCAAAACTATAAAAATGACAAAGAAGATTTGAAAAATAAAGAATTTCTAGAAGTGAAAAAATATAGTAATTAAAATTTAAAACAACACAAATGTAAAGCAGAAGAATAGACAAAGTTGAAAAGAGCATCAGTGAGTTGGATGATACATCTGAAAAAATTATATGAAAAATATGAGGTTAAAAGACATGGAGAAAAGGGTAAGAAGTCTTAATATGTCTATTCTGAGCTCTAGAGGTAAATTATGGGGAGAAGGGGAAGGACAATACTCAAAAAGATGATGGCTGAGATTTCTCCCAAAGTTTTGAAAGACATGATTCCTCAGGTAAAGGAAGTCCAATGAATGTCAAATAGAATAAACACTAATATAACTATATTGAGAAGAGGGAAGAAAGCACAAGACACAGTATAAGAAAGTTCAATCCTGAGTCACCATAACATCCAGTAAGTAAATTCATGAATTATAACATGGCAGGATACACACATTATTTATGGAGATGCACATTATTTACAGAGATGCACAAATTCCAGGAGAAGCAATTAGAAAATAGAGTTAAATAATGCCTCTGGGAAAGAGGATATGGAAGCAATAAAAATGTATGAAACAGAAATAGTACATACCTAAACCTTTCCCCTTTTCACTATAAAGATTTCCCAGTTCCCTGATAGCCTTTGAGTATCTACCAAACACAAGCAATGGTCGATGACTCCTTTGCTATGGTAAACTCTGAATAAATGACCTCTCTCCATTCTCATTTGGGTGGTCTTCCTTTATTTCCACAATGTATATGGTTCATCTTACAATGGGATTCTATATCAGTGGTAAAAATAATGGAGTAGATTTGTGTTCACATATATGTAAAACTCTCCAAGATATATTTTTTTAATGTAAGTTTCAGAACATTGTATTATATACTCTCTTTTGGGTAATAAAAAAGACATAAACATTGCTAATAGTAGATAATATTGGAGAGCCACCTGGGGGTGGGTAAAATGTCCTTTACTTTTTAATTTTTTACTTCTCCATACTGCATGAATTTTTTACTCATATAGATATTCTCTTGCAAATGCAATTCTGGGTCAGTTTTATTTCTTTTAATAATATATTAGGACTATTCCTAGATGGCAGAAGTTTTTCTCTTTTAGCTTTATACATCCCTAGAAGTTCCCCAGGCTTCTTGGGATGTTTCATTTAGAATTCCAGGGAGCCAAACAAGCTTTTAAAACATGAGAGTCTCTGCAATTAAGATATAGGCAAAGATATCCTAGAATTTAAAAACTTGAAGGTAGTTAAGGTCTTAAATGTTTCTATTTGTAGGAAGAGATAAGGCATCTCAAACTGATAACCTGATCAATCTTAGTTTGATGGTGTAGGAAAATGTGTTACATGTAAAGCTACTCATCCTTTAGAGCACAACCTTCTGTTATCTGATTCTGATTCTAAGGAAGCTCCTGATCTTTCATTGCTTTTAGTAGATAACTGATGGTGATACAAATAATTCTTGTCTATCTACATGTAAACAAATTCTCTCATTTGAAGAGACAACTCTCCCCACATCCAAAAGAGATCCAGTTTTGCAAAGATTTGCAATTCATTTCAGTATTTCTGATTCATAAATATCTCTGCTATTTTACTTTTTCTTTGAACTACTTGTATCTTCTGCCTGGGACCCTCATTAATAATGAGATAAAAATCTTTAATATGTGTTCATTTTATATCTGTATGAGAGTCATGATTTTAACTTTTTAGAATGTTTTCAATGACCTGTGCTATCAACTGATGGTGAAAAGAAACAAATATTTTCTCTGGGTACTGCCATTAAACAATGAGAGCCTGGGTTATGATTCCATATACAAGTGGAAATATAACTTATCTGAATCTCATTTTGTATCTTCTCCATCAACTGAGAATAACATTTCCCCCAGGAATTCTTGTAGTGATTAAACAAGATAAAATTCATTCAATTAGAGAATTGAATGAGTCTGATATTAGAGCAGCATTGTCTACAGATAAAGAGCATTTGCTGACTCACCCACCAGGTGACTCCTGGTGGGTCCCAAAATAGTTTTAGGATGGGGGTGGGCTATGTCATGCCAGAAAGACCAACCATGCAATCGGAGGGTTGGACCTTTCAGCCAGATAACTTCTGCCCAACCTCCAGGGAGGAAAAAAGAGCTAGAGATTGACTTCAATTGTGTGGCTTATTATTTCATCAATCACACCTAGATAATGAAATCCAGATAAAAACTCTAGACATCAGAGTTTGGCTGAGCTTCCTGATTGGTGAGACAAATGTGCCAGGATGGTGATATGTCATGATGACATGGAAGTTTTACGTTTGGGACCCTCCAGACCTTGACCTGTGCATCTCTTCATTTCACTGGTCCAGATTTGTATCTTTATAATAAAGTTGCAGTGCTTTCCTGAGTTCTGTGAACCCTCAGATTTGTAGCCATTTGTCAAAAGCATGAGTAGCCTGAGAATCCCCAGAGCTTGCAGCTGGTAAACAAAGTAAAGGCAGTCTGTTTAAAGATTGTGCCCTTAACCTGTGAAGTCTGCACTAACTCTGGGTAGTTAGTGTAGAAATATACACACTTACCCTTTCTATGGCTCTCAATTTTCCCATGTATGAAGTGGAAGTAATGATGCTACTTACCACTCGTAATGTTGCTATGAGGTTCAAATGTGTTAATATTTGTAAAGCATGTTAAATTATGCCTGGCAACAACCAAGCATTATATAGATGGGTTTTTAAAAATAATAATAATAACCTTTAATATCCTTTCTAATATTAACATTCTATAATTCTATGCCTCTCAGCATAATTGTTAAAGTATGTGCTATAACACAGCTCGATAAACCCCAGACATAAATTAGAAAATGATTTTTTAAAGATATACTAGAAAGAGGGACCTTCAAGATGGTGGAGGAGTAAGAGGAGTAAGAGGATCACCTTCCTCCCCACAAATACATCAAAAATACATCTACATGTGGAACAACTCCTACAGAACACCTACTGAACACTGGCAGAAGATCTCAGACCTCCCAAAAGGCAAGAAACTCCCCACATACATAGGTAGAGTAAAAGAAAAAAGTAAAAACAGAGAAAAAAGAATAGAGACAGGACCTGTACCTCTGGGAGGGAGCTGGGAAGGAGGAGAAGTTTCCACACACTAGGAAGGCCCTTCACTGGCAGAGACAGGGGGTGGGCGGGGTGGTGATGTTTCGGACCCACAGAGGAGAGAGCAGCAACAGGGCTGCAGAGGCCAAAGTGGAGAGATTCCTGCACAGAGGATCAGTGCCAACCAGCACTCACCAGCTTGAGAGGCTTGTCTGCTCACTTGTTAGGGCGGGTGGGGGCTGGGAGCTGAGGCTCGGACTTCGGAGTTCAGATCCCAGGGAAAGGACAGCGGTTGGCTGCATGAAAACAGCCTGAAGGTGGCTAGTGTACCACAGTGAGCCAGGAGAGAGTCCAGTAAAAAGTCTGGAACTGCCTAAGAGGCAGGAGACCATTGTTTAGGGGTGCACGAGAGGAGGCAATTCAGAACAACACCTAAACGAGCTCCAGAGACGGGTGCGAGCTGCTGCTATCAGCGCGGACACCAGAGACGGGCATGAAATGATGAGGCTGCTGCTGCAGCCACCAAGAAGCCTGTGTGCAAGCACAGGTCACTATCCACACCTCCCCTCCAAGGAGACTGTGCAGCCCGCCACTGCTAGGGTTCGGTGATCCAGGGACAACTTCACTGGGAGAACACAGGGTGCACCTCAGGCTGTTGCAACATCACACTGGCCTCTACCGCTGCAGGCCCGCCCTGCATTCCGTACCCCTCCCTCCCCCCAGCCTGAGTGAGCCACAGCCCCTAATCAGCTGCTCCTTTAACCCCATCCTGTCTGGGCAGGAACAGATGCCCTCAGGTGACCTATACACAGAGGCGGGGCCAATCCAAAGCTGAACACCAAGAGCTGTTCGAACAAAGAAGAGAAAGGGAAATTTCTCCCAGCAGCCTCAGGAGCAGCAGATTAAATCTCCACAATCAACTTGATATACCCTGCATCTCTGGAATACCTGAATAGACAACGACTCATCCCAAAATTGAGGTGGTGAACTTTGGGAGCAACTGTAGAATTGGGGCTGGCTCTCTACGTCTAATTTGTTCCTGGTTTTATGTTTTAGTTTAGTATTTAGAGCTTATTAACATTGGTAGATTTGTTTATTGGTTTGGATGCTTTCTTCCTTTTTTTTTAATATAAATATTTTTTTCTTTTCTCTTTTTCTGAGTGTGTATGAGTATACTTTTTTGCGTGATTTTGTCTGTATAGCTTTGCTTTTCTCCAAGGGTTCTGTCTGTCCACATTATTGTGTTTTTTTTCATATAGTTTTTAGTGCTTGATATAATTGGTGGAATTATTTTAAGGTTTGCTTGCTCTTTTCTTTCTTTTTTTTACTACGTTTCTATTTCTTTTTTAATACTTTTTAATTTTTTTATTTCAATAACATTTTTATTTTATTCTTTTCTTTCTTTCTCTTTCTTTCTTTCTTTCTTTCTTTCTTTCTTTCTTTCTTTCTTTCTTTCTTTCTTTCTTTCTTTTATTCTCCCTTTTCTTCTGAGCTGAGTGGCTGACAGGGTCTTGGCCTGGTGTCAGGCTTGACCTTCTGAGGTGGGAGACCCGAGTGCAGCACATTGGTCCACCAGAGACCTCCAGGCCCCATGTAATATCAATCAGTGAAAGCTCTCCCAGAGACCTCCATCTCAACGCTAAGACCCAGCTCCACTTGACAACCAGCAAGCTACAGTTCTGGACACCCGATGCCAAACAACTAACAAGACAGGAAAACAACCCCATCCATTAGCAGAAAGGTGGCCTAAAATCATAATAAGGTCACAGACACGTGAAAAACACAAGCAGACATAGTCCTGCCCACTAGAAAGACAAGATCCAGCCTCATCCACCAGGACACAAGCACCAGTCCCTTTAACCAACAAGCCTACACAGCCCACTGAAACAACCTTATCCACTGGGGGCAGACAACAAAAACAATGGGAACTATGAACTTACAGCCTGTGAAAGGGAGACCGCAAACACAGTAAGTTAAGGAAAATGAGAAGACAGGAAAATACAGCAGATGAATCAGTAAGGTAAAAATCCGCCAGACCTAACAAATGAAGATGAAATAGGCAGGCTACCTGAAAAAGAATTCTGAGTAATGATAGTAAATATGATTCAATATCTTGGAAATAGAATGGAGAAGATACAAGAAATGTTTAAAAATGACTTAGAAGAAATAAAGTGCAAACAAACAATTATGAACAGCACAATAAATGAAATTTAAAATTCTCTACAAGGATTCAATAGCAGAATAACTGAGGCAGAAGAATGGAGGAGTGACCTGAAAGATAAAATAGTGGAAATAACTACTGCAGAGCAGAATACAGAAAAAAGAATGAAAAGAAGTGTGGACAGTCTCAGAGACCTCTGGGACAACATTAAACACGCCAACATTCTAATTATAGGGGTCCCAGAAGAAGAAGAGAAAAAAAAAGGGACGGGAAAATATTTGAAAAGATTATAGTTGAAAACTTCCCTAATATGGGAAAGGAAATAGTTAATGAAGTCCAGGAAGCACAGAGAGTCCTATACAGGATAAATCCATGGGGAAATATGAGAAGACACATATTAATCAAACTATCAAAAATTAAATACAAAGAAAAAATATTAAAAGCAGCAAGGGAAATGAAACAAATAGCATACAAGGGAATCCCCATAAGTTTAACAGCTGATTTTTCATAGAAACTCTGCAATTCAGAAGAGATTGGCAGGGCATATTTAAAGTGATGAAAGGGAAAAACGTACAACCAAGATTACTCTACCCAGCAAGGATCTCATTCAGATTCGAAGGAGAAGATGAAACCTTTACAAATAAGCAAAATCTAGAGAATTCAGGACCACCAAACCAGCTTTAAAACAAATGCTAAAGGAACATCTCTAGGCAGGAAACATAAAAGAAGGAAAATAACTACAATAACAAACCAGAAACAATTAAGAAAATGGTAAAAGGTACATATATATCGATAACTACCTTAAATGTAAATGGATTAAATGCTCCAACCAAAAGACATAGACTTCTGAATGCATACAAACATAAGACTCATATATATGCTGTCTACAAAAGACCCACTTCAGACCTAGGAACACATACAGACTGAAAGTGAGGGGATGGAAAATGACATTCCATGAAAATGGAAATCAAAAGACAGCTGAAGTAGCAATTCTCATATAAGAAAAAATAGACTTTAAAAAAGACTATTACAAGAGACAAAAAAGGACACTACATAATGATCAAGGGATCAATCCAAGAAGAACATATAACAATTGTAAATCTTTATGAACCCAACATAGAAGCACCTCAATACATAAGGCAAATGCTAACAGCAATAAAAGGGGAAACCGACAGTAACACATTAATTAACACCCCACTTTCACCAGTAGACAGATCATTCAAAATGAAAATAAATGAGGAAACACAACCTTTAAATGACACATTAAACATGATGGACATAACTGATATTTATAGGAAATTCCATTCAAAAACAACAGAACAAACTTTCTTGTCAAGTGCTCATGGAAAATTCTCCAGGATGATCATATCTTGGGTCATAAATTAAGCCTTGGTAAAATTAAAAAATCTCAAGTCACATCAAATATCTTTTCCGATCACAATCCTATGAGACTAGATGTCAAGTACAGGGAAAAAAATCTGTAAAAAATACAAACACATGGAGGCTAAACATTAAACTACTAAATAACCAAGAAATCACTGAAGTAATCAAAGAGGAAATCAAAAAGTACCTAGAAACAAATGACAATGAAAACACGACCAACCAAATCCTCTGAGATGCAGCAAAAGCAGTTCTAAGAGGGAAATTTATAGCAATACAATCCTACCCCAAGAAAAAAGAAAAATCTGAAATAAACCACATAACCTTACACCTAAAGCAACTAGAGAAAGAAGAACAAAAAACCCCCAAAGTTAGCAGAAGGGAAGAAATCATAAAGATCAGATCAGAAATAAATGAAAAAGAAATGAAAGAAATGATAGTGTACATCAATAAAAATAAAAGATGGTACTTTGAGAAGATAAACAAAATTGATAAATCATTAGCCAGACTCATCAAGAAAGAAACAGAGAAGACTCAAATCAATGAAAATAGAAATGAAAAAGGAGAATTAACAACTGACACTGCAGAAATACAAAGGATCATGGGAGATTACTACAAGCAACTGTTTGCGAATAATATGGACAACCTGGAAGAAATGGACAAATTCTAAGAAAAGCACAACCTTCCGAGACTGAACAAGGAAGAAACAGAAAATATAAACAGGCCAATCACAAACACTGAAATTGATACTGTGACTAAAAATCTTCCAACAAACAGAAGTCCAGGAACAGATGGCTTCACAGGCGAATTCTATCAAACATATAGAGAAGAACTAACACCTATCCTTCTCAAAATCTTCCAAAATATAGCAGTGAGGAAAACTCCACCAACTCATTCTATGAGGTGACCCTCATCCTGATACCAAAACCAGACAAATATGCCACAAACAAAGAAAACTACAGGCCAATATCACTGATAAACATAGATGCAAATATCCTCAACAAAATCCTAGCAAACAGAATCCAACAGCACATTAAAAGGATCATACACCATGATCAAGTGGGTTTATCCCAGGAATGCATGGATTCTTCTATATATGCAAATCAATCAAGTTATACACCATAATAACAAACTGATGGATAAAAACTATATGATCATCTCAATAGATGCAAAAAAAGCTTTTGAGAAAATTAAACACCAATTATGATAAAAACCTTCCAGAAATTAGGCATAGAGGGAATTTACCTCAACATAACATAGGCAAAATATGACAAACCGACAGCCAGCATCTTTCTCAATGGTGAAAAACTGAAACTATTTCCTCTAAGTTAAGAAACAAGAAAAGGTTGTCCACTCTCACCTCTATTATTCAACATAGTTTTGGAAGATTTACCCACAGCAATCAGAGAAGAAAAAGAAATAAAAGTAATCCAAATCAGAAAGGAAGAAGCAAATCTGTCACTGTTTGCAGATGACATGATACTATACATAGAGAACCCTAAAATGCTACCAGAAAACTAATAGAGCTAATCAATGAATTGGGTAAAGTAACAGGATACAAAATTAATGCACAGAAATCTCTTTCTTTCCCATACACTAATGATGAAAAGTCTGAAAGAGAAATTAAGGAAACACTCTCATTTACCATTGCAACAAAAACAATAACATACCTAGGAATAAACTTACCTAAGGAGACAAAAGAACTGCGTGCAGAAAACTATAAGACACTGATGAAAGAAATTAAAGATGACACAAACAGATGGAGAGGTATACCATGTTCTTGGATTGGAAAAATCAACATTGTGAAAATGACTGTACTACCCAAAGTAATCTACAGATTCAATGCAATCCTTATCGAACAACCAATGGCATTTTTCACAGAACTAGAACAAAAAATTTCACAATTTGTATGGAAAAACAAAAGGCCCCGAATAGCCAAAACAATCTTGAGAAAGAAAAATGGAGCTGGCAGAATCGGACTCCCTGACTTCAGACTCTACTATACAGCTACAATCATCAAGGCAGTATGGTACTGGCACAAAAACAGAAATATAGATAAATGTAACAGAATAGAAAGCCCAGAGACAAACTCATGCACTTAGGGTCACTTTAACTTTGATAATGGAGGCAAGAATATACAATGGAGAAAAGATAATCCCTTCAATAAATGGTGCTGGGAAAACTGGAGAGCTATATGTAAAAGAATGAATTTAGAACACCCCCTAACACCATACACAAAAATAAACTCAAATGGATTAAAGACCTAATTGTAAGGCCAGACACTATAAAACTCTTAGAGGAAAACATAGGCAGAAGACTCTATGACATAAATCACAGCAAGGTCCTTTTTGACCCACGTCCTAGAGAAATAGAAATAAAATAAAAAATAAACAAATGGGACCTAATGAAACTTAAAACCTTTTGCACACCAAAAGAAACCATAAACAGGATGAAAAGACAGGCTTCAGAATGGAAGAAAATATTTTCAAACAAAGCAACTAACAAAGGATTAATCTCCAAAATATACAAGCAGCTCATGCACTCAATATCAAACAAACAAACAACTCAATTCAAAAATGGGCAGAAGATCTAAATAGACATTTCTTCAAAGAAAATATACAGATTGCCAACAAACACATGAAAGGATACTCAACATCACTAATCATTAGAGAAATGCAAATCAAAGCTGCAATGAGAACGATACCAGGGAGAGCTTCAAGATGGCGGAGGAGTAAGACGTGGAGATCACCTTCCTCCCACAAATACATCAGAAATACATCTACATGTGGAACAGCTCCTACAGAACACTCACTGAACGCTGGCAGAAGACCTCAGATTTCCCAAAAGGCAAGAAACTCGTAGGACCTGAGTAGGACAAAAGAAAAAACAGAGACAAAAGATCAGTGACGGGAGCTGCACCTTGGGGAGGGAGCTGTGAAGGAGGAAAGGTTTCCACACACTAGGAAGGCCCTTCGCGGGTGGAGACTGCTGGTGGCAGAAGGGGAAAGCTTCAGAGCCGCGGAGGAGAGCGCAGCCACAGGGGTGCGGAGGGCAAAGCGGAGAGATTCCCGCACAGAGGATCAGTGCCGACCAGCACTCACCAGCCCGAGAGGCTTGTCTTCTCACCCGCTGGGAGGATGGGGGCTGGGAGCTGAGGCTCAGGCTTCGGAGGTCAGATCCCAGGGAGAGGACTGGGGTTGGCGGTGTGAACACAGCCTGAAGGGGTTAGTGTGCCACAGCTAGCCGGGAGGGAATCCGGGAAAGAGTCTGGACTTGCCAAAGAGGCAAGAGACTTTTTCTTTCCTCTTTGTTTCCTGATGCACAAGGAGAGGGGATTAAGAGCACCACTTAAAGGAGCCCCAGAGATGGGCGCGAGCCACGGCTAATAGCATGGACCACAGAGACAGGCATGAGACGCTAAGTCTGCTGCCACCGCCACCAAGAAGCCTGTGTGTGAGCATTGGTCACTATCCGCACCTCTCCTCCCGGGAGCATGTGCAGCCTGCCACTGCCAGGGTCCCGTGATCCAGGGACAACTTCCCCGGGAGAACGCACGATGCACCTCAGGCTTGGGCAATGTCATGCCGCCTCTACCGCTGCAGGCTCGCCCCACATCCATACCCCTCCCTCCCCCTGGCCTGCGTGAGCCAGAGCCCCCGAAACAGCTGCTCCCTTAACCCCATCCTGTCTGAGCAGGAAGAGAAGCCCTCAGGCGACCTACACGCAGAGGCGGGTCCAAATCTAAAGCTGAACCCCGGGAGCTCTGCAGTCAAAGAAGAGAAAGGGAAATCTCTCCCAGCAACCTCAGCAGCAGCGGATTAAATCTCCACAATCAACTTGATGTACCCTGCATCTGTGGAATACCTGAATGCACAATGAATCATCCCAAATTGAGGAGGTGGACTTTGGGAGTAACAATATATATTTTTTTCCCCTTTTTTTCTTTTTGTGAGTGTGTATGTGTATGCTTCTGTGTGTGATTTTGTCTGCAAAGCTTTGCTTTTACCATTTGTCCTAGGGTTCTTTCTATCCTTTTTTTTTTTTAATTACTAAAAATTTTTTTTTTCTTAATAATTATTTTTTATTTTAAAAACTTTCTTTTCTTTTCTTTTATTTATCTTATTCTTTCTTTCTTTCATTTTGTCCTTCCTTTTATTCTGAGCCATGAGGAAGACAGGCTCTAGGTGCTCCAGCCAGGTGTCAGGGCTGTGTCACAGAGATGGGAGAACCAAGTTCAGGACACTGGTCCACAAGAGACCTCCCAGCTCCACATAATATCAAATGGAGAAAAACTCCTAGAGATCTCCATCTCAACACCAAGAACTAACTCCACACAAAACCAGCAAGCTACAGTGCTGGACACCGTATGGCAAACAACTAGCAAGACAGGAACAAAACCCCATCCATTGGCACAGAGGCTGCCTAAAATCATAATAAAGCCACAGACACCCCAAAACACACCACGAGACATGGACCTGCCTACCAGAAAGAAAAGATCCAGCCTCATGCACCAGAACACAGGCACTAGTCCCCTCCATCAAGAAGCCTACACAACCCACTGAAGCAACCTTAGCCACTAGGGACAGACACCAAAAACGTTGGGAACTACGAATTTGCAGACTGCGAAAAGGAGACCCCAAAAACAGGAAGTTAAGCAAAATGAGAAGACAGAGAGACACACAGCAGATGAAGGAGCAAGGCAAAAACCCAACACACCTAGCAAATGAAGAGGAAATAGGCAGTCTACCTGAAAAAGAATTCAGAATAATGATAGTAAAGTGTGATCCAAAATCTTCGAAATAGAAAGGAGAAAATACAAGAAACGTTTAACGAGGACATAGAATAACTGAAGAGCAAACAAACAGTGATGAACAACACAATAAATGAAATTATAAGTTCTCTAGAAGAGATCAATAGCAGAATAACTGAGGCAGAAGAATGGATAAGTGACCTGGAAGATAAAATAGTGGAAATAAATACTGCAGAGCAGAATAAAGAAAAAAAAAGAATTGAGGACAGTCTCAGAGACCTCTGGGACAAAATTAAATGCACCAACATTCAAATTATAGGGGTCCCAGAAGAAGAAGAGAAAAAGTAAGGGACTGAGAAAATATTTGAAGAGATTATAGTTGAAAACTTCCCTAATATGAGAAAGGAAATAGTTAAGCAAGTCCAGGAAGCACAGAGAGCCCCATACAGAATAAATCCAAGGAGAAACATGCTAAGACACATATTAATCAAACTATCAAAAATTAAATACAAAGAAAAAATGTTAAAAGCAACAAGGAGAAAATAACACATAAGGGAATCCCCATAAGGTTAACAGTTGATCTTTCAGCAGAAACTCTGCAAGCCAGAAGGGAGTGGCAGGACATATATAAAGTGATGAAGATGAAAAACCTACAACCAAGATTACTCTACCCAGCAAAGATCTCATTCAGATTTGACGGATAAATTAAAACCTTTACAGACAAGCAAAAGCTAAGAGAATTCAGCACCACCAAACGAACTTTACAACAAATGCTAAAGGAATTTCTTTAGGCAGGAAACACAAGAGAAGGAAAAGACCTAAAAAAATAAACCCAAAACAACTAAGAAAATGGTAATAGGAACATACATATTGATAATTACCTTAAATGTAAATGGATTAAATGCTCCAGCCAAAAGACATAGATTGGCTGAATGGATACAAAAACAAGACCTGTATATAAGCTCTCTACAAGAGACCCACTTCAGACCTAGGGACACATACAGATTGAAAATGAGGGGATGGAAAAAGATGTTCCATGCAAATGGAAATAAAAAGAAAGCTAGGGTAGCAATTCTCATATCAGACAAAACAGACTTTAAAACAAAGACTATTACATGAGACAGAGAAGGACACTACATAATGGTCAAGGGATCAACCCAAGAAGAAAATATAACAATTGTAAAAATTTATGCACCCAACATAGGAGCACATCAATACATAAGGCAAATACTAACAGCCATAAAAGGGAAAATCAACAGTAACACAATCATAGTAGGGGACATTAACATTCCATTTTCACCAATGGACAGATCATCCAAAATGAAAATAAATAAGGAAACACAAGTTTTAAATGATACATTAAACAAGTTGGACTTAATTGCTATTTATAGGACATTCTATCCAAAAACAACAAAATACAAATTCTTCTCATGTGCTCATGGAACATTCTCCAGGATAGATCATATCTTGGCTCACAAATCAAGTCTTAGTAAATTTAAGAATATTGAAATTTTATCAATTATATTTTCCGCCCACAATGCTATGAGACTAGATATCAATTACAGGAAAAAACCTGTAATAAATACAAACACATGGAGGCTAAACAACACACTACTTAATAACCAAGAGATCACTGAAGAAATCAAAGAGGAAATCAAAAAACACCAAGAAACAAATGACAAGGAAAACACGATGACCCAAAACCTATGGGATGCAGCAGAAGTTCTAAGAGGGAAGATTATAGCAATACAATCCTACCTTAAGAAACAAGAAACATCTCAAATAAACCACCTAACCTTACACCTAAAGCAATTAGAGAAAGAAGAACAAAAAACCCCAAAATTAGCAGAAGGAAAGAAATCATAATGATCAGATCAGAAACAAATGGAAAAGAAATGAAGGAAACAGTAGTAAAGATTCATAAAACTAAAACCTGGCTCTTTGAAAAGATAAACAAAATTGATCAAACATTAACCAGACTCATCAACAAAAAAAGGGAGAAGACTCAAATCAATAGAATTAGAAATGATAACGGAGAAGTAACAACTGACACTGCAGAAATACAAAGGATCATGAGAGATTACTAGAAGCAACTATATTCCAATAAAATGGACAACTTGGAAGAAATGGACAGATTCTTAGACATGCACAACATTCCGAGATTGAAACAGGAAGAAATAGAAAATATGAACAGACCAATCACAAGCACTGGAATTGAAACTGTGATTAAAAATCTTCCAACAAACAGAAGCCCAGGACCAGATGGCTTCACAGGTGATTTCTATCAAACATTTAGTGAACAGCTAACACCTATCCTTCTCAAACTCTTCCAAAATATAGCAGAGGGAGTAACACTCCCAAACTTATTCTACAAGGCCACCATCACTCCTATACCAAAACCAGACGAAGGTGTCACAAAGAAAGAAAACTACAGGCCAATATCACTGATGAACATAGACGCAAAAATTCTCAAGAAAATACTAGCAAACAGAATCCAACAGCACATTAAAAGGATCATACGCTATGATCAAGTGACGTTTATCACAAGAATGCAAGGATTCTTCAATATATGCAAATCAATCAACGTGACACAGCATATTATCAAATTGAAGGACAAACACCATATGATCATCTCAGTAGATGCAGAAAAAGCTTTTGACAAAATTCAACACACATTTATGATAAAAAACCCTCCAGAATGTAGGCATAGAGGGAACTTTCCTCAACATAGTAAAGGCCATACATGACAAACCCACAGCCAACATCGTCCTCAATGGTGAAAACCTGAAACCATTTCCACTAAGATCAGGAGCAAGACAAGTATGCTCACTCTCACCACTATTATTCAACATTGGTTTGGAAGTTTTAGCCACAGCAATCAGAGAAAAAGAAGAAGTAAAATGAATCCAGATTGGAAAAGAGGAGGTAAAGCTGTCACTGTTTGTTGTTGACATGATACTATATATAGACAATCCTAAAGCTGCTACCAGAAAAATTCTAGAGCTAATCAATGAATTTGGTAAAATAGCAGGATACAAAATTAATGCACAGAAATGTCTTGCATTCCTATACAATAATGATGGAAAAATCTGAAAGTGAAAGTAAGAAATCACTCCCATTTGCCATTGCAACAAAAAGAATAAAATATCTAGGAATAAGCCTACCTAAGGAGACAAAAGACCTGTATGCAGAAAATTATAAGACACTGATGAAAGAAATTAAAGATGATACAAATAGATGGAGCGATATACCAGGTTCTTGGATTGGAAGACTCAACATTGTGAAACTGACTCTACTACACAAAGCAATCTACAGATTCAATGCAGTCCCTATCAAACAACCACTGGCATTTTTCACAGAACTAGAACAAAAAATTTCACAATTAATATGGAAACACAAAAGACCCCGAATAGCCAAAGCAATCTTGAGAAAGAAAAACGGAGATGGAGGAATCAGGCTCCCTGACTTCAGACTACACTACAAAGCTACAGTAATCAAGACAGTATGGTACTGGCACAGAAACAGAAACATAGATCAGTGGAACACGATAGAAAGCCCAGAGATAAACCCACACACATATGGTGACCTTATCTTTGATAAAGGAGGCAAGAATATACAGTGGAGAAAAGACAGCCTCTTCAGTAAGTGGTATTGGGAAAACTGGACAGCTACATGTAAAAGAATGAAATTTGAACACTCCTTAACACCATACACAAAAATAAACTCAAAATGGATTAAAGACGTAAATGTAAGGCCAGACACCATCAAATTCTTAGAGGAAAACATAGGCAGAACACTCTATGACATAAATCACAGCAAGATCCTTTTTGCCCAACCTCCTAGAGAAATTGAAATAAAAACAAAAATAAATAAGTGGGACCTAATGTAACATAAAATCTTTTGCACAGCAAAGGAAACCATAAACAAGATGAAAATGGGAGAAACAACCCTCAGAATGGAAGAAAATATTTGCAAATGAAGTAACTGACAAAGGATTAACCTCCAAAATTTACAAGCAGCTCACGCAGCTCAATATCAGAAAAACAAACAACCCAATCCAAAAATGGCAGAAGATCTAAATAGACATTTCTCCAAAGAAGATATACAGATTGCCAACAGACACATGAAAGAATGCTCAACCTCATTAATCATTAGAGAAATGCAAGTCAAAACTACAATGAGGTATCACCTCATACCAGTCAGAATGGCCATCATCAAAAAATCTACAAACACTAATTTCTGGAGAGGGTTTGGAGAAAAAGGAACCGTCTTGTACTGTTGGTGGGAATGTAAATTGATACAGCCACTATGGAGAACAGTATGGAGGTTCCTTAAAATCTAAAAATAATGCTACAATATGACCCAGCAATCCCACTACTGGGCATATACCCTGAGAAAACCATAATTCAAAAAGATTCATGGGGCTTCCCTGGTGGCGCAGTGGTTGAGAGTCTGCCTGCCGATGCAGGGGACACAGGTTCATGTCCTGGTCAGGGAAGATCCCACATGCCATGGAGCGGCTGGGCCAGTGAGCCATGGCCGCTGAGCCTGCGCGTCTGGAGCCTATGCTTCACAACGGGAGAGGCCACAACAGTGAGAGGCCCGCATACCGCACACACAAAAAAAGTGTCATGTACCACAATGTTCATGGCAGCTCTATTCACAACGGCCAGGACATGGAAGCAACCTAAGTGTCCTTCAACAGATGAATGGATAAAGAAGATGTGGCGCATATATACAATGGAATATTACTCAGTCATAAAACGGAATGAAACTGAGTTATTTGTAGTGAGGTGGATGGACCTAGAGACTGTCATACAGAGTGAAGTAAGTCATAAAGAGAAAAAAAAATACCGTATGCTAACACATATATATGGAGGCTAAAAAAAATTAAAAATGGTCATGAAGAACCTAGGGGCAAGATGGGAATAAAGATCCAGACCTGCTAGAGAATGGACTTGAGGATATGGGGAGGGAGAAGGGTAAATTAGGACAAAGTGAGAGAGTTTCATGGACATATATACACTACCAAACGTAAAATAGATAGCTAGTGGGAAGCAGCCGCATAGCACAGGGAGATCAGCTGGGTGCTTTGTGACCACCTAGAGGGTTGGGATAGGGAGGCTCGGAGAGAGGGAGATGCAAGAGGGAAGAGATATGGGGACATATGTATATTTATAAGTGATTCACTTTGTTGTAAAGCAGGAACTAACACACCATTGTAAAGCAATTATCCTCCAATAAAGATGTTAAAAAAAAAGAAAAAGCTGCAATGAGGTATCACCTCACCCCAGTTAGAATGGGCATCATCAGAAAATCTATAAACAATAAATGCTGGAGAGGGTGTGGAGAAAAGGGAACCCTCTTGCACTGTTGGTGGGAATGTAAATTGACACAGCCACTATGGAGAACAGTTTGGAAGTTCCTCAAAAAATTAAAAATATAATTAGCATATGACCCATCAATCCCACTACTGGGCATATACCCTGAGAAAACCATAATTCAAAAAGAGTCATGTACCACAATGTTCATTGCAGCTCTATTTACAACTGTCAGGACCTGCAAGCAACCTAAGTGTCCATCGACAGATTAATGGATAAAGAAGATGTGGCACGTATATACAGTGGAATATTACTCAGCCATAAAAAGAAACAAAATTGAGTTATTTGTAGTGAGGTAGAGGGACCTAACGGAACATATTTTTAAGTATACTTGATATTTTATTACTTATATACATTTTTCCAAACATATGAACAAAACAATGGGAACCAAGATTTTTTCCAAATGGTTCTTAAGACAATTTTGACTCTCAGAGTATTTTTTCTAACAGTTTTCAAATTCCAAATTGTGGATTTATTTCAGACCCCACCTGTAAGTCTGAATTGGCTTATCTTATTAAGTACAGAACACAAGGAAAACCCTATTTGTAATGAGGATATGTAAAATAAATATGTTTTTATGCTTTATCTCTCCAGGACTATTTAAATGTGACCTTTCGAGAAGTGGGATGCGTGAAGATGGCTCAAAGTTTACAAATTGCCAATTAAAAGATTATTAAGCTCTGGGGATGTAATTACAATATGATATTTATAGTTAACAATATTGTATTTCATGTTAGGGAGTTGCTAAAAAGGAAGTGTTCAAAGTTCTCATCATAAAAAAATTTTTTGAGGTGATAAATGTGTTAACTAACCTTATTTTGATAATCATTTCAAAATATATGTTTATACATGGTAAATCATTACATTGTACACCTTAAACTAATACAGTGTTACATCTCAATTTTTTCTCAATAATGCTGGAAAAAAATAAGTGAGGAGAAAAGTTATTATATAAACTGTAAAAATATTGATTTGGCCTCAAAATATGTTCTTTTATGTACAGAAATCTGCCTTATATGAATTAAAACAACTACTGTAGTAAAATCCATCTCTATAGCTTGAGAAAATGTTTAGGGAAAGAATGTTTAATGATATCATATATAAAAAAAAAATCTTAATGTGGCCATTTTTTAAACTTAGACCACTGTAATCTGACAAATTTAGGTTGCTTGGTGTGCTTCTGCTTACCACTTGTGTGACCTTGCATTAGTTATTTAACCTTTCTGAGCCTCATTGTTTTCATTTGCAAAATGAGAGTCTTTGGGGGACTGTGAAAATATAGATTTACCGAAATCTGTAGGCCTTATAGGACTGCCTTCTAAGTTACAGCCAAAATTTCCATTAAATTTCCTCTGGTCACCCAAGTTGGAATTAATCACTCCCTGTCCATAAACTTAAGGAAGTTAATGGTTAGTTTGTTTGTACTTATTTTACTCTGCCTCATAGCACTTGTTATATTCCTTTTTCTCCCAGTAAGGTAGGTGTTTGTGTGTGTATCACTCTTTTTACCAATAAGATACAGCTGGTATTTACTGATCACATACTAAAAGCCAGGGTCTGAGCGCCTTGCTTACATATCAAGACTTCACATCAACCCTGTGAAGTAGATTATCCTCAGTATTATTCTAATTCTACAGATGAGCAAACCGGAATTCACAGAGGTTAAATCATTTGCCCAAGGTCAACACTGGCTAAAACATGAGCTGAGGTTCAAATCCAGGCTCTCTGTCTCCACAGCTCTTGCTCTGAACTATTCAAGCCATCTATTACCAAGCTTGATGCTTTTCATGTTAGAGACATTCAATAAACTTGGGTTCTGTGCTAAATTGATTTATTATTATTTTATTCTAATCCTTATAATAGCTATGATTTATTATAAGGTGTATTAATAGATATGAAATTAATTGACTGATTTCTTTAAATCTATTCCTTAGTGGTACAGAAATAATGTGAAATTACTATTGCAAATTGCTAGGACACTCACTGGTAGCATGTGACCTACAAAACTGATTTACTACATGCATAACTCTTCTTTCCTTCTGGCATGGATTATTCACCCTTCCTCTCCACAAGCTCCCAATTACGGTTACTAATGGGTGTGTGCAGACCCATCCATTTCTTTATAATTTACTGTAATCCCCAGTAAATGACATTTCCAACTATCCATAAATGCCAATGGATTTGGATTTTTCTCATTAAAAAAAAAAACCTTTATTTGCAGCCTAGCATCTCTTCACCTGCTATATAATAGGTATTCCAGAAATCCAAAATAGAACTTGCTTGGAAACTCTTCTGAGCCCAAATAGATAAACAAATTGTCCAAGTTTTGTTGACTATCACAAGTTTCCTAGAGGTGATTCATCTGCTTGTGGCAATTAGATACTATCTACTTTGGTGTTCTCTGCATGCAGGATATGCACAGGGAGCATTTCAGTCAAAGGATAAGGAAACTGTGATGTTGCGAGACAACTTCCATGCCAGCCCCAGACGCAGCTGGCAAGAAGGTCAGGACTATTAAATGCAGCGTGTACTCTCTCCCATCCCAATGGACATCTGAGAGTAATACAAGCTTTTCAATAGCTGAAAGTTCACAGATCTCAAAACATCTCTTAGATCATTGAAAGATGGACTCACGAATTACATGGCAAATAAAATTCTCGCATTGTAAACAGAGATTCTACTTTCTTGAAGTCATACTTAGACAAGGTGAACCAAATGTAAGAAGAACTCTTACTTTGTGTACCATAAAAACCTATCAAGCTTCTTGTCCACCCATTGCTTAACTCTGTGGAAAACTGCTACCCTCACACCACAGGCTCTGCCTAGGAAGCAACGCTAAGGGGTTCCTTACACATAGATGGCTTTGTTATGTAACATCCATTAACACATAGGTTTTCTGTGAGCCAACACACCTGGTTAAGCCAAAGCATCAGGACTGAGAATCTCAAGGCTTGCCATCACATCCAGTAGGTGACCTGAGATAAACAAAATTACATCCAACCAGAGATGACGATAATCAACTTAGCTGATTGATTTTTTTTTCTTTTGGGGACAATTCAAACCAGAAATACAAAAGGTAAGTCAGTCAATTGGTAGAAGATGAAGAAGTTGAAAGATATACAAAGAATGAGCAGCATAGATGCCATGATACAAAAAAAAAAAAAAAAGCCATGGGTGAGAAAGAAGAAAAAAAGCTAAATGGGGGATGGGGGGAGTCACAGAATTTGGGAGAGAGGTGTAATGTGGTAACAACAAAAGTGGTAGAGAGAGTCTAGCATCTTGGAAGAGCACCAAGCTCCTGTTGCTGAAGACACCAGAGCCTCTGTCTATTAAAGTCACCACACTAGACACTTCAGCTTCCTGAACTAGGGCTATCACCACAAGGGCTTGTCCTACAGCTCTTCCTCAGATCTCTTAAATCGGGCTGTGAAGCTGATTCCTGCTTTCTCTATCTCCATGTGACTCTTTATTTTAAAAACTTAAAAACATTAAAGTGCCTTGAGATAATCTGAAAGAGTTATCCTTGCCACTAAAAGACACTGTCTGCCTTACTGGTAAATAGAGCTAATTTCTTCTATGATGACACAAATGAGCATAATTATCTATGTCTACCTTAACTAATTCATGAAGGAAAATTTTTCAATAATTACAATTTTAAATCTTGAAAAAATAAAATGATTATTTTGGGGTTTTTTCTTACTCAAATTTTTATTTTGAGAAACATGAAAACTTTGGAAAAGATAAAAGGCTTATACAATGACCAGCGTATACTCCTTACCTAGATTCACCAAGTGTTAAAATTCTTCCACATTGGAAAGTAAGTTTGAGACAATGTGACATTTCACTGTAAATACTTAAGCAAATATTCATACTCATACATGAGATCATATAGATAAGAGCATCCACAGTACCATTCTTGCACCTAAGAACACAAGTAATATTTTACATATATATATTATACATATAACACATAAAATGTGCTAAAAAATATAATGACTTTTGTTTTCTTTTGTTCTTTTTTTTAATCCAGGTTACAATTGAGTCATGTACTGAATACTGTTGATGTGTATCTTTTTGTGTGGGACAGTCACCCAAAGAGTCTTGGCCAGTCATACAATATCCCACATACTGGATGTTTCCTCTTGTTTGAGTTTGGAGTTATTTATTTGCTCCTCTATTTTTTGTGACCAGGAAATTAGGTCTGGACACTTGACTAAATGCAGGTGAACATTTTTTGAAACAATATTTCACAGGTAGGATTGTACATTCCATATTGCATCACTTCAGAAGACATATAATATCAAGTTATCCCACTAATAATGATATTGAATTTTATCCCTTGATTAAATATCAACTTCATCTACTGTTACAGAGACACATAATTTTTTTTGCAATTGTGGGGTGATAGTTTAACACTGTGCCTCATGAATTTTTTTATATAACCCAATGATTATAATATCCACATTGATACTTACCAAATTAACTATTTCACTATCTAATTTCTCCCTACATTTGTTCTTTAGAATATTGCCTTGATTTAAAAGTAAGTGTTTTTATTGCCCCCTCCTCCTTTTCTCTTTTATTGTGCCTAATTAGTCATGGATCTTTTAAAATAGTGTATTATAATCAATACACTGTCAGTATTCTTTTCGGTGCTTTTTATTTTCCCAAAATTGGAAATTGGTATCCTCTCTAAGATGCCCACCTTTGAAGTGATCCCATTAGTCTTCAAGATTTTTCTTGTTTTCTGGCACATGAAGATGACCCAGGATCACCTTGAACTTGGCTCCAGACAAAAAAAAATCAATACTTCTCCATAGTTATTTTTGTTTAACTTTAAAAACAATATCATTAATTCTATAATATCACTTTGGATGTTTTACTAATCAGCTTGAAGCAGCAATTATAATAACTACCATTTCTGGAGCAATCCATAAATGCTGAGACGTTTTCTCATAGTATCTCATGTAATCCTTGCAGATGAGTAACTAATATTTTGTTCATTTTACAACTAAAAACAAAACAGGGGAATAGGGAAATTAAGGAATTTGCTTAAGGTCACAGAATTATGTCCAAATCTTATGCCCATACTCTCTTTTTGACTTTGCCAAGGTGTTTCCCTGAGATTTATAAAGAGGAACTACCCTAGGCATTGACCTGGTCTGTAAAGCCTATATGTGTGAACATTCAATGTCCAGTTAGGTGAGATGCTGAAACAATTAGACTTAAATTTTAATATCAAATTTCTAAAGTTCCTAAGTCATTGCTCAAAGGGCTAAAGTCTCAACGTATTATCCCCTTGTAATGTACACTCTTACTTGAAAATTGTAGTGCTTCATGAGTACAAAAATAAGTTCGTTTCAAAGGTATCTAACTGGCATTTGATATATATTATAGTAAAAGTATACTGGAGAGAAAAATGTCTCATGCCTCATCTGAATTGAATAAGTGATACTTTTGAACATAATTAAATAGAAGAGTTTAAAAATTATAGAATAAATTACACTAGGTAGTTTTCTAAAAATGATTTCAAAAGACATAATTAATGACCACACTATTTTGATTGAGGTGTCATTTCTCAGGCATGAAAAACCACCTAATTCATATTCCTATACTTAGAAATATTGGCTTTAACCATCAAAGCCTAATCTTTTGAAAGTCATGACCACAGCAACCACCTCTGGTCAATTTCTGCATGTAGAGACCAATATGACCATTCCAGAAATGCAGAAACAAAAAACTCTCCCATGACCCTCATCACATGACTTGTCACCATATAGTTACTGATATTCTCCCACAAGCCTATGTCTTTTATGCTATATTTCTACATAAAGCAAGTGCATTGCACTTAATAGGTGCTTTAAGAACATGTATCAAATAATGAAAAAGCAGCAGTTCAAATGCTCATCATTGTAAATAGAACATTCATATTGTATTATATGATAAAGCCATTAATTAAACAAATATTTATCAAAGCACTTAGGGAGATACAAAACAAATAAGAACCAGTCCATAGCTTTGAAAACCTTATGGTCTGCAAATTAAAACCACAACGAGATATCACTACACACCTAACAGAATGGCCATAAACCAGACACTGACAACACCAAATTCTGGCAACAATTCATGGCTGGTGAGAATGCAAAATGGTACAACCACTTTGGAAGACAGCTTAGCCATTTCTTATAAAACTAAACATACTCTTACTATACTATCCAGCAATTACAATCTTTGATCTTTATCTGAATGAGGTGAACAAATGAGATGAACATTTTTGTCCAAAAAAATCTGCATACTTATGTTTATAGCAGATTTATTCATAATTTCCAAAACTTAGAAGCAACCAAGCTGTCCTTCAGTAAGTGAATGGATAAATAAACTGTGGTACAGCCAGACAATAGGATATTATTCAGCACTAAAAGGAAATAAGCTCCCAAGCCATAAAAAGACATGGAGGAAGCTTAAATGCACATTACTAAGTGATAGACACCAAAATGAAAGGACTACATAACATATGATTCTAACTATAAAACATTCTGGAAAAGGCAAAAAATATGGAATAAAAAGATCAGGGGTTGCCAGGGGAGCTGGGAGGCAGTTACAGATAAATAGGGCACAGAGGATTTTTAGGGCAGTGAAAATACTCTGTATGATATTATAATGATGAGTACACATCATTTATACATTTGTCCAAACCCCTAGAATATAAGGCCATGTATTTACAGTGGCAGAAAGCACAGTAAAAATAACAAATTAGTGCTATACCTAATGACTTGTAGTGATTTCCAACAAGGAATTTTTGAGTGAAAAGAGCTATTGTAAGATCCCCTGTTGTAAAATAACCAGCAATATTCATATATAGACATATTTCCATGTATATTTCTGTATAGGGTTACACAGTCAGGGATTATTGAATAGACTAATGTGAGAAGTAAAGAGAAAGAGGATAGGCAGCTAAAGAGAATTTACAAAGGATGAATGCTAGCCACAATTGAGGATATTCAAACATTGCAGGATATTGGCTGTGAATAAAACTGCCAATGAGGAATTTAAATAAGTGAAGCCTGTCAAATCAACCACGTTGAAGGATATATACTTTCTAATATGTATGTATATACATTATGTATATATGTATATAATTTTTGTCATGTTTATTTATAGTCTCACATTTTTGGAAGTAGGTATTATATAAACCATAAATATGCAATAGATTTTTAAAACTTTCTATTTCAAACAAGGAAGAGTCTTCTTCTAGCCAGAGCATTAAGGAAGGGTTCTTTGGGTAAAATGACATATTATTTGGGTTTAGTGGAATCTGGCTTGAATTTTGAAAGAAAAGATGTCAAAAAGGTGGTGTGAAGAGAGGTACAGCAATTGGAAAGTAAAAGTATAATGAAGACATTATAATCCTACTGGAGGACAATGAGGAATACCATATGTAGCAAAATTTCAGGGAACTATTCTAAAAATATAAAGAGCAGACTTTTGTATGTATTAAATAATGGGGTGAATTTGGAGAGGTTTAAAATAAACAGTTAATATCAGTTAACTTCTGACCATTGTGTACTTTCATTCAGGGAAATTATTTCTTAGTCTGATGGGAGACAATGTTTATTGAGCACTTAGTACACACCAAGTTCTATTCATATGGCATTAATCACCACCTTCCAACACCATCTAGAAGATCAATACTGTCATTATCTCTATTTAAAGATGAAGCTTAGACAAGCTATGTAATTTGGCCAAGGGCACACAGCTAATAACTATCCAGGGATGCAAAGCCAGACAATCTTGGGGAGTGGCCAAGATGGCCAAGTAGGGAGACCCTGAACTCACCTCCTCCCATGGGCACACCAAAATTACAACTATTTACAGAGCAACTATCAAAGAGAATGACCTGAAGACTAGCAGAAAACATCTTCTACAACTAAAGATATAAAGAACGAACCACAGTGAGTCATGTAGGAGGGGTGGAGATGTGGTAGAATCAAGACCTATACCCTTGGGTGGACGTCCCAAAATGGAAGGATAATCACAATTGCAGAGGTCTTCCGCAGAGAGCAAAGGTTCCAAGCCCCACTGGGCTCCCCAGCACAAGGGTCTTGCACTGGGAGAAGAGCCCCCAGAACATTTGACTTTGTAGGCCACCAGCGCTTGGTTTCAGGAGGGCAGAAGGCTGTAGGAGAAACAGACTCCACCCTTAAATGGTGCATGCTAAGTCACACACTCCAAGACCCAGGGCAAAAGCAGTCATTTGAAAAGAGCCTGGGTCAGACCCACTCATCTTGGAAAGCCTCCCAGAGAGGCAGGAGGCAACTGGAGCTCACCCTGGGGACAGAGACACTGGAAGCAGCCACTTGGGGAGCTCTTTTTACTACAAGGACACTGGTGCTGGCAAAGGCCATTTTGGAGTCCTCTCTCTAGTTTATTAGTGCTGGGACTGGTCCCACCTACCAGCCGGTTGGCACCAGGCCTGTACTCCCCATGCCAAGCAGCTAGATTGGTGGGAACACAGCCCTACCCAACAGCAAGCCAGCTGCTATAGACCTCTCTGAGTCCCCAGCTGCCCCAGGACCCAGCCCTACCCACCAATGGGCTGACATCAGCTTCCGGGAACCCTGGCCCCCAAAGACAGAGGCTCCAGGGCCCACTTCCTCCCACCAGTGAGCCAGCACTAACCCCAGGACCTGGCCTTACTCACCAGCAGGCTGGCACCAGTTCCAAGAGCCCCAGGCCCCAACCCAGAGACATGATTAATATAATTACCACTGTTGTATGTTATATATGAAAGTTGTTAAGAGTAGAGCCTGAGCTGTCATTACAAGGAAAAAAAATTCTCTATTTTTATTTTGTATCTGTATGAGACGATGGTTTTTCACTAATCTTACTGTGGTCATCATTTCATGATGTATGTAAATCAAATCATTATGCTGTACACCTTGAACTTAAACAGTGCTGTATGTCAACCATATCTCAATAAAACTGAAAGGAAAAAAATAAGCAAACAAATAAATAAATAAACAAACCAGTCTTAAAATAACAATGAGATACCACTACAGACCTATTAGAATGGCTAAAATCCAAAAACTAACAATACCAATTGCTGACAAATATAAGGAGCAACAGGAACGTGCGTTCATTCCTGGGCGGAATAAAAATGGTACAACCACTCTGGAAGACAGTTTGGAAGTTTCTTACAAAGCTAAACATAGCATTACCATATGACCCAGCCATCATGCTTCTAGATATTTACCTAACAGGTGTGAAAAGTACTTCCACACAAAAACCTGCACGCAAATATTTATAACAGTTTTATTTATAATTGCCAAACATTAGAAGCAACCAAAGTGTCTTTAAATAAGGGAACGGATAAGCAAACTGCAGTATATCCATACAATGGAATAAGTTATCAAGTCATGCAAAAATATCTTAAATAAATATTGCTAAGTGAAAGACACCAGTTTTAAAAGGCTATATACTATACGATTTCATTTATGTGAACTTCTGGAAAAGGCAAAACTTTAGAGTTGGTAGAGAGATTTTTACCAGTAGCTTCACTGTCATTTTTTAAGGCAGTGAAACTATTCTGTATGAGTCTGTAGTGGTGGATATATGACACTCTATATCTGTGAAAACTCAGAATTGTACTAGCAAAAGAGTGGATTTTAATGTGCGTAAATTTTTGTAAAACAATCTAAGAGGTCAAGGGATACCATGATGTGACAATACAATCTAACTGTATTACAAATATATAAAACAACATCACTGAAAGGGATGAGGAAGTAAGGTACTGATCTAAATAATTTTGGAAATGAATAAAGACTATAAGACTTTTAGGCAAAGTACTATGCATGGCTTTAGTTAGTAAAGTTGTTTCTCATGAGTATATGGGCTAACAATTCTGAAACCACTATTCATGTTTCAATTTCATGTGAAACTGAACAATTAAGTATTTGATGGTGGATAGTGGGGGCCAGATTTCTCAATGTTGTCATAAAAGTTACAGACAAGCAAGGGGGAAATGCTGGAATGATCCCCGTGTATACTGGTAGAATTGGAGACATCCATATGAACTCATGCTTAGCTTAATATAAAGATGGATACATATAGAAATATTTATAGATATGCATAGATATATGGATTGGTATACAAGTATATTTCCTTCTCTGACAGTTGAGAGAATCTAGAGGCAACAACACCCTAATAGCAGTAGGCATAGTGCTGACCTTAGTTTCTAATACCATTCTCCAATAAAAGGAACCAGGTCTTTTCCAATAGTAGTCCCTGTGATTATTGATAAGGTCAGAAAGAGCCCCAGGGGCAATAAAGATTGAAGGTAGTGGGAGATGGAATGTCAGAGTTTAGCACTTCAGAAATGATGGGTAAAGTTGCAGAGGATAACAAATCTGGTTTGTGTTCCTGGGGGTGGTGCAACTGAAGGTGAAAGCAAATATAGATGACAGGATTAAGACACCATGAGGGTCACATGGCCCAGGGAATGCAAGTACAGGCAATACAGAGGCCGACTTCGAAACAAAGAAGTATCAATTGCCTTGATGATGGAGTAGTGTCCTCTGTGTCATTTCTTCTGCTGAGCTTGCCAAATAGGTTATTATTGCCAGAGAACAAGAACAAATCACAAATTGAAGTATCATTTGCGGAAGGGATACCATATTCGTTTTCATGATCCTTATATTCTAGGCTTAGAAAGTGATTTGGTCTTATAACAATGCAATTTCTTCTCCTTAAAAAAAAATGCAAACGGCTAATGTCAAAAAAAGAAATTCAAAATTTCTTGTGTGGTAGAATATGTGGTCTAGGCATCACAACACATCAGATATGATATTCTACCAGCAATATGTGGGAAAAGCTTACAGAGTTACTCAGAAATTTGATATGCTACCCCTACATTTGGGGTTCAGGAGGGTGGATGGAGTCCGACCTCAGTGAGAAATTGTAGAGAGCTAAACTCTCCGCATGTACATCCCCTCTCATGAAATCAAGGACATTGCTCTAACAATTCTTCCTTCTGTCCTGCACCAATAATATATTTCCTTCTCCTGACACGTTTCTATTTGCATACAAATATGTTATTATTTCTCCCACATTTAAAAAATAAGTTTTGTTCTATCTTAGTCCTACTCTTTTTTCCAGCTACTGTGTGGTTTTCCTGTTCCCCTTTATAGAAAAACTCCCAAGCTTACTCTCCACCAGCTTCTCTTCTCCCATTGTCAAGGTAATAGACCTCCATGTTGCTAAAACCAAAAGTCAATTTCTCATCTTAACTTCTTTGCAGTACTTGACATGGTTGAACACTCCCTCCTTAAAATAGTTTTTAATTGGCTTCCAGAAAACTACACTTGATTCTGCCAGTTTCCTTTCCTACCTCATAGGATGTACTCAACTGCCTTTGTAACTTTCTCTTCTTCTTCCCCTTCTAAGTGTTGAAGTGTTCCAGAACTTTGCCCTCTACTCTCTGTACTCTCTCTCTCTTGATTCAGTCTCATGGTTTTTAAAGTATCATCTATATGCTTATAACTCCCCAAAGTAAGTTTTTAATATGGCACTTTCACCTGAACACTAGGCTCCAACTGCCTACTTGATTCCTCTACCTGGACACCTAACATGTCTAAAACCAAACTCCTGATCACCACAGACCTCCACTCCCCATAATAATCCAGGTCTGTTAATGGCTACTCCATTCCTCTGGATGCTTAAGCCAAAAGTCTTGGAGTTATTCTTGACAGGTTTTTCTCAAACCACATACCTAATCTTCCAGAATATTCTGTCAGCTCTACTTCAAAATATATTCAAATTCACTGTTTCCCACCACTTTTGTGCTACCAAAGTGATCCAAGACACCAGTGCCACTTGCCTGGTCCCCTTCCTCCACCCCTATGCTGCACCATGGCCTATTCTACCAGAGTCTATTCTCAACCCCGCAGCCAGAATGGTCCTGTTAAAACACGAGTCAGGTTGTGTCATCCAAGCACTCAGAGTAAACGCCCAAATCTTCCAATGGCTTTCAAAGCCCTACACTTCCTGACCCAGTCCTCAAACATGCTCAGGCTTTCTCTACCTGTTGTTCCCTCTTCCTGGACTTGTTCTTTCCCTGGATAGCACATTTCTCAACCTCAGGTTTTTGAGGGTTTTGTTCAGATATCATCTTGCAATTGAGACCTTCTCTATCAACACATTTTACTGCTTAAAATTGCACCACCCACCTCAGCCCCTGGCAATTTCCATCCCCTCCCCACTTTTTGTTTTCCCCCTTAGCACTTGTCACCTTTTGATATCTCTCTCTTCTTTGAAATTTGTTGATGAATACTCTTCTTTTTTTAGTGTGTAAGCCCAGAGGAGCAGAGAGATTTTCTTTCCACTGCTACTTGTCTAGTCCCAAGAACTGAAGTTGGCTCCGACTAAGTACTCAACAGATACTGAATTCATTGAATTAGTAATTGTTTGAAAATCAAAGAAGAGGGCAGTATGGCTGCTCATTTCATAACTGGCAGGCACACCATTAAACCCAGTCTTCAGACACGTCCTTGCATTACCTTGTCAGGAAGCAGAAGTGTGAGGATCAAGGGAAACATACTCAACAGAGCACTATGCTTCTAGTGAAGCATGCAATGTTCCAATCTTTCATTGCCATCAAATAATGTCTTGTGCAAGCCCAATATTTTCTCTTTGTGGAGAGAATGTTGGCTTCCCAAAAAGGAAAACATTTTTTTTCTTGATGCTCTTTTAACTACAAAGGAAAAAGAGTATATTTGGACTTTTTTCTTCCTAGAAAACTGGACTTTATTGGTAACTTAAATTTGTGGGCTGTATCTTGTTAAAATTACTTTATTGTTCCATTGTACATATATTTATTGAAATCTTACAATGTATTTATTTATTTAATCATCAAATAGGTATTAGGTGCCTAATAGGTGACAAGGAATGTGCAAAACAACTCAATAAAATTGACAGATTTATTTTACTGGACTTAAAAATTTTCATTACAATAAAAATTATATAAAATAACAGAAACTTTTTACCCTTTGACCAGCATCTCCCTATTTCCCCCTCCCCTGAGTCCCTCAAAACCAGCATTTTATTCTTTGCTTCTATGAGTTTGACTATTTTAGATTACATGTTGCTATGGACTGAATGTTTCCATCCCCCCAAATTCATATATTGAAACTCTACCCCGCAATGTGATGGTGTTAGGAAGAGGGACTCTTGGGTTGTAGTTAGGATTAGATGAGGTCTTGGGCAGCACCTTCATGAATAGGATTATTGCCCTTCCAAAAAAGAGTTCCAAAAAAGCCTGCTTCTCTCTGCTCCCTGACATTTGAAGGTGGAATGAGAAGTAGGCCATGTACAAACTGGAAGAGTTTCCTCACCAGAACCCAACCATGCTGGTTCTCCAATCTTGGACTTTCAGCCTCCAAAACTGTGAGAAACAGATTTCTGTTGTTTACGAGCCACTCAGTCTGTGGTAGTTATTATGGCAGCCTGAATGGACTAAGACACACATTTAAGTGAGATCATGCAGCAAAATTTCAGTTATGTGAGATAAGTTCTGGAGGTCTAATTAATGTACAGCAATGTGACTATGGTTAACAATACTGTATTGTATACAGGAAATTTGCTAAGAGGATACGATCTTAAGTGTTCCTACCACAAAAAAAAAGAAAAGGAAAGGAAAAGAGAAGAAAGGAGAGAAGAGAAGAGAAGAAAAAAGAAAATGGTGTCTATGTGTGGTGACAGATATGTTTGGCTGTGGTGATTATTTCACAATGTACACGTATATCAAAACATCAAGTTGTACACCTTAAATATAAATAATGTTACATGTCAATTAAACCACAAAAAAGCTGAAAAATTATATAAAATAAAATAATGAACATTTTAGAATTTAAAATCATTGTATTCTACATTTTGTTCATAGGTATTAATCCTGAAAGTGAATAATGGTGCACTGCATGCTACTCTAAGACTGTGCCTCTCGGTATCCACTAGGCATCTCTTCATGTCCCCATGCTAAACTTTTACTGTGAATGGACAATTTACAACAACTACAGCCTGAAAATGGAATAGAAATCAGGAGCTAGATAGCTCAGGAAGGAAAATCTGCGTCACATAAGAAGGCAAGCTCCCTAAGTCTGAAGAGAATGAGAGGAATCTTGGATGGGTAGTGAAGGAGATAATAGATATCAGTTATAGCCTTGGAACTAATCAGAGGAGAGGAATGACTAGAGTTCATCCCGTTAATCCTCCAGCCACCATATTGAAGTCGTGGCTGGATGCAGTGGGTTTCATGCAGTACATCTGAGCCACAGAGGCGTGCCCCTCAGTGACACTTAGGGCTCCTCCCAGATCTCCTTGAGTTCCTTTCTGTTTCTGTTAGCCCCACCCCAACTTTGGTGCCTGTTTTCTCCCAGTGGTCAGCATTTGACACTGTTCTTTGAAGAACTGCCTTCAGGGGTTCCAGGTTTGCCTATAGGCTTCCCAAGTACTGGGAAGCTTTCATCCCTTAGGTGCAGCATTAGCCAATGACTGCCAGGCAAGCGACTAAGAAAGCCCAGCTCCCTGGCCTCCAGCAGAGACAAACTGAGGCTAAGCCACACACCAGACTTCCCCTGCAGAATCAGGGGAATCCTCTGCTCTCCTCCATGATCTACTAGTTTCATCTCTACCTCTGTCTTTCTTCTCCTGCCTTCTAACAGATTTCTCCTAGGAACACTTCCTTAATAAATCATTTACCACTAATACTTGTCTCAAAGTCCACTTTGGGGGAACTCAAACTAAATCACCCTTCTTGGTCTCACTTTCAAGCATACCTCAATAGATCACCTTTTCTTATTCTATAGTAATAGGCAACCCCTTAGTGACACTTGGCCAATGACAATATCGCTTTCCAGAATATAACCCACAGAGCTTCCTCTCTTCCAAAATACTTTTATACTGAGGAAATATACACATGTGTTTGTGCATGTTTTAAATTGCAGGGGGGAAATGAGATAAAACATTTTAAAGCTCTAGAATATTAATTGCTTTTATTGAGAAGTGATCTCCTTTTCATATTTCCTTCTCTATACTTGCATGACTCTGCAGCCTCAGGGCAGCTTTATTTGTCTCACTCTTGTTCTCTGAATGAGCTCATAATGCCATGATATCACTCTCACTGTGGTGTTTAGTTTCAGCAGCTCAGTTGGAGCCTGCACTTGCAAAAAAATGTACTTTGCTTCTTGGTTCAAAGATGGGATGACAGCAATGTTGTCTTCATGGCAGGGCTCAGATTCCACCTGGTTCACTCCAAGATGCGTGTCTGCTCAGAGGACGGAGGTGAGCCCTGCAGGTGGCCTGTCTAAGCCCGTCGATACAGCAAGTTTCATTCACTCATCTGGTCCAGGCAGGCCGACTGCCACAGGGAGCAGTGCCCTTAGAAGTAAAGGAATCTGTGGCTGGAAGTTCATGTAAACCATCTAGTCCAAGCCTTCACTTTCCGATGGGGAAACTGAGGCTGCTCAAGGTCACGTGAGGTGTTGGTGCTGGCTCTTAGTTTAGAACCAGTATGTCCATACTCCTTGGCTACCCCACTGCTGGAAAGGACTATGTTTTTGTCCCTTTCCCTTGAAAAAGGCCCCTTGAAGTTCCTGCCTGTGACAGTAGTAATTTTTACCACTCCCTCTATGAGAAAGACAGATGGAGCTCTTCCAGATGAATCCGAGCTTTGGCTTTTCATTCAACAAATGTCTACAGTGAGTGAAGTTAGACACATCTATTTTATACCATGCTGACCAGCGAGTGACCTGGTGTACAATAATGCTCAGCAAGGAGGAGGAGATTGGTAGGCATTTCTACCCAAAGTTATAAAATGGAAAGTCTTTGACTCTACGGCATTACGGTTACATAGCCAATTATACTCCTGTGCCCTGTACTAATGGCAATGTTATAATTTTTCTTTTACTATTGAAAGTGTCATTAAAAAAACTTTCATTAAAAAAACACATTTATAAACAGTAGACCACATTGATGATTTTCCTTATTCCAAGTTCTAGTGCTCTCAACTTTAAGTAGCCATTTTTATTAGCAATAAATAGTTATTATTAATATTTATAAAATAAATAATAAGTATTGATTATTTAAATGGATCAAGTTCAAAGCAAAATATGAGATTTCAATTTCAGCAGGATGTTTAACAGAAGTAGGGCTAAGAAAAGGGAATAAACTGCATTTCTGGTCATTACAATTAATAGAATTTATCATTTATAAAGCACTCTGATGATTAATTTTATGTGTCAACTTGGCTGGGCCAGAGGGTGCTCAGATATTTGGTCAAATATTATTCTAGGTGTTTCTCTGAGGGTGTTTCTGGATGAGATTAACAATTGAATTGGTAGACTAAGTAAATTTTCCTCTCTAATGCGTTGGGTCTTACCCAATCAGTTGAAAGCCTGAACAGAACAAAAAGGCTGACCTTTCCCCCCAAAAAGGGAACTCCTCTTGCCTGACTGCCTTGAGCTGAGACATCATTTTTTCCTGTCTTCAGACTCAGACTGAAACATTGGCTCTTTCAGGGTCTTCAGCTTGCAGATGACAGGTCTTGGGACTTGTCAACTTCCATAATCACATAAGCCAATTCCATATATATAATATATAAATATCTATGTATATAGGATTGGCTCATGTGACATACAGATATAGATAGATATAGATAAATTTACTATTGTTCTCTTTCTCTGGAGAGTCCTAATACAGGCACCTACTATGTGCCAGGAATTATTGTTAATTTCACAACAAAACAATAAGATACATATTATTCTCCCTGTTTTGCATACGGGAAAACAGAAGCTATATAACTTTTAATGACTTATCTCAAGACTTCAAAGTAAAGAATATTTCCAGGTTTCAAACCCAGGTCTGTCTGCTCTCAAAGCCTGGACCCTATATACCAGTCCACCTCCCCAAAGCCTCACATCGTTTCCTTTTCAGTTCTGCACAGATCTTTCTGAAATGTCTTTGTCCTCTTTCCTGCTTTTGTGGTACAGTGAAGTGATCAGAGTTGAAGGTTTCTTTGATGTGTTGGGACCACGACATGCCTCAGGACTGTTGTTCCTGAGCATGAATTTGTCTTGTACAGGTCTGTGCATGTAACTGCTTAAAGAGGAGAGGACTGTCCTAAATCTGTCCATACTGACCATAGGATATGTCCTGGAATACATCCTTCCCCTTGATTTTTAGGCATAGATCATGCAGGATTGATCCACATGTTGATGCACTTATGTTAACGAAACACCCATAATTTTAAACATAAAGACCTTGGTCTGCTCTTACTCATAGCCTCATCATCTCCACAGAGTGAAAGCAGGATTTCCATTTGGGAACCAGGAGCTTTGCAAAGGAGCTTTATTGGCATGTGGTAAAGTGCTGGATGTTTTGTCAGACACAAGACTTCACTGAGCTCAGTTGTACAGATATTAATGCTGAGTTTCAAAAACAATGGAAGTTGAAGATGGACAGATTGTTTCACTGTGTAGTGGTTTCATGGGAAGGAGGACTCTCTTTGAAGTCAAGGAGATGGATGCCTGCAACAGATATAGAGTGCAAAGTGCAGTCAAGAATGGTGCTCACGTGTCACTCTTACATACTTTCAACTTGGCTACTTTTAAGTCAAGTGTCTTCAAATATGTCAAAGACACTTGTTCTAATTAAGAATAAAGGCCATGGTGAGATGGGATTTTTTTTTTTAACTAAGCTAATTTTTAAACACAGTTGAGTGCATCTGGAAGCTTTTTTTCAATTATAAAAAACACATTTTTCCCTCCTCATGAATGGCTAATCCAAATTTCCCCATGTTTAAATGTCCTAATGCATATATACATATATAAATATGTAATCTGTATATGTGTATATATGTTAACAGTGAGAGTAAATGTATACATAATGTGTATGTTTATGTATGTATATATGCATATCAAAAACAAGTATGGGAAGTGTTAATCCTAAGGTCAGTTTTACATGAAAAGTTCCAAATACTTCATTAGTAAGTACCATAACTAGAATATTTCTATTTCAATGCCAAAATAGAAAAGCAATAAAATTATAATTATGTTCTATTAAAGGTATTTACAATATTTTGGACAAAGAAAATTGTCATCTTGACTTATTAGTGACTTGTCAAGTATGATGAATTCTCTTTGGCCAACTTGTTAAAGCAAAATCTCCATGAAAACACACACATATGTACACTCAAGTAACTTGTTTCAAGATTAAAAAAAAAAAAGAAATTGCTTATCACCTTAGAAAGCAGTATTGGAGGTGCCAACTGGAATATCCAAAAATGTACAAATCTAGAAGGTAAACTTGGAGTTGTAAGAGATACACAAGAGATAGTATTGCAAAGTGGTTAGCCATTCAAATCCAAAATATTAGGAATTCATTCTGACCAGGGCTTTTAACTGGGTAAAACTGTGTGTGGATCAAGGACAAAGGTGGTGATGTCTGAAAAGGAGAGATAGAGACTGGGGAAAGTATGATATATTCATGGAACAGTGAGAAAACCTTCTTGACTAGAAGCAAATGTCCTGAGAAACATATGTCAGTGAGTAGGAACCGGCCAGATTATGGAGGCTTTTAAACATATTCAGGTTGGACTAGGGATCAAGGTTTAGTCAGTTTTTTAGTGTGAATGATATGGTATAAATGGTGTTTGAGGAAAACTGATGTCATCATTGCAGACCAGAAAGATCAGCTAGAAGGTTTTCTGACAGTTGAGATTGGGTTCACCAGTGTATGCAAACATAGGACTCTGCTCCTCTTCATTATATTTACCATGCTTCAACCCACTTCTCTGTCTACGTTTACCATTAGACTGTAAACTTCATGGAGGCGGGAACTATTTCTCTCTTATCACTGTAACCACTGAACCACCTGCCATATTGCCTGGCAGAATAGTTGGGCAATACATAGCTCTGAATAAGAGAATAAATAAATGAACGGAGCTATTATTGAATACAGGCCCATGAGATAATGAAGATTTGAATGGCAACAATAGTTCAAACAGAAGATCTGATAGAGAAAGATACTGAAACGTGAAAAGTTAGACTACCATGATTTTCTATAGAAAATGCAAATGGGGACTGAGACAAAAATATTAATAGTCTGCATTTGGACAGAATTTAAGAATTCACATAAGTGCTTCCACAAACAACAATTTTGATCTACTCCGCCCCATATTTCCAATCCCAAATAGCCAAAATATGTCAATATCATTGACAAAACCTAAAACTTGAGTTGCAGCACGGGTTTCAAAGATTTTATAAATCAGTTGTGGTCAAGTTGAGTTTGAAAAAAGGCAGAATACTGAAATGTAAATGTCTATTATTCAATCAAACACATGGAACACTCAAGTGAAAGGGTGGGTCTAGAAATATAAACTTACAGTCTTTAAGAATCATGAGGACTTCCCTGGTTGTGCAGTGGTTGAGGGTCCGCCTGCCGATGCAGGGGACATGGGTTCGTGCCCCTGTCTGGGAAGATCCCACATGCCGCGCAGCGGCTGGGTCCATGAGCCATGGCCACTGAGCCTGCGCGTCCGGAGCCTGTGCTCCACGGCGGGAGATGCCACAACAGTGAGAGGCCCGCGTACCAAAAAAAAAAAAAAAAAAAAATCATGAGAAGCATTCAAGTGAAAACTAGGCCAGTTTAAAAACATGTGTTCATTCTCTGATTATTAAAATTCACTTTAAGGTAGGTATCAATTGCATTTGTCAATTTGTATATCCAATAAACTAAAATCTATTAGTTTCAAGGCTAATACTATTTTTAACTAAAAGAAATGGAGTTAGTAATGTAGGTAATGTCCTCAAATCCATGTTGTAGTGTTCCTATGCTAGCTAAGCTTTCTTACTAGTATTTGCACTTCCATTGTAAAGCATCATTATAAAATTGCACTTTCTTCAGAAAGGAAGATATCCTTGACTTTCCTCCTGTGGACAAGTATTGACAATGCAATGCAGTGTTTTCTTCACAGTGAAACATTTTCATGAAAAGCCAGCAAATTAATGCTTATTTTATACACACATTAAGAGGCCCTTTTGACAAAACGTGTATGGATGAAAGTAAAATTTGCAATCTCTCTCTCTCTCTCTCTCTCTCTCTCTCTCTCTCTCTCTCTCTCTCTCTCTATATATATATATATATATATATATATATATATCTTTCTTTCTCCAGGAATTGAATCCAAAATCATGATGCTATGTCCACAATTTTTTAAACAAGTCACATAACTGGCTCAGAAAAGAGGAATCATGAACAGTTTATAAAATCAAAACTACTTAAGATGTCAATTCCTATCTGTGAACTATGAACATATATATCCTTTAAACTGTATTCAGATTCTCACAATCTTATTTTTTACAATTTCTATTATAGTGCTTTTACTTTTTTTTCAACTATTATTGAAAGAGCTTATTTTTGGTCAAGATTGTTGTTTATAATTCACTTTTCTGGTTTTCACACACATGAAAAATATTGAAACCCACTCATCAAACATTTTGCAATTTAACAAAACCTTGAAGTGAAAAGTTTTCCAGAAGTTTTTAGAGTGAAAAATATGATCAAATGACTTAAGACAAAGCCATGATTTCAACTTGAGTTTTTACCATTTTCTTGGATTCTGAGGCTATTAAGATAAACATGATAGGCAATTTGTTAAACTAAATGACATATTTTTTGGAAGAAAATGCCCTTAGATAAATTAGATTAGAGTAACATTTCACTGAAACATGAGCCACTGGAATATGAAATTTAATAGGTGACATCTGACTTAAATCTCATCCAAGAATTTGTTATCGGAAGTAGCATAAGCGTCTCCGCAGGGCACATGGCACAGGCTTACCTAGCGAGTTAGCTAATACAGAAGCCTCTAAAGACAGCATAAAAGTGATTCTCTTTTTGAGTTTTGAAAACACTTTTGGACAGTGAGTGATATTTTTCAATCTTGTAAGCATTGCTTTTTCAGTGAGGTCTTTCCATCCTATACAGAATTCCATTTTAGAGCACAAAGTAACCAGCCTTTGCTAACTCCTTCCTAACCTTTGAGTGTTTCTCTAGAATATACAGTTTGGGAAGGCCTCTTTTTGTCTACAGGGACAGATCTTAAATGTGGAGTAGGCATGCCCTAGTATGGGGAGATGTAAGGGTGATAAAAGAGTCTTCTCCCTTTTCTCATTCAAAACTGGCTCTCCTATTGGCCACTTTAAATTCCCACCCAGAGTGATTGCATTCAGGTGACTCTTAGAAAAATCTGTAGGTGATGACCCAGAATGGAGCAGGAAGATGCTGGGATGGAGGAAGAGCTACAAAATATACTCCTCAGGATTTTACTAGAGTCATAGCTCCCTCTCCCCTCTTTTTCTCTCTCCCTCCTCTTCTTCCTTCATCTTTTCCTCTCCTCCTTCCTCTTCTTCCTCTTCATCTCCTTCCCTCTCCTTCTCTTCTTCTCCCTCTCTCTTCCTCCCTCTCACTCCCTCTTCCTCTCTCTCCCTCAAACATTGAGATTTGAATGCAGGACAATTAAAAGGAAATGTGGAGTCATAGTGCTGGAGACCATGAGCACTCCAGCAGCAGCACCAAAGAGTCAGCAGAACAGGACTGGACTGAGCTCTAAAACTCTGCTCATTACAGTAAATATTTACCTCAAAAATGACGTAGAACTCAAAACATCCTTCAGGATGGTATCTACCCAGTGTGGCAGGGAGTAAATAATTGTCTTCCTTTCTCATTTATTTCACAAATATTAAATAAGAAACTACTATGTGCCAAGCACTTTTCAAAGCATTGGAGGTACAGTGATAACAAGATAGATAAACTCCTGCTCTCATAGAGGTTAGACTCCAGTCAGATGGCCATAGACAACTGGCTATTAAAATAAATAAATAAACAAGAAAAATATAACATGGACATAAGAGCCAGGGAGAGAAGAACAGCAAGGAGATAACATGGAGAGTGACTTAGTGGCTAATTTTAATTGGGTCCAGAATAGCCAGACCAAAACATCAATGAACGCTGAGTGAGAGGCCTCACCATTTGTTTTTAAGTGGAGCTGGGAAGTCTTGTGCAAAGACCATGAGGTAAGGAGTAGCTTAGCACTGAGGAATTGAAGAAAGGCTTAGAGGAAGAAGGGAGGACAACACAAAATGAGGCTGGAGAAGCAAACAGAAACCAAATAATGAAGGTCCTTGTATGCCATGCTAAGAATATGTAATTTTATGCTGATTTTATACTCAAGATCCTTAAGGGTGTCAAATAATTAACAAATCTCTCACTGCCTCCATTTCACATTCTATAACTATTAACTGCTGGGCTCTCAATTATTGACCTAAGTTCTAGGAAGTGCCACTTCTAGCTATAATATTTCTCTCTGCACTACAAAGCATTTGATCATTGCCATATGGAGGCAGACAAAAGCCATTCCTCGTGATCCAGAGAATCTGTTGATTCATGTCACCCTCACTGCCTATCAATGCCTGGACAAAATAGTATTTCTAAAGGTCTTCAATTTAAATTGTAGGCTATTCCTGGAAATGGCAAAATAGAAAAGCCTAACCAATGTCTAATATTCTATTATTTGAAATTCTTGAGTATCTTAAATACAAAAAGAATAAGAGGAAGAACAAAACCAAGTGGCATCAAAATCAGAACAGGAATTTAAATTTTATAGTATCAGTGGTACAATAAACATATTAAAATTAGTTTTGCTTGAAACATCACTCAAGACTTTTAATCTCTCATAAGTCTCTGTCTCTGCCACCTCTCTTTTAAAAATAAAATGTTCAGGTTTTCCTGACTTGCAACCCTATATCCACAAAAACAAATATGTTTTTTGTTTGAACTTCTTACAAGAGGAATTTGATGGCCTATTTTCTGATAATGACTGTGCACTCGTCCATTGATTAATGGCTTATATGTTGATCCATAACTCATAGTTTGTTTTATACTTCTAAATCATTCTCCACTATAAATAAAATATTTGTGCCAAAACACAACCTGGAATCTTATTTTGAATTGACTATTAGAAAAGCTAGGTGCTCTGGTTAAACGCTGGTGACTCACAAGTGAACCTCCTCTAAATGTATGTTTTGGATTGATCCACTTTTTCCCTTAAATTACTGTGTAAAGTGATATGGTTGGAAAGACTAGTTTTAAATCTTTCATTGATCTTATAAACACTGTCCCATAACTCATCTTTGCACTTGCGTGAGAACACTCCCCTTCAAGTGAGTACTTTTACTTTTTAACCATATATCGGCACACATCTCACTCAAGACTAGTGTCCATTTTTAACACATGAGTATAACAGTGGAAAATTAGACCTCAGTGCTTAAAATTTCTGGGCTTAGGTTTATATATAATAATCATAAACTAACTTTCTGGTAGGGTATTTCATGTATACTGGTTATATTTCATGTATACTGGTTATTATAAGCTGTGTCTCCTCAAAAATATTTATGTAAAGTCCTAGCCCCCAGCACCTCAGAATATGACTGTATTTAAACATAGTGACTTTACAGAGGGAATTACATTAAAATGAAGCCATGATGGTGGGCTTTAATCCAGTATGACTGATATCTTGATAAGAAGAGGAAATTTGGACATAAACACATACAGAGGAAAGCCCATGTGAAGACAGCCATCTCTCAGCCAAGAAAGAGAAGATCTGGAACAGATCTGGAACAGATCTTTTTCTCACAGCCCTCACAAGGAACCAACCTTGATTTCAGACTCCTAGCCTCCAGTCCTGTGAGAAAATACATTTCTGTTATTTAAGATACCCAGTCAGTTGTACCTTTTTATGGCAGCCCTGGCAACCAATACACTGGTTTCAGATAAGCATTTGTGAAGAAGACTAGAGATAGCTCATAGAATTTTATGTCTTATGATAAGTCATTTTCTGGCTACATATATTTAAAAGCACATAAAGTAAATACCATAGGCAGCATAGAGAAATTGAGATAAATCAAAGCCAAAGTAGATCTACTACCATTCTGTGAATTGACTTCACTTTCACCAAATCACATGATACTGTAAGAGATGACTTTTGTGAAACATTCATCTTACTACCCATTAGCATTCCTCCCAGCGATACTAACATAAACTAATAAAGGAGCTCTTACTCTTTCCTACCCATTGACTACCCTTAAAATCTTCATTTTATCCCTACCCTTTTTTATTATACTTTGTCTCGGGGTCCTTTAAAACACTGTGTGGACAGAACATCTTATTACAAAAGGGCTGAAGAGAAGTATTGATTCAGTGCGCTCCTTTCTTCTGCATCACCAACGATAATTAATGTTCCTGAAGATGGCAGAGGAATAAGATGTGGAGATCACCTTCCTCCCCACATATACATCAGAAATACATCTACATGTGGAACAACTCCTACAGAACAACTACTGAATGCTGGCAGAAGACCTCAGACCCCCCAAAAGGCAAGAAACTCCTCACATACCTGGGTAGGGCAAAAGAAAAAAGAAAAAACAGAGACAAAAGAATAGGGATAGGAGCTGAACCTCTGGGAGGGAGCTCTGAAGGAGGAAAAGTTTCCACCCACTAGGAAGCCCCTTCGTGGGCGGAGACTGCGGGCGGCGGAGGGGGGAAGCTTCAGAGCCACGGAGGAGAGCGCAGCCACAGGGGTGCGGAGGGCAAAGCGGAGAGATTCCCGCACAGAGGATCAGTGCCGACCAGCACTCACCAGCCCGAGAGGCTTGTCTGCTCACCTGCCGGGATGGGCAGGGGCTGGGAGCTGAGGCTCAGGCTTCGGAGCTTAGATCCCAGGAAGAGGACTGGGGTTGGTGATGTGAACACAGCCTGAAGGGGGCTAGTGCACCACAGCTAGCCGGGAGGGAGTCCGGGAAAAAGTCTGGAGCTGCCAAAGAGACAAGAGACCATTGTTTCAGGGTGCGTGAGGAGAAGGGATCCAGAGCACCACCTAAACAAGCTCCAGAGATGGGCGCGAGCTGCGGCTATCAGCTCCAACACCAGAGACGGACATGAAATGCTAAGGCTGCTGCTGCAGCCACCAAGAAGCCTGTGTGAGAGCACAGGTCACTATCCACACCTCCCCTCCCAAGAGCCTATGCAGCCTGCCACCGCCAGAGTCCCATGATCCAGGGACAACTTCCCTGGGAGAACACAGGGTGTGCCTCAGGCTGTTGCAACGTCACGCCAGCCTCTGCTGCGGCAGGCTCGCCCTGCATCCATGCCCCTCCCTCCACCAGGCCTGAATGAGCCAGAGCCCCCGAATCAGCTGCTTCTTTAACCCCATCCTTTCTGGGCAGGAACAGATGCCCTCAGGCGACGGACACGCGGGACGGGCCAATCCGAAGCTGAACCCCGAGAGCTGTGTGAACAAAGAAGAGAAAGGGAAATCTCTCCCAGCAGCCTCAGGAGCAGCAGGTTAAATCTCCAAGATCAACTTGATGTACCCTACATCTGTGGAATACCTGAATAGACAACAGATCTTCCCAAAATTGAGGCGGTGGACTTAGGGAGCAGCTGTAGACTTGGGGTTTGCTTTCTGTATTTAATTTGTTTCTGGTTTTATGCTTATCTTAGTTTAATATTTACAGTTTATTATCATTGGTAGATTTGTTTCTTGATTTGGTTGCTCTCTTCATTTTTTTTTTAATATATAGATTTTTTTTCCTTTTTCTCTTTTTGTGAGTGTGTATGTGTATACTTCTTCGTGTGATTTTGTCTGTAGAGCTTTGCTTTACCATTTGTTCTGTCTGTCAGTTTTTTTATTTGTTTTTTTTTAGTATAGCTTTTAGCACTTGTTATCATTGGTGGATTTGTTTTTCAGTTTGTCTACTCTCTTCTATGTTTCTTTTTTTTTCTTTTTTTCTTATTACTTCTCAATTTTTAAATTTTTAATAATTTTTGTATTTTTATAACTTTATTTTATTTATTTTTCTTTTCTTTCTTTTTTTTCTCCCTTTTTCTCTGAGACGTGTGGCTGACAGGGTCTTGGTGCTCGGGCCGGGTGTCAGGCTTCTGCCTCTGAGGTGAGAGAGCCAACTTCAGGACGCTGGTCCACAAGAGACCTCCCAGCTCCACGTAATATCAAATGGCAAAAATCTCCCAGAGATCTCCATCTCAACACCAACACCCAGCTTCACTCAACGACCAGCAAGCTACAGTGCTGGATACCCTATGCCAAACAACTAGCAAGACAGGAACACAAACCCACCCATTAGCAGAGAGGCTGCCTAAAATCATAATAAGGCCACAGACACCCCAAAACACACCATCAGACTTGGACTTGCCCACCAGAAAGACAAGATCCAGACTCATCCACCAGAATACAGGCACTAGTCCCCTCCACCAGGAAGCCTACACAACCCACTGAACCAACCTTAGCCACTGCAGACAGACATCAAAAACAGCGGGAACTACGAACCTGCAGCCTGCAAAAAGGAGACCCCAAACACAGTAAGATAAGCAAAATGAGAAGACAGAAAAAAACACAGCAGATAAAGGAGCAAGATAAAAACCCACCAGACCTAACAAATGAAGAGGAAATAGGCAGTCAACCTGAAAAAGAATTAAGAATAATGATAGTAAAGATGATCCAAAATCTTGGAAATAGAATAGGGAAGATGCAAGAAACATTTCACAAGGACCTAGAAGAACTAAGAGGAAACAAGCAACGATGAACAACACAATAAATGAAACTAAAAATACTCTAGAAGGGATTAATAGCAGAATAACTAAGGCAGAGGAACGGATAAGTGACCTGGAAGATAAAATAGAGGAAATAACTACTGCAGAGCAGAAAAAAGAAAAAAGAATGAAAAGAACTGAGGACAGTCTCAGAAACCTCTGGGACAACATTAAATGCACCAACATTCAAATTATAGGGGTCCCAGAAGAAAAGGAGAAAAAGAAAGGGACAGAAAATATTTGAAGAGATTATAGTTGAAAACTTCCATAATATGGGAAAAGAAATAGTTAATCAAGTCCAGGAAGCACAGAGAGACCCATACAGGATAAATCCAAAGAGAAACATGCCAAGACACATATTAATCAAACTGTCAAAAATTAAATACAAAGAAAACATATTAAAAGCAGCAAGGGAAAAACAACAAATAACACACAAGGGAATCCCCATAAGGTTAACAGCTGAACTTTCAGCAGAAACTCTGCAAGCCAGAAGGGACTGGCAGGACATATTTAAAGTGATGAAGGAGAAAAACCTACAACCAATATTACTCTACCCAGCAAGGATCTCATTCAGATTTGATGGAAAAATTAAAACCTTTACAGGCAAGCAAAAGCTGAGAGAGTTCAGCACCACCAAACCAGCTTTAAAACAAATGCTAAAGGACCTTCTCTAGGCAAGAAACACAAAAGAAGGAAAAGAACTACAATAACAACCCCAAAACAATTAAGAAAATGGGAATAGGAACATACATATCGATAATTACCTTAAATGTAAATGGATTAAATACTCCAACTTAAAGACATAGATTGGCTGAATGGACACAAAAACAAGACCCATATATATGCTGTCTATAGCAGACCCACTTCAGACCTAGGGACACATACAGACTGAAAGTGAGGGAGTGGAGAAAGGTATTCCATGCAAATGGAAATCAAAAGAAATCTGGAGTCGCTATTCTCATATCAAAAAAAGTAGTCTTTAAAATAAAGACTATTACAAGATACTAAGGACACTACATAATGATCAAGGGATCAATCCAAGAAGAAGATATAACAGTTGTAAATATTTATGCACCCAACGTAGGAGTACCTCAGTGCATAAGGTAAATGCTAACAGCCATAAAAGAGGAAATCGACAGTAATAAATCATGTAGGGGACTTTAACACACCACTTTCACCAATGGACAGATCATCCAAAATGAAAATAAATAAGGAAACACAAACTTTAAATGATACATTAAACAAGATGAACTTTATTGATATTTATAGAACCTTCCATCCAAAAACAACAGAATACACTTTCTTCTCAAGTGCTCAAGGAATATTCTCCAGGATAGATCATATTTGGTTCACAAATCAAGCTTTCGTAAATTTAAGAAAATTGAAATCGTATCAAGTATCTTTTCTGACCACAATGCTATTAGACGAGATATCAGTTACAGGAAAAAATCTGTAAAAAATACAAACACATGGAGGTTAAACAATACACTACTTAATAACCAAGAGATCACTGAAGAAATCAAAAACTACCTAGAAACGGCAATGAAAACACGACAACCCAAAACTTATGGGATTCAGCAAAAGCAGTTCTAAGAGGGAAGTTTATAACAATACAATCCTACCCCAGGAAAGAAGAAACATCATCTCAAATAAACAACCTAACCTTACCGCCAAAGAAATTATAGAAAGAAGCAAAAAACAACCCCAAAATTAGCAGAAGTAAAGAAATCATAAAGATCAGATTAGAAATAAATAAAAAGGAAATGAAGGAAATAATAGCAAAGATCAATAAAACTAAAAGCTGGTTCTTTGAGAAGATAAACAAAATTGATAAACCATTAGCCAGACTCATCAAGGAAAAAAGGGAGAAGACTCAAATCAATAGAATTAGAAATGAAAAAGGAGAAGTAACAACTGACACTGCAGAAATACAAAGGATCATGAGAGATTACTACAAGCAACTATATGTCAATAAAAAGGACAACCTGGAAGAAATGGACAAATTCTTAAAAAAGCACAACCTTCTGAGACTGAACCAAGTAGAAATAGAAAATATAAACAGACCAATCACAAGCACTGAAATTGAAACTGATTAAAAATCTTCTAACAAACAAAAGTCCAGGACCAGATGGCTTCACAGGCAACTTCTATCAAACATTTAGAGAAGAGCTAACACCTATCCTTCTCAAACTCTTCCAAAATATAGCAGAGGGAGGAATACTCATAAAGCTCATTCTATGTGGCCACCATCACCCTGAAACCAAAACCAGACAAAGATGCCACAAAGAAAGAAAACTACAGGGCAATCTCACTAATGAACATAGATGCCAAAATCCTCACAAAATACTAGCAAACAGAATCCAACAGCACATTAAAAAAGATCATACACCATGATCAAGTGAGATTTTTCCCAAGAATGCAAGATTTCTTCAATATATACAAATCAATCAATATGATACACCACTTTAAAAAATTGAAGGAGAAAATCTATATAATCATCTCTATAGATGCAAAAAAAAAAACCTTTTGACAAAATTCAACACCGATTTATGGTAAAAACCCTCCAGAAAGTAGGCATAGGGGGAACTTACCTCAACATAATAAAGGTCATATATGACAAACTCACAGCCAACATCGTTCTCAATGGTGAAAAACTGAAACCATTTCCTCTAAGACCAGGAACAAGACAAGGTTGTCCACTCTCACCACTCTTATTCAACTTAGTTTTGGAAGTTTTACCCACAGCAATCAGAAAAGAAAAAGAAATAAAAGGCATCCAAATCATAAAAGAGAAATAAAGCAGGCACTGTTTACAGATGACATGGTACTTTACATAGAGAAACCTAAAGAGGCTACCAGAAAACTACTAGAGCTAATCAATGAATTGGTAAAGTTGCAGGATACAAAATTAATGCACAGAAATCTCTTGCATTCCTATACACTAATGATGAAAAATCTGAAAGAGAAATTAAGGAAACACTCCCATTTACCATTGCAACAAAAAGAATAATATACCTAGGAATAAACCTACCTAAGGAGACAAAAGACCTGTATGCAGAAAATTATAAGACACTGATGAAAGAAAATAAAGATGATACAAACAGATGGAGAGATATACCATGTTCTTGGACTGGAAGAATCAACATTGTGAAAATGACTATACTACCCAAAGCAATGTACAGATTCAGTGCAATCCCTATCAAACTACCACTGGCATTTTTCACAGAACTAGAACAAAAAATTTCACAATTTGCATGGAAACAGAAAAAACCCCAGATAGCCAAAGCAATCTTGAGAAAGAAAAATGGAGCTGGAGGAATCAGGCTCCCAGACTTCAGACGCTACACCAAAGCTACAGTAATCAAGGCCATATTGTACTGGCACAAAAACAGATATATAGATCAATGGAACAGGATAGAAAGCGCAGAGATGAACCCACACCCATGTGGTCACCTTATTTTTGATAAAGTAGGAAAGAATATACAATGGAGAAAAGACAGCCTCTTCAATATGTGGTGCTGGAAAAACTGGACAGCTACATGTAAAAGAATGAAATTAGAACACTCCCTAACACCATACATAAAAATAAACTCAAAATGGATTAAAGACATAAATGTAAGACCAGACACTGTAAAATTCTTAGAGGAAAACAGGCAGAACACTCTATGACATAAATCACAGCAAGATCCTTTTTGACCCACCCCTTAGAGAAATGAAAATAAAAACAAAAATAAACAAATGGGACCTAATGAAACTTAAAAGCTTTTGCACAACAAAGGAAACCATAAACAAGATGAAAAGGCAACCCTCAGAATGGCAGAAAATATTTACAAATGAAGCAACTGACAAAGGATTAATCTCCAAAATTTACAAGCAGCTCATGTAGCTCAATATCAAAAAACAAACCACCCAGTCCAAAAAGTGGCAGAAGACCTAAATAGACATTTCTCCATAGAGGATATACAGATTGCCAACAAACACATGAAAGGATGTGCAACATCACTAAATCATTAGAGAAATGCAAATCAAAACTACAATGAGATATCATCTCACACTGGTCAGAATTTCTATCATCAAAAATTCTAGAAATAATAAATGCTGGAGAGGGTGTGGAGAAAAGGGAACCCTCTTGCACTGTTGGTGGGAATGTAAATTGATACAGCCACTATGGAGAACAGCATGGAGGTCCCTCAAAAAACAGAAAATATAACTACCATACCACCCAGCAATCCTACTACTGGGCATATACCCTGAGAAAACCATAATTCAAAAAGAGTCATGTACCGGGGCTTCCCTGGTGGTGCAGATGTTGAGAGTCCGCCTCCCGATGCAGGGGACATGGGGTCGTGTCCCAGTCCAGGAAGATCCCACATGCCACAGAGCAGCTGGGCCCATGAGCCATGGCCACTGACCTTGCATGTCTGGAGCCTGTGCTCCACAACAGGAGAGGCCACAACAGTGAGAGTCCTGCATACCGCAAAAAAAAAAAAAAAAAGAGTCATGTGCCACAATGTTCATTGTGCAACTCTATTTACAATAGCCAGGACATGGAAGCAACCTAAGTTTCCATCGACAGATGAATGGATAAAGAAGACGTGGCATCTATATACAATGGAATATTACTGAGCCATAAAAAGAAATGAAATGGAGTTATTTGTAGTGAGGTGGATGGACCTAGAGACTGTTATACATTGTGAAGTAAGTCAGAAAGAGAAAAACAAATACCATATGCTAACACATATATATGGAATCTAAAAAAAAAAAAAAGGTTCTGAAGAACTTAGAGGCAGGAGAGGAATAAAGATGCAGACGTAGAAAATGGACTTGAGGACACAGGGAGGGGGAAGGGTAAGCTGGGACGAAGTGAGAAAGTGGCAGAGACTTATATATACTACCTAATGTAAAATAGATAGCTAGTGGGAAGCAGCCACATAACACAGGGAGATCATCTCGGTGCATTGTGACCACCTGGAGGGTGGGATAGGGAGTGTGGAGGGAGACACAAGAGGGAGAATATATGGTGATATATGTATATGTATAGCTTATTCACTTTGTTATAAAGCAGAAAATAACACACCATTGTAAAGCAGTAATACTCCAATAAAGATGTATAGGAAAATATAAAGAAGAAAATGTCTTTTCTTATTTGAAAAAAAAATAATAATAAGATAAATAATTAATGATCCTATTAAAGTAATATGGTTTTAATTCTGGTTTGAGTTGCTAAGAACTAAGGATAACATAAAAATCAATAGAACTTTAAAGAACTATGATTCCCACAAACCATAACCTGAAATAAACACTGTATGTCTCAGGAAGTCTAAGGAAATGTCCCTTAAAATTCTAATGCCAACTTGCAGTGCCAAGCAAATGCCAGCAGTTTCAGACACATGAGAAGGGAAAAACTAGAAGTCTGTAAAACTCAGAAAAATTTATTGTCTTATCAGCAAACTATTTTAATTTGTGTTTGTTATCTGTATGAACTAAAATGTATGATCCTTCTTCCAAAAGGAAGCAAACAATGACAACAAATTGTTCAGTTTTAGTCTTTGTAAAACCAAAAGTACATAGGAAAAGTTACAGTAGGATTTTATCCAGGATTTTAAAGAAAGTATGTTAAAGTAAACTACAGGAATTCTCAATGCCACGATGAAGTAGCCTCTCCTGTCCATTGAAATGTCCCATCCACTTACCCACAAATTTTGGTATTTGACACAGTTCTAAATCATTTCTCTCTATAAGACATAAGAAATCACATTCTTTCATTCCTGTCTAATATAATGGATAAGAAAGCACAGATACCAAACAAAGATATGGGGTGTGTTTGTTGCTGACATCCAAGGGGACAAATCTAATTAAGGAAAGGTGGCCACAGTGGTTTCTAGGCAGTGACCAAACTCACCATCATGTATCTGGTGACATCACCATTCCAAGACAATGGTCTATTTTATATCAAGCTCCTCACAAGTGACTATGATTATTTGGAATCTAGAGACTCCAAAGAAGAACTCTGGAAAGAGCTGTGGTTACTATCAATTTCCTAACTCAATGGGCTAGAGTCTGGAACAGGGCCCTATAAGGACTAGGAACACTAACCAGGAGCCCAAGGCAGAAAGTCAGGTATACCAACAGAAGCAACAAGAGGGTGTATGGGCTTTCTGCACCTGGGGCACTCACACTGGCCCATGATTCAGTGTGACTACACCAAGTACTGAAGCGACCAGTTATAGACCACACAGTGTGGAAAGTATGGGCTTCTTCTGTACTAAACAGAATAAACCTGCAGATGCCAGGGGTCAGCTGAACTGGAGAGGAAAGGCAGGATCTAGACTTTTTGTCTAATAGGTAAATTGATTTGTATTTATCATATTTTATTTCATTATTAAAATGGGCCTTAGGCTTTTAGAAAGCCACTTGCTAAGCCTTTCACCTAACTTACTAAAATCAAATGAAGAAGAGTGACATCACCACTGAGTTCTGGCCATACAACCGTTAAAAAATAATAAGAAACATTAGACTGAAAAACAAAAAGGTAAGGTTTTTTTTTTTTTTGCAAAGCTGTCTTGTTTCCAGAATAAGGTTTATTTCAGGAAAAGGATTATTCCAGAGTCTTCAATGAATAAAAAGTTTGGCTATTCCAAAAGAGAATAGTTCTTAACAGATACTTGTGGAACTCATATTAAAACAAGCCCAGCAATAAAAACTTACTTTTGAAAGTTTTTTTTAAATATTACAACATGTAGGAACCCTAAATATATTCCAGTTCAATCATTCATTTTGCTTATGAGAAAACTGAAGTTCAAAGAGTGTCTTTCTATTATTTTATTTGTCAAATAAATATAATTATACCATGATTATTAAATTTTTTAGAAGTCTGAAAATATTACAAAAACTTTAAAGCACTATACAAATATAAGGTATATTATTATTACTATCTATAATTAGAAATAAAAATATAAATAGCTTGAGGGTGGTCAAATTGAAAAAGCACATGAAAAAGTATTTAAGAGATTTCCACTTCCAGCAAAGATAGAATTGTAGGGGCCAATTTATCCTCCGACCTAAAACAACCAAAAACAGAAAAATATGTGAAACAACAGTTTTTTAAGACCTGGCTATCAGACAATGAGAGATGAGAAATGAAAGACAGCTGTCCCAGGTTACTGCCTTGAAAGATTGTTCTAGATCACATCACAGTGAGCTGGAACATAGCAGAAACCATCAGACTTCCTGAGTTGAGGACACAGAGATGAGAGTCTGAGAAGAGCAAAGCAGCTATTCCACACAGCAAAGTATGGGATGAAACTAACAGCAAATTAGATATTACCAATGCAAAAATTAGTAAAGTTAAAGCCATACCAATAGAAATGACCAACATGAAACACAGAGCAAAGAATCCAACAAAAATTTAAAATGAACAGAGCATCAGTGAGCTGAGGGAAATCTTCAAGGGGCCTCGTACTTGTGAAATTGGAGACCCAGAAGTAAAAGAGCGTGAGAGGAGGATAGAAAAAAATATTTAAAGAGTGAATGGCCAAGTTTTTTCCAAATTTGATAAAATCTATAAGCCAGCAGATCCAAAAAGAAAAAAATAAAACTAAACAAACCTCAAGCACAAGCAAAAATAAATAAATAACTACACCAAGACATATCATAATCACATTGCTCAAAACCAGTGATATTCAAAAAATTTTTGAAAAGCAACCAGAGAAAAAAAAATACTGCGTTCGGAGGAACCAAAATAAAATTAGTGTCAGATTTCTCTCCAGAGGGGAGAAAAGTAAGGAGAAACATCTTCACAGTACTGAACAAAAGAAATGTCAACCTACACTTTCGTACCTATCAAAAATATCTTTCAAAGATGATGACTAAATAAAGATGTGTTCAGAGATACAAAAGTGAAGTAATTCATCACCAGCAGACCCACACTAAAAGAAATGCTCTTGAGGTAGATCGAAAATGATACCAAATGGGCATATGGATTTACACAGAAGAATGAAGAGCACAAGAAGTATAACTACAAGGATAAGTATATCCTTTGAAAATATCTTCTAAAAGCAAAGATCAAAAAAAGACATTTTAAGATAAACAAAAGCTGAAAGAATTTGTTAACACTAAATCTGCACTAAAAGAAATGTCAAAGCCTGTTCTTCAATCTGCAGGGGGAAAATGTGATATAAGACAGATATTTAAATCTGCAAGAATTGAAGGCCACTGAGTATGGTAAAAAAAAAAAAGGGAGTAAATATGAAAGACTTTTTCATTGTTGTTCTTGTAACTTCCTTAAAAGACCACTGGCTATTTAAAGTAAAAATAATAGCATTCAAAGGGGAACTTTTTACTTTAAAAGTAAAAGGCACCACAAAATAGCACAAAGGATAGCACAATTATACTACTTCAAGGTTATTGCTAGGAGAAGTGTAAGTGTTAACTAGGAACTGTGACATGTGAAGTAGTACAACATTGATTCTAAATAGACTTAGATAAGTTTTAGACCTAGAGCAACTACTAAAAATTACTAAAAATAAGCACTGCTAAGAAGCCAAGAGAGCACATAAAATAGATACTTTAAAATATTTGGTTAATTCACTATTAAGAAAATAGTAAGAGAAGCCATGGACTGGAAGCACATGTTTCCAATACATATGTATTTTTTTTAAAAGGGCATAAATATTAATATAAAGAACTCTTACAACTTAGTGATAATCAGACAAACAATTCAAAAAAGAAATGGGTAAAGTATTTGAACAGGCAAAAGAAGCAATACAAATGACCAACAAGCACATGAAAAGGTGCTCAAGATCACTAGTTATCAGGGGGAAAAAAAGGCAGTGGCTAACTATCTAAGATGATGGATAGGTTAAGTAGCTTGAATGTAGTGATTATTTTATAATATACATGTTTATCAAATTGTACACTTTAAACATACATGTCTTAATCGTCAACTATATCAATTTTTTTTTTTTTTTTTTTTTTTTTGCGGTACACGGGCCTCTCACTGTTGTGGCCTCTCCCGTTGCGGAGCACAGGCTCCGGAAGCGCAGGCTCAGCGGCCATGGCTCACAGGCCCAGCTGCTCCGCGGCATGTGGGATCCTCCCGGACCGGGGCACGACCCCGTTCCCCTGCATCGGCAGGCGGACTCTCAACCACTACGCCACCAGGGAAGCCCAATATATCTCAGTTTTTTTAAATCACAATGATATATCACTTCAAACCATTCATATACCTAATATGTGTCCCCAAAATTCTGCTCGTAGGTACTTAAAAGAAAATATATATCCACAGGAACACTTGCATGTGAATGATGATAGCTTTATTCATAATAATTAAAAACTACAAATAACCCACATATACATTAATGAGGGAATGGATAAGCCAATTGTGGTATATTCATTTAATAAAATACTGTTCAGCAATAAAAAAAAGAAAAACTGAAAAGTGCAGCAACAAGAATCAATCTCAGCAACATTATACTGAATAAAAGAAGCACAAAAGAGCACATATTTTGTGATATCATTTATGTGAGATTCTAAAACAGGCAAAATTAATTACAATGATAGACATTTGAGCAGCAGTTGTTTGGAGCTGAGGGTGCTGGTTACTGACTGCAAATAAGCACAAAGGAAATTACTGGGGTTGTGGAAATATTACACAGCTTGATAAAGACCGCGGTTACACAAATGGTTAGATTTGTCAAACCTCATTGAACTGTACACTTAAAACATATGCATTTTATAGCATGTAAATTATACTTTGATAAAGTTGATTTTAAAGTAAAAATGTGCCCTGAACCAGATATTTATAGTAACAAATCTTATCCATGCTCCAACAATAACTGCATCATTTTAGCCTCCTCAGGTTTCAGTGTCCTGATGTATAAAATGAAGCATCAGTGATTTGTCCCTTCCATTTGGACAGTTTTGTACAGTTTCAAATGCTAAAATCAATTTAAGTATAGTCCATAAACTTCCTGTACCTAGAAGTTATCTGTGTACCTAGACATACATACACACACACGCACGCACATACACACAGAGTATAAGAAGCTGCCTTTTCATCTGACATGCTAACTTAATGGTATTTACATTTTAAAATACAAAAAGAAGTTTTTATTTCATAGTTTCGAGGTTGCCATAATGTTAAGTGATCTTCACAACTACTGTGAGTTGAGAATTGCTTATTGTTACTGTGTTATTATTAATAAGACCAATTTGGGGTCCTCTAGTATCCTTATGAGTCCAAATGAGATCATACTTTCTGCAGAACAGTCTTCTTTTTTTAATTTATTTTATTGAAGTATAGTTGATTTACAATGTTGTGTTAATCTCTGTTGTACAGCAAGGTGATTCAGTTATACATATACATTCTTTTTCATATTCTTTTCCATTATGGTTTATCACAGGATATTGAATATAGTTCCCCTGTGCTCTACAGTAGGACCTTGTTGTTTATCCATTCTCTATATAACAGTTTGCATCTGCCAAACCCAAACTCCCAACCCATCCCTCTCCCACTCCCTTCCCCCTTGGCAACCACAAGTCTGTTCTTTATGTCTGTGAGTCTGTTGCTGTTTCATAGATAAGTTCATTTGTGTCATATTTTAGATTCCACAGATAAGTGATATCTTGTGGCATTTGTCTTTCTTTTCCTGACTTACTTCGCTAATCTCTAGGTGCATCCATGTTGCTGCAAATGGCATTATTTCATTATTTTTTATGGCTGAGTACGATTCCATTGTATATACGTACCACATCTTCTTTATCCATTCATCTGTCAATGGACATTTAGGTTGTTTCCATGTCTTGGCTAGAACAATCTTCTTGAACAGTCCTGCTGCTTAGAATAAGGAAGCACCACATGCTGCCATTGACTTTTCAGAATCACAAGAAATATTTAGCACACTTCACCCTGGTACTTTGGTGTTACACGTGTTCACCACCATCACTAGTCTACTGAGGACACAATTCATAGGACACCAGAATGAAATGAATCCCAGAACATTAAAGCGGTGATGCCCGAACTTGCTTGTTTATAAGAATCATTTGCCCCCTCCCACAACAGACCTAGTGAATGGAAATCACTGGAAATAAGGACTGGGATCTATATATTTAAGCAAAACCCTCCATCACCCAACCCCCCACAAAGGAACTGTAAAGATCAGGCAAGCGCAGGAAACAGTGGCTTATCGTGAGAAGCCACAGAATTTACTTGAGTCTCAGCGGTTCACTTCCCAGAATATTTGACAAATTTAGTGGGCTCAGATTTGGCTTGTCTATTTCTCTCAAGCCTCACTGGTAATTAGAGAAGAGGAGATGGGTGGTAGATTATAACTAGATAGCCAGATTCTGAGGCCAAGGGTGAAGTTACCATGGTGTTGTTTTGTGTTACACATAAGTGTACCTGGGGCCATTTTTATCAAGCTATCACCTCCACATCGAGCAGATATTCCAACCTGGACCCTGAAAATCAAAATCAATCATGGTGAGACAGGCCTGGGACCTGGAACCCTTTGCTGCAGTGCTGCAATGCTTGTACCTGGACACACCTCTCCTCAAGCAACAAAATACAAAGAAACTATATAGGACTAAAAATAACTGTGTGCATGTGTAGTTGGGGCAAATTCTGGACCAAAAGATACAAAACACTTAAAAAAAAAAAGCAACTAAAAAAAACCCTGTCACTTCTGAAGAGCCAGGAGCAAAAAAAAAATGGTGTTGGAAGCAAAAGCAGTGTACTGAGCATGGCCCCTGCACTCAACGCCACCTAAGGGGTCGGCAAAACATGTAAGCCACCCCTCTGGTCTGACCCCTGGACACACCCCTACCCTCACCCCATATAAGGAACAAGCTTGCCCCTCCTCAGCCAGCCAGCGAGCAAGGGAACCTGTTACTTGTTTTCACTCCCTCCTGCAGCCAGTGCAGGAGCCCCTGTAAAGCCTTATCTGAATTTCTTGTCTGGCCTCTAGTCAATTTCTATTGATTGCGGAAGGCCAGGAACCCTGGTTGGTATCAATGGCATTTCTCACTCAAAATATCCAGAGTGTGAGTTTCCAAAGCAAGGGTCCTAATGTGCTGGCAGATGTTGGATGTGTATCTGATAGCCAAATGCTAGAGCTCTGCAGAGCAGCTACTACAGGCTGAGTGACAGGTCCAGAAGATGGCTCATTTAAAACATGCTTAAAGGCTTAAAGACAAGACTCAAATATAATAACGGTAGCTTATCTCTAATTTAAGAGGCAGGCAGTAACCTCATTTTACAGCCCTCCTGTCATTTGACGGTTGTTTATCTTTTCATAAATCAATGACCTAGCAGCATCCAGGTTTCCTCAGAGGTCTGGAAGGCATATTAGTGAGCAGGTAAACCAAATCAGGGAGGGTCAAACTTAGTCCACTAGTCCAGTGAGAATCAATACAGCTTAGTCTCCCCCAAATCACCTGTAATCAGTTTCCTATGTCAGTTTACCAGTGAATAAGGAAACAGGAAGTCACTAGAAAGTATTAAGTCTCTCCAAAGAAAATATATGTGCCATTCTGACCAGTGTCAGTGGGGTTGGAGTGCAGAAGGAAATTTGAATACTCTGAAACTGACATAGGAAAAATTTGACCACAATCCAAGCTCTCCCTTTTCCTGGTTTACAGATGGACTGTTTCAGAGGGGCCAGCTGGTCCAGTCCTGGGAAAACTTCAAAAACATCATACCAGGAAATGTAGACAATATCCAGAATATTATCTGTGGAATCAGCTGAGGCATTTTTATTATAAAAGTTCTGGAAATTCTTCAGTAAATGTGTTAGTGACATTTTTTAAAATATCTAAACCTGCTGAATTTTTCCTACTTCTGTAATTGTTGGTTAGTCAGAATTCTCTAATTCAATAATTTCCAAGCCTAACTGATTGCCAGATCTTTTTAAAAATATATATTCCAAGTCCCACCTTAATTCCGTGGTCTGGGATGAGATCCAGGAATATGTGTAATAAAAATCCTCTAACCTGACAAAATTATAACTGGCATTCGATTTGTTCAATGCAAAAGTTGCAGAAATCAAGGAATCAGAAAAGATATGGCAGGTGGACAGCTTTAAGGTACAACAGTTTAAAATGAAACTAAAATATATAAACATATCCATTTGCTACACCTGTGGAGTAAAGAATTTTTTTCTCCTATAGGCCTCCTGAATGAAGAGTAAAACCATCTTTCTTGCACATTTCACACCCACAAGACAGGGTGTACACTTTCTGGTTTTAGTTTCTTTAAAATAGAACAAGGACTTAAAGACATTTGGAAAGAAATCTGAACATATGCCTTTAGATAGTTACAATATTTTCCATCACAATTTCCTTGTCCACATACAATAATAAACATTGTGACTCTCTCCTCAGTCATATTTTATCAGTTTACATTATTGACACTGTATCATTTGTAGGATTAGGAACTAACAGCACAGCTCTGGAAAGCACATACATCAAATGGCATGTGCGGAAAAACTTTGGAATATTCGAGAATGGGCTACAAGCTGAGAGTAGTCAGCTTGCTGTGGTCACTAGCCAGGATGTTTTACTGAAGTAAATGAGAAAGTTTTTTAAACCAGAGAGTGAGGTGAGTAAAAACTCATTAACTGAATCTCTACAGTATTTCTTATGAGCTCTACACACAGGTGATTAGGACAATTATCTGAGATTGGGAAATCTCACCCTGAACCAGAGCTTCTCAAACTTGAATGTGCATCCAAATCCCCTGAGAGTCTTGCTAAAATGCAGATTCTGGTTCTGTATGTCTGGGCTGGAGCCCAAGAATCTGAATTTCTAACAAGCTCCTAGCTTGTTGGCAATCTGAGGGAGATGCTTTAAATGAGATTTTTATTATGTCACATGAAGTTTTTGATGAGTAGCAAAAAAAAAAGAGAGAGAGAGTCAGTATGGCAGCAAAATTGTAGTTGAAAGTGGATATTCTTACACTCTAATTTTTTAAATCTTGTTAATAATATTAAATAACTTACCTTAAACAGAAGAGCTTATGAACAAATCATTTTCAATATGATAATTTTTTCCCCAACTATTGTGGGGACTAAAGTTTCTGTTTAACAGAAAGAACTTTTAGGGAGCAGTAGCAAAATGCGTTTTCATTTTCTGTTGATGTCCACATTAACGATTCTCTTCTTTTGTCCTCGCAGTGAAATAGAAATTCAACTCTTTGCTCTTGTAAGTTTTGGCTTACAGGCAAGGAAATTCTATTTATATAAAACTTCACCAGGATACCTTCTTCTAACTGTCTTCCAATACTTGCTGTACAGTTTGGGTTTAGCCAGTGAGAGTAGCTAACACAAAGCCAAAATCAGTGATTTCTTGGCAGTAAATATCTCCTTGATGAATCACCTTAGGAAAGAAAGCAGTGGAATTTAACAGTAGGATGAGGAAAGAAAGTAGAAGCAGGTTTGCTCTTACTGCAAGTGGTTTATTTCAACTGTCAATACCTCACAAAAGAAATTTTTAATCAGAGTCCCATTTCCTCCCTCTGTATGGCTCCTATCATGATTGACACTTGATTGGACATATTTTTGGCAATCCATGGCGTGACTCTAACACCAGCAAGCATGCTCTAATCACGATATGTTCACACATTGGACAGGATATGGGACTGGTATCTCTACAGAAGGAGCATTTGCTCCATGTGGCCTGAAGGGAAGCAAGTCTGAACCCACATGCAGGGAGGGAGAGGCTGGTCTCTATAGAGTTTAGGAACGCAGCTCTTCATCAGTAAGCCTTCTGGCAGCCCGTGTGGTAACCATGCAGAGCAGGTGAGCATAGCTGGGCTCTCATTACGAGCCAGAACGCTCAATGCCTCATCTGTAAAGGACATCATTTACTACTGACAATTCACATCCAAGACTTTAAACTCCTACTTAGATGAAAAGTGTTACTCTAGTGTACACAGAGCAATTCCCTTCAAAATCATGGCAAGCATTTTAGGGAATAAAAGAGATGTAATAATAAGTCTACAGGGCTGTTATTGGTTAAGTGCAGCATGACAGTCATGTCCACATTCTCATGCATTCTAAAAATATCCATACATGAGAACTTTGAGGTTTTTTTATGTTGAGAGATGAAGATGCTACTTGCAATGGACCCTACTACTTCAGCAGTGGTCCAGCTTTTAAAATTCTACTTCACTATAATTTGTAATAAAGGTTTCTCTGTGATCTCTTAACTGTGCAATTATCAAAACACGGTTCTAATCTCTTAGAGGCCAGAGATCCCCTTGAAAATATAATGGCATCTGTGGGCCGTTTTTCCCAGGACACAAAAATAACCTGCATACAACTTTCAGGTGTTCATAAGATGCCCTCAAGATTTTTTTCCTGTACATGGCTACCAGGTTACTAATTCCTATTCTAATATAATATAGATATTCTCTGAGCCTTTTCAAAGAAAGCGATGCATATACTAAACCCTGTAAGCTCTGGGTAAGAAGTCCAGCAACTTCTATTTCACTCAAAAAACTGTTGGCTGTCAGCGCCCCACTCCAGGAAAACATTGGGGAGGTAACAGGAATCACCTACTGTGAAGTTCTGATAGCCACCAGCTTCCTGTGCTGGGTCCAATGGCCCAGGCTTCAGTTATCCAAGACAGTTCATTTGGTGCCAACAACAGTACCCATTTAATTGTTCAATGTCTCCAAGTTCGGGAACTCCTTCTCAATCACTATCTGTGGCGTCATTGCCATTCTGAATCATGCAAATGAGGATGTCATATCCTCTGACTCAGAAGGCTTTATTTCATTGAAAATTATTTTAAGAACTGCAAGCAGAGAATTGGTCTTTGCTTAGATGTGATTTCCAAAAGACATCACTTTGTCTTTTGTCACAGGGATCCACCTGATGTGGAGAGAGACTGGGAAGTGTGCAGGGGGAGATCCTGTGAATCAGAGCTTGGAACCACAAATATTTGCCAGCAGAAGAATTCACCTCTGCTGAAAGGCTGTGATCCACAGTCCTTGCCAAATTTGGTACAGCGGCTAATAGTACGTTTCCGTGTGTGTACTTTTCTCCCTATTTTCCCCAAGGAAAGGGCGAGTCAGGATATGCACACATAGCACGCTGGACTGAAATAGCCTTGATTAAAGTAGTTCAGTAGCTATTCAGTGAGGTTACTTGGCTTTGTCCATTTCGAGCACCAAAATCTATTCTGCACTGGACAGGCAGTGTACCCCTAGGCCAACAATCTTTGTACTCTTGTACTGTGTACTGAAACCCTAGGCAGTAAACATAGTGATTATGAAAAAAAAGACATTAAAAATAAGATTTGAGTCCCAATGGGCTAGCTGTGTGAATTTAGGCAATATACTGAGACTCTCTGAACCTCAATTTGCCCAGTGACAAAATGGGGTGGTAACGGCATTTATCACAAAATTGTTGTGAGGATTAAATGAATTAACATAGTACAAGTAAAGTTCCTAGGTCAGTGTGTCACATGTATTAAGTACTATGTGATGCTTAGCTCTTATTATTACATAAGTTATCTGTGAATCATCTCTTTAACTCAGATTTAAGCCAGAAGAAACATGTGTTGGTTTTAGTTTACAGAACAAAAGACAATATAGCATAGACTTTGGAGTCCGGTAGCTCATCATACTGGAAAATACTGTAGCAGTTCCAAGTCAGTCAAGTTCAAAAATTGTCTCTTAGCTGAGTGACCTTGAGCTCAGTGTCCTCAACTATTAAGTAATACTAACAGGTGCTTCCTACTGGGATTTTATTGGCACTTAAGTCAAGCAAAGCAGATAAAGCACTTAGTCCACAAGAAGTAAGTGTGCATTTAATGTTGACCATCATTATTACTAAAAAGTAACATAAGCATAAATGTATACAAACTATAGAATATAGGCAGTAGACACCCATGCGTTTTAAAACTATTGATATTACACTTACTCTGGGCCAGGTATGGTTCTTCACACTTTATTTTAAAAGAAATCTCTTGTTTAGTCCTCCTAACAACTCCAGGAAGCAAGTACTATTATTTCACCTTATTTTAAATATGAGGAAACAGAAGCCATGCCATTGCCAAGTTGCAGACTCAAAATTCAATACTAGGTTCCCAAGACAATGCTCTTCAAGAGCCATCCAGTAGAACTCTCCACAATAAAGGAGCTGGTCTGTCTGTGCTGTCCAGTACTGGTATCACTGAGCCCATGTGGCAATTGAGGCCTTGATGTGGTGAATGTGCCTGAGGAAAAGAAGTTTTATTTTATGTAATTTAAATTAATTTAAATTAATGTTAAATAGCCACCTGTGACTAGTGGCTACCATATTGGACAGCACAGCATAGACCACCATGTTGCATTACTTTACTAAAGGGTTAATTCCACTAAAGAAGCTAGTGGAGACCCTTATCCACACTGTTTTCTTTCTACACTTGTGTACACTGGTTTCAGTTCCTTGACTCAGAAGCTTTATTAAATATCTTCTTTTTAAAAAACTGGACTTTTCTGATAACACTATCCTCAGTAAATGGAGACACTGCCTCCAAAACACCCACTAATAATGGCTCATTGTTTTTTTTACCACTTGCTCTGAGAATGACTTCTTGTTGTGCTTGCTCAATGCCAGGCACTAATCTTCAGCTACTTTGAGGACAGTTTTCTGCATGTGCCCATCGCCTGTTCTCTAGGTAGGGTAGGAGTTCTATTTTGCTCTCTTTTGCAGAACTAGCAACTTCCTGATTGGTGTCTGAACTGAAAATGGAGAGCTGGTGGACAGAAGCAGACATCATGACTTTCTATGTAACACCACGAAATGTGGCTTTCCTTTGATCCTCCAAATTATGCTCTTGCTTTTGCTTCTATATCATAAAATCGGCTTCCCGGAACATACCTGTCTGATTGCAAATGACCAGTCCTCACCTCCTCAACCTACACCTCTTTATTCCCACTGCTGTGATTTAGCCAAGTGTGACCTGTCCAAGTTCAGAGAGGCTCAGAAAAAAATCAAAAAGAGGAGCACATTTTTCCCCTGAGTTAAATTTATATTGCAATGGAGAAAAAAATTCATTTGAATGATTATCTATGCATCTTGCTGCCCAGTCTTATTTTGGCTTCATCGTTTTATTCAATTATCTGTGCTCTATCCAAACAAGCACTGTTCCATTTATAAGTTGGACTAAGAGTATGAATCTGTCACTTTTACCGAAATCCCTAGTATAGCACCACTCATAATTAGCATTTTCAAAACTGCATTTCCAAAAATCACTACTGGGATCACACATGACACAAACTTGAAATCCTAAACAAACTTTTAAAATATGGTATTAATGGTTATCCGGTGATTTCTCAAACAGAAGTCAGTGGCATCTCCAGGTAGTTCAGCCTGCGTTGCTGTGCTCAGAATCAACAGAGAAGTTCATGAGCAAATCTCCTGCTAAGTCATTTCCTCTCTTTGTTTTCAGATTGGATATCCAAGCAGAATATTCATATCTTGTTCTTAACACACTGACTCAGCCTTGCCACAGTTCTGTGGGCAAAGTGGGTATGTGTATTGTGGGTTTATCTTACTTAATTTTTAATGATATCAGGGTGGTGATTTTGAGAGCTTTTCATTACTCTTGTTTTCTCTGGATTCTCTCTTCTCTCCCACCTTCATTCCTATTGATGTGTTCATAGGTTATCATTTGCGTGATTTTTGAGACACAGTGAATCAGAGGGATTAACAGATCATTGTGATACACAAATTGTTTTCATAGATATAATAGAGGGCACTTGGGCTAGCACTTATCAGAAAGAAAAATAAATAAAATTAAATGAAAGTTTTTAAAAAACAAAAAATGAAGCTCACTGTGGAGCTCTCAAGATACCCGAGAGCCCCATCATCAGTGTAATACTTGTCATCTGGCTGCCACCAAGTTCCTTTCATGCACACAAATGCCTCTCTCCTCTGCTTGAGGTTAGCAAAGACTTTCAGTCAAAACTTGCATTTGTAACTCATAAATGTCAAAAGCTGATGAACGTTCCTGCTCGGTGGGTTTGTATGGGTAGGTAGAGGTGAACTTTAAAACACTGTAGAATTTGTCTGGGAAGCTAAACTAGGTGAACTCATCTAATGTGAGTTCAAAATTATGAAAAAGATATCAGTGTTACCCTCAAGTGTTTTAGTTTGAAGCATTTTAATGTAAGCATTATTGTTTATAATTACTGTTAGTGGAAAAAAAATCCTCTGTGCTCTTGATCTAATTTGGTTTGTATCAGTACCCTCCATATCAATCAGAAAGCAACTCCTTGGTAGGAGAGAAATAGAATTCAGAGACAGAAATTAATCGATTAAAAAACATGGATTTTTGTTATTGATCTCTAAGAAACAGTAAAAAGTAGCAACAAGTTTTGAGTGCTATTTTCTGCCATGTTTTATTTATTTTGATATTCCTGAAATCTAGAACATGTGTTCATTCAACAGGCAGGCAACCTGATAGGTAGTGGGAATACAAGAAAAAAATAGCTATAAACCTTGCCCTCAAGAAGCTCACAGTTTACTTATGAGGTGTAAACATACTTTTTTAAAGTCTTAAGTGCAATGATAGGGATAGAATCAGAGAACACAGAGAGACATCTGACCCATCAGGCTTCTTGGAGGAAGTGGAATCTGATCTGTGATTGGAAGGCTACATAGAAAGTAACAATGTGGAAAAGAGGTGGAGGGAGAGCACAGGGAAGTGAAGGAGGAGCATGGTGCACAAGGAGAATGAAAGCATTTCCACGTTGCTGTAGAGGAAACTATAAAGTAGAAATACGCCTGAGAGGTCAGAAGAGGGGGCCAGATCTTGAGGGCCCTGTTTACAGTAGGTGATAGAAAACATTTTAGGATTCTAAGGAAAGGAAAAGAAATGTCAAATTTGTTTAATTTTATTTTTTGTCAAATTCTTTTTCTGCATCTATTAAGGTGATCAGGTGGCTATTAGCCTTTATTCTGTTAATGTGGTGCATTGCATTTATTAATTTGCATATGTTGAGCCATCCTCGCATCCCAGGGATAAATCCCACTTGTTCATGGTGTAAGATCTTCTACAGGCAATTCTGGCTTCATAAAATGAGTGTAGGAAGTGTTTCCTTCTCTTCAATTTTTTGGAAGCGTCTGATAAGAATTGGTGTTAAGTCTTTTAAAATATTTGTTAGAATTTACCAGTGAAGCCACACAGTCCTGAGCTTTTCTTTGTTGGGATATAATTGATTACTGATTCAACCTCCTTACTATTTATAGATCTGTACAGAGTTTCAATTTCTTCATGATTTTAATAATGTATCAGTTAACTTGTGATGCACAACAAACAACCCCAAAACCTAGTTATTTAAAAGAATGACTATTTGGTTCATGATCCTGAGGGCAGTTCTTCTGGCCAAGCCAGCTCATCTGATTCTACTTGGCTCTCCCATGTCTGTGAGTTAGCTGGCAAGTTGACTGGAAGCTAAATGATCTAGGATGGTATCACTCACATGATGGACGGAAGCTATCTGCACATTCCTTGGTTTTCCTCCATGTGGATTCACATCCACCAGTCTACTAGCTTGGGCTCATTCACAAAGTGGTCTTAGGTTTCCCAGGTCAGCGAGAACAGAAGCTACCAGGTCATTTGAGTCTGAAGCACACAGTGTGGAAAATGACATGACTATTTCTAAGTCTTTCAGGTATCTAGGAAAGGAATTGTTCATGAAATGATTCATAGATTTGAGAAAGGGTTGAATCAGCATGTAGACCCTGGAAACCATCAGAATCAAGCTAAAGTGGAATCAAGGGCTGTCACCATCCAATGGAAACATATTCACTCTAAATTTAATTCATGTATCTCAGGATCCATGATTTTGTAGAAATCTAGCTGCCTGGAATGTCTTCTCCCATCACCACAACTACCAAGCACTTCTGGGAGTCCCTAGCAGGTGTCTCATGAGGGCTCAAAAACAAATCCAATCAGCTAGAACTCACTTGGTATTCATTGGATATTTCTATTTTACCTGCCCCAGCTGCCTCTGGTTTAAGTAACATGCTAGCCTCTAACACCCCTGCCTTTTATTCTGGGTACATCCATTTATGATTAACATTTCAGCTTCTACCTGATATCTCCACTGAAGATTATAGCTTCTACCAAGGCCAATCACAATGCCAAATATATATGGTGTTCTGACATAGAGTTGGGGAGGATATATCTCCATTTCTTTGATATGCTCAGGCGGATACTAAAGGATTTATACTCTACCTCCAAATATTGTACATTTTATTGAAAATATTTGTAACAGAATGTACTATTAAGAAAAACTGACTTGTTTGCACTATAAAGAAGAAAAACTGGGGGTGGAGTCAAGATGGCAAACTAGGAGGACGGGAAATTCACGTCTCTGCACAACTAGGGCACCTACCAGCACTGGTGGGGGACCACAGACACCTAAGGGGACAGGAGGAACCCCCAGCACCTGGGTAGTATGTGGGGCATGGGGAGAGTGAAAGGGGAGCAGAAGGGATCCCACACCCGAAGGGGGAAATTAGGGGACCATTGGGAGGGAAGAGGATCAAAAGGGAGCATGGCCAGGTTTCCCCTGCCCACTTGAGCCTGCAGGAGCCTGCTGAGATCCTGGGCTTGATCCTCTGCCCACCGAGGCCCCCTCCAGCCAAGTGGGTCCTGAGGGAGGGAGAGGGAGGGAAGGGGGATCAAAAGTAAAGGTCAGATCTCTGGGACCGGCAACCCTGAGGGATGGCTGGGGGAGGGGAGGGGTTCCTACACCCAGCGGGACCCACCCACGGTTAGGGGTCCAGCGGGGGGATAGGGAAGACACTGGGGGAGACCCTGGAGCGGGGCCCAGAGGAATGGAAGGGAATGTAGCCAGCACTTTCCCTGTCTAATTAGGCACCAGGGAGCCTGTTGGGCTCCTGGGTCTAATCCTCTGCCCTCAGAGCCACACTTCTGCCATGCAGAGCCCAAACACCGACCCTACACTCACACCCAGGGCACTACCTCTACACTCGGAGACCCCCTCCAAAGTTCTGGGCCTAAATCCCACCCACACACCCTCACCCAGGGCCTTACCTCCAAACTCTGGAACTCCACACTCCAGAGGCTGCCCTTTGAATGTGCTGCCTCTCTCCTTCTGCGCAGGTCCTAAGCAGAGGCCCAGACCTATGCTTGAATGTCACACCACCTAGGCCTCACCCGCAAGGCATTTTCTTGTTGTGTGGGTTCTGAGCCTAGGCCCTGCCCCACCCTAAACCCTGCCCCTGCCTAAGTTCCACCCCCGCCTAAATTCTGCCCCACATAGCCAAGGCTTTTTTTTTTTTCCTCTTTTAGATTGTGGTTCTGTTTTACTTTGTTGTTATTCATTGTTGTTGATTCATTTATATTTTTATTTTTTCTATTAAATCATTTATTTTCCTAATTTTATTTTATTTTTCATACTTTGTTATTGTTCTGCTCATTTTCTCTTGTTGCCCTATTTTTTTTTCTGTTGTAGTTTTGTTTTACCTTCTTGCAGTTGTTTCAATTATATTTTTATTTTTCCTAATATATTTTTCATCTTTCTAATTTTATATTGTTTTTTATTCTTTGTTATTATACTGCTCCTTTTTTTTTCTTTTTTCCTTTTTACCACACAATGCACCTTGCGGGATCGTGGTTCTCAAGCCAGAGGTCAGGCCCAAGCTTCTGTGGTGGGAGCTCCCAGTTCAAACCAGTGGATTAACAGAGAACCTCAGAACCCAGGGAATATTAATCAGAGTGAGGGCACCCAGAGGTCCTCGTCTTGGCACCAAGACCCTGCTCTATACAAATGCCTGCAAACTCCAGTGCTGGATGCCTCAAGCCAAAGAACAAGTAAGACAGGAATACAGCCCCACACATCAAAAAAAGAAAGAAAGAAAGAAAGAAATGATTAAAAAAATATGTTACAGATGAAGGAGGAAGGTAAAAACCCAAAAGAGAAAATAAATGAAGATGAAGTAGGCAAACTTCCTGAAAAAGAATTCAGAGTAATGAGAGTAAAGATGATCCAAAATCTCAGGAATGGAATGGAGGAAATACAAGAAACATTTAACAAGGACCTAGAAGAATTAAAGAGCAAACAAACAGTAATGAACAACACAATAACTGATATTAAAGATATTCTAGAAGAAATCAATAACAGAATAACTGAGGCAGAATAATGGATAAATGAGCTGGAAGATAAAATACTGGAAATAACTGCCAGGGAGCAGAATAAAGAAAAAATAATGAAAAGAATTGAGGACAGTCTCAGAGATGTCTGGGACAACATTAAATGCACCAACATTCGAATAATAGGGGTCTCAGAAGAAGAAGAGAAAAAAAGGGTCTGAGAAAATATTTGAAGAGATTATAGTCGAAAACTTCCCTGACACGGGAAAGGAAATAGTCAATCAAGTCCAGGAAACAAAGAGAATACCATTCAGGATAAATCCAAAGAAAAACATGCCAAGACACATATTAATCAAAATATAAAAAATTAAAGTACAAAGAAAAAATATTAAAAGCAACAAGGGAAAAGCAACAAATAACATAAAAGGGAATCCTCATAACATTAACAGCTGATCTTTCAGGAGAAACTCTGAAAGCCAGAAGGGAGTGGCAGGACATATTTAAAGTGATGAAAGGGAAAAACCTACAACCAAGATTACTCTAGCCAGCAAGGATCTCATTCAGATTCAACAGAGAAATTAAAACCTTTACAGACCAGCAAAAGCTACGAGAATTCAGCATTACCAAACCAGCTTTACAACAAATGCTAAAGGAACTTCTCTAAGCAAGAAACACAAGAGAATAAAAAACCCCACAAAAACAAACCCAAATCAATTAAGAAAATGGTAATAGGCAAATACATATTGATAATCACAAAGAATGTAAATGGATTAAATGCTCCAACCGAAAGACATAGACTGGTTGAAGGGATACAAAAACAAGACCCTTATATATGCTGTCTACAAGAAACCCACGTCAGACCTAGGGACACATGCAGACCAAAAGTGAGGGAATCAAAAAAGATATTCCGTGGAAATGGAAATCACAAGTAAGCTGGAGTAGCAATTCTCATCTCAGGTAAAATAGACTTTATAAGAAAGACTGTTACAAGAGATAAGGAAGAACACTACATAGTGATCAAGGGATCAATCCAAGAAGACATAACAATTATAAACATTTATGCACCCCACATAGAACCACCTCAACACACAGGCAAATGCTAATAGCCATAAAAGGAGAAATTGACAGTAATACAATAATAGTGGGGGACTTTAACACCCCACCTACACCAACAGACAGATCATCCAGACAGGAAATAAATAAGGAAACACAAGCTTTAAATGACACAATACACCGGATAGACTTAACTGATATTTTTAGGACACTCCACCCAAAAGCAGAAGAATACACTTACTTCTCTAGTGCACACAGAACGTTCTCCAGAAGAGATCACATCTTGGGTCACAAATCAAACCTTGGAAAATTTAAGAAAATTGAAATCTTACCAAGCATCTTTTCCAACCACAATGCTATGAGATTAGAAATCAATACATGAAAAACACAGTAAAAAACAGAAATACATGGAGGCTAAACAGTGCACTGCTAAATAACCAAGACATCACTGAAGAAATCAAAGGGGAAATTTAAAAAATACCTAGAAACAAATGACAACGAAAACATGATGATCCAAAACCTGTGGACACAACAAAAGCAGTTCTAAGAGGGAAAGTCATAGCAATTCAAGCTCACCTCCAGAAACAAGAAAATCTCAAATAAACTATCTAAGTTTACACCTAAATCAACTAGACAAAGAAGAACAAAGGAAATCCAAAGTTAGGGGAAGGAAAGAAATCATAAAGATCAGAGTAGAAATAAATGAAATAGAAACAAAGAAAACAATAGCAAAAATCAATAAAACTAAAAGGTGGTTCTTTGAGAAGATAAACAAAATTGATAAACCTTTAACCAGATTCATCAAGAAAAAAAGGGAGAGATCTCAAATCAATATAATTAGAAATGAAAAAGGAGAGACTACAGCTGACACTGCAGAAATCCAAAAGATCATAAAAGACTACTACAAGCAACTATATGTGAATAAAATGGACAAACTGGAAGAAATGGACAAATTCTTAGAAAAGTGTTGAACCAGGATTGAACCACGAAGAATTAGAAAATATAAACAGACCAATCACAGGTAATGAAATTGAAACTGTAATTAAAAATCTTTCAGCAAACAAAAGTCCAGGACCAGAAGTCTTCACAGGAGAATTCTATCAAACATTTAGAGAAGAGTTAATACCTATCCTTCTCAAACTCTTCCAAAAAATTGCAGAGAGAGGCATGCTCCCAAACTCATTCTATGAGGCCACCATAACCCTGATAACAAAAACAGACAAAGATATCACAAAAAAAGAAAATTAGAGACCAATATCACTGATGAAGAGAGACGCAAAAATCCTCAACAAAATACTAGCAAACAGAATCCAACAACACATTAAAAGGATCATACACCGTGATCAAGTGGGATTTATCCCAGGGATGCAAGGATTCTTCAATATACACAAAACAATCAATGTGATACACCATATCAACAAATTAAAAAATAAAAACCATATGATCATCTCAATAGATGCAGGAAAGGCTTTTGACAAAATTCAACACCGATTTATGATAAAAAAAACTCTCCAGAAGGTCGGCATAGAGGGAACCTACCTCAACATAATGACAGCCATGTACAAAAAACCCTCAGCAAACATCATTCTCAATGATTCAAAACTGAAAGCATTTCCTCTAAGATCAGGATCAAGACAAGGATGTCCACTCTCACCACTGTTATTCAATATAGTATTGGAAGTCCTAGTCACAACAATCAGAGAAGAAAAAGAAATAAAATAATACAAATTGAAAAGAAGAAGCAAAACTGTCACTGTTTGCCAATGACATGATACTATACATAGAAAATCCTAAAGATGCCACCAGAAAACTACTAGAGGTAATCAGTGAATACGGTAAGGTTGCAGGATACAAAATTAATGCACAGAAATCCCTTGCATCCCTATACACTAACAATATAAGATCAGAAAGAGAAATTAAGGAAACAATCCCATTTACCATCGCAACAAAAAGAATAAAATACCTAGGAATAAACCTACCTAAAGAAGAAAAAGACCTGTACTCAGAAAATTATAAAATACTGATAAAAGAAATCAAAGATAACATAAACAGATGGAAAGATATACCACAATCCTGGACTGGAAGAATCAATATTGTGAAAATGACTATACTAACCAAAGCAATCTACAGAGTCAATGCAATACCTATCAAATGGCATGTTTCACAGAACTAGAACAAGAAATTTTACAATTAGCATGGAAACACAAAAGACCCCGAATAGCCAAAGCAATCTTAAGAAAGAAAAATTGAGCTAGAGGAATCAGGTTCCCTGACTTCAGACTATAGTACAAAGCTACAGTAATCAAGACAGTATGGTACTGGCACAAAAACAGAAACATAGATCAATGGAACAGGATAGAAAGCTCAAAGATAAACCCATGCACATATGGTCACTTATCTTTGACAAAGGAGGCAACAATATACAGTGGAGAAAAGAGAGCCTCTTCAATAAGTGGTGCTGGGAAAACTGGACAGCTACATGTAAAAGAATGAAATTAGAACACTCCCTAACACCATACACAAAAATAAACTCAAAATGGATTAAAGACCTAAATGTAAGTTCAGACACTATCAAACTCTTAGAGGAAAACATAGACAGAACACTCTATGACATATATCACAGCAAGATCCTTTTTGACCCACCTCCTAGAGAAATGGAAATAAAAACAAAAATAAACAAATTGAACCTAATGAAACTTAAAAGCTTTTGCACATCAAAAGAAACCATAAACAAGATGAAAAGACAACACTCAGAATGGGAGAAATTATTTGCAAATGAAGCAACTGACAAAGGATTAACCTCCAAAATATACAAGCAGCTCAATATCAAAAAAACAAACAACCCAGTCCATAAATGGGCAGAAGACCTAAATAGACATTTCTCCAAAGAAGACATACAGATGGCCAACAAATACATGAAAAGATATTCAACATCACTAATTATTAGAGAAATACAAATCAAAACTACAATGAGGTATCACCTCACACAGGTCAGAATGGCCATCCTCAAAAAAATCTACAAACAATAAATACTGGAGAGGGTGTGAAGAAAAGGGAACACTCTTGCACTGTTGTTGGAAATGTAAATTGATAGAGCCACTATGGAGAACAGTATGGAAGTTCCTTAAAAATCTAAACATAGAACTACCATATGACCCAGGAATCCCACTACTGGGCATATACCCTGAGGAAACCATAATTCAAAAATATATATGTACTACAATGTTCATTGCAGCACTATTTACAATAGCCAGGACATGGACCCAACCTAAATGTCCATTAACAGATAAATGGATAAAGAAGATGTGGCACATATATACTATGGAATATTTCTAAGCCATAAAAAGGAATGAAATTGAGTTATTTTTAATTTAACTCACTATTTTTAATGAGGTGGATGGACCTAGAATCTGTCATACAGAGTGAAGTAAGTCAGAAAGAGAAAAATAAATACCATATGCTAATGTATATATATGGAATTTAAAAAGTGTTGCTGATGAACCAAGTAGCAGGGCAGGAATAAAGATGCAGATGTAGAGATGGAATTGAGGGCATGTGAGGGAAGGGGAAGCTGGGATGAAGTGAGAGAGTAGCATTGACATATATGCACTACCAAATGTAAAGGGGATGGCTAGTGGGAAGCTGCTGCATAGCACAGGGAAATCACCTCTGTTCTTTGTGATGACCTAAAGGAATGGGAATGGGAGGGTGGGAGGGAGGCTCAAGAAGGAGAGGATATGGGGATATATGTATACATATACCTGATTCACTTTGGTACAGCAGAAACTAACACCACATTGTAAAACATTTATACTCCAATAAAGATGTGAAAAAGAAAAACTTGTTCTTATTTATTTATTTTTATTTATTGCTCTTTTTTTTTGCTTTCTTTTTGTTTGTTCTTGCTTTTAGCTTTCTTGTTTATTTTGTTTTTGCTGATGTAAACTTACAAATGAATAAAAACCTCCACCTTCACCAACCCAGATGAAGATGCCATAAATTGTGTTTTTAAAAGTATAACCTCTCCTTCCCCCACAACTTGGGGGAGAGTACACAGCTTTTATATTTCAGGTCCACAAAGATAGAATAAGTCAGGAAGAGGGATAAAAGTGATGTTTAAACTAAAGAGAAAGAGTTACCCAATCTCTAGTGGCTTCCCTGAGTTAGAAGGAATTCAGTGATTACTTTCCTTGAGGAATGTAATTGTGCCCCCCCCCTTCCACCCATACTCAAGGGAAGCAGGACCTCCGGGAAAAGGTTGGATAAAGACTTGAGGACTGATCATTTAGAAGTCTTCCTAACCAGATCACAGAGCCACCCAGTTTTTAATGGAACAGGGAGCCTTAAACATGAGCATCTCAGAAAAGACAGTGATGGACTGAAGGGTTTCCATCCTTTCTAAGATGGGAAAGCCTCTTGGTTGCTGTAAAGAGCCTAGCACAGGGTGAACAATCCATGAACCAAACCATGACCGAGTTTGAAAATCCTGCAAACCCAGATGGATAGAAACTGAAATTGATTTACTTCACTCAGCAAAACAAATGTAGTGGTTTTCACACACAAGTGAAGAAAATACAGGTTACACAACTTCTTCAGTTTTTATCACCAAATTTCTCTTTCTCTCCCTAGGATCCAGGCAGCTGGCACTGGGCCAGGGAAGAATTCAAAACCAAATATTAAGCCATATTCACAGCAACCATTTCCCTCACACAACCACCTCTTTGTTATCACACCAAGCCATCTTCCTGGATCTCTGTGCCTGAGGATAAATTCTCTCCCAGAACATTGAACAATGTCTAGTGCAAATAGATCTCTAATGTATCTGCCATATTTTACCCAAATGTGGCCAGTGAGTTCTGAATTCCAGAGGTGGGTACACATGGGACTCAAACCCTCATGCTGGTGCTCAAAGGAAATATGAAGCTGAAAAAGTCAGGTCCCCCAACATATTAGTAAACAGGTCATATTTATAACCTGGACTAGAATTTGCCAAATGTTAAAATGAAGCCCATAATCAGAGTGAATAAACACATTAAGAGTTTATTACTTGCTCACATCACAATCAGATGGAATCAGCAAGGGTTTCTGCTCCATACAGTCATTTGGGGATGCAGTCTTCTGACACATTGTAGTAGCACCATCCTCCCAGGCTTCATCCTTCTCTGCATGAAGCCAATGATAGGGTGAAAGCCAATGATGTGACAAGAGCATGTGAGAATGTTCCATGGACCAAGGCTTGAAGTTGTATATAGCACTTATCTCCAAATTCCACTATGACAAATTCAAGCTCATGGTCCCCACACATTTTTGTTCACTGCAAAGAAAGCTGGGAAATGCATGCCCAGGAATCACTGGAAATTAATTTAGTAAACATCTAGCCAGTCTCAAGTCTAAGCCACAGGAATCATAGCTCTTTTTCCCTCCTTATGTTTCTCCATTTTCTGGGTTGGATGTGCTACTGACTGAGGAAATCACAGAAGAAAGTTTTAAATTATGACTATTTTCCAATGGCCTCAACAATTTACAAAAATCTTAATTTTTTGTGTGAGAGTTAAATTCTAGAAATATGTAGATGGATCAACTCCTTATTTTAATAATTATTTCATGGTGATTCTCTAATTTATTCTGGTGGATATGGTGACCAGGCAATGTAAAATACAGGAAATCTAATTTTTAGTTCCTCAGAAAGGTACAAACATTGCCTTGCTCCATAATTTTACTAATGCGATGGGAGATTGGCATTTGCACTCAAAAGCCTCTCCAGGCTGAGGTCACTGCTATGGCCCTGGAGACTTGGCTTCAGGAGGCCAAACCGCAGATCTGAATGCTCCCTAGTGAGTTATGGGAATGGAATTGAATATGCATATGCTTGGGGTGGGAGTGTCCTCATCAAGGAGGCTACTGAGTCCCTGCCTTCTGTGGAAGACTGAGAAGTAAGTCTATGAGGCTAGACAGGTAATCTACTTGTTCTCCCCTTGGAAGTGCTGGAGACAGGGCACACTTCCCTGCCAGACTCCCTTTCCAATATTCCACACTGCATTGCCTTTTACTGACTACATTCACCCACAAGGCTACACCAGGAAATTAGTTTAGGGAGGGTCTCACATAAAACTTCTCTTTCTTAATATTCTATGAATTCAGTCTATCTTCAGTCAGCCTCCAATTTCTAATGAATTCCTTCTTCTCTAAATATATTTCAATTCTTTCCATTTATCTCACTGTCAATTTTTGTCCAAGATCCTGTTCTGTTAAAGGCTGTCTTACATGAGGTAAAAATAACTTTAAAAGTTTCAGAGACATTTTAAAAGGTTTAGGGATTCAGAAAAGTTGACACAAATTTCAAAGGAGAAAGGATCAAAAAGAATTTTTCATGATGTGGTCCCCTGAATGTCTACAAAAAATCACCTGGGCTACTTTTATTTTACAATGCAGATCTCTGGGCCCCACTAGAGACCTACAAATTCAGACTTTCCAAGGGATAGAGTCAGGATTCAGAATTTTTAAGCCAATTTCCTAGGTGATTCTAATTCACATTAAAACTAAGATTTACTAAACTAAAGGATAATTAGGTTCCTTGATAAAGTACATTTATCTTATCTCAAGAAAAAAGTTCAGTATATATTTATGGAGATTTGCAACCTGTCTATATCATTATTATATGAGTAGCATAATGATGACTATGAGGAAAATTAAGTGCTCCCCATCTCACACTTACCCTTTACCCCAGCAAAACCTGATGTCCAAATAGATACACCATAATCATTGAGCTGGGTGATTCATTCAAGAATATCCTGAAGGCACCATGACATCTCCACCTCACTTTCTTTGTAGAAGACTAGAGAGGGAGAGGAAGACAGGAGGAAGCTATTGCCTCTTTCTTAATCCCTCCCTGGATTGTGGGGGTGGGGGAGGAAAAGGAACATTGAACTTGTCCTTCCTCCTTCAAAGGTTTGACCCAATAGACTCTCTCATAAGGTGTTTTAGTTATCTACAACTGCATAACAAACTAGCTCAAAACTTAATGGCTTAACAATATGTTATCTCCGTGGTTCTATCGGTTGAGTAATTTCAGCTGGAGAGTCTTGCTTGGTATTTCTCATGCAGTATCCATCAGGTAGCAACTGGATCTGGAGATTTCTGAAGGTTCACAGGACAGGTGTGCAAAATCACTAATATTGCTAGAAATTGTTGCTGGTTGTCAGCTTGGGGCTCAGTGTGGCCTCTCTCTGTGACTTGTGGCTTCTCACAGCATTGAGATGGTGTGGGAGGTCTGAGAAGGACTGGTCATCCCAGAGCAAGCATTCCAGGCAGAAGCTGCAAGACTTCTCATGTACTAGCCTCAGAAGTTCCAGAACATCCCTTCTAATTCATTCTATTGTTTGAGCAAGTCACTTATGGAAATAGTCTTCTTGTTATGATGTGGGTGGTGATAAGGTCTCATTAAAGAAGAACATGAGGAGTGGGAGATAATCTAACAGCCGTCTTTGGAAAATACAATCTTCCATAGAGGGTGGCTTGGAAATATGGTACAGAGCTTGCTTCTATTTTCTACCAAGGGAACTTGGAAGGGAATGAAGAAGGTATCCAAGATTCTGGGGATGGGATAAGATAGGTCCAGTAGGTGATACAGAAGGTAGCATTGGGAAAATTCTGAGAGGCCAGCCAAGCCCAGATCCCTGTGGTTCAGCGTGCCTTGGTGTTACAGAAGAGGGAACAAAGGAAGGGAGTGTTCATTACCTATAAAAATATGACAGGGGTGAGGATTGGAGGGGGTACAGAAGCCCACACTGCACCGCTCTCACATGGAGTGAATAGACAGCACAACTATATGTACACATACCCCATGCTGATGACAAAAAACAACACAAATGTTCTCAAACAATCCTTCCTCCTCAGGTATGGGATGGGATGCACTGAGAAGTGCCCAGAATGCACACAGGCATGAGGGACAAGAATAAGAGGGAGTTACTGAAAGAGAAAGATGGCCTTTCCTTCTTCTCTACTAAGTTCCTTGAAGTTGGACGGAAGATAGTTACAGAAGACAGTGATTCTTGAATATGAATGAATATGTGCTTCCATGAGACTGAGAGCTTAATAATGAGATTAGAATGCAAAACACTATTCAAGGCTGAATTTATCAGCATGGATACCTTAATGGTATTTTATACTTTTCTTCTATGTACATCCTCCCCACCTACCCCCTAAAGGCAGGAACAAGGGGTTGTGAACTTGAAAAATTATAATAACAGCTTAAAAAATCCACTCCATGTTTGAGTACTATAAAAATGCTCAAGCAAACTTTCTATATGCAAATACTTCTTTGAAATAAAAAATTTGACTTACCCTCCAATAAGAAGATCCTGAAAATTAGACCTAATTTTTATGTCAGAGCAGGTTCTCTGGCAAAAAGGATGTGAAATGTGGGGTGTTTTTGGTTCCATAGAGATACCTGTTTCAATCCAGGAATAGTGCCATGTGGTCATTTACAAATGTCTGCCCCTGCCATTAGTCTGTAAGCTCCCTGAGGGCAGGAGACCATCGACTGTATTTCTATCATCCAACATGGTACCTTGCACAGGAAGGTATTCAGTATTTGTTGAGTGAATGATTGAGTTGAATTGAAGAGTCAAAGAGGCACAGAACTCTAAAGGTAAAAGAGACTTTTGAGACCATTTAATTCAACATTCATCTCCCAAATTATGATTCTGATTCCATAGAGCTTGAAGAACCTACTCACCATAATGATGAATGTTGGTGTCAGAGCAAGGACAGGAATACATGTCTCTTGTCTCTGCATCTTGGGGTTTCCCAACCAAGTACATTTCCTTCTCCACACTGTGGTGACCCAGGAGAACTGGGTATTAATCACATGGGTTCAGTCTGGTTGTGTCTCCAAGTTAATATCAACAATATTTCCTTGCTTTTCCCCTCTCACTTCAAAGGCATATAATTTAATTAAAAGAAAAGGTTCATAAGTAGAAAAAAATGTCCATGAAAACTAAACCCATCTAGAAGGAAGAAATAAGGGCAGAAAGGGGGCTCTTGTCTGACCTGATTTAGCAATAAGTACATGGTATATCAAAGAAACAAATCATATCACCTCACTGAAAAAAATCTAAATTCATTTATTCATTCAACAATATCTATTGACCACCTACTATGTGCCAAACACTGTTTTAGGAGTTGAGGAGCAGCAGCAAATAAGACAAAGTCCTTTCTTCAAGTACATTACACTCTAGTTGGGGAGGCGGAAGTAAATACACAAACAGGAGAATTTCTGAGAGTTATGAGTAATCTGAAGTATAGCAATATCATGCTGGGTTATGGGACAACTTCTGGATGAGAGTTTCCTTTGGTGTGGCTGGCCAGGAACGACCTATGAAGAGGTGATATTTCATCTGGGATTTAAACAATAAGAAGGAACTTGCCATGCTAAGTGCTGAGGAAATATTGTTTCAAGCCAAAGGAACAGCAAGTACAAAGAAGTAGAGGCAGTATGATTTTGAGGAAAGTGAAGAGGGAAATGGAGGCAGGGGAAAGAGCTTGAGAAAAAGCAATATAATAACAATAATAAAATTTTTAGTATGAAAATACATGACATGTTTGGAAACAAGCAATTCTGATGTGGCTGAAATAGGATATGGATGGAAATGAGACTGAAAACAAGGCTGAGAAGCAGTGAAGGGCATTTGAGAGTCTAGACTTTATTCTTCAAATAATAGGAAATAAAGAGATTTGTTGGAATGGATGAAAACAGAGACTGGGTGGAAGCATGAAGAGACTAGAGGCAAGGAGTACAGATAAAAGATATTGATTAACATGGTCCAGTTAATACTGGGAAGCAGAAGTAGTAGAGTGGCACTGGTCTAGGAAAGGAGGAGAGAGAATTAAGGGACATTTCAGGGACGGGATTATAATATGTGTAGGTACCAATTAGATGTAAGGGTTGAGAGAGGGGAGGGACCAGAAAACTTTATGCTTTCTGGGTAGTGGTGGAGGGGGAACCAGTAGTTAATATACATAGGAGAAATTATTTGAGATGAGTTCAGTGTAGGTCATATCTAGAGGGTCAGACATCTGTGGAATAGCCAAGGAGAGCTGTCTGGCCAGCTATTGGGAGATGAGGTCTGGTTTTGAGAAGGAAGGGGTAAAGATGCAGTTGTGGATGTCATAGGCATATAAATGAGAGTTAAATCCGTGGGAATGGATGAGGTTACTTAGAAGAGGAAGGGGGTTGAAGAAACAGAACGTTGAGGAGAAGAGGGCAGGAAAGACGAGTAGAAGAGAACCTTAGGAGACAATTTCATTTAAGGTGTAACCGAGCAAAAAAGAGCCAGTGAAGTGTACTAAAAAGGGATGTAGAGTGGTAGGAGGGAAATCAGAAGAAAGTATTGTGTCAGAAGTAATTGGATGAAAAAAGAAGGGAATCAAAAGTGTCAAAAATACTGTCAAGAAGAGAGTAGACCATAGCTGGAGTTTTATAATTATTATTTCTGTAGATTGACCAAATTCTATCCAGAAGGATAGTTAAGGATACATTGCTATTCTGAAAATAAATATAAATGGTGCCAAAGTGCATAGTTTTCTGCTCCAATGAAAGCTTTGCCCACTTTCAAATATGAGCACTTTTAAATTAAAATAAGGACCAAGTTCACAGTTAGAAGTATTCCTTCCTCCCTCCCTTCCCCAATTTCATGTAAATGATGAATAAATAATGTAGCAATTTAATAAGTAACTGTACTTTTGAACTTACCTTTAATAGGAATCCACCAGAAGAGTGATTTTAAAGAAACACTATAAAAATATTCTGCTTATGTTTAGTCAAATTAAGGTTTTTAGGGAGATAAATGAAGGAGATAAATAAGAGGAGTTTACTAAAAATAGGGTACTTTGAACAAAATAGAAAGCAGCATGCATGTCTTATGTATACAATTGATACAAGGTAGTGTTATTTAGCTTCTAACCATTGTTACCTGAATGGATGATCATCTATGAATTTTTAATTGCAAGTTGCAATCTGAGCTCAATCAAAATTAATACCTATCAAAACAATAGATTTCATTTTTGTCTGCACAGTATAATTACCACATTGACGTAGTACCTTGCATGGCACGTTATCATGAAGGTCAGACCATGGTCTTTCAAACACATCATTTTCCTTGGACTCTATCTTAACATCAATCACTTCAGAGGACCTCTGCTAATGTCATTACAGAGACATAGAGAATGAGGTCTGCCACGTTATTAATGTGCCATTATTTTGCAAAAGAGAAAAATCTAACAGGAATTTAAAGAAAAGAGGTAGGTGGGAATGGGAAGAAAAACATATCAAAATGTGAAAATCAAGGAAGACAACTTGTTCAGATTCCAACAGTCCACAACACAGTACATTATACCTGTCTCATAAATTTTCCTTTAGCTTGGGGTAGAAAATTAAGTTACCACATTTCTGTGATTTAAGATCTTTGAATTTGATTTGAATAACTGTGTCTCTGAGGTTGTTTCACTACATTTTTTCCTAATAAGGTAAAGCTTTTTTATTATTTCAAGAATTATTCACACCACATTTTTGATCCTCTAAGATCTTAAAATGCAAATAGTGTTTACTGATTTTATTAAAGCATTAAAATGAATACTAGGTAATTGTCATGGATACTGTTGATTACCTACCCAACAAGTCTTCCTTCTTTCCTATAAGAACCATGATTTTATTCAGCCATTCACCCTCCCCTCTTCCCTGGAGAAATCCTAATTAGCCTAGCCTAATGGTGAGCCTATCATTGCCCAGGAAAATGATATTGGTCCCAGGATGAGCCTATGACCTAAGATGGCCCAATCAAACTGGAGAGAAGGCTTATACTCTCCATCTTTCCCCTAATAGACACCAGCAAGGAAAATAACCTCCCAAATGTCACAGAGAGCCATCTTGGCTCCCCTGAGAACCATTCTTCGGATCAAGAATGGCAGAGCAGAGTTACAGAAAAAAAACCTGAATTTTCAATGACTCCATTGAACTACGGTTTATTATACCTGGACCCCACTTAACCGTTTTGATTACCAAAAATGGAAGAAAATAAATGTCCTTTCTGTTTAAATATATTTGGCTTGATATTTTCTGCTATATACAGCCAAAAGCATCTCAAGTAATTTTGTAATTTACCTAAACTCTTAAATTAAAACAACACTGTGTATTCACTTTATTCTTTCCTCACATATTTAGGTGACGTATTTCTAATGTATTTGAGGATATAGAGGCATGTTAAAGCCAAATTATGTACCAAATATAATCTAACTAAGTTATGATTAAAATTCCCAGGGCCTAACGTGCCAACAACACATATTCCTTTAAGATATGTTATTTCCTTATGGCACCAGTCACAATTTTAGCCTCACAATCAATAAGATTTAACATTCACAAGCATCCCAAATTCCTCTAATTTGCAAAATTCCTCTAGTATCACTTTAATCCAAGTTACCATAATAATCCCTCACCTGAATCCCTATAATTATCTACTAGCTGCTTCTAGTGCTGCTGTCTCTAAAATTTGTATTATACTTCCCACAGCAGCCAGAGTGACCTTCCTAAAACATAAACAAGATCATATCACTTATTCAATACCTTTTAATATCTTCCATCACACTCAGAATAAAACCCAATCCCCTTACCCTGGTTTACAAACCCCTAAGTGGTCTGTTCCCTTCCTACCCCTTGGACCATGTCCGAACACTCTTTCCACACTCACTAGACTCCAGCTACACTAGACTTCTTTTCTGTGCCTCAAATGCTCTCCCCTTGTATCCAAGTTAAGGAACTTTGCCATAAATATTCATCGCTCCTGAAAATTTCAACACATAATCTTTTCATAGCTAATGTCTTCTTTTAATTCTGATTTTTTTTAATTTTTTAAAAATTTATTTATTTTTGTATATGGCAAGTTCTTATTAGGCATCCATTTTATACACATCAGTGTATACATGTCAATCCCAATCTCCCAATTCACCACACCATCACCCCCACCCCCACCACTTTCCCTCCTTTGGTGTCCATAGGTTTGTTCTCTACATCTGTGTCTCAACTACTGCCCTGCAAACCAGTTCATCTGTACCACTTTTCTAGGTTCCACATGCATGTGTTACTATACGATATTTGTTTATCTCTTTCTGACTTACTTCACTCTGTATGATAATCCCTAGATCCAACCACGTGGCTACAAATGACCCAATTTCATTCCTTTTTATGGCAGAATAATATTCCACTGTATATATGTACCACATCTCCTTTATCCATTTTTCTCTCGATGGGCATTTAGGTTGCTTCCACAATCTGGCTATTGTAAATAGTGCTGCAATGAATATTGGGGTGTTTTTGTCCTTTTGAATTATGGTCTTCTCTGGGTATATGCCCAGTAGTGGGATTGTTGGATCATATGGTAATTCTATTTTTAATTTTTTAAGTAACGTCCATACTATTCTCCATAGTGGCTGTATTAATTTATATACATACCAACAGTGCAAGAGGGTTCCATTTACTCTACACCCTCTCCAGAATTTGTTGTTAGTAGATTTTCTGATGATGCCTATTCTAACTGGTATGAGGTGATAACTCATTGTAGTTTTGATTTGCATTTCTCTAATAATTAGTGATGTTGAGCAGCTTTTCATGTGCTTCTTGGCCATCTGTATGTGTTCTTTGGAGAAATGTCCCTTTAGGTCTTCTGCTCACTTTTGGATGGGGTTGTTTGTTTTTTTTTAATATTGAGCTGCATGAGCTGTTTATATATTTTGGATATTTATCCTTTGTCTGTTGATTTGTCAGCAAATATTTTCTCGCATTCTGAAGGTTGTCTTTTCATCTTGTTTATGGTTTCCTTTGCTGTGCAAAACTTTTAAGTTTCATTAGGTCCCATTTGTTTATTTTTGTTTTTATTTCCATTACTCTAGGAGATGGATAAAAAAGATCTTGCTGTGATTTGTCAAAGAGTGTTCTTCCTATGTTTTCCTCTAAGAGTGTTATAGTGTCTGATCTTACATAAGTTCTCTAATCCATTTTGAGTTTATTTTCGTGTATGGTGTTAGGGTGTGTTCTAATTTCTTCTTTTACATGTACCTGTCCAGTTTTCCCAGCACCACTTATTGAAGAGGCTGTCTTTTCCTCATTGTATATACTTGTCTCCTTTGTCATAGATCAGTTGACCACAGGTGCGTGGGTTTATCTCTGGGCTTTCTATCTTGTTCCATTGATCTATATTTCTGTTTTTGTGCCAGTACCATATTGTCTTGATTACTGTAGCTTTGTAGTATAGTCTGAAGTCAGGAAGCCTGATTCCTCCAGCTCTTTTTTCTTCCCTCAAGACTGCTTTGGCTATTCGGGGTCTTTTGTGTCTCCATACAAATAATAAGAATTTTTGTTCTAGTTCTGTAAAAAATACCATTGGTAATATGATAGGGATTGAATTGAATTTGTAGATTGCTTTGGGTAGTATAGTCATTTTCACAATATTGATTCTTCCAATCCAGGAACATGGTTTATCTCTTCAACTGTTGGTATCATCTTTAATTTCTTTCATCAGTGTCTTAGAGTTTTCTGCATACATTTCTTTTTTCTCCCAAGGTAGGTTTATTCCTAGGTATTTTATTCTTTTTGTTGCAATGGTAAATGGGAGGGTTTCATTAATTTCTCTTTCAGATTTTTCATGATTGGTGTACGGGAATGCAAGAGATTTCTGTGCATTAATTTTGTATCCTGAAATTTTACCAAATTCACTGATTAGATCTAATAGTTTTCTGGTGGCATCTTTAGGATTCTGTATGTATAGTATCATGTCATCTGCAAACAGTGACAATTTTACTTCTTCTCTTCCAAATTGTATTCCTTATATTTCTTTTTCTTCTCTGATTACTGTGGTTAGGACTGCCAAAACTATGTTGAATAATAGTGTGAGAGTGGACATCCTTGTCTTGTTCCTGATCTTAGAGGAAAGGCTTTCAGTTATTCACCATTGAGAATGATGTTTGCTGTGGGTTTGTCCTGTATAGCCTTTATTATGTTCAGGTAGGTTCCCTCTATGCCCACTTTCTGGAGAGTTTTTAATAATAAATCGGTGATGAATTTTGTTAAAGCCTTCTCTGCATCTATTGGGATGATCATATGGTTTTTATTCTTCAATTGGTTAATATGGTGTATCACATTGATTGATTTGCTTATATTGAAGAATCCTTGCATCCCTGTGTTAAATCCCACTTGATCATGGTGTATGATCCTTTTAATGTGTTGTTGGATTCTGTTTGCTAGTATTTTCTTGAGGATTTTTGCATCTATATTCATCAGTGATATTAGTCTGTAATTCTCTTTTTTTGTAGTGTCTTTGTCTGCTTTTGGTGTCTGGGTGATGGTGGCCTCATAGATTGAGTTTGGAAGTGTTCCTTCCTCTGCAATTTTTTGGAAGAGTTTGAGAAGGATGGGTGTTAGCTCTTCTCTAAATGTTTAATAGAATTCACCTGTGAAGCCATCTGGTCCTGGGCTTTTGTTTGTTGGAAGATTTTTAATCACAGTTTCAATTTCATTACTTGTGATTGGTCTGTTCATATTTTCTATTTCTTCCTGGTTCAGTCTTGGAAGGTTATACCTTCTCAGAATTTGTCCATTTCTTCCAGGTTTTCAATTTTATTGGCATAGAGTTGCTTGTAGTAGACTCTTAGGATGCTTTGTATTTCTGCAGTGTCTGTTGTAACTTCTCTTTTTTCATTTCTAATTTTATTGATCTGAGTCCTCTCCCTCGTTTTCTTGATGGGTCTGGCTAATGGTTTATCAATTTTGTTTATCTTCTCAAAGAACCAGATTTTAGTTTTATTGATCTTTGTTTTTGTTTTATTTGCTTCTATTTCATTTATTTCTGCTCTGGTCTTTATGATTTCTTTCCTTCTGCTAACTTTTGGTTTTGTTTGTTCTTCTTTCTCTAGTTCCTTTAGGTGTAAGGTTAGATTGTTTATTTGAGATGTTTCTTGTTTCTTGAGGTAGGCTTGTATAGCTATAAACTTCCCCCTTAGAAATGCTTTTGCTGTATCCTATAGGTTTTGGATCATCGTGTTTTCATTGTCATTTGTCTCTAGGTATTTTTTGAGTTCCTCTTTGATTTCTTCAGTGATCTCTTGGTTATTTAGTTACGTATTGTTTAGCCCCCATATGTTTTTGATTTTTACGTTTTTTTCCCTCTAATTGATTTCTAATCTCATTGCCTCGTGGTCAAAAAAATGCTTGATATGTTTTCAGTTTTCTTAAATTTACTGAGGCTTGCTTTGTGTTCCAAGCTGTGATCTATCCTGAAGAATGTTACGTGTGCACATGAGAAGAAAGTGTAATCTGCTGATTTGGGATGGAATGTCCTATAAATATCAATTAAATCTAGCTGGTCTATTGTGTCATTTAAAGCTTGTGTTCCCTTATTAATTTTTCTTTGGCTGATCTGTCCATTGTTGTAAGTGAGGTGTTAAAGTCCCCACTATTACTGTATTACTGTCAATTTCCTCTTTTATAGTTGTTAGCAGTTGCTTTATGTATTGAGGTGCTCCTATGTTGGGTGCATATATATTTATAATTGTTATATCTTCTTCTTGGATTGATCTCTTGATCATTATGTAGTGTCCTTCCTTGTCTCTTGTAACATTCTTTATTTTAAAGTCTATTTTATCTGATATGAGTATAGCTACTCCAGCTTTCTTTTGATTTCCATTTGCATGGAATATCTTTTGCCATCCACTCACTTTCAGTCTGTATGTGTCCCTAGGTCTGAAGTGGGTCTCTTGTAGACAACATATATATGGGTCTTGTTTTTGTATCCATTTAACAAGCCTGTGTCTTTTGGTTGGAGCATTAACCCATTCACGTTTAAGGAAACTATCTATATGTATGTACATATTACCATTTTCTTAATTGTTTGGGGTTTGTTTTTGTAGGTCCTTTTCTTTCTTGTGTTTCTCACTTAGAGAAGTTCCTTTAGCATTTGTTGTAGAGCTGGTTTGGTGGTGCTGAATTCTCTTAGCATTTGCTTGTCTGTAAAGTTTTTGATTTCTCCATCAAATCTGAATTAAGTCCTTGCCAGGTGGAGTAATCTTGATTGTAGTTCCTTCCCTTTCATCACTTTAAGTATATCATGCCACTGCCTTCTGGCTTGTAGAGTTTCTGCTGAGAAATCAGCTGTTAACCTTACGGGAGTTCCCTTGTATGTTGTCATTTTTCCCTTGCTACTTTCAATAATTTTTCTTTGTCTTTAATTTTTGCCAGTTTGATTACTATGTGTCTTGGCATGTTTCTCCTTGTATTTATCCTGGATGGGACTCTCTGTGCTTCTTGGACTTGGGTGGCTATTTCCTTTCCCATGTTAGGGAAGTTTTCAACTATAATCTCTCAAATATTTTCTCAGGTCCTTTCTCTCTCTCTTCTCCTTCTGGGACCCCTATAATGCAAATGTTGCTGTGTGTAATGTTGTCCCAGAGGTCTCTTAGGCTCTCTTCATTTCTTTTCATTCCTTTTTCTTTATTATGTTCCACAGCAGTGAATTCCACCATTCTGCCTTCCAGGTCACTTATCCGTTCTTCTGCCTCAGTTATTTTGCTATTCATTCCTTCTAGTGTATTTTTCATTTCAGTTATTGTGTTGTTCGTCTCTGTTTGCTTGTTCTTTAATTCTTCTAGGTCTTTGTTAAACATTTCTTGCATATTCTCGATCTTTGCCTCCATTCTTTTTCCGAGGTCTTGGATCGTCTTCACTATCATTATTCTGAATTCTTTTTCTGGAAGGTTGCCTATCTCCACTTCATTTAGTTGTTTTTCTGGGGTTTTATCTTGTTCCTTCATCTGGTACATAGCCCTCTCCCTTTTCATCTTGTCTATCTTTCTGTGAATGTGGTGTTTGTTCCAGAGGATGCAGGATTGTAGTTCTTCTTGCTTCTGCTGTCTTCTTGCTTCTGTAGTTCTTCTTGCTTCTGTTCTTCTTGCTTCTGCTGTCTTCCCTCTGGTGGATGAAGGCTATCTAAGATGCTTGTGCAAGTCTCCTGTTGGGAGGGACTGGTGGTCCCAATCATTTTTGTTTAAATAAAACGTCCTCACAGAGGCCTCCATCAGTCACCCAAGCCAAAATAATTTCTCAGCCAACTGTTTATCACTTTTGTATAAACCTTTATACCACTTGACAATTTTCTTGTTTGTTTAGTATTTTATTTGACTAAATTAATAAATAAATGAAAGCATCCCTGCTTCAGTATATATCTTAGGCCCAGGTAAATGTACTTTTTTGTGCTTAGTTCAGGCATATGATAATGAGTTTGGAAATCCCAAATGTCATTGGACTCAGTCTAATGTATGTACCAGCAATAGAATCAGATATCATGGGAAAAAATGCCTAAGCCCAAATGATCATTAGAAAACATGTTACCATGATTAACAAAAAAAGAAAAATTAAAAGAAAAAACAAATGTTCAAACTAGCTTATCCCTTGCAGTCATTAGCTTTAAGTCAGAAAGGCCAATGAGATAGGATAGCCCCAGACATTGACTTGCATTGGAACTGTGTTCACCAATTGGAGTTATTGTTGACCAGTGAATGGTATTTGAAAGCCATTAACAAAAATCATGTCATAATTATGGAGCGAGCAGAACGTAGAGCAACCATGAAGAGGAAGATCAGATGAAACTCTGTGAAAATATGTGGGTTTACTTCATAGAAGATTGCAGTGATCTCACTGTCTTACCCTAAGGCAATCAAAACAGGTCCTTATAGTGAAAGAGGATCGAGTTAGCTATCTATCATGATCATTATCTTTATAAGCCATCAATTTAGTAATATTAAAAAGAGCCAGACATTTTGTGCAAGTAGGAATCATCTCTGCCTGTACACACTCTGAAAAGCAGATATGTCCAGTAACTCTTTCCATGGTTATCTGCAGCGATTTCTTTCTCTGCTTCACTACTCACTTTGGAAGGGAAGGAGACTGAATGTTAGCCTCAGACAAATGAGGATCTTTTTAATAATGGAATATGCATAAAAAATAGAGATCCCTGAAACTATTTTTTTCACCCTCACATCAAGGAAATCCTGAAAATTTTTCCTGAACAGATGTTCTCTCAAGTAGAACTTGTCAGGACCACCTTCCCTCCATTTAGAAGAAATAGCTGATTCACTTTGTTATACAACAGCAACTAACACACACAACAATGTAAATCAATTATACTCCAATAAAGATATTTTTTTAAAAAGGAAAAATATAATATACACTTTTTAACCTACTCCTCTTAACCTTCCATTTTTCTAGAAACCCAGGTTTGCCCAAACAAAAACCTTACCACAGGTTCAGACATATTAGAACAAGTAAATAAAATCTGCTTGCAATTCATAGTTTTAGTATAAAGTGCCCAATTTTAGAAAAGTGTTTCTGCATGTTAGGTTGATATTCTAGGTTATATGTTCTTTGCAACAGAATTACTGTAGGTTTCTGAGAACACAAGTTTGGCAGCCTAAAATTCCTTATACCAAGGATATGAAATGCTTAATATATATAAGCCAATTTCTAACTGCTTACTTCATTATCTACTTGGCCCATATGTAAAAGATATGTACTTGATGAAAACATTGTCTTTTACTCTCATCACTCACCTCATGCTGTATAAATATCTATCTTTAGAGTTTAATGAACTCACCTGGAAGCTAATTCATTTTGAATTCAAACATTTGCCAAAGAACTTCAATCAGTAGACAGATACTACAGAAAAATTACAGGTGTTCCTAAAGCACATTTTGGACCTAATATGCCTTAGAAATATCTTTTTTTCTCTTTTGAAATATTGAGTCAAAATATTCTATGTTGGGAAATACACAGGTTCTTTGCCTTCCTGTACTTGTCTCCTCTATTTTTCACCCATTTCTGTGAGTACAAAAGTTCTTAACTTGAAATTTGTTTTTGACAAACAAACACAGGGAGGAAAATGAATGAATAAAAACTATTTGGCTAGATGCAATTGCTTGGAAGCAAGATAGTGCCTAAATGAATAAAAATTTGCTATAAATAAGGAAAAAAGTGAATCTGACCCTAAGTTGTTTTTAAAATAATCCATTTGAATTCATCAAGGAGGGTAGGGGATATGTTTTCTTTTCCAAATCCATTGAATTAAAAATTCTTTGTGGACAGGAAGCAGCTTAGACCACTGATAGAACAGATTTGAAAATAGATAAGAATAGTAGCCCAGTTTTTAAACCACCTTGTTAGCTCTGTTAGGTAACTTATTCTCTCTGGGCGTGAAGTTCCCATCTGTAAGATAAGGATAATACTATCTATCTGATGAGGGTTGTGGTGTGAATTGAAAATCTAAGCATCTGATTCATGGTAAATTCTCAAGAAGTATTTGCTCTCTATGGATTTCCCAGCTCAGGGTTTTACATAGTTCTTACTCAATGGATGTTTCCTGAACAAAATAAAATTGAAACTATATCCACGCTGTGAAATACATACTATTACATAAGGAATTATGACAATTACTGGGGCTTTTTTCAACTTTAGATTCTTCTAAACTTTAGATTGCTTCCAGTTTCTCATTTGTACTTATTCTATCTTCCCACTCACTCCTACATCAAAATGGAAAATTAGTGTATCATTAAAATCTTTTTAAATGTATGAAAAGTCACATTTTATATACCAATCTGGGTTTAGTCAGAAAAACAAGGTCAACAGCAGCATTACAAGGAAATAAATCAAATATAGAAATTAAGAGTACACAAATATAAAATGATGCAGCATTGAAGGCTTTAGAAGATGGTGGGGAAAGCCATCAATCCCTAGGAAATTTGAGAAGCTGCCACAGCTATGAAGTGGGACCTTGTAGAGAGATCTGGAAACCACTTCCTCTGCCACAACCTAGAGAAATCACAATCGAGAAGTCAAAAAAAGTTCCAGAACGACCAAGTGGAAGCTTGTAGAAAGGTCTAGACACCAGTTGCATCTAACCATCAAGACCTTCCCAAGATAAAAGTTTTACTTCACTTACACCTTCCAAATATCACTCAAGTTCCTCTTATTGGTAAATTCTAACTCAGCACCAGGTAAAGGGATTCAGGTAAATGTGTTTCATTGCCTCAGAAGGGGCTGTTAGTGATGGTGCCAAGTTGAAACAACCACAACAAACCCAGCACAGTCCATACAGTATCCTTGTTAACTGATTAACTCAGCATCCATCCTATCACTATAACTATCTTAAACTTCCAAATGAAGAAAATGACATCATGCTTCCACCTAAACTAATGCAACTAATCTTCATACAACCAATGACATTCTAATCATCCAATGGAAGAGGAGATAGACAAAACGTCCACATCACTGCTGATACTTTTGTTAAATTAATTTTTATTAGAGTATAGTTGCTTTACAATGTTGTGTTCATTTCTAATGTACAGCAAAATGAATCAACTATACATATACATATGTCCCCTCTTTTTTGGATTTCCTTCCCATTTAGGTCACCACCATGCATTACATGGAGTTCCCTGTGCTATACAGTATGTTCTCATTAGTTATCTATTTTATACATAATATAAATAGTGTATATGTGTCAATCCCAATCTCTCAATTCCTCCCATCTTCCCCTTTCCCCCTTGGTATCCATATGTTTGTTCTCTACATCTGTGTCTCTATTTCTGCTTTGCAAATAATATCATCTATATCACTTTTATAGATTCCACATATATGCATTAATATACAATATTTGTTTTTCTCTGACTTACTTCACTCTGTATGACAGTCTCTAGGTCCTTCCATGTCTCTACAAATAATCCAATTTCATCCCTTTTTATAGCTGAGTAATATTCCATTGCATATATGTACCACATTTTCTTTATCCATTCATCTGTTGATGGACATTTAGGCTGCTTCCATGTCCTTGCTATTGTAAATTGTGCTGCAATGAACATTGGGGTGCATGTGAATTATGATTTTCTCAGGGTATGCACCCAGTAGTGGAATTGCTGGGTCATATGATAGTTCTGTTTTTAGTTTTTTAAGGAACATCCATACTGTTCTCCATACTGGCTGTATCAATTTACATTCCCACCAACAGTGCAGGAAGGTTCCCTTTTCTCCACAACCTCTCCAGCACTTACTGTTTGTAGATTTTTTGATGATTGCCATTCTGACCAGAGTGAGGTGATACCTCACTGTAGTTTTGATTTGCATTTCTCTAATAATTAGTAAAGTTGAGCATCTTTTTGTGTGTTTGTTGGCCATCTGTATGTCTTTTTTGAAGAGATGTCTATTTAGATCTTCTGCCCATTTTTTGATTAGGTTGCTTGTTTTTTTGATATTGAGCTGCATGAGCTGCTTGTATATTTTGGAGGTAAATCCTTTGTCAGTTGCTTCATTTGCAAATATTTTCTCCCATTCTGAGGGTTGTCTTTTGGTTTTGTTTATGGTTTCCTTTGTTGTGCAAAAGCTTTTAAGTTTCATTAGGTACCATGTGTTTATCTTTGTTTTTATTTCCATTTCTCTAGGAGGTGGGTCAAAAAAGATCTCTCTGCAATTTATGTCAAAGAGTGTTCTGCTTATGTTTTCCTCTAAGAGTTTGATAGTGTCTGGCTTTACATTTAGGTCTTTAATCCATTTTCAGTTTATTTTTGTGTGTGGTGTTAGGGAGCATTCTAATTTCATTCTTTTGAAATACAAAGTAGAGGCAATGTAAAGCAAGGACTTCTGTGTAAGAAAGACTTTTTAAGTTCAAATCCTGGCACTCCTTTTTGACCATTGTGTGACCTCTGATAAATTTTGTACCTCTCGGAGCCTTAACTTCTCCAGCTGAAAACTTAGAAAACCTATTTTCTAAGACTACTGTATTATCAAACATGAAATGTCTAGCTCATAAGTGCTCAGCAAATATTAGCTCTTATCAATATTTAAGTGGCATGGATAAGTAAACGTTTCTCACTGATAACATTTCCTGATGCTCAACAGTATATTAAATTGTTTTCATACCCAACTATGTATATGTTTGCATATTGCATAAACTTTCTAAAAGAAACATTTGATGAAATTTCCAAAATTAAATGATCAATTTCTTGTTCCTGGTTAGGTAGTCTAAATATAAAGATACAGAAGAGTGTGATTAAACAGTCAAGAGTTGGCAGCAAAATCTAAGAAAAGGAAAGGCTAAAGATCTGAATCATATACAAATTGCAAGATCAGCTCCTGAATAATAAGAAATTAACTGTTTACCCAAAACATCAGCAGTCCTGTTGTATCTAAATTATGGCAGGGGTGACTTCAGGGAGGAATCAGCTTTCCCTACTACAAAGATCTAACCCATAGGTTTGTAACTTAATGCTCTGACTTCATGTCAGAGGAGAAAAATCTCAACTCAATTATCCTACCAGAAAACACAAATTTGTTTACACTGGCAGGCTACAACATCATGAAAAATTATAACTGGAGAAAAAGACCAAAAAAAAAATCTGTGGCAATCAGAATATTTGAGATGTATCTCTTCATAGCTTGGATGGTTATTCTTTTATTTGGACAAAGCATACTGAAGGTTTTTCAATGTTTGTACTGCAACTCATCCATACTTATGATATAATATCCAAAAAAGCAGCCAGCAATCCCAACTTTTAAGGCTACCAACCACAAAAAAATTACTTAGCACAACAAAGATCTTTCTTAACCATAAATGACATTATCTTAGGCCAAACTTCCTAGACAGACTTGGATTGAAACAGTTCTTTACCCTAGGGCTATTGACTGTGTAACAGGCATACTGAGGGGGTAAAGGCAAACACAAAATGTAAGTGAATTAGATTAACTCTTCAAATACCTCAAATTTTGAAAAAATGAGGACATGGATTTTTGAACAGCAGTTCTTTGAGTTAAGCCATTTCTTGCTATGTGTGCTCTGTGTGCAAAAATCCTGGAAAGTGTAGAATGCTTAAAATCATGTTTATCATTCAAAAAAAATCAAAGTTCCAAAAATATAAACTGTATAAATAAATATCACCTAACCTCAATATGGCATTTGGCTCTAACACTAAAATAACAGGACTTATGAGAAAAATAATATTAACCCAAACACTTTGAAACCAGAGTTTCTCCTATGGTAACCAAAACCCTTTCATTTTAGGACATTTCTAATGGCTGCAAACTTTTCCATCCATAGCGAAGACATACATATCTACCTCCCACTGTTTCTAATTTTACTTCCTGGAAAACTGAATAAAAGTACTTTTCTATTTGATAAGAACTCCCGAAATGACACCATGTCTTCTTTCATCTAAGCTAAATGCATGCAATTTTTCTTAATATTATTTAGGTTTCAAATCCCTTCTTTATTCTGCATGCCTTTCCTTGAAAAACTTTCAGTTTATCAGTATCACCTTCCCAGTGTGGCAACCAAATAGTGTGACAAACGATATGAGATATGGTTAGTGGGTTATTATTACTCTACCTGTCACCTCCTTGTCACTGTGGCTACCTAACTACCTATGAAATCTAAGGTTGAATTAGGTTTTAGGCAGACCCATTACATTGACTTATGAGTTCATGGCTGACAAAAAAACGCTCAGTCCTTTTCATAGAAATTAATGTTAAGGTACATCTTGGCTAGTCTATATTTGTTCAGTTGATTCTGAAATCATTGTAACATCTTTCTTTAATCCTATTACATTTCATCTTGTTAAACGTGGTCCTTTATTTCAACCTGATTCGGGATCCCGATTCTGTCATCCAATATATTAGCTAAACCTCCAAAGTCCATGTTAACTTCGTGTTTCCTAAGCACATCCACAATATTGAGTAGGCAGAGTCTTAAACACCTGTGGCATGTAACCAGAGACTCTCTGACATTCAAAGATACTGATTACTTTTCATGGGTCAACCTAGTATTCAAAGATCCTGACCACATTTTTCTTTTTTGTCCACAAAGGTATTATCTCTAAACCATAACAAGCTGGTATATCTGTAATATTTATTTATTTATTTTTGGCTGTGTTGGGTTTTTGTTGCTGGGCACGGGTTTTCCCTAGTTGCGGCGAGCAGGGGTTACTCTTTGTTGTAGTGCACGGGTTTCTCATTGTGGTGGCTTCTCTTGCTGTGGAGCACTGGCTCTAGGTTCGTGGGCTTCAGTAGTTGTGGCACACAGGCTTCAGTAGTTGTGGTTCACGGACTCTAGAGTGCAGGCTCAGTAGTTTTGGTGCATGGGCTTAGTTGCTCAGTGGCATGTGGGATCTTCCCAGACCAGGGCTCAAACCCGTGTCCCCTGCATTGGCAGGAGGATTTTTAACTACTGTGCCACCAGGGATACCCTTATCTGTAACATTTTATTCCCCATCAATCAACCTATAAGATTTATTAAAAAAAGGACTTTTGGATATTTGAAAGGCTTATTCTAAGTGAATTCATAATCACTTGTAGCAAGTACTTCCAGTTTTCCACAGGGCTCAAAAGAAATCTTTGAGTTAATCTGTTGGAATATTTTGTCCCAAATTGATAATCAAGCTCATCAATCCATAGTGTTCAAAATCTATTTGTTTTCATTTCAGGATGTTAGTATCTATTTTGTCAGCATTCACTCATTTCTAGTTTTTTAGCACCTCTATCATTGTCCAAGACATTTCACAAAATGCCAGAAGTTGGAATATAAAAAACTTAGTCATGGTATAATATATTGCTAGATTTGGTTAGTGATTATATTGTCTAGGATTTTTGGTCATTTGTTAGTGTAAAATTGTACTGTACATTTTCATCCTTTGACTGGTTTGGTAACAAGGTTTGGAAAACTTCCATAAAATGAGATAGTTTCCCCATTACTATTTTTTGGAAGGATTTGTGAATGACTGCAACTAAGTCTTTTTTAAATATTTGACAGAAATAGGGAAGCCATGTGAGCCTGGAGTTGTCTTTGAAGGAAAAAAAGTATAATTCTGAGTCAAGTGTTTAATAGTTAAAAGACCATTCATATTTTCTACTTTTTTAGGATTAGTTTTAGTAAATTGTTTTTTCTATGAATAGGCCGATTTCATCTAAATTCTCAAGATTATTGGTCTTGAAATACTCAAAATATTTTTATTGCCTTTCTAATGTCTGATGGATCTATAGTAATATTTTCTTGTTCTTATATGACATTTATTATTTGTGTCTTCTCTAACTTTTCCTGATTAATCTTCTGAGGGATTTACCAACTTTATTAATCTTGTCACAAAAACTAACTCATGACTTTCTTAGTTTTCTCTATTATATTTCTATGTGATTAATTTCTGTTCTTATCTGGTTTTTTTTTTTTTTTTTTTGGAATTTCTACCATCTTTGCATTTTACTTGCTGTTCTCTTTCTAGCTTCTTGAGATGATGCTTAATTTATTAATTTTCATATTTTCTTCTTTTCTAAAATATTTAGTTGTCTCTACATATGCCACTAATAACCTTCAATTTAGATATGAAATGTTTCATTATAATTTCATTATCATATCATTCACTTTCAAATATATGATGGTTTTCTATTTTTTTATTGGTTTTTAAGTTAATTGCATTGTGATCAAAGAATCTCTATTTTTCAGTCTTTCTTGAGAAGAGCTCATCCTCAGTATCTTCCAGTTATTTCCTGGTTCTAAAGAAGATCTTCCATTCATGTTTCCCCTCTACTTTGAGGACCCCTCATTTCTCTAGCCCAGCACTACCCAAGAGAACTTCCTATGATGACAGAAATGTTCTATATCTGCACTGTACAATGCAGCAACCAGTAGCCTCATGTGGCTATTGAACACTTGAAATGTGCCTAATAAAACTGAGAAACTGTGTTTTTAATTATATTTATTTTTAAATTAATTAAATTTACATTTAAGTAATTAAGGTGACTAGTGGCTACCATATTGGGTTGCACACCCAATCAACTTTTCTTCTGTCTGTTAGTCAGGATCCAGTCAGGAAGGAGTTATCTGAACAGAGAGAAAGTAGCATAAATAATTAACTATAAATTTGTTAAGTAGAGAAAGAAAGAGAACTCTAAGACAACAAAAAAGTAGCAACTGCAGGAAGCAGCTTCCATTCCTTACAACTGAGGGAGCAAAAAAAACAACAAAAAGACTCCAGAAAATGTAAACTTAGAAGTTTGGAGGAGAGGCCCCCATGAACTAAGACTTAGACTTCTGAAGAGGGAATAGGGGTGGGCATAAGGGGACCACATGATGAAGCTGGTTTGGCAAGTGTGGGAAAAACTTCAAATCATATTCCGCTGTCATGTCATGAAGGAAGTGCTGCTGTCAGGGTGAAGGAGTGTTGCTTAGGCCATGCTCACAAGAACTTCAAGCAAACAGGAAACTGGTGGGAACCAACAAGAAGAAAACCCCTTCAGCCTCCTCCAGCCTTGTGGTCCCTCTTGTGTCCCTCTTTGTGCTATCTGCTGGCAAAGCCTAACAGCACAAGCAAAAGGTGGCTTGCAGAGTCCAGGCCCCAGCATCACCAAGCCTACTATAGAGGAGGGTAGTTTCCAAGCTGAGAGCCAAAACTGGCACACTCTCTTATTTGCTTCTCCCTTCTCCTTGTCTCTCTTACTTTCCCCAAGCTCGATCTTATATAGCCTTTGAGAGAAAAAGCAAACCAGCAAATATGCCTCTGAGAAACTTTCAGTACTAAAACTAATCAACAGTTTCTTAAATCTTTGTTTCAATTCCAGTGAGAGATGGGGGAGAGAAATTAGCCCTCAATGGAGGTGAGAGAAAAGAAGAGAATCCACAAAGAACAACCTGACTTAAATACTGCCATATTTTTACATACGTTTAAAAAAATTTTTATTGGGGTATAGTTGATTTACAATGTTGTGTTAGTTTCAGTTGTACCATACTTTTTATACAGATACCAGTAGAGAGAAATGTTTTCTACTGAAAAAGAAACAGAGTGAGTGCAGTAAGTGGGGACTGACACCTGACACCTAAAGTGTTAGGAAGCAGCAGGAATTGGCGGGGACCGTGGAAAGTACATGCCCGTCTAAAGGGGGCAGTAGCTGCCCAACCAGCCAGAGACTGCAATGTGGTAATATGAGTCCATTTCCCAGATATCCTAATTTTCTGAGAGATGCCAGAAATCTGGATTTTTATGTGAAAGCTTCCAATTTCAAAATGTTGGCTCACAGAAGTTTTAAACACTGTATAAGCCAAATGAAACACTGAGATGGGCCAAATCTAGCCTGTGGCTGTGGTTTGGGACTTCTGCAGTGCAGCATGCAGACGAAAGGGGATCTGCGGGAATATAGGGACCTCAAGTATCACATCACATGGCCCACAGGAAAGAACAGCCTAGTTCAACATTATGTGATAACCCAAATTTTAATGCAATGTTGGCTTCTCATGTAAGGTTTTTTCTGTTCTTTCTTTTGTTTCCTTTCCTTTCTTTTTTTGGTTATGGTCATTGATGACATTAAGACCAAGTCAACCTAACCTATCACTGTCGACTACTAAGATGATCACTCCCTTCAAAGTGGAGTTAATTTAAAATGAACACTCTGGGAGAAATAAACTGTATAAATCAAATATTTAATCATTATTCTGAAGTTTGGGAATTTACTTCAAGAGAGTTGGCACCTCTTTAGTTTCACCATGAGAGAAATGGTCAATCATTGGGATATCTAGTAGGCTATGTAAACTGGAGACTAATTGAAATAAACATCAATATACACATCAATACACATATACATGTATGTGTTGTACATATAGTATAATAATCCATTAAATCCCATGGTCTTTGGCAGAAACTTCTGTACAGCTCTATTACAAAATGACAAAGTATATTGCAAAATAAAATATGTAGACATTAAAACTAGAATTCAGAGTGCTGTGATATTTGTCAAATGTTTCAGTAGGTTCTTTGATGGTTGATTCTTTTTGTTTGAGTGTCAGAAAATCTTTTTTACCCATATGGAAGCTGTACACATTTTCCTAAGCCACATGGAATAGACGCTTTGACTTGTATGCAAAAGATCTGTGGTCTTTGGAAAGCCATTGTATTTTCTTGTGTGGTGCAGATGAAGCCATAAATAAATATATGTACATACATTGTATAAATTGTCATATGTTTTTGAGTATCTTACTTGCTCTTACTCATCAGGAATAAATCACTACATAGACCCACATTTTGAAGGAACTGTAAACAGTGGATTTCATCAAATACAGTATTTCTCTTCTGGTTTTACTTCCAACCAATTCAAGTAAGTATGTTACCTACATTAACTATCATCAACTTTACCTGCACAGCAGTTTGTACTTGTAAAAGAGGAACATTAGAGAGTATTGAAAACATGATTTTTTCCTCCTAAAATTTGTCTTTTTTTTAATTTATTTATGTAAGCTAAAGAGAAGAGATTATCACTCTGCTAGAAACCTAGAAGACTGCATCTTCAGGTTTTCCTCTATTATGCTCTACATTTTAGTAGATCCTTCATGTTTAAGTCTCTAATAATAATCATTTCAAAGGCTTAAATGCTCAGAAAGGAAAAAAAAGTAGACCTTTAGATTATAGTAAGATTTACATATTGAATGGGAGATTTTGATACCCCAAAAAGATAAACTTATTTTCAAAAGTATACTTAAGTTTTAAATATTAATATTTACTTATTAGAGTAAAATAAATTCAAAAACCTAATTCCTTCTTATACCTTTAAATTCAACATAAAAAGCTTATTACTCCATTCATAACTCCAAAAAAAATTAAGTCACTTTTAAAGAGACTGAGATTAATTTATAATCACATTCTTAAATTTACTTAGATTTCTTTAAATATTTCTTAGTTGCATTTGTATATTTAGGTACCTAATTTTCCAATTTATAGAAAAAAAAACTTTCTAAACGTTTAAGTAATTCTTCTGTATGTAACAAATTAAACTTATACATATTATGGATATCAAGTTCTTTTAAATTTTCCAATATTATCAATAAACTTTAAACTTTGACCTGAAAATCACAAGTCTAAATTGATTATGCTGATTGCACATTTTAAATTAGAATTACTTAAAGAAACTGTGGTTTCTTTAAAAAGAAATGCAATTTATTTATTTTTTCTCTTTTTTCTTGTTTTCTCCCATTTCTTCTGAGCAGTGTGGATGACAGGGTCTTGGTGCTCTGGCAAGGTGTCAGGCTTATGTCTCTAAGAGTTCAGGACATTGGTCCACCAGAGACCTCCCAGCTCCATGTAACATCAAGTGGCAAAAGCTCTCCCAGAGATCTCTATCTCATGGCTAAGACCGAGCTCCACTCAACAAGGATCAAGCTACAATGCTGGACAACTTATGCCAAACAACGAGCAAGAGAGGAACACAAACCCACCCATCAGCAGAGAGGCTACCTAAAATCAAACTAAGGTCACATGCACCCCAGAAAAAACCACCAGATGTGGTCCTGCCCACTGGAAAGACAAGATCAAGACTCATCCACCAGGACACAGGCATGAGTTCCCTACACCAGGAAGACTACACAATCCACTGAACCAGACTTACCCACTGGGGGCAGACACCAAAAACAATGGAAACTAAGAACCTGTAGCCTGTGAAAAGGAGATGCCAAACACAGTAAGTTAAGAAAATGAGAAGGCAGAGAAACACACAGCAGATGAAGGAGCAAGGTAAAAACCCATCAGATCAAACTAATGAAGAGGAAATAGGCAGTCTACCTGAAAAAGAATTCAGAATAATGACAGAAAAGAAGTTCCCAAATCTTGGAAATAGAATGGAGAAAATAAAAGAAATGTTTAACAAGGACCTAGAAGAACTAAAGAGCAAAGAAACAATGATGAACAATACAATAAATGAAATTAAAAATTCTCTAGAGGGAATCAATTGTAGAATAACAAAGGCAGAAGAAAGGATAAGTGACCTGGAAGATAAAATAGTGGAAATAAAGACCACAGAGCAGAATGAACAGAAAAGAAGGAAAAGAATTGAAGACAGTCTCAGAGACTTCTGGGAAAACATTAAAAGCACCAACATTCGAATTACAAGGGTCCCAGAAGAAGAAGAGAAAAAGAAAGAGACTGAGAAAATATTTCAAGAGATTATCGTTTAAAATTTCCCTAATACAGGAAAGGAAATAGTCAATCAAGTCCAGGAAGCACAGAGTCCCATACAGGATAAATCCAATGAGAAACACACCAAGACACATCTTAATCAAACCATCAAAAATTAAATACGAAGAAAAAATATTAAAAGCAGCAAGGGAAAAGCAACAAATAACATGCAAGGGAATCCCCATAAGATTAACAGCTGATCTTTCAGCAGAAACTCTGCAAGCCAGAAGCGAGTGGTAGGACATATTTAAAGTGATGAAAGGGAAAAACCTACAACCAAGATTATTCTACCCAGCAAGGATCTGATTCAGATTTGATGGAGTAATTAAAACCTTTACAGAAAAGCAAAAGCTAAGAGAATTCAGCACCACCAAAACAGCTTTACAACAAATGCTAAAGGAAATTCTCTAGGCAGAAAACACAAGAGAAGGAAAAGACCTATGATAACAAACCAAAAACAATTGAGAAAATGGGAATAGGAACATACATATCGATGACTAACTTAAAGGCAAATGGATTAAATGCTTGAACCAAAAGACATAGACAGGCTGAATGGATACAAAAACAAGACCTGTATATATGCTGTCTACAAGACACCCATTTCAGACCTAGGAACACACACAGACTGAGGGGATGGAAAAAGATATTCTATGCAAATGCAAATCAAAAGAAAGATGGAGTAGTAATTCTCATATCAGACAAAACAGACTTTAAAATAAAAACTATTACAAGAGACAGAAAGGACAATAATAATGATCAAGGGATCAATCCAAGAATAAGATATAACAATTAAAAATTTATGCACCCAACATAGGACCACCTTAATAAATAAGACAAATGCTAACAGCCATAAAAGGGGAAATTGACAGTAACATAGTCATAGTAGTGGATTTAACACCCCATTTTCACCAATGGATGTATCATCCAAAATGAAAATAAATAAGGAAACACAAGCTTTAAATGATACATTAACAAGATGGACTTAATGATATTTATAAGACATTCCATGCAAAAACAACAGAATACACTTTCTTCTCAAGTGCTCATGGAACATGCTCCAGGATAGATCATATCATTGATCATAAGTCAAGCCTTGGTAAATTTAAGAAAATTGAAATCGTATCAAGCATCTTTTCTGACCACAATTCTGTGAGACTAGATATCAATTACAGGAATAAAACAGTAAAAAATACATGGAGGTTAAATGATACACTACTAACTAACCAAGAGATCACTGAATAAATCAAAAAATACCTAGAAACATATGACAATGAAAATATGATGATCCAAAACCTATGGGATGCAGCAAATGCAGGTCTAAATGGGAAGTTTCTAGCAATACAATCCGAACCCAAGAAACAAGAAACACCTCAAATAAACAACCTAACCTTACACCTAAAGCAATTAACAAAGAACAACAACAAAAAAAAACCCAAAGTTAGCAGAAGGAAAGAAATCATAAAGATCAGATCAGAAATAATGAAAAAGAAATGAAGTAAACAATCACAAAGATCAATAAAACTAAAAGCTGGTTCTTTGAGAAGATAAACAAAATTGATAAACCATTAACCAGACTCATCAAGAAAAAAGGGAGAAGACTCAAATCAATAGAATTACAAATGAAAAAGAAGTAACAACTGACACTCACAAATAGAAACAGTCATGAGAGATGACTACAAGCAACTATATGCCAATAAAATGGACAACCTGGAAGAAATGGTCTAATTCTTAGGAAACCACAATATTCCAAGACTGAACCAGTAATAAATAGAAAATATAAACAGACCAATCACAGGCACTGAAATTGAAACTGTGACTAAAAATCGTCCAGCAAAAAAAGCCCAGGACCAGATGGCTTCACAGACAAATTCTACTTAACATTTAGAGAAGAGCTAACACCTATCCTTCTCAAACACTTCCAAAATATAGCAGAGGGAGGAACACTCCGAAACTCATTCTACAAGGCCACCATCATCCTGATACCAAATCCAAAGATGTCAAAATGGAAGAAAACTACAGGCCAATATCACTGATGAATATAGATGCAAAAATGCTCAACAAAATATTAGCAAACAGAATCCAACAGCACATTAAAATGATCATACACCATGATCAAGTGGGGTTTATCCCAGGAATGAAAGGATTCTTTGATATATGCAAATCAATCAATGTGATAAACCATATTAATAAATTGAAGGATAAAAACCATGTGATCATCTCAATAGATGCAGAGAAAGCTTTTGACAAAATTCAACACCCATTTATGATAAAAACCCTCCACAAACTAAACATAGAGGGAACTTACCTCAATATGATAAAGACCATATATGACACACCTACAGCCAACAATGTTCTTAGTGGTGAAAAACTGAAACGTTTCCACTAAGATCAGGAACAAGACAAGGTTGCCATCTCTCACCACTATTATTCAACATAGTTTTGGAAGTTTTAGCCACAGCAATCAGAGAAGAAAAAGAAATAAAAAGAATCCAAATTGGAAAAAAGAACTAAAGCTGTCATGGTTTGCAGAGGACATGATACTATACATAGAGAATCCTAAAGATGCTACCAGAAAACTACTAGAGCTAATCAATGAATTTGATAAAGTAGCAGGATACAAAAATAATGCACAGAAATCTCCTGCATTTCTATACACTAATGATGAAAACTCTGAAAGAGAAATTAAGAAAACACTCCCATTTACCATGGCAACTGAAAGATTAAATACTTGGGAAAAAAAACCTACCTAAGGAGACAAAAGACCTGCTTGCAGAAAACTATAAGACAGTGATGAAAGCAATTAAAGATAATACAAACAGATGGAGAGATATACCATGTTCTTGGATTGGAAGAATCAACATTTTGAAAATGACTCTACTACCCAAAGCAATCTACAGATTCAATGCAAGGCCTATCAAACTACCAATGACCTTTTTCACAGAACTAGAACAAAAATTTTCACAATTTGTATGGAAACAGAAAAGACCCCGAATAGCCAAAGAAATCTTAAGAAGGAAAAATGGAGCTAGAGGAACCAGGCTCCTGGATTTCAGACTATACTACAAAGCTACAGTAATCAAGACAGTATGGTACTGGCACAAAAACAGAAATATAGATCAATTGAACAGTATAGAAAGCCCAGAGATAAACCCACGCACATATGGTCACCTTATTTTTGATAAAGGAGGCAAGAATATCCAATGGAGAAAGGACAGCCTCTTCAATATGTGGTGCTGGAAAAACTGGACAGCTACATGTAAAAGAATGAAATTAGAACACTCCCTAACACCATACACAAAAATAAACTCAAAATGGATTAAAGACCTAAATGTAAGGCCAGACACTATAAAACTCTTAGAGGAAAACATAGGCAGAACACTCTATGACATAAATCACAGCAAGATCCTTTTTGACCCACCTTTGAGAGAAATGGGTATAAAAGCAAAAATAAACAAATGGGACCTAATGAAACTTAAAAGCTTTTGCACAGCAAAGGAAACCATAAACAAGATGAAAAGACAATGCTCAGAATGGGAGAAAATATCTGCAAATGAAGCAACTGACAAAGGATTAATCTCCAAAATATACAAGCCACTCATGCAGATCAATATCAAATAAAAACAGACAACACAACCCAAAAGTGGCAGAAGACCTAAAAAGACTTTTCTCCAAAGAAGATATACAGATTGCCAACAAACACATGAAAGGATGCTCAACATCACTAATCATTAGATAAATGCAAGTCAAAACTACAATGAGGCATCACGTCACAGCAGCCAGAATGGCCATCATCAAAAAATCTACAAACAATAAATGCTGGAGAGGGTGTGGTGAAAAGGAAATCCTCTTGCACTGTTGGTGGGAATGTAAATTGATACAGCCACTATGGAGAACAGTATGGAAGTTCCTTTAAAAAATAAAAATAGAACTACCGTATGACACAGCAATCCCACTACTGAGCATATACCCTGAGAACACCATAATTCAAAAAGAGTCATGTACCATGATGTTCATTGCAGCTCTATTTACAATAGCCAGGTCATGGAAGCAACCAAAGTGTCCATTGACAGATGAATGGATAAAGAAGATGTGGCACATATATACAATGGATTATTACTCAGCCGTAAAAATAAATGAAATTGAGTTATTTGTAGTGATGCGGATGTGGATGGACCCAGCATCTGTCATACAGAGTGAAGTGAGTCAGGAAGAGAGAAACAAATACCGTATGCTAACACATATATATGGAATCTACAAAAACAAAAACTGTTTCTGAAGAACGTAGGGGCAGGCCAGGAATAAAAATGCAGACATAGAGAATGGACTTGAGGACATGGGGAGGGGGAAGAGTAAGCTCAAACGAAGTGATAGAGTGGCATGGGCATATGTACACTACCAAATATAAAATAGATAGCTAGTGGGAAGCAACCGCATAGCACAGGCAAATGAGCTCGGTGCTTTGTGATCACCTACAGGGGTGGGATAGGAAGTGTGGGAGGGAGACACAAGAGGGAGGAGATATGGGGATATATGTATACATATAGCTGATTCACTTTGTTGTAAAGCAGAATCTAACACACCATTATAAAGCAATTATACTCTAATAAAGATGTTTAAAAAAAAAAAGGTCAAGCTCATAGAATTAGAAAGTAGAATGGTAGTTGTGAAGGGCCAGGAAGGTGGGAGAAATGGCACATGTTGGCCAAAGTGTACAAACTTCCAGCTATAAGGTGAATAATTTATGGGATCTAATATACGGCATGGTGGCTATAGTTAAGAATACTGAATTATATACTTGAAAGTTACTAAGAAAGTTAACCTTAAGTATTCTCACCACAAAAGTGCTAATTTTGTGAGGTGATGAAGGCGTAAACTAATCTTTTTGTTGTAATCATTTTACAATATATATGTGTATCAAATCATCACACTGTCCACTTTAAACTTATACAATGTTATATGTAAACTGTATTTCAGTGAAACTGGAATAAATTAAACTTTATAAAAGTGTATTTTCCTACATATCGTTGAGGATTTGAGAGTTATTTGTTATCATAGCATAACCACACCTATCCTGAGTAATATATAGACCAAATTCTCTTAACTATTATAAATACTTATAATACCAATGTAACAGTCTTCTCAAGTGCAATACTTACTGTAGACTTGGCCCTATTAAACATTTCTATACTTAATTCTAAATTTTTCTTAGCCTGAAAGGTGTTTGCCCACTGAATAACTAATCATCTCAAAATTTTTTGAAGTTATCTCCTGCAGTAATATTTCAGGATATCTTCTCAGCTTACTGTGATTTCTTAACCTGAGAAAGAAAGAAGGACTGGATCCTCTTTATGTCCACTGAGATGGTAAATTTAATGTGACTGCTTGGCTGAACCACAGGGTGACCAGATATTTGGCTGAACATTATTCTAGATGTTTCTATGAGGATGTTTTAGATGAGATTAAGTCAGCAGACTCTGAGTAAAGCAGATTGCTCTCCTTAGTGTGGGTGGACCTCATCCAATCAGTTGAAAGCCTGAATAAAACAAAAGACTGGTTCTGCCCCACTACACTCCTCAAGAAAGAATTTCTCCATCAGACCGCCTTTGAAATTTGTCTACAACTTCAGCTCTTCCTGATTCTACTGCACACTGCCTTTGAACTCAGAATGGAACTCTACTGGGTCACCAGCCTGTTGGCCCAGCCTGCAGATTTTAGACTTGCCAGCCTCCATAATAACATGATCCAATTCCATATCATAAGTCTCTTTCTCTATATATACACATCCTGATCGCCCTGGTTTTCTGAAGAACTGATACACCCATGTTTTTCCCCCTATGGCCCTGGATCTTTGAGGTTGTTTCCATTTGTCTGAGCTTTGAATAGAAACAGATTGGAAATCAATTTCTTCTTACTCTGCCTCCCATCTATCTTTTTTTTTTAATATGTAGGAAAATGTGTGATTTTTGTGAGAAAATTATAGAATACACTTTCTGCATTTAACTGTTCTATTCCCTTCAGAGTATAATATGAAGATTCTTTAAAGAAACTTTTTTCAAGCAATTTTTATTGTGCTCTTTATACCAGAAAAAGAGTTGAGGTTGCTAATATATGTCTTTGAATAATCTGGTATGCAAACATAAAAGGATTCTCTTCTAGGGATATTGTCTTCTTACAATGTTAGTGTGATAGGTAAACAGATTTAGGAACAATTTTGTAGATCAAACAACTGTTCTACACTGTGTTAAATAGAGACATGAAATGATAAGATCAGCTAGAGGAGATAGCTAAGAATCTGTCCTCCACTTAACCATTAAGGGAAGCAGAGAACAGATTGCCCCATAGATGTAGAATAGATTTGCCCAGGATGTAACAAAAATTAAATGGGCAATAAAAAGCAGAGCAGGATTTTTTTTGTTTTTTGATTTTGTTTTTAGGAATGGGAGCTCTCGCTGTATTTAAATCCTGTTTACCACTCATCTAATAATAATGTGTACTCAGGAGAGATTATATTTATTAGTACTCATTCAATCAATTGATCTTGCTATGTAGAAAAGAGATTGAGATCTAAATCCATTTCAGAGATTTAAATAGTATGAGAATAAATCGGAAAAATTAGTTTTTATGCAGTAATTTAAGGGTTTTAAAAATAGTATTTCTTCAAAGTAAGAGAATTGATGAGGTGTGGAGACCAGACAACACAATTTGTAATCATAAGAATCTGTCTCCACTGTTGTTCCATTACATAGCTCTGTGATTTTATTAAGATTCAACCTCCTTGCCCACAAAAGAAGATAATCATAATTTATCTGCAGGTTTGTTATTAGAAGTAAAGCTAATATCTGGAAAATGTCTCTGAGTAAGTCCTAAATAAACAGATGCTATTATTTTACACAATTTTTAAATTGTAACTTTACCCTGTGCAAGTTGCATCTCATTGACATGAACTCATGGAATATGTAAAAATGTGTTGTTTTGTTGAATTTTTATTCTAATGAAGTGCTTTGCTGGAAATTGTATAATCTGCCTTCAGGTTTCTTGGTTAAAATGAAATGAAAAGCCATAATTTCTGTTTCCCTGATGAGGGAATTAGAAAGTGGAAAAAGAAATATTCTAGACCAAAACGGGGGTGGCAGTGGAATAAAGAACAAATATTGCAACAGATAGTCTTCTCTCAAGGAAATGTTGTACCCACATTTTACTGCTGACATCTGAAATCTTTCTGTTCTAGATGGAGATTAGGCAACTTGCTTTTCTAGGAGGAGCATTAATGTGGTTTTAAATAAAAAATGGTAGCATGTGTTGAAAACTTATAGGGGAAACAACAAAGTGGTCAAGAGAATAGTTTCTGAAGTTAGACTTCTCAGAGCTATGTCGTCTGGCTGTGTGGTCAATGTGAGCCCAGCTCTTCATCCATGAAATGAGGATAATAATAGTCTCTACTTCACAGAGTTGTTGGAGAATTAAATGAATTAATACATGGAAAGTAATTAGGATGGCACTTGGCATATACTAACATTTATTATTAGTTGTTATTATTGTTGATCAAACAAACAGAAAAAGTGCAAAACCTCCTACTCTGTCTGGGGCAAACACATAGAGACCCTAAGGAAGAAAATTCAGAATCAAGACCAATTCTGAGAGTGTTCTAGATCCTGACTAAATCTCTTTATAAGCCAATTTTCTCCTTCTGTAGCATTTTCATGTAAGTTAAGTCAAAATAAAACAAACACTAAAGATAGCCTCAAATAAGTCTTCAAAAGGCATTTAAAAATCTGAGAGTAGTATGTTTTTGTCCCAGTTTAATATATGCCTCATTTACCTTGTTTGGTTGATTTGTATTTGTCAGTTTTTGCTGCAATAATATTGTATAAGATACAGTCCCAAAATCTCACTGCCTTATAACAACTAACAGTTATTTTTCACATATGAGTCTATGAGGCAGCTGCAGTGACTATGTTCCAGAATATACATCTGGTTCCCTCATTCTAGATGTACAACATCCTTCACAGGCTGATGCACCCATAACTGCCTGGGATAAGTTCTTCTCATGGCAGAGGGCAGGAACACAAGAGATAAAGTCTAACAATATAAACAAAGTTAAAACCTTACTTGAACAGGAAGTATGTCATCCCATTGGCCAAAATCAATATTATAACTACATCCAACAACTTTGGAACAAGGAAGTAATCACCTCCTGTGCAAAGGATGTAGTATTTGCTGAACAATAATGAAGTCTATCACATTTGCCGAACTGCTAGGGTTCCATCAAGTTCAAGACCCAGACTGACCACTTCAATTAACCTTATTATACCGATGTGAGTCTCAAAAGTCAAAATGCATCAAAATCACAGAGGAACTCATTAAAAATATAAATGACTTGGCCCTGCCACCACCTGTTATGATTTAATAAATTTGAAAACGGGACTCAGGATCTGCATTGTTACCAACCTCACCAGTAATCACATCATACACCAAAGTTTGAGAATCCCAGGGAAAGCTGTACATGGAGATCAGAGCAAGTCATGACTGACTGAAGTTGCCTCCCTCTTATGTCTTGCTGCCCCAGTGGAGAAGGAAGGATAACACAATGGCAACATTCCCACCTGCAGAGAAAAGAGACTGAATTGGGGTTTCTGATGGATTGAATTATTGGCTTCCAATTCTTCTCCTCTCTGTTTCCCCCACCCTACCACTTGACTTTGCAGTTCCTCCTACTAAATTTTCCCACCTTGTTGATGTAGGACTTAGCCATGTGACCTACTTTGGGCAGTGATATACGGGTAACAGAGTGCCAGTTTGGGCGGTGATATTTATTGAATCCAGGGATTGCATGTTGATTTTGAAACATTCATACATTTGAATCATTGTAATTATTTTTTTCCCTGAAGTGCTTGATGTAAAAAATATAATAAAAAAATATTTTAAAATTTTTAAAAAATAACAAAGTGTCAGTTCCAAATTTAAGTCATGTCCCTCCTTGCCCATCTGAATTTCATGCTGGAGAAGAGCATCCCCCGGTAGCTGTTATCTCTCCAGACTGAACCCCAGAATTAGCACTCATTGACAGACTAAGCCCAAGCAAGAACCCAAGCCCATCTGAACCCAAAATGAATCAGAGCTGCCTAGACAAGTCAGATCCACCAACCTCCACCTGAAAATCATAGGTGTGCAAGAAAAAAATGATTGCTATTTTGAGCCAGTGCACGTTAGAGTGGTTTGTTACTCAGAAAAATTTAATTCACACAGAGTTTAAGAGTCACTTTCTGACACTACGTCTCTCTTCCCAATTCCAAAGTCATTTGGGTAGCAGTAGTGGGAATCATGCCTCTCTATATTGAAATGAAGCTCAGACTATAAGCTAAATATTTTTTTTCTGAAACATTAAAGATGTATAGAACCAGGAAACATTTTCTTCTGAATTCATATTATGCCATTTATTTATTTGAATATACCTGAAGAAGAAAGCACGTGAATGTAGAACAGTGAAATAAGAGGGGGGGAAAGGAATATTTAGGTCATACAACAGCACCACATATTTTTTCAAAATAGAAACAGATTGTTGTACAGAATCCAGCAATTCTGGTGGAAATACTCTGCAATGGAAGCATGTTTTCCATTAACTTAAATACTGTGTTAACCTCAATCAAAAATACACTTTCTTAAACTGAATACAGAATTTATAGTCTTGAGAAACCGTGCCTGCCATCTAAATGTGCAAAAGTCTGATGCAAATGACTTGGTCCCACATGATTTTTAAAAATTATTTTGTTAAAAAGAAATAAAAACCTAAAGCAGCATTTATTCCCCCACCCAACCTAGCACTTTTGCCAAAAGTGGGATACACAACCTGGCACTTTTGCCAAAAGTGGGATACCTTTTAAAACTCCCAAGTGTATTTTCCTTTCTTGCTGTTGTCTAATAGCTTCAGGTCTTAAGATTTCTCTCTATTCAATAAAACTACTCATGAAAAACTTCTCAAATATAGACAGGTTTTTATCACCCCAAAATTCATGGAAGCTGACATTATATTGTGATGATCTTTCTACTAAGCTAGTGAGTCCAGTAAGTGTGATGGAAAATCTCTCTTGTTAGAAAGTGACGTAACCAGTTGCCGTTTGTGTCTGAGCTTCTCTCTGGACTTTTGGGGTTTGTGGGAGCACCTCGCTATGGAGGAGGGAGAAGCATCATCATATGGACCAAGGTGGAACCTTCATGAAGAGACTGAGGCCTCAGGGGTTGCAGCCAGCTTGGGTCTTGCCAGTGATTCATGTATTTCTCCTGTGCTTCACCTTTGCCCTTTGAGGGGCCCACCAGAATGTGGGAATTATTAAGCATATCTTGGAAAGAAATGAAAACAGGCAGTGGAGGGAAATAAAGGACTGGAGTAAGGAAAAGAGGGAGGGAAATAGAGGGCTGGAGTAAAGAAGAATAAAGGTCTAAACAGATCCTGTCTCAAAACTCAAGGCAAAATGTGAGCCCTAATTATGAGTGGAAGGCAGCAGGTTAATTATAGCACTTTTCCTCCCTTTGCAGGCAAACTCTTCCTCTGGTAACTGGAAAAGGAAGAATCTCCTGTAGGTGCCCAGCCCTGGAGGTAACAAAGACCAACTCTGTATTCATTCTACATGAAATCAACAATTTATGGGATTAGATGAAGATATTTCCCAATCTGAAATGCTGTGGTGATAAATACCACCTAAATCAGCCGTCCCCAACATTTTTGGCACCAGGGACCGGTTTCATGGAAGACAATTTTTCCTTGGACGTTGGGGGTGGGGGTTCAGGCGGTAATGTGAGCAATGGGGAGCAGTGGGGAGCAATGGGGAGCGGCAGATGAAGCTTCACTTGCTCACCCACTGCTCACCTCCTGCTGTGCAGCCCAATTCCTAACAGGACACAGACCACTACTGGTCCGTGCCGCTGCCCCGATGTTAGGGACCCCTGACCTAGAAGACTGGCAGTGGGGGGAAGAAGGTGACTTACCTACTGTTTACAATGTCCTTAGAAGACTCAGAGTGCTTAATGCTATTTCCCAAAAGGCTAAGTTTGGTACAGCAGTGCCAGGGACATCATCATTTCATAAATCTCATTTATGCCCTTAGTCACTAGGACCCTTGGCTTCTTTAATTACATATGACAGCTGCTTCCACAATCATAAACATGATCCTCTGAATCATTTCCACTCTCTGAAGATGTTGGTTTTAATGTCACACAAATTTGGTCTTAGTACTAATATTTATAATTTAATTTGCAAAATCTTTAGGCCAATAGATGGTTTTTCTATCATTTCACTGGAAATCAGAAAATTGCTCAAGTCTGTGACTTACTCATTCTACAGTGGACCATAAAAACTCTAGGTCCATCAATCATATGAGCAGTCATATCCATTTTTCATTTTTGTAATTGAAGTATAGTTGATTTACAATGTTGCGTTTGTTCCAGGTACACAGCAAAGTGATTCAGTTATATATATATTTATATTTTTATTTTTATATATAGTTTTATATATATATATATATTCCTTTTCAGATTTTTTCCCTTATAGGTTGTTACAAAATATTGAGTATAGTTCCCTGTGCTATACAGCAGGTCCTTTTTCGTTATCTATTTTACATACAGTAGTGTGTGTATGTTAATTCCAAACTCCTAGTTTATCCCCCGCTCCTTTCCTCTTTGGTAACAATAAATTTGTTTTCTATGTCTTTGGGTCTATTTCTGTTTTGTGTATATAAGTTCATCTATATCATACGATATTGCTTATATGTTGAATCTTTAAAAAAATGATTCACATCCATTTTTCAAGGTGCACATTGTTTTTCAAAGAGCAGAGCACAGACATTAGAGTAGTCCCTCTTGCAAAGCAAACTCCCAAGATGGAAGCAGAAGCTCAAATTATTACCATTCTTATTACTATTACATTTTAAACATTTTCTAGTTCTCTTTCACTCTTTAAAACAAATTTTAAATCATTTGGAACTTCCTTTCCTCGAGTCCTGTCCTCCACAATGTCTCTTCCTCTGGCTTTCTCCCACCTTCAGCCTCACTCAGATTGACAAGTGCCCCATGTAGCAATCTATAGGAGATGCTATAAATCACTGAGACACTAAATCTCCACTAGAAATTTCAGAAGATGGAAAAAACAGCATTTTCCAAGGAGAGGACTGCGTATGTTTAGATGAACTGTATTATTTGTGGCCAAGAAGGCTCTAGGTGAGTCCTAGAATTAGACATAGGTGCTGTCAACTGAAAAAAAATGCACAGCCTAAAAGTTGAGAGTTATGTTTTATTTAGCAGATATTCTTAGGACTTCAAACCCAGGAGACAGAGTCTCAAATAACTTTGAGAAGCTGCTCCAAAGAGGAAGGGATCAGGATATATAGGAGTTTTTGCAACAAAACCAGGTAGTCAAAAGATTACTATTAATAAAAGGATATCATAGGGCTTCCCTGGTGGCTCAGTGATTCAGAATCTGCCTGCTAATGCAGGGGACATGGGTTCGAGCCCTGGTTTGGGAGGATCCCACATGCTGCAGAGCAACTAGGCCCGTGAGCCACAACCATTGAGCCTGCGTGTCTGGAGGCTGTGCTCCACAGCAAGAGAGGCCGCGATAGTGGGAGGCCCGTGCACCGCGAAGAAGAGTGGCCCCCGCTTGCCACAACTAGAGAAAGCCCTCGCACAGAAACGAAGACGCAACACAGCAAAAATAAATTAATTAATTAATAAACTCCTACCCCCAACATCTTCTTTAAAAAAAAAAAGAATATCGTATATCTCTCAAGTTAAGGAATTTAGCACTTTTCTGTGTTTGGGAAGATGCAAGAGTCTGGGCTCACTGAAATCATTCTTTTGATATGCACCTCAGCTATCTGAGGGCAGTATCCTGTGTTTTCTCATCCTGAGTCCCCTTCGGGGGCACCGTTGGGGATGGCTGCAGTGACTGACTGCCAGATGGGCTTGGCAGTGGACATCCCATTTATCTCTATCCTGAGCTCTCTCAGGGCTCACCATCCAGGTGGCTGTAATATGATGGCTTGATGACTGCAACATCCTTTGTTTATTGACATGGCAGGCAATATTTCAGTTCTCAGTGCTTATTCAACTGTGCCCCAGGCGGTGCAGGGTTCTCGTTTGGTAGAGGAGGACAAAGAAGTTTGGGTCCAGAGTTAAATCCCCTACCAATAGAGAAAAGAGTGAGCTCTGCCACGAGGTAGCCCTCCTCCTCTGTCGTTCCCCAAGCAGTATTCAGCCCCTCCTCTAAAATAAATATAGGACAAATATTTAAAGATGAGTGGTGCAAGGTGACACATTACCAGCCTGTCCAGGGCACCCAGGTGGTTCAAGGCACCAGGATGTCCTGTTTTATTTTTTCTCTCCTTGGCTCCTGCTCTCTCTTTCCATTTCTCCCTGTTTTTTTTTAATTAAAGAAATTAAAACCCCAAAGCTTCTCTCACAGATGTGTACTAAATCTCAGCTGTTCCCTTAATCTCACATTTCCTGATTCAACTGAGCAAACAAAGCTATCTCCTTTATAACTAGTTGACCCTGGCTCTTTTATTGCTCCTTCCACACACTAAAGGCAAAGAAGAAGGAATAGGAGGAGGAGGGGAAAAAAAGAAGGAAGAAAAGGGAAGAAAAGAAAAAATAAAGATCATCTAAGTGTTTTACCATTTAAGTCAGATCCCTCATTACTATTTTCTCCAATCAGAAATTTGTCTGGCACTATTTCTCTATTGTTGTTGTAAGTGGATTTAAATCCCCTTTCTCACTCCAAAAATGAATTTAAGATACACTGCTACCCTCAGCACCAGCCCTAACTCAAACGCTTAGCTCAGATACAAACCATTTATATCACTTAAAGAAACTAGATAAGCGGAAAAAAAATATGAAAATGCAAGGTGTCTCTTGCATCATGATTGCTAATGTCTTTCAAGACTTGAAGAGAAAACCTTCATTAGCCTTACCCACTCAGATAACTTGAAGGATACCTCTGACCAGTGACCTCAAATATGTAGGATTCACAGGAGCCTAACTCATTCAGGTAGGAGAACAGAATGATTCTCTGAGTAAGATTGTCAGGCCCCTCTAGAGATAAACAAGAGGCTCATCTACCATGTAGCTCCTTGTTTACCCACTTACATTTTTGGAGTCTTTTTTATCACCAGATTTCAGCACTTGAGAATTCTTTACGATACCCAGTAACTCTGAATGAGTCACTAACAACATAGGGCCCTGGGAACTAGACTGCATTGATAAATTATAGGAAGCTTACACTCTATGTGTGATTTTAGCCTGTTTATCGAGTGCTTCAAAAGAATTGGCTGCTCCTCCATGTCTTCCACGTGTAAGAGGATAGAACAGGTGGTTACTCTAGTTTTATAGGCAAGGTTCACAGAAGTTAAATAGTAAACTTTTACTGCCATAACCAATATATTTCTCTAAATGTGATGTTCCAGACAGAAAATTGATAGGTCCCAAATTGGCAGATGTACAAATTATGTCAGGAAGACCATAGTCTGATTCATCCCACCCCAGGGTCCATCTTTCAGAAAACCTATGTTTTATTTAGCTGTTTTTAAGTGTCTTGAATATCCAAAGTGACTGCCAACAAAATTGTCAGTGGTGGGGGCAAGGTATCCATCACTGACAAAGAACAGAGAGCAAGTTGAACAGAAATACTACAAAACAGAAACAGACGTAATACATTCCCAATCTCGCTCTGGACGTGACTTTACAATTATAAGGATGGCCCAGTGGTTAAGACTGGTGGTCCAGTGGTTAAGACTCCATGCTTCCACTGCAGGGGTTCGGGTGCGATCCCTGGTCGGGGTACTAAGATCCCGCATGCTGCGCTGCGCAGGCAAAAAGGAAAAAGAAAAAAAGGATTAAAACGATTGATGATGCATTTTAAAGGAAGTAGGTATATATAACTTTCTCCTCCCAATCTCAGTATCAATTTGGGGTTTATTTATGGCTTGCTTTCCAACTAATAGGGTTGATTTTCAGGGATGGATAATCTAGTTCAGAGCCAGAAAAGGCACAAACCTTGGACATAAGTCCATCCTTGGGGACTGACAACAGAAAGTTGAATACTCATCTTATTTCTGTGGTATTGGAACATGTGTTTTTAACTTGGAGCCAGAGAGAGTTTTCCTCACCTGCAGAGAGGAGAATAAAAATAATACAGAATGTTACATCTCTATTAGCAGTTCCTTGCAGGGCCTGGAGCTGCAGCGGGAAGTTTCTCATTTGCGAGTCTGAAGTGCCTTTTTTTCCAAAGCCAGCTCCTCCTGCAGGGTCGGCTGGACACTACACTGCCTTCTGGAACTCACTCTAACACAAAATGGAATGTTACAACGCTTAACCCCAATTCCAGTGTGTGAGCTTTCAGAGTCAGGTCCGAAGCAGCAGCAACAGATCAAGGAGAGGAGTCAGGCAGGTAGAATCGGGAACAAACTTACCTGTTACATTCGTTTTCTAGGGTTGCCTTAACAAAGTACCACAGACTCCATGGCTTCATCCAAAGAAATTTATTGTCTCACCATTCTGGAGGCTGGAAGTCCAAGATCAAGATGTCAGCAGGGTTGGTTTCTTCTGAGGCCTCTCTCCTTGGCTTGTAATGTTTGCCTTCTCCTGGTGTCTTTCTACGGTCTTCTCTCTATAACTGTCTGTGTCCTAATCTCTTCTTGTAAGAATATCAGTCATATTGGAACATGGCCCACCCTACTGGCCTCATTTTAACTAAGTTATCCCTTTAAAGACTTTATCTCCAAAACAGTCACATTCTGAGGTACTGTTAGGACTTCAAGATACGAATTTTGCGAGAACACAATTCAGCCCATAGCACTTGGAATCTCCAGTGGGCCACTAACTCACCAGAGCTCTAAGTCCCCAGGTCAACTTCCCTCCCCACCCCGATGACAAACTACCTGTGGATCTGACTCAATTCTACAAGGAATGGTGCTGGGAACTTGACTGGTCATGGCCTTTGTGTCCCAAAAGCAATTGTACCAGCAAGGGAAGGAAGTTGAAGGACAACAAAATCAATCACTTCCCAGGAAGTCACAAAGAGCCAGAGAGGAAACTCCCACTTTCTTGTAAATTTAGCAAAACGCTGTGGTAAAGGGAAGAAGGAAAAAATATACTAAGGGAGCAGAAGACTTAAGAACCCACTGACTCTCAAAATTAGGCATCACCTGTAGTTGCAAACTTACTTAAGCTAGTTAGGTCCTGCACTCTTAGATTCTTGGATACAAAAGAAGGCTGAGACAGCAAGAGTATACTATTCTCCCACACCTGGCTATGCGATTTTTAATTTTTTTTGTCGGGGGGGTACACTACTCAGCATGCGGGATCTTAATTCCCCGACCAGGGATCAAACCCTTGCCCCCTGCAGTGGAAGTGCAGAGTGTTAACCACTGGGCCGCCAGGGAAGTCCCATGGCTATGTGATTTTAATGAAAACAAATCTCAGTCCAAATTCCGTCATACAGACAGACATCTATTAATAAATACTTACCAACAGAAAGTGTAAAAGAGTTTATACAACTTGTTCTACACACTGGATAAAGCCCTTTTAGTGGTCATACTATGAAAAGTTCACCTGAAGCAGACTCAGCAAGATTTGGAGGCAGGATTTTATGTCCAGAGGGCACCATACAGTCAGAAGTCCTCCTAAACCAGTGTCTGGACTGAGAACCCATTAAGGAATCAGACATTATTGTCATCCCAAAAAGACTAGTGCAGACATCTATGGAGGCTTATACCCTGTTCAAAAGAGTGGAAGCCAATCCATATGTTCAAAATATGTTTGATTTCATCCGTGAGAACTAAAGTCTATTTCTGACAAACATCATGCTAATGAACAAACACAGGACTCAGCAATGGAAACCCAAATTTGGAATCAATGTGCTAATTCATAAAGCATCCACAGTTAATCAAAAGGATATAGAACAAACCGGAGGGTAAGACAGGGGTGGGATAAATTGGGAGATTGTGATTGACATATACACACTACTATATATAAAATAGATAACTAATAAGGACCTACTGTATAGCTCTACTACTCAATACTCTATAACGGCCTATATGGGAAAAGAATCTAAAAAATAGTGGATATATGTATATGCTTAACTGATTCACTTTGCTGTCCACCAGAATCCAACACAACATGGTAAATCAGCTATACTCCAAAAAAAATTTTTTAAATCATTTACAGATTATTTTTTTAAAAAGGATATAGAACAAAAGGGTGTATAGAAGCTGCTTCCAGAGTGGATCCACTCTCACATAACACCACCTGTCACTATGGATATCCTTCTAGCTGTGTACCTGACCACAGGGCTAAAGTTAAAAGCTAACTAACTGGCACATACCAAATTCAAGAATGGTAAATACTTTAAAGTAAATTACAGAGATTGTAATGCTTATTAATGCAAATTCATGCCATAGCAATAGAGAATGCACTGCACCAGGGCGTAGGCCCCCTGGGTCTGATTTCAGAGCTGCCACATTGGATGCACCATCTCTTTGGGCTTCTATTTCTTATGCAGAAAAATAAAGGAATTGATAGATTGAATGTCTCAGATTTGTCCTACAGGACCTTAGGGTTTTATGGAGGAGCTCCAGGAATTCTATAAACTTGTGATTCATATTTTCATGTAGTTTAGCTATTTGTAATATATTTTTTAAGAAAGAAAGAAAAGAAAATACTATGTGTCCACAAGCATGTACACATCCACCAAAATTAAACAGAGTAGAAACTAGTGCTACCAGAATAACTTGTTTTTATCCAGATCTTAGAATAAAGTTTCTCTAACCATATCTGTAAATGATATATAAATATATTGTAAACGTGATTGAGGAGATAAGTCGTAGCTCAACATTTTTTTTAATTTAGAACTATGCATGTTAACTCATGTAAGAGTACGTTAGGAAGGACATGACTGCAGAACACATGTAATTCACTCAGATGCCAGGAAAGGCTTAAGGATAGAGAGGGTCTCACCACAGCATAACTGTCAGTTATGCAAGAGAAAGTGAATGCCCAACACTTTGGCACTTGCTGTAAGTTCTAGCTAAAGTTTGACTTTTTATTTTCATTATAGAGTTATTAAAAGTCTTGGGGTCTTCCTAGTGAACTTTTTCTTTTCCCCAGGTAAGAAGAATAAATTCCTCTAAAACCAAAAATGGATATGCATCACCAGCTAAAAATAAAAGTTATTGATGGCTATGATAAATTGATGACTCTCAAGTTAAACTGTCCACATGTCCAATTAACACCAGCTGATTCTTCAACTAGGGTTGGTTTCAATCACAGCAGTATGTCCAATGAAAGAAGCATCTCTCAAATTTATACAATACATCTTGAAGACAACAAAGTGTGATGGTACATTGCCCAGGACTTCAGTGGGTGTTACACAGTAAAATTTTGCAAAATAATTTTGAATCCTAACGTGCTCCAGAATAAATCTGAAACAAAGTACAGTGAACATATAAAATAGAGTCTCAGATTTTCTTCTTCTTTTTCTTTTTTTAATTGAAGTATCATTGATCTACAATGTTGTTAGTTTCAGATGTACAGCAGTGATTCAGTTGTATATAACTGAATATATATTTTCTTTTTCAGATTATTTTCCCTTATAGGTTATTACAAAATATTGAGTATAATTCCCTGTGCTATACAGTACATCCTTGTTGGCTATCTAGCTTATATATATAGTAGTGTGTTTATGTTAATCCCAAGCTCCTAATTTATCCCTTCCCCCCTTTCCCTTTGGGTAACCATAAATTTATTTTCTATGTCTGTGGGTCTATTTCTGTTTTGTATATAAGTTCATTCATACCACTTTTTTTTAGATTCCACATATCAGCAATATCATGAGATATTTTTCTTTCTCTGTTTGGCTTACTTCACTTAGCATGAAATCTCTAGGTCCATTCATGTTGCTGCAAATGGTATTATTTCATTCTTTTTTATGGCTGAGTAATATTCCATTGTGTGTGTGTGTGTGTGTGTGTGTGTGTGTGTGTGTGTGTGTGTGTATCTCTCATCTTCTTTATCCATTCATCTGTTGATGGACATTTAGGTTGCTTCCATGTCTTGACTATTGTAAATAGCGCTGCAATGAACACTGGGGTGCACAGATATTTTTCAACATTAATTGAATAGTCAATTTATAGAAGAGCATAGGCAAACAATATTTTTTAAATTTTTTATAAATTTATTTATTTATCTATTTATTTTTTATTTTTGGCTGTGTTGGCTCTTTGTTGCTGTGCACTGGCTTTCTCTAGTTGCAGAGAGTGGGGGCTACTCTTCATTTCAGTGTGCAGGCTTCGCATTGTGGTGGCTTCTCTTATTGCGGAGCAAGGGCTCTAGGCACGTGGGCTTCAGTAGTTGTGGCACATGGGCTCAGTAGTTGTGGCACATGGGCTTAGTTGCTCCGTGGCACATGGGATCTTCACAGACCAGGGCTCAAACCCGTGTCCCTTGCATTGGCAGGCAGATTCTTAACCACTGCATCACCAGAGAAGTCCTACAAACAATATTTAAATACAATAATAAAAGTGTGTTAACATTTGTATTCACATACAGCTCTATTGCAAGTCGGGGAGAAACTATTAAAAACTGTTAGCTTATTATATCCTGGACTCTTGACATTATCAACATCAGGCCAACTAGAATGCTGATGGTAGGGACTTTGGTTAACTGCTTATCTCCAGCAGCTAGAATAGTGCCTGGCACATAGCATATGCTCAATAAATATTTGTTAAATGGATTAATGAATAAGAAGGTTGATACAAATATACTTAGCTTTATTATCAAATCTCAGAGAAGAATCCAGATATGTGCATTACACATACTCGTAAAACTTGTTCTAAGACTGAAATCTTTATGCTACAATTAAAGGAAAATACGGGTTTTTGTGTCTGCCTCTATTTTGTTTATTTTTGTCTGATATACTCATACAAATGAATACAGTGAAAATAATCTCACTAGCAAAATACTGAACACACACACACACACCAGGGCTCTGCCAACTATGGCTCATGGGCCAAATCCAGCTATGCCCATTAATTTAGGTATCATCTATGTTCTTTTGGGCTACAGTGACAGAATTGAATATGGAGGTGATATGGCCTACAAAAATGAAAGTAGTTACTATCTGTCCTTTAAAAAAAAAACAAAGTTTGCCCACCTGTAGTGTAGATCAACTTTGATATACCAATTAAGTTAGCAAAAAATGTAATGGTTACTATACCAAAAGGTAATTATAAAATGGCAGGAAAACCAGAGTATCAGCTGTTATAAAAGCTCTTGCCAAAGTGGATTCAAGCAGTCATATCCTAAGAATCCATAACCCACTATAAAGAATGCACCTTTAAAACCACTCTTAATTACTCCAAATCATGTTTTATTAAGACATGATCTTCTATTGCAGATGTTTTAGAGTCACTTACATTAATAAAAGCAGCAAATTCCAGAATTTACTTTTTCATATCTACATGTTTTACTATTCTTAGACAAAGTGAAAGTTCAAATTATTTCTGCTAAGAAAAAATATATGTTTTTTCTCTAAAGAAAGGTAAACATTTTTGTATCTTTCTAATATCACAAGAAGGCTCCAGTTTGCCTGTCTCAATGACTCATTAGCCTTTATATTTGTAAAATAAAAGACAAATACAAAAAAACTACACAGAACAAATGTATAAGGTAAAAACACTTGTGCAGGCAGAATTCTAAAGATATCCTTCCAGGATTCTGGTCCCCTAGTTATTCAGTCAAATACCAATCTAGGTGCTGCTGTGACTTTGGAGATGGAATTAAGTTTCCTCATCAGCTGACCTTAAAATAGGGAGCTTATCCTGGATTATCAAGGTGAGACCAATATAATCATATGAGCCCTTAAAAACAGAAGAGGAAAGTGGAAGAGTTGCAGGGGAAGGAGAAATCAGAGCGATTCAAAGTGTAAAAAGAATGCAACCCACTCTTGCTGTTTGAAGATGGAGGGGACAATGGAATAAGGAAAGGGGGTAGCCTTGAGAAGTTGAGAGGGTCCCATGGTTGATGGCCAGAAAAGAAACAGGATCCTCAGTCCTGCAGCCACAAGGAACTGAATTCTGCCAAAAGTGTGAATCAGCTTGGAGACCTCAGATAAGAGCACAGCTGGCCAAGAACTTGATTTCAGCCTTGTGACCCATAGCAGAGAATCCAGTCAAGTTCACCTGGACTTCTGACCTACAGAACTGTTAGATAATAAGTTTTGTTGTTTTAAGCTACTAATTTTTTTTTTTGGTAATTTGCTATGGCAACAATCGGAAACTAATACAATTCTTGAAACCCTCACTTGAGTCAAGAAATAGAGCTTTGCCAGCCATCTAAAAGCCCCTCCGTGTGGCCCAACCCGAACACAGCCACCTCTCTCTTGCCTTTACAGTAATTGCCTCCTTGCATTTTAGAGTCTTATCATGAACGTGATAAGTTCTAAATATTTTCTATAGTTTAGTCTTAGCAAATTTTTTTAAAAACCAACATATCTGCTAAGTCACTTCCAATCTACAGTGTCCCTCTTCATCCTCTTCTTCTCCTTTCAGTTTATCTGTGAAGAACACAGGTACTTTAACCTGCAGAGTTTCCCTCAGTCTGAATTATGTTGATTGCGTATTCACAGTGCAGTTCACCAAGCTTCTCTGCCCTCTACTTCCTGCAAATTAGCAGCGGGGTCCAGAGCCCTGATCAAACTCAGATTCGAGCCATTTGGCAAGACTATAGGTGGTGATGAATTCTTTCATCAGAAGGTCTGTCATGTCTGGCTTTCTCTCTTGTGACAGCAACTCAATGCTTAGATCTGTATTTCATATGTGTTGCTAACTGGTGATAATTCTATCAGTTCTTTTTGTTTTTTCACTGAATACACTTTATAAAGAGATGCTTCTCATCTACTATTTGTTATCGAGTGGAACACTTCATGTGGTAAAAACAATAAATGCTTGATCCTTCCCTTTTTTAAACGAGTTTTCAAGACAACGAATTGATTCTCTATTATCTTCCAAAAATGACCATTTTTTTTTTAATTATGAATTTAAGGATTGAAATATTTTGATGAGGTTCACTCTATGGCAATTTAAACCTTTATTAAAGCTCAGATTGTCTCATCCTTTACTAGTGAGGTGGCCTCTTCAAGTTGGCTCCTGGTGGTCTCTGGCCCTGGTGGTCCCTGATGGCTTCCTTGAATTTGGCACAAGTTGGCTAATTTTGTGCATATCCTGCCTCAGAACCTGGAATCAGCTATTCCTCCAAGAAGCCCTAGATTCCTAAAGTGAGAAGTAGGATTTCAATACCACAATCTAGGTGCTGGGATTAATGATATTTTTTAAAAATTGTAACAAGTTCAACTTGGCAATATACAGTTAGTGATGTTACTGTGATTCAACAATAGATAAAGTGTCAACAGTGATGTTAGAATATGAAGTTTGAACCCAACATACAAAACAAATACATTTTGCTTTTATGAAACAACCTGTGAATATCTGACAAGACAACATTGGAGGTGGCTGAGATTTTTTAATGACTTTGTTGAACATTTCATACTTTTAAAAAATAATATTTATTTTTACCAATGTAGTTTTAAATTTGCAAAAAAAAAATCATTCATCAACTCTCTCCAAGTTTCAAATTTTATCATACAGGAATCCAGGATGTTGCTAAACATTACTCATGATCTGACTTAGGAGCAAATTTCCTATTACTCTTCTTTCAGTCTTCCCAAATGGTTTAATCAAAGAACATAGTATAGAGGTTAAATATGCAAATTAAAAAGTCAAAATTATAGTCACTAGTTAAATCCACTTTTAACTCAAAAAGCATATCATCCATATTATTCATAGTACCAGATGACCCCTAAGACTCTTTTCAAACCTGAAATTCTATAACTCCATATATATTTTAAATTCATTTCAGCAAACATTTGAGAGACTACTACTTTAGATGATACTTGCTAGGTACTAGTGGAAGGAGAAAAAGGGATGAAGAATAAAGCAAAGTAACTGCCCTCAAGAACTGCAGTTATAGGGGCTTCCCTGGTGGAGCAGTGGTTGAGAATCTGCCTGCCAATACAGGGGACACGGGTTCGAGCCCTGGTCTGGGAAGATCCCACATGCCGCGGAGCAACTGGGCCCGTGAGCCACAACTACTGAGCCTGCGTTTCTGGAGTCTGTGCTCCACAACAAGAAAGGCCACAACAGTGAGAGGTCTGCCCACAGCAATGAAGACTGACCCCCGCTTGCTGCAACTAGAGAAAGCCCTCGCACAGAAACGAAGACCCAACACAGCCAAAAATAAAAAAATTAATGAATTAATTTTAAAAAAATAAAAAAAGAATTGCAGTTATAATGTACAGAAAGATAACCTAATAATTAAAATAAAATATAGAGATATATATAATTATTAAAAATTCTATCCTAGAAATATATATACCATACATACTTTACTATAGGGAAAGTAAAGTAAAGATAGTAGAATATCAAACAGTATGCATATTTTGTTACTAAATTGGCTTTTTTAAACAAAGCCATCATAAAAGTAACCAGAGAAGTCTAAAAGATAAACCAAAATGTTAATAGTATGTTTTTATGTACTTTAAATATTTTAATGTTGAATTAATTCTTTAATAAATTTTTAAATGTGAATAATGTTTTAATTTTAATAAACTATACTTAAATGTATAAAAATAAATATTAAAAGTAAATATTTCATTCTAATACAATATATTTAAATATATCACATGTTCCACACAAGAACTTGTACATGAATGTTTATAGCATTCATATTATGCAGCATAATGCATAATAGTCAAAAGGTGCAAACTACCTAAATATCCATCGACTGATGAATGAATAAATAAAATGGGTATATCCATACCATGGAATGTTATTCTACAATAAAAAACAATGAAATACTGATACACGTTACAACCTAATGAACTTTGAAAACATTATGCTAAGTGAAAGAAGGTAGTCACAAAGGCCACATTTTACATACCTCTATGTATGTGAAATGTCCAGAATAGGCAAATCCGTAGAGGTAGAAAGTAGACTGGTGATTGCCAGGGGCTGGGGAGGAAGAGGGCTGGGGAGTGAGTGCTCATGGGTACTGGGTTTCTTTGTGGGGTGATGAAAATATGCTGGAATTATATAGTGGTGATGATTGCACAACTTTGTGCAAACACTAAAAACCATTGAAATGTACACTGATTTTATGGTAGTGAATTATATCTCTCCATTAAAAATGAAAAGATATGCATATCATATTTACTGTGAGCAGTAAATAAGTCATTCAACAAATGTGTAGTTTTTATAGAGATCTATACAAATGAGAAGTTGGAAGGAATCTACAAAGTATACAGAGAAGGTGGCATTTGTGAGGGCTCTTCAATGTGAAAGCATGGCAACAGCTCCCCAAATTTTAGTAAGCATGGCAAATTACTAAAGCTAATGCCATAATAGCAATAAGGACTTGGCTAATATGATTTGTAACATTTTTAACCTAAGAAGGATTCACTTTTAAGCCAACCCAACTCGAGACTAAAACTTTCTGCCAAATATCAGGTATTGATAAGCCCCCCCAAGAAATGAGGAATTTTGTACATTTTATGTCTGTTTCTTAACCCAAATCTCTGGTTCTCCTTCTAAATTTCCATTGCACAGAAGTAATGTCAAAATGATACCCAGGCATGCCAAAGCCTGCCGAGTGTAAATGCATTTTTATCTTTTGGAAATCACATCATTTTGTCTTAGCAGAACGTGCAGAAAAGCATGCCTTCTTTATCATGTAAAGCACAGTGAGCCTTCAGCAGTCCACTTGGTTTACATAATGGAATTTGCCTTGAGCATGGCTGCCACATGTTTGCAATCTCATCCATCTCGGATGCACATGTATCAATCACTTTTCATACGCTGTTAGAAAGAATGAAGAAAAGCTCTAATTTTGTCTCTTTTAATCGGTGTTTGTCTCAAGTAAAATTCAACATGGACTTTTCACTTCTTCATCCACACAATCAAAAGTGAAATGTTTTTCAAAATATTTTCAGCAAGTGTGCCCATTTAAAAATTGACTTACAAACCTAGAGGTAGTAGATGGTATGAACAAAACATTGAATTGTTACCAAAAATACAACTTCTCAGCTATTACGATGCAGTTACAAATGTATTTCCAAAGGTAGATTTTTCAACAAAGGATGCACTTTTTCAGCCGTCGGCCTGGTCAACAATTTCTTGAGTAATTCCATTCCTCAAGCCTGTTGAACATTTATACCAGGTACGTGCTGTGGTTCATTTTGTTTTCTTTCCATTCTTTTGATGGTTAATGTACATCTTTGCCTTGAATTGTAGACTGTCCAACCTCCAAAATTTGCTTTGACCTAGCTTGCAGGGATGTCTTAGGTCTCTATGCCACCATATTGTTTAACTAGCATACACTTCATCCTTGAATACTCTAAGTACTATCAGAAAACAACAATGAAAGGTACAGGAGATCTTTTAAGATGGCACTAAGAAGTCATCCAGGCTTCCCTGGTGGTGCAGTGGTTGAGAATCTGCCTGCTAATGCAGGGGACACGGGTTCGAGCCCTGGTCTGGGAAGATCCCAGATGCCGCAAAGCAACTAGGCCCGTGAGCCACAACTACTGAGCCTGCGCGTCTGGAGCCTGTGCTCCACAACAAGAGAGGCCACGACAGTGAGAGGCCCGCGCACCGCGATGAAGAGTGGCCCCCGCTTGCCACAACTAGAGAAAGCCCTGGCACAGAAACGAAGACCCAACACAGCCAAAAATAAATAAACAAATGTGGGGTTTAAAAAAAAAAGAAGTCATCCACATTATAAGCTCGTCTTAAAATTCTCCAGAGCCTCCCTCCACCACTTCTGGTTAGTCTTAAATCCTTAGCATGGTTCAAACCAGCGATCCTCTGGCCTCTGCTTAGCTTTCTTGTCCTCGTGTCACTTTACTTGACACACTCTAGAATGTAGTTGTACTCACATTTCTCAAATGTTTAATCTCCCTTCTCTAATTTTTTAATATTTTCTTCTCTCTGTTGGGACATCTATCTCTTCCCGGTTCTCTGAGTAATTCTTTCTTGCTCAAGATGCAACATTGGAAAACTTCATTCATCTTTCTTTCCTAATTAGCTGGTCTGAGTCAGATATGAAGGCCAATACCACAATCTTTTCTCTTATCTTTCCTTTGCTCAAGATACTGCTTGTGCTTAATATTTCTTCTAATTGAATGAATAATGAACTAACAAACATATATTCAGTAGCATATGTAGTTTTAGTGGCAGCATGGGCTCTGGAACCAACTGAACTTAAATGCTTACTAGCTGTGCTGTTAGAACAGGTTTCTTCACCTCTCTTTGACTCAATTTTCTCATTTATAAACTGGAGATAATATAAATTGACTGTCTCATGGCTTTAAATAAGTTTAAATGAGAAATTGCTCAAAGTTATGCTGAGCACATTATAAATAATTCATAAATGTTAGTCTTATTGGTATTGTAATTATAATTACTAGTATTGTAAGGTGTGTACCAGGAATATGAAGACTTGGTTTCATCTCCTCAAGGAACTTAAAATTCTTGTAAAAAAAAGAAAAAGGAAGACAAAAACAAATGAGGAATGATTATAAAATGTTGTAACTAATACAGGAAATGAACCAAAAGCTGTAAGTAGGATCCAAAAATTGCAAGCTCACAAAAGCTAAGATTGAATTATTGCAAAGTTAATGAAAACCAATTTTTCCACTTTATCTTCTAGTAACTATTTGAACAAAAATATTTTTATTTTATTAGATGTGTCATAAACAGACCAATTATTTTTTAAGGCACTGAATCTTATATACTTATACCAACCAAACCCCACCCCATGGGTGGAGAATGAGAGGCCCTAGCCAAAACTTACTGTCTCGTGGTTTTGCTGTATTCTTTATAAAGTCAACCAAAGTGTAAGTATCCAAGTGAGTTTTTTTACCTCTGAAGTGTTCACCACCTAATATTAGGCACATATTTTAATCCATACAACCATTGCTCAGAATATTGTTGGAATTCATTTTTTGAAATGGCCTTCAGTATAACTTTATAAACAACAGAAGAAAATCTAAAATTTTAGTTAAAATGAACTATTTAATAAAATAGCATATGATACATCCTATACTCTTGAGAAGTTAAAGCTTGAAAAAAAAATTTTAAGCTTGACTAACAGACACGTACCAAATGTCACAAAGGCAGTAATCTTTAAAGTAAATTACACAGATTGACTAGAAATGAGTGCTAGGCATTTCCAAATTTCAAACCACCCTCAAAGGACTGAGACTACAAATAATGTTCACAGACCTTTGAATAATGTTGGAGAAGTTGAAAAAATTGTCAAAAAGACATCTGTTACTCAGAGACTAAAAATATAGATAAAATTGTTTTAAGGAAAATCGTGCTCATTACTTTACACCCACACTGTTTGTAAATGTTATCCGTGTATATATATATACACAGATATATATATATATATATATACACGGATATCCGTGTATATATATATAAGGAGATATTAACAAGCATTAGAGAGTGCATTGAACTACTTTTTCAAAATACTTGCTGCTCTTCATCCAGTTCCTTCCTACTGGCTCCCTCCCTATTGGTCTTCTCCTTGGGGGAGGATTGCACTACTCATTCTATGGACATCAGGCTTAGCCATGTGACTTGAAATGGCCAATGAAATGTGAGTGTAAGTAACATGGTTCACTTCTGAACAAATCCTTTCAATGCCATTGCGTGGTTCTGCCATTGGTCTATGCTCTCTGCTCCTTCAGAATGAAGACATGGGACAGAGCTATAACCAAGCCACATCCAATATGTTAAACAACTGAGGAATACCTCTTTGTTATTGTAAGCCTCTGAGATTTTAGGTTTGTTTGTTACTGCTTTATAACATGGTCTAAACTGACCAAAATGCTACTTTTTGAGCCGGGGGAAAAAAGAACTAAAGTGAATGGATAATTTGAAAGTGAAACCAATTCATTATAACTTCAATATTTAGGATTCATGCCACTCCTCTCTCTTTGACTCCAGGGAACAATTCTTCTTATTATTTATACAGAACATTTTATCTCTATGTGGTAGAATATACACTAGTCCTCTCAATGGATAAGCAGGTAACTAAAGGCAGATGATATATCATCACCATAATAACCTGAGTTATGGGGAGTGGAAAGTAAAAACAAACACCCAGCTCTATCAGGATCAGTGATGTAATTGTGCTGTGAAGCATTTTCAGTCTAAATGGAAGAGTGAATCAACAGATCTCCGATAAATTGAATTCGAGAAAGTACACACACTCACAAGGAGTACGCTTACTCTAGTGCTGGAAATGTTCTTTTAAAATTCATTTCTCAAAGCTGAAAGAAACTTAGGAAGTCAAAGTCAATGGATGTTTACCACAGAGAATCCTGAAACACAGTGAAATAAAAAAAGATTATGATGGCTATGGCTGACCCTACAACCACCTTTAGGAAAAATATGAAATACAAAAAATTTCTGCAAGGAAGATTCTGAAGGTAATAAATTGGCCAGAATTTACAGCTAAGTGGATAAGCCTGCTGAGTTTGAGTATTTTTTAGAAGGATTTATATGTACCAAACAAAAATAAGAAAAGAATGAATGTTTAAGTACCATTAACATTTTGAGGTTTGAGAAAGGTAAAAATAAAATTGCATACACTGAACTTTAGTCCTGTTTCAGGTCTTATCAAATTTCAGAGAAATTTGTCTGCCAAAAAGATATCATCAGTAAAAAGATGGAGAGCCAAAGGCAGGCATGTAAGTTTTTCGTTAAATGTATTGAAGGAAAAGTTTGCAAGCACAAACACATCTGTCCTCTTTTCAAGTCTGAGGTTGCTCACACTGTGCAGGAACAGATAGGTCAGATAGGGTTTGTCATGCCCAGTGAAACAGGAACTGTAAACACTTGGTTCATGTGCCAGGGATCCTCACTCAAATTAATTTCATAGAATCTTCCTGCTACATCCCTAAAATACTAAGCAGGTTCTCCATGTTATTTAACTGTATTTAATAGGTTAATACAAATTTCTTTCCCCCAAAACATCTAAATGCTAAATTAACCAGTCATTGATCCTTAAAGTGAGAAAGAAGTAGTGCCACCAGCTCCTGGCCACTAAACTGTTCAAGCCTGAGAAAAACATCATGGAGGAGAAGGTTGTCCCTAGGGTGTCTGTAGCCCTTTTCCATCTCCTCCCACCGGAGGACCAGCGTCACCTCCAGGGTGTAGCTTTTCCTGACCTATTCCTCCTTTGCCCCTGACTTTGTTCTCTCAACTCTTCCACTGTTAAGACAACTGTCCTCATTATGATCAATCGTATTTGAAGTGTTGATTATATTTAGCTTTCTCAAAAAAAAAAAAAGAAAGAAAGAAAGAAAAAAAAAAAGGTGGGCATGGGGGGAATTACCCTGAAGAATCTCTGGCTGAACAGAGGGAGTGCCTAGGGTAAGGTATAAAATATGCATTATTATCCTTGTTTTCTAGATTAAGGCTAAAGGAAGAGGAAAGCCCACCTCATTAAGCACCAGTGTGTCAGGTATCATATTGGATGTCTTGCTTTCTGTTTCTAATATAGTCTTTACAATAATCCTAAGTGTTGGTGTTACTGACACCACGTTACAGAGGAAGAAGCCCAGTGAGGAATTAAGTACCTTACTCATCTTTCAGCTAGGAATGAAGAAAAGCTGACATCCAAACCTCCTGACTTCTGTTTTATTGCTCTATCCAAGGGTCCAAGCTAAAGACAGCTCTTTCCTGTGGCAATTTCCGCTACACTGCACTTCTTACATTCCCCACCCCCTGCATTTTAGTCAGCATCCTCCTGCACAGAACAAACATGGTTTTTATAGAAGTACATTCACCCTGTGTAAAATTTATTGGATACTCTGATTCAGAGCTAGTTACATTAAAAAAAATCACAATGTAATAACATTATATTTAATGAGGTGTTACATCTTTTTCATCCTTCTCTTGGTATTTCAGGCATTATTCTCCTAGGTCAGGACACCGGTATTTTACCCCATGTTCATGGGTCAGTGGATTATTTGGTCATGGTTAATGGTAATTGACATCATGAATCTATGAAACAGTGTCTGCCAATGTCACCTTACAGTAAAAATACTCTCCAAAGTATTATTTGGGACTTTAAGAGACAGATGAAAAAGAACCCTTCACATACAAACGTCACCTGGAGGACTGAACTCATGGAAGCTTCTCATGTCTTGGAAATTAACTAAGTTAACGGAATTCTCCTAGAACAGTAGAAGGAAGACAGGACTAGGTTAAAATGCTGACTTTCTATAAGCTAAACCTAGTTGGGGAGTATAATTCATACCATATAGAAATTCTTTTCCTTCCCGTTCTGGTTCTTTGTCAGTCCTCCAAATTGATCCCTCTCGCAATTAAACCTCCTTATACACATGAGGCAATTTCTAGGTGCCCTGAGACTTCAAATACAATATGCAGCTTCTTAAAGTTTTTGCTTTCCTTGCAAAATTTATATTGGAAATTTATATTGCATCTGGGACACCATCTGGATAACACAATTGATTAGGGATGTAGCTCTAAACTCCTTGCTTAGCAATTTTACTACATGTTATATTCCTTTTACCATGATGTTCAGCATGTTCTAGGAGGTTTTGGCAAATAATTATTCCCTTTCCACTACAGTTATGAAATGCAAGTAGGCTTTGAATGGACACAGTGGGGAAAAGTTGTTTAAAAAATCAAATTCTTTCAGGTAAGCCTTATTTTCCCCCCACTTCCAGCTGTCATCTCCTAGGAAAACTCTTGGCCCTAAGAGGCACTAAAAATTACTCTTAAGTAATGAATGTCAATCATTTAAAATAAATGGCTTTAAATAAAAGTCAGTGACAAAGTATACAAAGTTTCAAAATAAAAATGCTAAATGTAAACATTATCTTGGTCCCCATACCAGGTGGAACATGTAAAGGCAGTAAGCACTGATGTTTTCAAATCTTGGCAAACTCCATGGCTGGCTTCAAACTGCTTTGGTACTTCTAATTTTACACCCAGAGTCATTGCCTTATTCCCTGTTCACTGCTGCTACCATTTGTATGTTCTGGTCTTCTTTTAGGCACCTTTGGCCCTAAGGGTAAAGAAAAAGAAACAGCACTTCTCTCTCCAAGAAGCTTAGAAATTGCTGTTTCTTTTCTTTTTTCGTGTCCCACCTTGACCTTTCCTCTACCACTGTCCTACTATGGGGCCAAAGCTTTAAAATTAGCAAATAATTTTTAACATTTCTTCGGATCCATTCTCCTCTGTAAACTAAATTTTTTTAATTGAAGGATAGTTGATTTACAATGTTGTGTTAGTTTAAGGTGTACCCAAAGTGATTCAGATATATATATATACACACACACACACACATATATATATATATATAAGAATATATATTGTTTCTCAGATTCTTTTCCATTATAGGTTATTACAAGATATTGAATATAGTTCCATGTGCTATACAGTAGGACCTTGTTGTTTATCTATTTTATATATAGTAGTGTGTATATGTTAATCCCAAACTCCTAATTTATCCCTTCCCCTCCCTTCCCCATTGGTAACCATAAGCTTGGTTTTTATGTCTGTTTTGTAAATAAGTTCATTTACATCTTTTTTTTAGGTTCCACATAGAAGTGATATCATATAATATTGTCTTTCTTTGTCTGACTTCACTTACTATGATAATATCCAGGTCCTTCCATGTCACTGCAGATGGTATTATTTCATGGTATTTATTTCATTCTTTTTTATGGCTAATATTCCATTGTATATATGCCACATCTTCTTTATCCATTCATCTGCTGATGGACATTTAGGTTGCTTCCATGTCTTGGCTATTGTGAATAGTGCTGCAAAGAATATTGGGGTGCATGTATCTTTTACAATTAGAGTTTTTGTCTTTTCTATATATACGCCCAAGAGTGGGATTGCTGGATCATATGGTAACTTTATTTTTTGTAAACTAATATTTATTATATCTTGATCTTAAATAACCACAATAAATTATTTAGTTGATATAAGTAATTTTTAAGACTCCTCATTACTTCTCTTCCCTTTTTCCACCAAAAGAAAGGCACAAATTTAGAATGATTTCCCCATAAGACTGATTTTCTTCTTCACTCACTCTGATATAGACTTAAAAATTGGTTCCAAAGAGGACTTCATGAAAGAAATAGAAAGGCAACATGTGTCTCTCTGACTTCCTATTTTATTATTTGGACAGCTGATTTAGATGGAATATTATTAGCCCACACAATAGTGTACCTAAAGAGAAAATAAAGAGCTGGCAGTTAGGTTATCAATTTCAATCTTGCTATGTTCATTTTCCACTGTAAAAAATTACTATAAAGTTAGGTCTAAGGCAACACAAAGTATTATCTAGCATTTCTTACATTAGAAGTCCAATCAGCGACAAAATCAAGGTGTCTGCAGGCCTGCATTTCTTTCTGGAGGTTCTAGAGATAAATCCATTCCTCACCTTTTCCAGCTCCTAGAGGCCACCTGTATTCCATCACTCATGGTCCTTTCCTCCATCTTCAAAGCCAGCAATATTGCATCTCTAACCATTCTGCTGCAGCCACATCTCCCTTGCTTTGACCAGAGCCAGGAAAGATTCTCTGCTTTTAAAAACCTGTGTGAATGCAGCCACTATGGAAAACAGTATGGAAATTCCTCAAAAATCTAAACATAAAACTACCATATGATCCAGCTCCTGGGTATATATCTGAAGAAAATAAAAGCAGTACTTTGAAAAGATACATGCAAAAAAATGTTCATAGCAGCATTATTTACAATTGCCAAGATACGGAAGCAACCAAGTGTCCATCAACAGAAAAATGGATAAAGAAGATGTGGCATATATATATATATATATATATATATATATATATATATATACACCATATCTATCTATCTATCTAGACCTGGAGGGTACTATGCTTAGTGGAATAAGTCAGATAGAGAAAGACAAATACTGTATGTTATCACTTATATGTGGAATCAAGAAAATAAAACAAATGAATGAATATAACAAAACTGAAACAGACTTGCAGATATAGAGAACAAACTAGTGGTTACCAGTGGGTACTGGGAAGGGGGAAGGGGCCCGATAGGAGGAAGGGATTAAGAGGTACAAACTACTATGTATAAAATAAATAAGCTACAAGGATATATTGTACAACACAGGGAATATAGCCAATATTTTATAACTTTAAATTGAGTATTATCCATAAAAATTTTGAATAACTATGTTGTATCTGAAACTAATATTGTAAGTCAACTACACTTCAATAACAAAAAATATATTCTTTAATATATGCAAATCAATGTGATACACCATATTAACAAACTGAAGAATAAAAACCATATGATCATCTCAATAGATGCAAAAAAAGCTTTTCACAAAATTCAACACTAATTTATGATAAAAAAAAAAAACTCTCCAGAAAGTGGGCATAGAGAGAAGCTACCTCATCATTATAAAGGCCATATATGACAAACCCACAGCAAACATCATTCACAATGGTGAAAAACTGAAAGAATCTCCTCTAAAATCAGGAATGAGACAAGGATGTTCACTCTCACCACTCTTATTCAACATAGTTTTGGAAGTCCTAGCCACAACAATCAGAGAAGAAAAAGAAATAAGAGGAATAGAAATTGGAAAAGAAGAAGTAAAACTGTCACTGCTTGCAGATGACATGATACTATACACAGAGAATCCTGAAGATGCCACCAGACAACTACTAGAGCTAATCAATGAATCTGGAAAAGTTGCAGGATACAAAATTAATGCACAGAAATCTCTTGCATTCCTATACACTAACAACAAAAGATAAGAAAGAGAAATCAAGGAAACAATCCCATTCACCATTGCAACAAAAAAAATAAAATACCTAGGAATAAACCTACCTAAGGAAGTAAAAGACCTGTACTCAGAAAATTATAAGACACTGATGAAAGAATCAAAGATGACAAAAACAGATGGAGAGATATACCATGTTCTTGGTTAGGAAGAATCATTATTGTGAAAATGACTATACTACCCAAAGCGGTCTACAGATTCAATGCAATCCCTATCAAACTACCACTGGCATTTTTCACAGAACTAGAACAAAAAATTTCACAATGTGTATGGAAACACAAAAGACCCCGAATAGCCAAAGGAATCTTGAGAAGGAAAAATGGAGCTAGAGGAACCAGGCTCCTGGATTTCAGACTATACTACAAAGCTACAGTAATCAAGACAATATGGTACTGGCACAAAAACAGAAATATAGATCAATGGAACAGGATAGAAAGCCCAGAGATAAGCCCATGCACCTATGGTCAACTAAGCTATGACAAAGGAGGCAAGTATATACAGTGGAGAAAAGACAGTCTCTTCAATAAGTGATGCAGAGAAAACTGGACAGCTACATGTAAAAGAATGAAATGAGAGCACTCCCTAACACCATACACAAAAATAGACTCAAAATGGATTAGACACCTAAATGTAAGACTGAACACTATAAAACTCTTAGAGGAAAACATAGGAAGAACACTCTTTGACATAAATCACAGTGAGATCTTTTTTGACCCACCTCCTAGAGTAATGGAAATAAAAATTTTAAAATGGGACCTAATTAAACTTAAAAGCTTTTGCACAGCAAAGGAAGCCATAAACAAGACAACCGTCAGAATGGGAGAAAATATTTGCAGAAAAATCAACAGACAAAGGATTAATCAACAAAATATATAAACAGATCATGCAGCTCAATACCAAAAACACAAACAACCCAATCACATATGGGCCGAATGCCTAAATAGACATTTCTCCAAAGAAGACATACAGATGGCCAACAAATACATGAAAAGATGCTCAACATCACTAATTATTAGAGAAATGCAAATCAAAACTACAATGAGATATCACCTCACACCAGTCAGACTGGCCATCCTCAAAAAATCTACAAACAATAAATGTTGGAGAGGGTGTGGAGAAAAGGGAACCTTCTTCCACTGTTGGCGGGAATGTAAATGAATACAGCCACTATGGAGAACAGTATGGAGGTTCCTTAAAACACTAAAAATAGAATTACCATATGACCCAGCAATTCCACTACTGGGCATATACCCAGAGAAAACCATAATTCAAAAAGACATGTGCATCCTAATGTTCATTGCAGCACTTTTTACAATAGCTTGGTCATGGAAGCAACCTAAATGTCCATCATCAGGCGAATGGATAAAGAAGATGTGGTATATATATACAATGGAATATTACTCAGCCATAAAAAGGAACAAAATTGGGTCATTTGTAGAGATGTGGATGGACCTAGAGACTACCATACTGAGTGAAGTAAGTCAGAAAGAGAAAAACAAATATTGTATATTTACCCATATATGTGGAATCTAGAAAAATGGTACAGATGAACCAGTTTGCAAGGCAGAAATAGAGACACAGATGCAGAGAATAAACGTATGGACACCAAGGGGGGCAGGGAAGGGGGTTGGGATGAATTGGGAGATTGAGACTGATATACACTAATATGTATAAAACAGATAACTAATGAGAACCCGCCATATAGCACAGGGAACTCCACTTTGCTGTACAGTAGAAACTAACACAACATTGTAAAACAACTATACCCCAATAAAAAAATAATAATAAATAAAAAATAATAAAAGTGTAAATAAAAATATAAAACAAAAAAACAGCCCTAATTAATTATAATTTTAAACCTATTAATTAAAATTAATTAATTTTTTAAAAACATTAGCTTAGGTCCACTTGGATAATCCAAGATAAATTCCCCGTCTGAAAATCCTTAATATCACATCCGCAAAGATTTTTTGGTTTCTTGTTGTTGTTGTTATTTTATGCCGTGTAAGGTAACATATTCACAGATTCTTTCTGGATATTAGGATATAGATATGTTTGGGAGGCTTTCTGGAGGTTCTAGAGATAAATCCATTATTTATCACACCAGCTATCAGTGCTTCATTCCCTACAGGCAAAGTCATAGGTTAATTGTTTTACTTTGCAGTAAATCAAATCTGTCTCTAAATGCCATCTATTTTCACATAGAAGAGTTCCTTGGGGTATACCTTTGAGCATTCAAAAGCAGGCAGTTGCAACCACAATAACATTTAACCTGTTATGCAATGTTTGGTTTCCACTTGAAAAATATCTAAAGACTGCAGGAACTGGTTGTATTTCTGAGAAATTGCTGGTGCTTGCTAGTTCTCAATCACGTGCTGCTCGTGTCTTACCTCATGCATAGACTGAAGAGAGGTACATATTGTTGGGGAAGCTAGTAAAGTAGTCTTGTTCAGGCTTCAGAGGTGGCACCAAGCCTCTCTCTGACCAGACAATGACGCTAAAGCTGGCTGCATGCCAAACTGCTGAGCTACACCCAGGCCAGCAAGGGATGGTGCCAGCACACATATATACAATAGAATATTAGCCATAAAAAGGAATGAAATTGGGTCATTTGTAGAGATGTGGATGGACCTAGAGACTGTCATACAGAGTGAAGTACATCAGAAAGAGAAAAACAAATATTGTATGTTAACCAATGTATGTGGAATCTAGCAAAATGATACAGATGAAGCGGTTTGCAAGGCAGAAATAGAGACACAGATGTAGAGAACAAACGTGTGGACACCACTAGATAAAATGCTAGATAAGATAGAGAGTTAGTCATGGGACTTCTTGCACCTTGAGGGTCTGGCCAGACCCCAGAGATCAAGAACATTCCAAAACTTACGAGTTAAAACCAAGGCATTTATGACAACAACCAGAGCTGCAAACTTGCAAGTAGGCTGATGGTTATCAGCCTGCAGCCTGGTGCTAAAACCCCGCCTCCTTCGAATGTCAAACTGAAGTCTCACCCATGGGATGGACGCACAGCCCAGGACCTTCCCAACTGGGGCTCCAGGTTGCCGTTCAAGGGAATTCCCAGCACTGCTTGGATCTGGATGTAGGTGATTCCCCAATTCAGTGATGTATAAACCTCTGTCTTTACTATTCTTTCTCAGTTAGTTATACTATTTTCTTAATTATTACAGTATTCTGTAATCTTTGTTAATTCAATAAACTCTCTCTAAATTCTTGTTTAACTGAGTGTAGAGTGGTTATTTTGCCAGCGAATCTTATGAACCTTGAAATGGAAAGCAAGGCTTTCAGCAAAATACATGTACAATTTGGCCATCAGATGTCTCCACGGTTGTCAATTTTACTCATCCTGAAAGCAGGAAAATTTAGCTACTTTCATAAATTTTCTTTCTTACACTGTTAAATTTTCTCTAAAATTTTGAGGTCTCATTCATCTTTGAAAGTTCAGAATTTTCTAAACTTTTTAAGAACTAGATGACTTTCCCAGACTTCACACTATTTTTTTCTCTTTATGGCCATTACCACCACACAAAAAGAAAGGCTTGTATTTTAAGGATAATTAGCCCAGATTAAAAAATTATTATTTGGAGGCTAAATACTGAATTTTTAGATACTTATCCTGAACCACAAATGTTAAAATTGACATTACTCTTTGTACCATACTATTACTACTTTATTTTCTTGCTGTTATATGTACCCTATTCTACCTTGGAACTCTAAGCCTGTAGGAAATTACTCTATGCTCTAAAATAAATATAAATACCCCAGTGAGTGAAGAAAATATAACACAACCCTTGGAAGAAGTAATTAATCATGTGCACAAAGAATGTAGAATGATATCTGGATTCTCCAAAGTCCAACACTTCTCAAAATTTTGGCCTCAGCATCCCTTTACACTCTCAAAAATCACTGAGGATCTCAAGGGGTTTTTGTTTATATGGGTTATGTTAATTGATATTCCTTGTATTAGAAATTTAAGTTGAGAATTTTGAATATATTTTTATTCATTTAAAAATAATAATAAACCCATTAAGTGTTAACACACATGATATTTTATGAAAATAACTATAGTTTTCAAAAACATATATTGAGAAGAGTAACATAGTTTTACATTTTTGCAAATCTCTTTAATGCATGGCTTAACAGAAAGCAACTATATTCATATCTGCTGCTGCATTCAATTTGCTGCAATCTGTTGTTTTGGTTAAAATAGGCAAAGAAAATTCAGCCTCACGCAGAGATGTAATTGGAAATGGGAGGAATATTTTAGTACCTTTTCAGATAACCGTGGATATTCTTCTTTGACACTACACCAAAACTCAGCAAGTGTATTTTTCAAAGGTTAGCTGCAAAGAACTTTGCATACTCTGTGCACTCATGAGAGAATGTAAACCAAAAAAAGGTAAATAATGTCTTAGTATTATTATGAAAATAGTTTTGACCTCCCAGACCCTCTGAATTTCTCTCAAGAACCCCTGGAGTTCCCAGACCACCCTTTAAATCCCACTTCTATAGTCTGCTAGCTGCAGTGGTTTGATAAGCAAACTCAAGCTTTCATTTTGTGACTCTTCCTTAAGTCAAAATAAGTCAGGACAGGGTGAAGGAGAATCACTCCATGTAAATAAAGATTTCTTCCTATATTACCCCCCCCAAAAAAAGCATATGGACACAAAGAAACTTTTGGAGTTGATGGGTATGCTTGTTACCTTAAGTTTGGTGATGATCTCATGGGTACATGCATATGTCCAACTCATCAAATTGCATACATTAAAGATGTGCAGTTTTTGTATATCAATTATATCTCAATAAATCTGTAAAGGAAAATTTACAAAACAAAGAAGAGTTACAGAATAAACTTGATATAACCCATAATAAAATAAAGATATTAGTCCTTTGAGAATCTATAACAACAAAAATAATTCTGGAATTATCAAAAAAGGATGCTGGGACTTCCCTGGTGGTCCAGTGGTTAAGAATCCATGCTTCCAGTGCAGGGGGGTGCGGGTTTGATCCCTGGTCGGGGAACTAAGATTCCGCGTGCCGCACTGCACAGTGGGAAAAAAAATGGCCAAAATATTTTTTAAAGGGGGGGTGGAATGCTAAAAGTAAGTCATAGAAATCTGTCGTTCCTCATACAAAACTGGCTCTTACACCTGGAATATTGTGAGCAATTCTGAAAACTGCCCTATAAAAAGGGTTCTAGCTTTACCTCATCTGTTTTCCTCTTTTCAGCCCTCTAAGGAGCTCTCACTTTTGCTAAACTGATTCTTTAGGGCTTTCTTTAGACAGAATCAGGTGAGTGGCATGGGAGAAGAGCATGGGAAATTGGAGTGTCTGGGGCTAGGGGAGGAGTTTTCCCAGGTGAAGGACATTTGAAAAATAAAGGCCGATGCATCATGGATGGGAGAAGGGTGGGAAAAGGAATTTTAAAAAGCATTGGTTTCCAGAGATGTAAGGGATTTAAGTTACTTTGGAGCTAATTTTGGTTTTGGTACTGTGTTCTTTTGACCACAATATGCCTCAGACATAACCAACCACATTTTACAAACATTCTCCCTGTGGGCTCATCCAATAATGCCCCTTGGGATTCCTTGTTAAAACACCTAGAATTCTTGGTTAATATTCCTGCTCTACCACATGACACTTCAGTATAAAGTGGTTAAATTAAACTCTTTGGAGAGCCTCATAAGTTAGGTAACTGGAGCACAAGGAAGAATCTGTCATCAGATGCCTTTCACTAAGTTAATTATAGATAAAACAAACATGAAGTGGTTAGAAACAGAGGTTAAAATTTCACTCACTTGGACTTTGCATAATAATGAATTAAACTGCTGGTCTGGATTGGCATTCTGCTGGGAATATGATTTGGAAACAGGAAAACCAGCCAATGAGTGGTCTGATTTTGTTCTTGAAAGTAATATAAAGTAACACAAGTCAACCAAGACTTTCACCTCCCTTTGCTTTTAAAATGTTATTTGTGATAGGAACCGTGCAAACAAATAAGAGAATCTATATATGTTTTCTCCATATGTGTATGGATGACAAATCACCTAAATACTTTATACTGGTTTGGCCAAAAATTTCATTCAGGTTTTTCCATAACATCTTACGAAAAACCTGAAGGAACTTTTTGACCACCCCAATAATTTGGACACTGTGCAATTCCATACTGATTCGTTTCCTGAAAAATTAATATACTTTGCAAATCCAGAAATCACATCACCTTAAAAGGCAGTCAGTACCAGGGAGGAGGAATAAGAGTAGGAGTGAAGAGGGGCTTCCCTGGTGGCGCAGTGGTTGAGAGTCCACCTGCCGATGCAGGGGACACGGGTTCATGCCCCGGTCCGGGAAGATCCCACATGCCGCGGAGCGGCTGGGCCCGTGAGCCATGGCCGCTGAGCCTGCGCGTCCGGAGCCTGTGCTCCGTAGCGGGAGAGACCGCGGCAGTGAGAGGCCCACATGCCGCAAAAAAAAAAAAAAAAAAAAAAAGAGTAGGAGTGAAGAGAGAACACAATGGAAAAGAATCAGAGGATAGTGAGTGCTACAAACATATGGAAAATGGAATGAAAAGAACCAGCTTTCTCTTTTTTTCTGCTGGGAAAAAATCAAATCAGCTTGCTTCCATGTGTATGCTTCACACAAAATACATTTGCTATTTTTTAAGGCTTTCAGATAACACATTCCTGAACCAAAGCCATATCCAAATTCCAAGTTCTTCATTAAACAGGCTTTATGTTATATTGTTCATGAGAAAATTCCCCTTTTTTAACCTTTTTTAAACTATGTGGTTAATGCTTCCCATACTTCATGATAAGATTTTATAACCCCTTCCTTGTGCTGGTGGCACTTTCACACTAAAAACACTCAGACTCCAGAGCCTTGTTATTTTTCACTTTTCTTCTGCAGCCACTATAAACTCTAGACCCTAATTTTTAATATGTTCATATTCAAATATATTAGCTAAAAACTCTAGGTACATTTAATTTAAAAAAAGAAAGAAAAAGCAGGTGCTTACTACTCTTCCCTCTGTAGTAGCCTCTTTTCCTTCTCAGATACATGTCCTCTTAATTGTTTCAGGGGAGAAGGGAGAAGCTTTCACTGTTGCATATGACTTAGAAGTAAGAAAATATTCCATGTATATACAGAGGGTATTGCAGATATCATCAGTGCCTTCAACACTCACTTTTCCCTATTCACCAACTGCAAATATCTGCAACTTCTGTATGAGGGGTCCTCTGGCTGCTGGAGTGTATTTGGCCCAGAAGCAGAGCAGGCCAGAGCAGAAGCACTGGGGAGTCAAGGTCCCTTGGAGCTGTCTTCAACCAACCACTGACTAACTGACATTAGAGGAAAATCTCTCCAGCATCCTTGCCTTCAGGTGCAATAGCCCTGAGAACTGTTCTGCACCAGCGGTCCCCAAATTTTTGACACCAGGGACCAGTTTTGTGGAAGGCAATTTTTCTACTAACCGGTGGGGGGGGAGGGGGAGGGGGGATGGTTCAGGTGGTAATGTGGGTGATGGGGAGAGGCTCACCTCCTGCTGTGCAGCCCGGTTCCTAACAGGCCACGGACAGGTCCATGGCCCGGGGGTTGGGGACCCCTTCTCTACACAGCTTCTCGGAGGTCCCAGAGAGAAGGAGCCCTGGGTGCCTGCAGGGGTTACCTGTTCAGTAACATACCTCATACCAGCTTTCTTCCCTTCCCTGTCTCCATTCCCCATTCCATTCCCTCCCGAAATAGATCACTTGCACTCAGATCCTCATCTCAGGATCTGCTTCTGGGAGAGCCCAACTTAAATCAGAAAGTATCATCCAAATAGTGTTAGAAACTATTGACCTAAAGGAGAAGACTGATAGGAACGACTTCACTTTAATGCAAGTCTGTCTATGAGATAAACTCACACCAGAACGAGGCAGGTTAGAAACAATATGACAGGGATCCAGAAAAGCTTCAGAGGGAAGGTAATGTTTCAAAGAGGGCTTGAAGGATGAAGATGAGTTCAGCTGGGGCAGAAGTGTTTAGAGGACATTCGAGGCAGAAGGACCAACAGAATAAAAACAAACAAATAAAAAAATACAATACACCCAGGGTGAGAAGGAAAATAATGAACATGAGGCAGGAAAGTGGTTCAGAATCTTGAATATGATGCTAAATCCTCAAAACATAAATTTCACTGTCTGGGGAGAAAAAAATAACTGTTTGACCAGGGGATTAATACATTGCAGTTCTTTAGAAACCTAAGAGCAAAACATACAAAACAGATTTTCAGAAGTAATATAGTGTAAAATTTTCACCTTTCTTAAATTTATAAGACAGCTAAATGAAGGTTTGGGCTAGTATAGACCAATTGTGGCAAAGCTAATATTTTTGTGTATGTGTTTGCATAGATACATGCATATGAATCTTGATGCTCTTTCATGAATAAAAGTAAGTTGTTAGGCAAAATGTACATTATGTTTTCAGATTTGTGAACTATGTCTGCTTGTAAATAAGCAGGTTAGTCTATAAAGCTGGTACTTTTCTGGTATTGCCCACTGAAATGAATGGCACCACCACATATGCAGTTTCCAGTCGGAAGACCAGAACTTGTCCTTAACATCTCCCTCTTCCTCAGTGGCCACACCAAGCCCATCAAAGTCCTGTCAGTTTCACCTCCCAGATCTCTCCATTTTTCTCAATTGTACATGTCACCATTCGGTTCAGCCACCATAAATCAGCTTTCACTGTAAGGACAGAAGGAGCAAACATTCACCCTTGCCCCTCTTTCACTCTATTCTCACAGCCCATCATGTCTCCCTTCCCAGCTTACAGTCCTTCATTGGCTCCCCACTGCTCTGAGGATAAAGGTCCAACTTGATGTGGCTTCTGCCCACCTATTCAGGCTCATCTCTTTCAATGCCATTTAGCCACACTGGCCAACTTTCAATTCCCCAGAAAAACCCTTGATCCCCCAGTACCTCGAGGGCTTTGCCTGTACAGCTGGCCCAGTTGAGGATCATATGTGTCATTGTCAAGCCACTATGGGACCTAATCATGGCCCATATCAAGGTGGTGTATTCTTGTTGACAGTTCATTTCCTGCAGACTACGCCTTCAAACCACCTAAGGTTGCATTTACAGTAAGAATGTATCATCCAAATATTAAAAATAATGGCAGCAGTTGTCTTGCTAGTCTAAAATCACAGTGATCTCCTGCTTTAACTATTTGTAAAGTTCTTTTTTTAAAAAACATCTTTATTAGAGTATAATTGTTTACATTGTTGTGTTAGTTTCTGCTGCATAACAAAGAGAATTAGCTATGTATATACATATATCCCCATATCCCCTCCCTCCTGAGTCTCCCTCCCACTCTCCCTATCCCACCCTTCTAGGTGGTCACAAAGCACTGAGCTGATCTCCCTGTGCTATGCGGCTGCTTCCCACTAGCTATCTATTTTACATTTGGTAGTGTATATATGTCAATGCCACTCTCTCACTTCGTCCCAACTTATGCTTCCCCCTCCCCATGTCTTCAAGTCCATTATCTACATCTGCATCTTTATTCTTGTGCTGCCCCTAGGTTCATCAGACCCATTTGTTTTTCTTTTTAGATTCCATATATATATATGTGTTAGCATATAGTATTTGTTTTTCTCTTTCTGACTTACTTCACTTGTATGACAGACTCTAGGTCCATCCACCTCACTACAAATAACTAAATTTCGTTCCTTTTTATGGCTGAGTAATATTCCGTTGTATATATGTGCCACATCTTCTTTATCCATTCATCTGTTCATGCACATCTTGGTTGCATCCATGTCCTGGCTATTGTAAATAGAGCTGCAATGAACATTGTGGTACATGACTATTTTTGAATTATGGTTTTCTCAGGGTATATGCCCAGGAGTGGGATTGCTGGGTCATATGGTAGTTCTATTTTTAGTGTTTTAAGGAACCTCCATACTGTTCTCCATAGTGGTTGTATCAATTTACATTCCTACCAACAGTGCAAGAGGGTTCCCTTTTCAGCACACCCTCTCCAGCATTTATTGTTTGTAGATTTTTTGATGATGGCCATTCTGACTGTTGTGAAGTGATACCTCATTGTAGTTTTAATTTACATTTCTCAAATGATTAGTGATGTTGAGCATCCTTTCATGTGTTTGTTGGCAATCTGTGTATCTTCTTTGGAGAAATGTCTATTTAAGTCTTCTGCCCATTTTTGGATTGGGTTGTTTGTTTTTTTGATATTGAGCTACATGAGCTGCTTGTATATTTTGGAGATTAATCCTTTGTCAGTTGCTTCTTTTGCAAATATTTTCTCCCATTCTGAGGGTTGTCTTTTCATCTTGTTTATGGTTTCCTATGCTGTGCAGAAACTTTTAAGTTTCATTAGGTCTCATTTGTGTATTTTTGTTATTATTTCCATTTCTCTAGCAGGTGAGTCAAAAAGGATCTATATATTCATTTCTTCACTGCTTTGTGATCCAAACCCAGATTACCCCTAGGGCCAGAGATTACACAGATCTATAAAACAGAGATAAGTACAACAGTAATCTCAAGAATGAACTCAGAAAGTTGCCATGTGATGCTACATTAAAATCAGATTAACCTGAATTAGATCTGGAATAAACTTTAAATTATTCTTGATATATACATCCCACATGCCCCTCCTTCTTTCCTTATTTAATCCCCAATTGTTCTCTACTTCTCAGCCCAACATCACTTTCTCAGGAAACCTTCTCTGCCCCCCCAGATCAGTCCAGATCCCTCTGTCAGTTGCTCTCCTAACATTCTGTATTTTTCCTTTTCCATCTGCCATTACCTATGTGTGTGTATTTGATTGTCTGCCTCCCTCTCTTGACCATAAATTCTATGAAGAGGCTTAAGAAATATGTGTTTAAAAAATCATTTTAATAAGTTAATTTGCCCCAGGTATCTTGTTAATCATTTTAGATGCTTTATTTATGCCCATATACAGCTAAGAAAACTAAAGCTGAGAGACTCTTAAATAATTTTTTCAGTCAGTAATGATGGACCTGAAATTTATTCTCAAGTCTGTCTGACTGGAGTTGACACTCCTAGCCACCACCCTATACTGCAAGGCAGAATAGTAGGTAACTATAATATGATATAACTTCTATGTGGAATCTAAAAAAAATGATATAAATGAACCTATATACAAAACAGAAATAGGCCCACAGACATAGAAAACAAACTTATGGTTACCAAAGGGGAAAGGGGGTGGGAGGGATAAATTAGAAGTTTGGGATTAACAGATACTACTACCAACTACTACTACTACCAATAGATAACCAACAAGGATCTACTATATAGCACATGGAACTATACTCATTATTTTGTAATAACCTATAAGGGAAAAGAATCTGAAAAAGAATAACTGAATCACTTTGCTGTATACCTGAAACTAATACAACATTGTAAATCAACTATACTTCAATTTAAAAAAAAAAGAATAATAGGTAACATTTATGGAGTTGTGTTAGTATTGAGTTATTGGATCGTTTTTCTATTTCTCGAAATTTTCCATTATATCATTGTCCCGACACCTCTTCAACAAAAATGTTTCTACTTGATGGATAAGTTTCCTAAGCTTTATCTTATCCAGATTTTAGTTTATTGATTAATTTCCTAGCATCCTTTTCCCACTTGGTTATTTGGCTTCCCACTGTACCATATTATGTCATTCCAGATACATTTTTCCTATTCTTTGCTTATGTGATCTCCTAATTTTTACAAAGCTGTAACAAAGTAGGAAAATAAAAAAAAAAAACCCTAAGCCTTGTCAGTTTTGTTCAAAATATATTTTCCTGGACAGGTAGGGTGTGGAGAGTGTTTTGGAATAAGGGCAGGAAGAGCTGATGTGATGAGGCTGAACTTCATGTAGAATAAAGACTAGGAAAAATCAGTTCCAGTTTGGAAACAATGAAACCAGATAATATTCCTAGTTGAAAGAACAAACATGGTTAAAGAATGTCTACTATGACATGGGACTGAGTAATACACAAGAGGCTAAACACAATCTTTATTTTAGAAAAGAAAATAAATTATTTGAGAAGACTTACCCAAAAGAGAGTTCCATATAATGGATAAACTTGTATAATAACAGAATCACTATATATTTTAAATGTGCTGCTGTTTTCTTGATGAAATTAGAATCACTTACAATATGTACATATACTTTGTTTGTTTCAAACAAAATGTGGTTTGAAGCTACAAAGAGTGAGGGCCCAGTAAATTAAGAAAATCATGTCAACTTGATTAATGATGAGACAAAAGAGTAGATGGAAATACCAACACTTCTTGCATAATCTGTCACTGACTATGTACAGTAAGCTCAGGTGTGAGCCAGGGTACTGTGCTCACTCAAAGCCCTGTGTCTTTATCCCAGAGAAATTTACTTATGCCCCACATAGCTGGTTCCCCAAAAAAGGCAACTCTAGACATCCCATCCTTACTCACCCAAGAGTCCTGACATTTTCATCTCACTTTCTCTTATGGCCTCCTCATCAATTGACTTTATCTCCCACCCCTGCCCTTGCTTTGCTCTTGAAGATCACTAGACTTTGGGCTCCTGTGTTTTTACCTTTTCCCAAGGTGCAGCTCTGCTCATTCTCTAGCTCTATTTGCTTGTAGCTGACTCTGCCCAATCAAGCCCCAGGGTACTGTCACTTAGCAGCTGCTCCACTCCCTGGGAGTGGGCAGTTCACCATGTATGAGCCCTCATCCATGTAATGAAGTTTGAAGGAACACCATAGCTTCCCAACTGCCCACCCACATCCACTAGAAGCATCTCTGAAAATGCAGATGCTGTCAAAAAAGGAATGCAGCCAATCTCAATTATTCCCAAATTTGCCCATGCACTAAAATTTATTTGTAATGTCAAAATCAATATTCGTGGAACTTTTGTGGCCATTCATGGATGTGCACAGAGCAGCAAAAAATTTGAGTTTCCCCACATATACATTCCCAACTGAGGTCAATCAAGACAATACTCTGCCTTCTTGTTTAAGCTCTAATACTATAAAACAAGTGTTCTTTCACAGTCTAGTTACTACCATACTATAAAACAAGTGTCCTTTTGCAGTCTAGTTACTGCCATGTATTTTGTATTTTTGTGCTTTTGGTTGGTGATTTCACCATTTAAAATGAAATGTACAGCATAGGGAATATAGTCAATAATAATGTAATCTTTGTATGGTAACTAGGCCTACCATGGTGATCATTTTGAAATGTATAGAAACTTCAAATCACTATGTTGTGCATGAGGAACTAACATAATGTTGTAAGTCAATTATAATTCAAATAACAAACAAACAACTCATAGAAAAAGAGAATAGATTTATAGTTACCGGAGGTGGGGAAGGGGGTGTGGGGGATTAGGAATATTGGATGAAGTTGGTCAAAAGGTACAAAATTCCAGTTATAAGGAAAATAAGTACTAGGAATATAATGTACTACATGATAAATATAATTAACACTGCCATATGTTATATATGAAAGTCAAGAGAATAAATCCCAAGAACTCTCATCACAAGGAAAATTTTTTTTTTCTATTTCTTTAATTTGTATCTATATGAGATGGCGGATGTTCACTAAATTTACTATGGTCATCATTTCATGATATATATAAGTCAAATGATTATGCTGTATACCTTAAATTTTATACAGTGCTGTAGGTCAATTATATATCAATAAAACTGAAATCAGTCAATCAATAAATATATAGAATGGATCCCCAAGCTTAGTACTGATGTACTGTGTAGTATGTGTATTGAATAAATTTCATTTAAGCATGAATTATAGTGTTGTTGGCCATGAGTTCAATGTTCAAGAATCAACAATATATGGTAAATAAGGTATACTTAAACAGAAATACATTTTAAAAGGTTATATGTTGGATGGTTGATGAAAATATGGTGACCAGAGGTCCAAGAACTTAACCCTGTTCGTCCCCAGGAGCAACACTTTAGTATTTGCTAATCCAGTGTTCTCAGAGACTTTATAAAACATAACTACCATAAATAACAAGAATCAACTATAACTTCATCACATTCAAGTCCTTGGGGATTAGGACACAGAACGGACAGTAATGTCAAAACCTAAAGCCCTGGAGTGTAGGTTTGGGTGAGCTTCCCCATGAGATCCTGCCAGGGGTGGGGAGTGTTGTGCCAGATGGGAGGAAGGCCCTGAACTTGGGAGTTGGAACTCTGGATACAAACTTTGAGTTCTTCTCAACACTTCTTGAGCCCAATCCTATTCCTAGATTAATAGTATTACTAGTCTGGCCACTATGCTACATAAAATATCCATGGCAAATGAGGCATTGTATCAGAATTTTCATCTTAGTGTTTGACAATCTAGACCTGCACTGTCCAGTGCAGGATCCACCAGCCAAATGTGGTCAATGAGCACAAGACTGTCTGGTCCAAACGAAGAGGTACTGGCAATGTAACATATGCCCTGATTTCAAAGGCACAGTTGATTTTTTGTAAAAAGTAAAATATCTTGTGATAATTTTTGTATTGATTACATATTGGAACATTTTTATATGGTGGGTTAAATAAAATGTACTATTAAAATGAATTTCACCAGTTTATGTTTTACCTTTTTTAAATGTGGCTACTAGAACCTTTTTACATTTTATGATACTGTAGTTAACAATACGTCCATTGATTTTCAATATATTTTTCTCTGTGTTCCCACATTATCTATTTCCTTTTCACAAGATCTCAATTTAGAGTCTGCAAAATGGATAAACCAGTTCATTACTAGAGAAAGAATTATGTCACTTAATATCTAATATCATGGTTGTGCAAAATGAAAAAGAAGACTAAAATGTAGCAGTAAAGTTATATACTGTAAATACCAAAAATTTAGGTGTCTTAATAATGTATGCATGAAGATATTCAATTATCCCTTTTAACATAGTTCCTTGGACTGCCTGATGGTTAAAAAATGATCAATCTTATCCAAGACTCTTGTTGAAGATCCCTCTGCCAAAAATAATAGCTCACTTACCAAAAGATAGAAGATGCAGAGATTCAGTTATGCAAATAAAGCCTGAATTATGGGCCTGTGACCCTGCCCAGCAATCAGTCAATCAATCAATCAATCAATTGCATATATGACACACATTATGCTTGCATCACACAGTGCTGATCTAGAACCAATAGCCACGTTGTGAGAATTTACACTACTACATAGTAGTTAACACTTGTCTCCTACTTATTCTGAGCCAAACACTGTCCCAAGTACAACTTAATTAATCTTCACCGGAACTCCCTGAAATATATACTACTGTCTTTCCTCCTTTTTCAGGTTAGAAGATTGTGGCAAAGAAAGATTGGGTGACTTGCCCTAGGTAGCACCAGATTTGAGCCAGATTTGACTCAGGTAATCAGCAATCACATTCTTAACCACTGCATTCACACACACACACACACACACACACACACACACACACATAAATATCTATTTGATACGATCATCAAACCCTTGAAATAAAAATTACTTATTGGTAGAAAGAAAAAATGGTTTATGCCTTCAGTGGCATTCTCTGAAGATATAAACAGATGAAAAGAAAGTCATTAACTTCCAAAAGTTAAGATTTTGCAAGGGGAAAATGCTGAATCATCATGAGTTTTAGGGTATCGGTTCATCTTCAGTCTAGAACTAGTGTAGAAGCAGAGGTCAAAAAGTAAGAAGAAACACTTAAAAGCTTTTGCACAGCATAGGAAATGATAAACAAAACAAAAAGACTACCCTCAGAATAGGAGAAAATATTTGCAGATGAAGCAACCAACAAGGGATTCATCTCCAAAATACACAAACAGCTCATGCAGCTCAATAACAAAAAACAAACAACCCAATACAAAAATGGGCAGAAGACCTAAATAGACATTTCTGCAAAGAAGACATAAAGATGGCCAAAAAGCACATGAAAAGCTGCTCAACATCATTAATAATTAGAGAAATGCAAATCAAAACTACAATGAGGTATCACCTCACACTGGTCAGAATGGTCATCATCAAAAAAATCTACAAACAAAAAATGCTGGAGAGGGTGTGGAGGAAAGGGAACCCTCCTACACTGTTGGTAGGAATGTAAATTGGTACAGCCAGTATGGAGAACAGTATGGAGGTTCCTTAAAAAACTCAAAATAGGGCTTCCCTGGTGGCACAGTGGTTGAGAGTCCACCTGTTGATGCAAGGGACACAGATTCGTGCCCCGGTCTGGGAAGATCCCACATGCCGCAGAGCGGCTAGGCCTGTGAGCCATGGCCACCGAGCCTGCGCATCCGGAGCCTGTGCTCTGCAATGGGAGAGGCCACAACAGTGAGAGGCCCGTGTACCACCAAAAAAAAAAAAAAAAACTAAAAATAGAACTACCATATGGCCCAGCAATCCCACTCCTGGGCATATACCCAGAGAAAAACATCGTTCAAAAATATATACGCACCCCAATGTTCATTGCAGCACTATTTGCAATAGCCAGGACATGGAAGCAACATAAATGTCCATCAACAGAGGAATGGATAAAGATGTGGTACATATATACAATGGAATAATACTCAGCCATAAGAAAGAATGAAATAATGCCATTTGCAGCAACATGGATGGACCTAGAGATTGTCATACTGAGTGAAGTAAGTCAGACAAAGACAAATATCATATGATATCACTTATATGTGGAATCTAAAAAAAAGAGGTACAAATGAACTTATTTACAGAACAGAAATAGAGTCACAGATGTAGAAAACAAACTTATGGTTACCAGGGGGTGAGGGGTGGAGGGATAAATTGGGAGATTTGGATTGACATATACATACTACTATTTATAAAATAGATAACTAATAAGGACCTACTGTATAGCAGAGGGAACTCTACTCAGTACTCTGTAATGGCCTATATGGAAAAAGAATCTAAAAAAGAGTGGATATATGTGTACGTATAACTGACTCACTTTGCTGTACACCTGAAACTAACACAACATTGTAAATCAGCTATACTCCAATAAAAAATTTTAAACAATAATAATAAAGTAAAACTGGACTCAAGAAAAAGTAAGAAGAAACAGCAAAAAAAGAAGAGCAAATAATAATAATAGTAAAAGAGAATACTAAATAAAACTTTTAAAGAAGTGAAGTTTAAGGATAATATTTAACAAAAACTTTTAAAAACTAGTGTACTGTGAAGTCCCACAATTTTAGATGAACTAAGCTTTTCTAGGTAAATGAAAAGCTAAGTCAACAAGAATAGGAGTCTGATGGAAAAAGCAGAAAATTGCTAAATGAATGAAATGGGCATTTGTAAAACAAAACTACCAAGGCTACCTGAATAAAATTTCTTGTTTGTTTTTTTGAAAGTCATCTGAAAAGTCTTTGGGTGAGTTTCCATTTATCAGCCAAAGGACATTAAAATCGTTCCTGTCCTGGTTATTTATGGGAAGGAAGGCGTCCATGAGAGGTAATGAAGAAGGCTCGACTCCCTTTTATACTCCAGACATCTGCATCTCCAAAACCTGCTACAAGTCTTGGAGATTTTATTTTTAAATGCTGGCAACAATTGGTCTACATGTCACTACACACTTGCATCTCAGCTATCTCCTCTGTCATACAGGGAAGCCTGGGGTGGTTGTAGGTGGTACAGCACCAAGCCATTTGCCTGGGAGTCAAAGACTACATTCTAAGTCCTTCTCTGTCACTTGTAACCCTGGGGATCTTGGAACATCACAGAGTTTCCAAAGGCTTCATATCAAAAAAGAGAGCATAGAAGAAAAAGAAGACATATATATAGTGGTTAAAAATCAGACAACAATGACTCAATAGTTTTTTCTTTAAAAACAGGCTAATGACCTGGATAAAAAAGGGGTCAAGGACTTGAATAGACATTTCTCCAAAGAAGACATACAAATGGCCAAGTATATGAAAAATGCTCAATATGATTATCATCAGAGAAAGCAAATCAAAACCACAATAAGATGTCACCTCCCACCAGTGAGGATGGCTATTAGCAAAAAAACAAAAGACAACAAGTGTTGGCAAGGATGTGGAGAAATTGAAACACTTGAGCACTGTTGGTGGGAATGCAAAAAAAATGGTGCAGTCACTATGGAAAACAGTATGAAGATTCCTCAAAAATGAAAAATAAAACCACCATACAATTCAACAATCCCAATTGTGGGTATTTATCCAAAAGAATTGAAACCAGGATCTCAAAAAATATATTGCCACTCCTATGTTCTTTGCAGCACTATTCACAACAGCCAAGATGTGGAAACAACCCAAGTGTCCATCAAAGATGAATGGATAAAGAAAATGTGGTATATATCAATACATGCTATAGTAATTCAGCCTTAAAAAAGCACATTCTGCAATAATGCAAAAACATGAATGAACCTTGAGGACATTAAGTGACAGAAGCCAGTCACAGAAAAACAAAGGCTGCATGATTCCATCTATATGAGATACTTAAAATAGTCAAATTCATAGCATCAAAGAGTGGAAGGAATAGCTGTTGTTAGAGGCAAGGAGGAGAGGGAAATGGAAAGTTCCTAATCAATGGGCATAAAGTTTCAGGTAAGCAAGAGGAATCAGAGATCTGCTGCACAACATTATACCTATAGTGATATACAACAATGTATTATACACTTAAAAACTTAAGAAGCTGGGTCTCATGTTGTGTTCTTACCACCATGAAATGAAATAAAAATTCACCCTACAGTTATATATCAATTAATAAAATTATCTAACAAAAATTAAGCAAAAGCTACTAAAAAACAATAAATCTTTGCTCTTTGATTTCTTGTTTAAGACCTTGGCCACATTACCTCTGGCAGTCTATAAGATGGAGATAATCAAAGGATTAGTCTCCAAAATTCACAAACAGCTCATGTGGCTCAATATCTTAAAAACAAACAACCCAATCCAAAAATGGCCTGAAGACCTAAATAGACATTTCTCCAAAGAACACATACAGATGGCCAAGATGCACATGAAAAGATGTTCAACATCGCTAATTATTAGAGAAATGCAAATCAAAACTACAATGAGATATCACCTCACACCAATCAGAATGGCCATCATCAAAAAAATCTACAAACAATAAATACTGGAGAGGGTGTGGAGAAAAGGGAGCCCTCCTGCACTGTTGGCAGGAATGTAAATTGATACAGCCACTATGGAGAACAGTATGGAGGTTCCTTAAAAAAGTAAAAATAGAGCTACCATGTGATCCAGCAATCCCACTCCTGGGCATATATCCAGAGAAAAACATGGCTCAAAAGGATACATGCACCCCACTGTTCATTGCAGCACTGTTTACAGTAGCCAAGACATGGAAGCTACCTACATGTCCATCAACAGATGAATGAATAAAGAAGACGTGGTACATATATGCAATGGAATATTACTCAGTCATTAAAAAGAATGAAATAATGCCATTTACAGCAACTTGGATGGACCTGGGGATTATCATACTAAGGGAAGTAAGTCAGAGAAAGACAAATATCATATAATACAGCTTATATGTGGAATCAAAAAAAAAGAATGATATAAATGAACTTATTTACAAAATGGAAACAGACTCACAGACTTAGAGAAGGATCAATGGTTATTAGGGGGGAAGGGGAGGGGGAGGGATAGATTGGATGTTTGGGATTGACATGTACACACTGTTATATTTAAAATAGATAATCAACAAGGACCTACCATATAGCACAGGGAACTCTGCTCAATATTCTGTAATAACCTAAATGGGAAAAGAATTTGAAAAACAATATATACATGTATATGCATAACTGAATCACTTTGCTGTACACCTGAAACTAACACTACATTGTTAATCAACTATACCGCAATATAAAATAAAACTTTCTTAAAATGATGGAGATAATCATGCTCACTTCATAGGACAGATAAAACAATAGAATGAGGTCATCTTTGTAACTGTCTAGTACTGTGCCTAGTAAGAGCCAAAAAGTGATTTTTTTAAACAGTAGATGATACTAAAGCTTCTTTCCAGCTTAGACAGTCTATGGATATATAAGCAGCCAGCACTGTCTTCCATGCTGTGTCTTTTTGTTTTCCTGACCCACGTCTGTTCCTTATTAAAACACTGCAGTGTTTTAGTGAAGGAAGAACTTAGTAATTTCGAGCATCAAAAAGCAAACCAACTGACACTAATGCCTCAGTGATGATTCTAAGTGTCACAAGAGGCTGCCATGTTTTCTGCTCAAGATCACACATGTAGAAAAACTATCCAAGAGAGTTTCGAAACTGAGGTCCCCCTCCAAGCCCTCTGGCTCTACTCATTAATAACTTATAAAGTTATTAACACGCTTATTATTTCTCTCTAATTTTGGTTTTCTCCAACTGGAGTTATAAACATATCTCCCTGCTCAAAGCTCAAGGCCAAATCCAGGGTAAGACTATATATTCTCACTGCCAGAGGCCTCTGTTTTAAAAAACTTCTCTGAAAAATAAAGCCTTGTTTATAGGCTTTAGACCACGGTTGCAAAAAAAAAAGTAATATGTAAATTAGACATTTTATAACTTTACAGCTAAATAATAAAGGCAGCACTCCAAACCTCAGCCAGACATTTACATAATTGCATTACTAGCATTCGTATGAGCCATGATGGAAATTAAGAGGGAAATCTTGCTTATTTCCTATTAACTCCATAATAGAACATGACTCTCATTTGCCCTTACAAATAAAGCTTAACCATTGTTTTAAAACCAGACACTACACTTGGGTTCTTTTATGGTTCCTCATTGCCATGACGGAACAGCAGCAAATTTCATAAGGAAAAAATATTTAATGAAAAATTGTGGTTATTCCAAAAGAAGTGCACTAAATATTCAAACTTTTATTATGTCTCTGCATTTGGTTTCCGGCTTTTGACAGAGCAGCTTCTCACTACACATTTCATCTCTTTTTAAGATTAATTTCTTCAAGGTCAGTTTTTCCCAAATCTCTTTATGTACACACAGTACAGAGAATCAATCGGCTGATACTCCTGACAATTCCGTTCTGATTAATTAATTAATAGTTCTAGGGTATCCCTAGAGACAACCTAGCATGCACCCAATAAATGCATGCTAAGTTGAGTTGAAATTAATTTTATTCTATTTAAGAAAGTAACTTATGGCACATATCTTGGTTTGGGCGCAGATCCTGTAACAGAGCTTGGGGGCAGGTAGTGTATTTGGGGGGTGGTCTCAGGAAGCACAAGTCAGGCAGTGTGGAAAGTGAGCCAGGGAAGGGAGGTGAGCTAAACAGGGTGCATCAATGAGATGGGTAAGTGCTGTGGGGCAACTGGGCTCCAGACCCAGAGGGACACTAGGAAGAACCATATGAATGGAACTTCATAAATCCTAGGTGTTTCTCCCATGAGCCATCTCTACTCTCCTGCTCTTATCCACCCATCACTGGCTACCCAGGAATTGCAGACTAGAGTGAGGACTTAGATTCTGCCAATTCTCAGGTTGTACACTGCAAACTCTATCATCACCTGACCCCAGTTCCCACCTACTGTCAGAGGCAAGTCCAGGCACTGTCACTCTTCAAATCAGCATTCTCTGTTACCCACAACATATAGGTTGTTAATCTCATGTGAGACCTTGCTTTTAAATCATTATGAATGACTCTTATGATCTGGTCTTCAATCCTTTTTGCTCATCTAGTCCCTAAAATAATTTCAAGACATTATACCCACTAGTTACAACTCATTTTTAAGTTATTTATATGGTTTTTATCAAAAGTTTAAGTGGTTGCTAGATGTGACTTTCAGTGAAATGTAAATATTGAAAGTCCAAAATAAAACTGTTACTCCACTCTTTTAAATGTTTCCAATGGAATCTAAATTCCAAAGGAATTTTTTACTTACCATTTTCCATTTAAAAATATAAATGTATGTGTATCTTGTTTTATAATGTTCCTTGAAGTCTTATTTCCATTCCATTATCCCCATAGAACTTTATCCTACTACAATAACATTATAATTGAAAGAATTTTACTAAATACACTTATAATAATTCCCTCAAAAGAAGGATATAAATTGACATTTTTAAAAATTTCCTGTGACCATACAGTTCAAACGTTTTTTAAAATTTTTCTTCTGAAGAGTTCTCTAACACTTCTCATTTAGTACACAATTAAGCAAAACATACAAATATATTTTAATGTTGATAAATAAACAGAATAATTCAAATGCTAGCAGAAATTCATGTCTTAATAAAATGGACAGGATTGGTTTGTTTTTCCTAATTAGTTCATCTCTTCATACAGGAATATTATTTTATTACTAGAATGAGACAAAGGTCATCTTTAGTGTTATTCCTCATCTTAATAAATAGCACTGAAAGAATTTTTCAAAAAATAATAAGTAGCTGGGAATGGAATAGATTTTGCTATAGCAACAGCCTTCAGTTCTTTGAACTTTTCCAGAGTCACATTCTAAACATAACATAGTAGTCTATCATCAAAGATTATTTGGAATAATCTTGAGTAAGTCTCATGATAATTTTAGAGCAATTTTGTTTAGGGTAAAGAATTAGAAGCCATCTGAGTTGAAAAGGATGTGTTTGCCAGTCATCAGAGCACTTTGCTTTCTTAACATCAGTATTTCACAGGGTCCCTTGCTTTGGCTCTCGGGAGTTTTTCCATCATAGCAAGAATAGGCGTGAATAAGAGGCGAAATGGGAAAAGAACAAGTGTGAAAAGTAAACAAGAAACCCTGCAGATGGTAAGTGTGTCTATAGACAGATCAGTTTGAGAAGAGGACCTAGGGAATTAAAAGATCTGGAAGTCTGTGAACCCCCAGGGTACACACACACACACACACACACACCAGTTTACAGTTCACTGGCTTTGGAATAGACTTTCTGACCCCCAAGTCGTTCTGAACCTTGCCGTGTGAAATTCAAAGGCCAAGCTTTTGAAACCCCAAAACTGAGAACTAGCTCTTTGGTTTGGCTGTTGCACCCTTTGGACAAGTTAATAAAACTTTAATGCCCTGGCAGCTGCCTCAAAAGGAGGGGGCAAATAGTTACCAGAAAAGGAAAAAATTACATTAGTTAACATTTCAAAGTTGCGCCTTGGGCTTCCCAGGTGGTGCAGTGGCTGAGAGCCCGCCTGCCGATGCAGGGGACACGGGTTCATGACCTGGTCCGGGAAGATCCCACATGCCGCGGAGCAGCTGGGCCCGTGAGCCATGGCCGCTGAGCCTGCGCGTCCGGAGCCTGTGCTCCGCAACGGGAGAGGCCACAACAGTGAGAGGCCCGTGTACTGCAAATAAATAAATAAATAAATAAATAAATAAATAAATAAAGTTGTGCCTTGCCACAAATAAAAAGAGCTTGCTCAAAAGTACAAGTGAATAAGGTGCATCCTGGGTGCTATAGGAATCACTAAGTCAGAATAATCTGATTTGTGGGTAGATTTGTTGGTGATTTAAGATTAATGGAGAAGAAAAGGGGAGCGTCTTCTAGCAGAGCGCAATATAAGATAACAAAAGACAGAGATACTGGAAATCACTAAGGATGTCAGGGAAAAGTGGAAAGAACAGCTTTGGTGATGTTCATATAACAGACAAGGTGGAGACAATACAGGAAAAGTTAAAGGGGGCAGCGAGGAATCGATGGAGATTTCTGGGTCAGGGGATCGCATGAAATGGCCATCTTTAATGACCTGTATCATTCATTATGGCTGATGAAACTTGGACCAGTGGTCTGGATTTTATTCCACTTGCCCTATGTCAGGGAATCAAATAAAATCCACAGGTAGATAAATTCAAAAAAACAGCCTGGCAGGACTAACCTTTGTGTAAACTTTACAGTGATTGGTTTAGATTTGTGTGAATGTTAAAAGCGCCTTTATTTTATGTGTAATGTGTATGCATACATATAATAATCTAAAACAATATGCAGCGATTTAATTATAACAATACATGTGTAGTTTCACGCAGTCTGAGCCAATTGGTTCCTAAACTAATGATTTCTTTACTGAATGGTTTATTTATTGAATTCAGGGTGATTCCTTCCATAGTAGGGCAAGAGGTCTGTTAGTGTTGAATTACCATAGTTTTACCAGGGAATTCAAAAAAGAACAGCAATACAATTTGTATCTTTTCTAAACAATAGCAATAATAATGATAAAGACTGTAGTCTTTTGTCTCATCCTGGCCTTGATACAAACAGATAGAGACAGTATGGGACCCTTTTCTATCACGGCACAGAAATACGTATTCTGAAAATTCCTACGGTAAAGAGAATATTGGCCCTTTTTCACAGAAAGATGTCCTATGAATACGTTAACTTTACAGGACAAAAGAGACTTCGCAGATGTGATCAAGTCAAGGACCTTGAGATGGGGACATTTTCTTGGATTATCTGAGTGGACCCAATGTAATCACTAAAGGCCCTTAAAAGTGAAAGAAGGAGGCAAAGAGTGAAAGGGTCAGAGTCAAAGGAGGTGTGATGAAGGAAGCAGAGACTGGAGTGAGGCGGAGCCACAATCCAGGGAATGCACGCAGCCTCTAGAAACTGGGAAAGGTAAGAAAACAGATTCCCCCTAGAGTCTTTAGAAGAAGCCAGCCCTGCTGACACCTTAGTTTTAGCCCAGTGAAACCCGTTTCAGACTTCTGACCTCCAGAACTGTAAGATTTAAAATGTGTATTGTTGGGCTTCCATGGTGGCGCAGTGGTGCCAAGGCAGGGGACACGGGTTCTAGCCCTGGTCCGGGAGGATCCCACATGCCGCGCAGAGTGACTAAGCCCGTGCGTCACAGCTACTAAGCCTGCACTCTAGAGCCCGTGAGCCACACTTACTGAGTCCGTGTGCCACAGCTACTGAGCCTGCACTCTAGAGCCCATGCTCTGCAACAACAGAAGCCACCACAATGAGAAGCCCGCGCACCACAATAAAGAGTAGCCCCTGCTCTCCGCAACTAGAGAAAGCTCGTGCACAGCAACAAAGATCCAATGCAGCCAAAAATGAATTAATTTTTTTAAATGTATATTGTTTTAAAGACTAACTTTGTGGTAATTTGCTCCAGTAGCAATAGGAAACGAATACAGTCTCCTAGTGAAATGACAGGTATTTTACAAATTAACTATGTAGGCATATCGCATATTAACTGTACACTAAAATCATATAATGACTTCTAAAATAAAATCCTTTTGGGGAACCCCTGTACACTGTTGATGGGAATGTAAATTGGTGCAGCAACTGTGGAAAAGAGTATGGAGGTTTCTCAAAAAAAAAAAAAAAAAAAAGAACTACCGTATGACTCAGCAATTCTACTCCTGGGTATATATCTGAAAAAAACAAAAACACTGACTCAAAAAGATACACACACCCCAATGTTCGCAGCAGGTTATTTACAATTGCCAAGGTATGGAAACAACCTAAGTATCCATCAACATATTAATGGATAAAGAAGCTGTGGTAGATAGATAGATAGATAGATAGATAGATAGATAGATAGATAGATGATAGATAGATGATAGATAGATGATAGATAAAATGGAATACTACTCAACCATAAAAAGGAATGAAATTTTCCGATTTGCAGCCACATGGATGGACTTGGAGGGCATTATGCGAAGTGAAATAAATCTGACAAAGACATGTACTGTATGATATCACTTATATGTAGAATCTAAAAAATACAACAAACTAGTGAATATAACCAAAAAAAGAATCACATATATAGAGAACAAATTAGTGGTTACCAGTTGGCGGGGTGGGGGCGAGCAATATAAAGGTGGAGAAGTAGGAGGTACAAACTATTGGGTGTAAGATAGGCTTAAGGATGTATTGTACAACATGGGGAATATAGCAGTATTTTGTAATAACTGTAAATGGAAAGTAACCTTTAAAAATTGTATTAATTTTTTTAATTTTTTAAATAAATAAAATAAAATCCTTCTTAAATAATTATCACTTATGACTTTTGATAACCCTAGGTAATCTAATGCAGATATGAAAGTAAGTTTATCAACAGAGTAGGTACAAAGGAAATTGAGAGAGGTGGGGAGCAGAAATTGGGGGTTATTAAAAATCATGGAGCCTCCCTAAAGGGCAGAGAATTTATCAGCTATGCTTCTCTTTCCTACTCAGGCAGTCCTGTTTGCCCAGAAATCAATGAACATGAAAGAACTCATATATTTTCAGTAGGAAAATACTTGTTTTTTCCTAAATTCATGATGTAAAGAGCAGGATGAAAGGCCAGAGACCACTGGGGGTAGAAAAGTATTAGATTTTAAAAAATGGATCTAATCCAAATGTCATGGGCATGAATTCTAGAGAGCCTAATGATTTTTGAAAAATATCTGTTAAGACTGCTCTTCATGCCAGGCTCCAGGGAAAAACCACAAGTAGGAATTGATCTGTTGTATTTTATAAAATCCAAATGCTGTTTTTCTGTTTTTAAATACTTTTAAAAAAATAATAGAATCTGAAATAGGACACAAGGGAAGAAATTGAAACAGCACATTTTAACCTTCTCAAGCTGCCAGGTCACGTATGTCTCCCTCTTCTCCTCCAGAGAGGGCCAAAATGTGCCCACTCCATGCCTTCCAGGGAGCTGGGACTCTTAGGGAGAGGCTATTCACACAGTGTCCAGTCCTAGACCATGTTTAAAAAATGTCCAGGAGTGGTCAAAGCCTTGGAATTAAGTGTGCACTCATTTAAATTCACTGAACTGAAAAAGAACAAGTGAGAAAAAGCCAGGGAGCCAAATGCCAAATGTTTGTGTCATTGTTAACACTTTCTGGAAAGTCTTTATTCGATGATAATTTCAGTTTCTCCCTCTGCTTCTCCCCAAAGTAACATGGGCCACAATGACCACGTGGGGAAAAGCCAGTCCTTCTCCTGAAGTGACCTCAAAGTTAAGCAGCTGCTTAAGCCTCCACATCCCACCTACATGGGCTTCCCATGAACTTGAGATTTCTACTCCTAAGATTTAGGCTTCAAGTGGGGATGTTTTTGATGGGAGCAAATGACAAGGCCAAGACAGAGGCCGTGCAAAGTTTGTGAATTGGGTTTGGAAATGAAGGGACTTCAAAACACATAAGCCTCTGTCAAGTCTAGGAGCAGTTCCTAGAAAGAGTACATGCATTTTTATTGATAGCATTGGGAATATGCTGTCTCAAGCAAAGCGGGACCCCTCCTACTTCACTTGCAGCAAACCCTACAGCAGTTCTTAAAGGCAAGTGACATCTCTGGAGAGCCTTCATGTTGAGGTTTTTACAGGAGGGTGTGGCAGGTAATAAGTAACCCACCTCTCCTTTGTCCAGGTTTCTAATTAATAAACACGTGGGAAATAAGACAAAAAGAAAAATGCAGATGGGGAGCAAACTGTCATGTTTATGACCAATATAGGCTAAGCTGGAGAATACACTTACATGTGAGGGACAAAGGGCTTCCTAAAACTGAACACAAGAATTAGACAGACCTGCCCAGCTGTATCAGTTACTGATTGCTGTGTAACAAATAACCCCAAAATTTAGCTGCTTTAAATATCAAATGTTTATTATCTCTCAGTTTGCGTGGATCAGGAATCTGGGTGCAGCACAGCTGGGTCATCAGATTCAGTGTCTCTCACAAGGCTACAATGAAGGTGTTGACCAGGGCTGTGGTCATCTAAAGGCTCACCTGGGAAAAGATTGGCTTCCAGGCTCCCTGGCTTCTGGCAGGAGTTAGCTCCTCACAGCCTGTTCGACTGAGGGTCTCAGTTCCTTACTGGCTACTGGCCAGAGACATTAGTCTCTTGCTCTATGATCCTCTCCACAGGGCTACTTATAACATAGCAGCTTGCTTCCCTCCAGAGCAAGGGCTCCATCAGAGAAAGAGAAGGCCAGCAAGACAGAAGTCACAACCTTTTGGTAACCTCATCTCAGAAGTGATATCCCATCATTTTTGCCATATTTTGTTTGTTAGAAGCACGTCACTGGGTTCAGCACACACTCAAGGGGGAGAGATTAAAAAAGGGCATGAGTACCATGAGACAGAGATCGTAGGGAACCTTCTCAGAAACAGCCCACATTGACAGACACATCAGACAGCACTGTGGGTGGGCGGTAAGGCTCTCTCCACCATCCCAGCAGAAAAAACATCCACTCCCTATAAGCAGCTTGCCCCCAGGAGAAATGATAGAGGAAGGGGTATACTACACATGTTCTTTCACACCTACCCATTGGGTCAATAAATTCTGAATGAGTAAGGAGTGGTGGAAAGAGGCTATAAGCCTTGGGCTAATCATGGAGAGGGAAGGAAGGGGAAGGAGGAGGTCACTCCAAATGGCAAGAAACATCAGGAGTAAGGAATAAGCAGTTCCCAACACTCACAATACCCTGTTTATATATGATGTCCATTTTACATACAAAGAAACTGAATCTTAGAGAGACTGAGTAACCCAAGGTCATGTAGATAGGACATGATGGAGCCAGAATCTATAAATACCCAATCCCTGAAAAAGTGCCTTACTCCGACCTATAATTATACCTCCTCATATTCAGAATCTGATTGGAACCAACTATTTGATGAAGATATACTTGTCAGTGAAAAGTTTTCAGGAATGAAACTTGATTGTTCTTTCCGTGTCCTGAAATGTCCCCTAAATCTGAAGCTTTATGACAGTGATGAAATAATATCTCTGCCAGAAAATAAAATACGTACCTGGCTTAGAAGCAAGCAGTCACTGGTGTCAACAGCTCCTGCCAGGGAAGGCTGTAGAACACCTCAGGACCATACAGCTGGTGCTTCCAGCCCGAGACTCACCAATAGCTTGCAGCCCAGACAAAGATGGTGACACCCAAAGGTTTGTCCAGAGTGCATGAGTGGGATGTGTCACTCCTGATAACATGTCACAAAAGCTCTGCTTTGAACTTGAAACAAGATAATTGCTTTCATCAGCTACCCAGTCTCCCCTGCCCTTTTGTTCTTTGATATAGGCTGTAGATCAAAGATGGCGACACTTCACTTCCTGCTGCCTTTGAAGTACCAGGTCTGTACAACAGCTATTTCTAGCCTTACATGCTGCACAGAAATATAATCCATGTAGACCTTTGTGTCTTCAAGATTTCACGTCCTAAGGAAATGGACAAAAAGAAAAATTTTAACCAAATTATGGTCATATGTGTAATTCCATATTTAGTCTGATTTTTTCAATGGATATTTGAGTGTTCGTTGTGTGCCAGGCACTGTGATGTGTGATGAGGGTAGGAGATACATAAAACAGAGAATTCGTGTGCCAGGAACACAGTCCAGTGTGGGGGAAAAACAAGTGGATTACCAAAAACAATGCAATGAGTGCTATCGTAAAGGGATGTCTCAGGTCACCTGGGGTCTCCGAGGAGGGGCTCTACGTGTGAAGGGGATTCAAGAGGCAGAAGACTCTGAGTCATGGACATACCTGTGCATCTCTGTGAGACCCAGTTCAATAAGCTGCTCTTCCCTTGCCCAGAACAAAAGAAGGTTGTAGGCATGAGGTTTGGGGTGCAGAAAAGGACTAGACGGGGGTCCACAGGTCAAGATAAAGGAGCTTGTGTGAATAATGGTTCCTAGAGAGACCAGTGGAATGGATGACCGTCAACAACCTTCCTATACACCCAAATCCTCTGAGATTCTCCACACTCCAGAGAGAAAGAGTCCATCTGCACAAGCAAAACCTAGACTTTAGCTAAGCCCTAGTCATTATCCCCCTCTTCCAGGTGTCCCCCAGAAACGTATCTCTCCCTCAAAAACAAATGTTGCTTCTTGGCAATACCCAGATTCTTCTAGAATAGGGTCTATGCAAGATGGAGGCCTTCCTAGGGGTTGGTTTGCCCCCCTGTTCATTACTTCCCCCTTGACTGACACAAACGGTACAAATGGGCAGCAACAGTGTTTATACAAATTCCACAGTCTTCATTTACCTGGATGTAGCAGAATTCCTCTTAGGTAATATTGACTGTGTTTCTCACCTAAGCCTCCACAGCAGCCTCCATTTGAATATCCCATCAAGCACATGAAGCATCCAGTAGATAGCCTTCCCTGGGGCACCCCTGCAAGTCCCCGTACGAGTGAAATCAGTGATGCAATCACAGCTTCTCTGCTGTTGAACTTGAACTTGAATACATATCCTCTATTGTCACCTTACATTTTGTTCTCCTTTCTCTATGAGTCACTAATGTTTTGAATTAAGTTCCCTACCCACTTCCCCACCCCCAGTTTTCTCACACACAGACATTTTTCCCTGTTCAACCTTTTAATAGCCTGCTTGTTGTTGTTCATAAGCCACTGTTTATTCTTCCCGTGTCACAGCACTCTCCCCACCCAATCCCCCAGCAATGGCAGCCCTGTTGCTGATCTATTTCCTCCTTCACACTAGTCTTACAGCAACCTCCATCCACAGATGCCTGTTCTCTCATTTCTTAGTTAATTTGGGGGTTGCGGTGAGCCGTGATCATATCTCCTTGATGGAGATAGTTGCATCAGATCCTGTAGCAGTCTTCCTATTACTGAAATACTACACAAATGGCAATTTCTGAAACCAAGATATCCATATCAGGAGCTCAAAATGAAATTGAGCAACCCACATCTTTGTTTCACAGACCTACCTGTTCATCTAGGGAACACAAAATGGCTTGTGTCCTTTGGAAGAAGACTCCCAAGTTTGCAAAACAGCGTGCTTGAGTTTATTGAGGACAATTCTGACTCACACACAGAGACGCTGCATTTATTTTTAAATGTCCATACAACTTTAAACTCCAATATTAGTGCACCATTGAAATCTTTTCATCTTCAACTTTTACATTTCTTTTACATTTTTGCAGTAGCCTGTCTGTTTTAGACAATAATCAGAAATTCAGCAAGACAATTTGCTTTTTTTCACATATTTACAATTTGCAATCATATTTACAATTGAAAAAAAGTTGAGTTGTTAAAATAATGTACCCTGAGCTCCTGATCATAACGAATGTTTATAAATTGATCATGTATCTACCATGAATTAGAGAGACAATGAGGAATTTTGGCATAGCCTGTGCAGTAATCCTGATCAAACCATACCACCATTTTCATCTGCTCTAAGGTAGAATGCCACTTGAATGGCTCATTGAAATGAGGTCTCATCGCCAGGCAGAGAAAAGCTGCATATCTTCAGCACAGCAGCTTCCATCCTTTCTAATGTAATAATATACATGTTAGCTTTAAGTGCAGACATCAAAAATATAGTGCCTGCTCATGAGGGTAGCCAATGTATCAATTAGACACAGCTATGTAACACACCATCCCAAAACAGAATGGCCCAACAGCAATCCTTTATATAGTTCATTGTCTTAATCCATTCAGGCTGCTCTGACAAAATTCCACAGACTGGGTGGATTAGAAACAGCAAAAACTTATTTCTCATAGTTTGGGATGCTGGGAAGCCCAAGACCACAGTGCTGGCAGATTTGGTATCTTGTGAGGACCTGCTTCCTGGTTCATAAATTGCATCATATGACAGAAGGACCAAGGGATCTCTCTGGATCCCCTTTTATAAGAGCACTAATCCATTCCTGGGGGTTCCTCCCTCATGCCCTAATCACCTCCCAAAGACCCCACCTCCTAATGCCATCACACTGGGTGTTAGGACTTAACATGTGAATCTGGGTGGGGACATAGATGTTCAGACCACAGCACACATGAGTCTGCAGGACAGCGACCTAGACTAGGATAAGCTGAATGTTTTTACAATGGGTTGAGCTGCCTCAGACACCTGGGGTCAAATATGGGTTTGTTACATGGCTCTGCTTCTAGAAGTCGGCCAGCTGTCAGCAGGGGTTCTTCAGCTCTGTTCCAGGGGGCCTCTCAGCCTCTGGTAGGCTAGTCCAGGCATGGTCTCATGACCTTGGCAATTTTCCAGGAGAGACTAGAAGTGCATAGGTCTTTAGAGACTGTCTTATCTTTCTATTGCTACGTAACAATTACCATGAACTTAGCACCTAACACAATTGTTTATCAGCTCATGGTTCTGTAAATCAGAAGTTCAGCACAACATGACTGTTTGCTCTGGGCATCGCAAGGCTGAAAACTAACCAGGCTGAGTTCTTGTCTGGAAACTCTGGGGGTGGGGGCGGGGAGGGCTGTGGAAATGTCTGCTTCCAATCTCATTGTTGGTGTCAGCAAAACTCAGTTCCTTGCAGTTGTAGGTCTGGGGTCTCTGTGTCCTTGCTAGCCATCAGCCAGAATTCACTCCCAGCAAGTAGAGGCTACCCACACTCCTTACCACAAGGCTCACTCCAGCCAGCCAGGACACTTCAAATCCTCCTCATGCCTCAGATCTCTTGACTTCCTCTGTCTCTGATCTCTAGACCCAGATTTTAAGGGCTACTTGATTAGATCAAGACCACCTGGATAATCTCCCTCTTCAGGATAACTGATTTAGGAAGTTAATTATATCTGCAAAATCCCTCTTATAATCAATCACAAGAACGATGGCTCATCATTTTCACAGGTGCTGAAAGCAGTCAAGGCAAGAGGATTACACAAGGGTGAGGGCCGCTGCAGGTCACATTGGAATTCTGCCCATGGTACAGGCCTAGGCTCCACTGGTTCATCAGCACATCTACCAGATTCTAAAGACCAAAGCAGGTCAGCCCAAATGCAGACAGTGGGGAAATAGATGCTACCTTTTGATGGAAAGAACTGCAAAGTCATATTGCAAGGAGGCATAGACACAAGGAGGGGTGAAGGGTTGAGACCATCTCTTGCAATCTGTCCCAGACAGCATGCATGAGTCTTGCTTAGAGTCTAGCAGCAACACCTCAATTGCTCTCGCTGCAACGACGTGACCTAGAGAGCAAGCCTATTTCTAATTCCAAGCATGAGAATATGGATGGGCAGGCAGCAAATGTCAGACCCACACTGCCCCTAGAAGTAGATCAGCCACCTTTATTTTCTGGCTACTCCATTCCACAAAGCCTAGTCTATCTTTGCCTCCTGATCTCTCATCAGTGCAATAAAACACCAGGATGCTTTCACACCTCACTTCAAGGGGCACCAAGAGGGGGAACTTGCTGTTCCCAAACCGGAAACCTGAGTACACTAATATCCTTTCTAGAAATCCTGCTGATGGCGTTTGTTCCCAAAGAAAAGACTGAGAGAGGCAGATGCAAAGGAAATAAAAGCCACAACCAGTCCAGATGAGAAAGTCAAAACTGGCAGATAGATTTCCTTTCTCTTACTGATATTTCAAGATTCACGGAGGTTTAAATCTTATCTTTATAATAAGTCCTCAGAATGCTCATCTCCCTTCCATGTGCAAAATTGAGGAGTTAAGGATGTTTTGAACAGGCTACCCATAAACTCAGAAGTAGAAAGAGACAAGAGTCCCTACTAATACAAAGCTAATACAAAAAGTTTTTTAGGAGGGAAAAAAGATTTTCTGTCCTCGGTCCTCTATTTATTACTAAATGTTTTTGAGGCTTTGGGGGCAGGGCCAGGGAAAACAAGATTTCAAATATCAGCCTCTTTTTTATTTTTTTAATTTTTGGAAGTGTTGAAATCCTGGCCTACTTGTGTTTAAATGGTTTTTCAGAGCTTAATTAGTTCAGAGAATGTTAAGAAAGAAAAAGATGAGCTGCTGTGTGATTCCTGGGCCACCTTGGAAATGTGCACCAACTTTAGAATAAAAGCTTGTAGGGAACATATATTTGTTTTAAGGACTTTCAACAGCTGTTGAGAATTGTGTCTTTCTCTATATACACCACTTTACAGCTCTCACAACTCATTTCAATGGCTAAATTTACCAAGCTATGCATAATTCCTCAATCCAGGTCTGCCAAAGTGCTCAGAAGTTTCCATTGCTGATTGGACTCTAGCCAGTAATGTACACCCAGCATCCAAGAAGACTAAGAGGGGTGCTCAAAGTAAAGAGTCCTTTGCAGGGAGAAATGCAGTCAAGAGCAGCTGGAGAGACATGGAGAAGTGAATTGCACTGTGTTTTTATTTACTTGGAGATAGCATTATTAGAGGGTTTACAGATTGTTTTTTAGCTTCTTCAGACCATAGTTGAGGGTGGAGAGTTCAGAATAGCAATGACTTGCCAGCAGATCTGGGCCCCTTTTTATGCATTAATCTATTTTGTCACCTTCCCTTTATGTGTGTGTTCAACTTTCGTTCTCAAAAATCTATTAGCTTAGCTGGTGGTCTGTATTATTTCCACATTTAAGCAATAAAGCAGAATTTCTTTTTAAAAATCTGACTTTTTTTTTTTAGTTAGGTTTATTGCCAGATCGCCCAAAAAGACTACTAAGTCTACTAAGTATGTTGATAGCTATTACGTGGAAAAGGTGTTGGCAATCTTTTAGTAGGGTGCAATATTGCTGATGTATTTTTCTGACAATGCAATGATGAGACAGTATAGGAAAGGAATGGGAAACTGTTTGTTGATATGGGCCTAGGGAGGACTCCCCTCTCTCTGTCTTCCTATTTCACATCAGTCAGAAAGATGAGTACCTTGTGCCCACCTAGAGGGGTGGGATAGGCAGGGTGGGAGGGAGACGCAAGAGGGAGGGGATATGGAGATATATGTATATGTATAACTGATTCACTTTGTTGCACAGCAGAAACTAACACACCATTGTAAAGCAATTATACTCCAATAAAGATGTTAAAAATAAAATAAAAGTTGAAACTATGAAAAAAAGAAGAAAGATGAGTACGGTTCCATGTCATGTATGAAAGTTCTTAAGAGAGTAAATCCTAAGAGTTTTCACCACAAGGAAAAAAAAATTGCTCTATTTCTTTAATTTTGTACCTGTATGAGTTGATGGATGTTCATTAAACTGCCTGTGGTCATCACTTTATGATATATGTAAGTCAAATCATTACCCTGTACATCTGAAACTGATACAGTGTTGTATGTTAATAACAGCTCAGTAAATCTGGGAGGAAAAAAAGACAGTAAGTTAAGTATTTCTTTAAAGTGTAAATGCCAGTTGGGACAGTTAAATCTGTCCATCTCTAAAACTTGGGTCTGTGTTAGAGAGACACCTTTCTGTGACACAGGAAACAGTTACATGGAGAGGCCAGGAGCCTGGGCCCTTACCCTTGGGGCTACTTATCCCAAGTTTCTGCCTGATCCCCAAAACAGGAGGGCCTAGGACCTAAGAAAATCATTCCAAGATGACCCTGTTCCCCAACATTCTGCAGTAATAACATTTCTTATCCCGTAATAATATACAAACTGACTCACATTTAAACGGCTCAAGAGGGAGGGGGTATAGGTATACATATAGCTGATTCACTTTGTTGTACAGCAGAAACTAATACAACATTGTAAAGTAATTATAATTCAATAAAGATGTTTAAAAAATTATTAAAAAAAAATAAATGGCAGGGCTTCCCTGGTGGCGCAGTGGTTGAGGGTCCGCCTGCCGATGCAGGGGACACGGGTTTGTGCCCCGGTCCGGGAAGATCCCACATGCCGCGGAGCGGCTGGGCATGTGAGCCATGGCCGCTGAGCCTGCGCTTCCGGAGCCTGTGCTCCGCAACGGGAGAGGCCACAACAGTGAGAGACCCGCGTACCGCAAAAAAAAAAAAAAAAGAAACAGAAAAAGAAATGGCATAGAAGCTCCATATAGCACAAGCACTTGGGGGCACCTGGGTTTACCGTGGGGACAAAACAGACAGGATTGGTGCCCTCAAGGATCTTGGGCTCTAGTAATTTTAACGCATCTTGCTTTCCATTAGTTTTTCTTGATAGCATATTCAGAAAATGACCATTTTGATGGTATACGACCTTATTGAGAACATCAGCCACATCCTGAAATATACCCACACTAGGTTGTAAACCATGATTAAAAAATAAGTAAAGGTCTTTTTTCCTGAAGCTAATGTGTCTTAAAGTGAGAACCCAAAAAAAGTTAAATTAGGTATTCACAGATGCTCTCTTGAGAAATTAGGAAGAAGAGCAAAATAAGTTGACAGACATGTTTTGTTACTCCATTTTGAAGATCTAAAAAGCTTCCTCTCTCTTAATTTTCTATTGCCAAACCACAGCATTTTCCTGTTTGGCATGAATGAAGAAAACAGGTCTTTCTCTTTTTTGTTTTTCCCACTGAGAATATGGAATGGGTCACTCAGTTATTGCAGGAAGGATTCGTGAGGACATTTCAAGCACAACTAATTAAAGAAGTGTTTCCTGATATTTGTATATGTGTATTTAACTACATTAGAATGAACTAAATATAAAATGCTACAGACAAGAACAAACAGAATTACTCAGAATAGTGGGGGGAAAAGCAGTTTGAGCAAACGTTAAGAAGGTTTGGATAAAATGGGAGTTAAGTTGTCTTTTCCACAGCACTCTTTTTTAAACTTTGTCAGTTGGTAGAAAACAAAGTCTTTAATATTAAAAACAACTCTATGAGCAAAATATTGACCTGTCACACTCTAGAACTGGGCACGATCTAAATAGAACTTTCTGCAATGATGGAAATGTTCTATACCTGTGATGTCCCAATAAGGTGGCCAACAGCCACATGTGAAATTCCATAAAAGTAACTAGAATTCAATAGAATTAACAATTCAGTTCCTTAGTTGCAGTGGTCACATTTTAAGTGCCTAAGAGTAACCTGGCTAGTGGCTACCATTATTGGACAGCACAGTTCCAGAATCTAGGAAAGACATTTAGGTATGCACTGAATATACATATTCAAAGCTTGCCAAATAAGGGTGGAAATGGAAAATGTTTCCAAAAAACTTCTGTGGAGCATGAGGAAAAAAGGTCCACTTTGTATCATTTGGAGGATTTTTTTTCCCCTTTCCATCAAGTTTCAGCCAATAATTAAAACAAATTAGCAGAATTTTTGATACCAACGCCTTGAACAAATTCTTGAGTCTTCCCCTGGAGAATTCCCTTGATATGATTTTACACAACCTATCTATAGAAAGTACACTTTCCAGGCACCCAATGTATGTTTTTCATGTGAATTCATTTCTCTGGTCCTTTGAGTATATTTATAATGGAAATTCCCCTTACATAAAACCTATCTATATCTTAGTAACCACACTTTCCAAGGCTGTTCCATGAAGCATGTTTCTCTACGTAGTTTTGTCTATTTCTGCAACTCAGCTCACGCAATAAGATTTCCAAACTGGCAAGAAAGATAAAAACAGACAAAGTCCTTTATTGTACAGGTAAGCCTCTGGAATGTCTTTACTTTCCTATGAGAGCTGACACAAAGCAGGAATTCAGATGACTCCAGGTCAAGATTTGAAGACCAACCACAGATTTCTGGCCACTTTTCAGCCCATGGGTACCATAGTCCACATATGTATGATGGAGTTTATTCAAAAATTAATCCATACAATGTATATCAAGTGTAGTATGTGTGGATTTTATGTGACAGAAGAGATATCCTTAACTAGCTTCAGTTTCATGCTCAAGGTCATCACTTCTATAACGTTCTTATAACCTTAGAATTAAAGTGACGCCAGAAGCTATCAAAAGCATCCTTCCGGGCTTCCCTGGTGGCGCAGTGGTTGAGAGTCCGCCTGCCGATGCAGGGGACACGGGTTCGTGACCCGGTCCGGGAAGATCCCACATGCCGCGGAGCGGCTGTGCCCGTGAGCCATGGCCGCTGAGCCTACGCGTCCGGAGCCTGTGCTCCGCAACGGGAGAGGCCACAACAGTGAGAGGCCCGCGTACCGCAAAAAAAAAAAAAAGCATCCTTCCATATATACCTTCCACAGAAGAAGTTCCTGGAAATGATTTGCTTTACTCTGCTGGGGTCTGCTCCAGTGTGGGCAGGTGGGAAACAGCCTAACAGCTCAATTCCCTTCAAGGGAATCCCTTCAAGAAGGAAGACAGTCTGGGGCCAACCAGGGTTCAGGTCTGCCTTAAGGTAGACTTGAGGAGATCATGTTTGCTGACTTACACAAACTCATCATCATTATCAACACCTGGACCATCTTCAGCCAGAGATTAGACATTGGCCTTGAGTGAACTGTAATTGGATTTAGCCTCTTATGGAACCTGACTGTTGATAAGCATATTAGTAAACACATCACCTTTTTGAAAATTGCTTAATGCATGTTATTACGTACAGGGCACTGTTCATGAATGCATGTTTATGTGACCTCTAATATAATTACCAATGTAAATAACTCCCTAAGCTGGTTGTTTGCGTACTAGACACATGCTTTACCTCCAAGGTACCTGAAGAGCATTTGCTCCATTACCTTCATACTTACTGGGCCAGTTTCAAAACAAGCGCAGACACAAATCCAAACCCTTATTCCTAAGGTTGAACCCAAGCCAGATGGGCCCCATGGGAAGAAATAAGAAAAAATGTAATAAGCCCAGGCCAACACTATGATTAAATGTGTCTCAAGCTCAACATTTTAGCCCAAAAAAAATGACACAAGGTCATGCTTGAAATATATATGAATTGTAGCAGCATGTAAGTGTGGGAAACAAAAAAAAAAAAGATGAGGGAGGGCAAAATGTCCACAGAAGAGTTCAAACTTAATACAGGGAGTCTTCCACAGAGAGTTAGCAAGCCCAGGTTTAGAGCAGACATTGGCAAACTATGTACAGCCAAATCTGTCCACCTGCTTTTATAAATAAAGTTTTATTAGAACACGGCCACAGCAGTTGGTGTACATATTGTCCATGGCTGCTTTCAGGTATAAGGCAGAGTTATGATAGAGGTCATGTGGCTCAAAACCTGAAAATATTTACTGCCTGAACCTGAAGAGAAAAAATTTGCTGACCTGGTGTTTAGAGATTTTTCTGAAAACAGTCATCAAAGCAATGATTTTTTCTGGTTAAAAATGAATGGCGGGGGGAGCTTCTCTGGTGGCACAGTGGTTGAGAGTCCGCCTGCTGATGCAGGGGACACGGGTTCGTGCCCTGGTCCGGGAGGATCCCACATGTCGCAGAGCGTCTAGGCCCGTGAGCAATGGCCACTGGGCCTGCGCGTCCGGAGCCCGTGCTCCACAGCGGGAGGGGCCACAACAGTGGGAGGCCCGCGTACTGCAAAAAAAAAAAAAAAAAAAAAAAATTGAATGGGGGAATATTGAACTGTGTCTGTATGTCCCTTACAGAGTAGCATGTGTGCATCAGTCTAAAAGGCAGCTCTCAGTCTCATCACTTTGTTGCCATAAGTTCTGAGAACAATTATTTCTTTGTTAACATTTGGTAAACTTATCTTTAGGAACTTCAAAGAAGGTTGGGCACATCTCTGAAGTTGAATTTCAAAATAGGTTGAAATCTAAACTTGGGATTCTCCTGGTGGGTAGCTAGAATAACAATGCATTTGCCTAGAGTCTTTTCAAGGGGATGTTGCTGATTGGTACTTTGTCGTACAGGCCATGGAAGTGAACTTGAAAAACAGGCATAATTGCCTATCCAAGTTTTCACCATAAATAATCATTTTTTAAAAGGTTCCAGTAACTTACCCACTAGGAAAAAAAAAAAAAAAGGAAAGTGGGACAATGATGCAGTGGCTTTGCTCCAAAATCATCATGTGTAATGTCATGCTGCCATCTGCAGTATTTTATTTCAGTATTTTCACCCAAACAGGGGAATTTTAATGAGCTCTATAGACATGTGGTCATTCTATTGAGGGAGAAACATTTTGCCAGCACAACAGTAAGAGAAAGTTTTTGACCAATATTTTCCCTTTAGTCACGGTCCCGATTCCTTCCCACCCACATGCACATTTTTAAGTTTGTTCCGTTTCTTGATGATGCTTTTGCACATGTGGTGATGTTAAATTTGAAAGTGAATCAACATGCTGTACCTAGTAGAGGGGCCCTGAAACTGCTCAGAAATACTGTGATTCGGTGTCGGCTCGCACTCATGCAACTGCTAAGTGGGCAGCAACGAGTGGGATGTGGCCACAGCAGGGGTGAGACCGTAACTCCAGCAAAGCCCAGTTTTAAAAAAAAAAAACTTTGGTAAATTTGGGGGTTAAGGAATCTACAGGGAGTGCTATCTTCAGGAGCACATATACTAAAATTAGACTGATATGGAGAAGATCAGCACGGCTCCTGAGCAGGGATGAGGCACAAATTCCTGAAGTGTTCCATTATTTATGTATATTCTAAGGGGATGTATTCATTTGCTAGGGCGGCTGTAACAAAGTACCACAGACTGGGCCACTTAAACCACAGAAGATTATTGTTCCACAGTTCTGGAGGCTGGGAGTCCAAGATCAAGATGTCAGCAGGTTTGTTTTTTTTTTCTGAGGCCTCTCTCCTTGGCTTATAGATGGCCGTCTTCTCTGTGTCTTCACAGGGTCTCCCCTCTGTGTGTCTGTGTCCTAATGTCTTTTTATAAGGACATCAGTCATTAGATTAGGGCCACCTTGATGACCTCATTTAACCTTAAATACCTCTTTAAAGACCTGTCTAAATAGAGTTACATTCTGAGCTACTGGGGTTGAGGACTTCAACATATATATGGAAAGAGGGGATACAATTCATTCCATAACAGGAAATAGGTTAAATAAAGTATTTGCTTCTAATGTTTGGATCTAAAATGAAGAGAATACAATAAGAAACAAGGCAGAAAGAAAAAAGGAAGGGAGAGAGGGAGGTGAAGGAAGGAAGGAAAGAAGAGAGGGAGGGAGGGAGGAAAAAGCTTGAAGAATGGCTAGAGTCTAAATCGGTCCAAACAAGAGACCTTACTTAAGGAATTCGCCCCATCTATACCTACTAGGAGGAGGAAGAAGTCTAAAACAAGAGAAGACGGTGAAAATTGGATGATCCCAGCCATTAAAGCCACTCATCTTTGCCTGTTATGCTCTATACAGTCCAATAGTGTCTTGAAGCTGCAATGTCACTATGGCTACCAAATATTCTATTGCTCTGAAGCTGTCCAAGAAACCAGACACTCAGCAGATGCCAGCAAAAACTGCCCCCAGAAGTGTTCTTTTAAGTTTTCCCTGGAGATTTAATCCAAATCGAGCAAAATAGAAAAATATGGATTTGCTATTCTCAAGAGGTGTTAACGGTTCATTGCTGAACACTGTGGTCTGGAGTGTCTCTTGAAGATAGAATGTTTTGTTGTTTTTCCTGCCCTGATATAGTGGTTTCCACTAAAGCATCAGCCTGATATTTCACTGTTTGGCTGATCCTGTTGTACCTATTAAAGGACTGTTGTACCTATTCCCTAATCTATTATTTCTCTTAATAAATGGAGCAGCAGCCTCCATTTTTTATGATCCCTGCTATGTGTACAACTTGAGCTAGATAGTTTACATACATTATCTTATTTGATAATCACCTTGGCAAACTCTTCAACCCCTAAATGCACTTACAGAGGGCTGTTTTATACACAAATGGTCATAAAATGTGTAAACCATATGAACGATATTTTGTAACCATTTTGTTTTATGCTATTAGGAAAAGCCATAGACTGCAAATCAAAAAGAGTAAATTATGAACCGAACAGTTTTATGTTATTTTGTCTTGCAATTTTGCAGCAGTTGATATATTCTGGCCGTGAGGGTTTTAGACATCAGTTCACATGTTGCTTAGTTGTTGTTGTTTTTTTCACTGATAATTTTGAATCATAAAATGCATAGAGTCGCAGACAATACAACATTTAGGCCCCCATCTAATAATCCCAGACAACAACTGAAGTATACCTAAAGCAGCCACTATTAGCAAAAACAACCCAAAAAAAGGTTTATTTTTCATTTATGGAAAAAAGCGCAAATAAAGAATAATTGCTCCTTATAGGCATAATTCCAATCACTGCTACAAACGGGAAACATGCGTGGTAGTAGGCGGTCCACTTAGCTTACAAGATGGAACCTTTTGGTGTAAACATTTTGTGGGGTAATACCGCTCTCTAGTGGTGCATACTAAGTACTTCACATTTAATTGCAAAGAGTCATTATCTGAACCCTTGACAATATTCCTGGTCTCCTTTCATCCATTTTATTACTCCTCTGATCTCTAATAAATACAGAGAACCTGATATGTACACATAAACACTGTGGAATCTACATGTTATTTAAACTTTATAAATGACGTTTTTCTAGGTGTTCAAACCTTAGACTCGGCCAAGAGGGAACTGCTTGGCCCCGTGATTTAGAGAGGGTTCAGCTCTGGCTTTTCCTGGCTGTGCCCCTCCCTGCAGATCAAGGCGTTCTGGGACGCGCCCAAACCCAAGCCTTTTTCTTCCTGCTACCCGCCGCTATCTCACGTCCACCCCCAGTTCCACTTCCTTGCATCCTATTAATGCACCAGTGCTCTCATTTTGCCTGAGGTTTTGATGAATAACAGAAGGCTCCCGCCTCCCAGATATATTTGCATTAGGGAAGCTTCCCCGAAATACCATGACACACCCCTTCCCAGCAATAATAATAAAAGGGAATTTTAAGATACGAAAGCAGACCCATGGGATAACTTTTCTCACCCCTTCAAATAATACAGGGTGTCTGCAAGGACCCTGGAGCTTTTTCCAAATCTTAGACCTCTGCTGTCACCTTTAGGAAGTTTGTCTAACTGCACGTTCTACCGGAGGTGTTAACTTCATCAAAACCGTTACACAGAGTTTTAAGTTCTAGACATCTGCTGTACAACATCGTGTCTATAGTTAACAGTGCTGTGTTGTGCACTTCAATAAATGTTAAGAGGGTAGACCTCATGTTGAGTGTTCTTACAATAAATAAATAAAAGCTATTTGAAATAGAGAGACAAAGGGAGGGTGAGGAGGGAGGGAGGAAGGAAAGAAGGAAGGAAGGAAGGAAGGAAGGCTGGCTACCAGGCGGCACCTATCTGAATATTGTAACAGAGCCAGCTAAGAAAAGAGTGGCTGGCTGGCATCTATTTTATGGTATTTCACAAATCTTGTAACACTTTCTATTTGCTACTCTATCAAATAATAGAATAAGAAAAATAGCTAACATTACATCTATAATGTAGATATATATAAGTAATAAAAGAATATAAATGTCCTGTTTTTTTATATATAACAAAACTATATGACCTAGATTATATATACACATCCTACAGTAAGAACAGCTGACACATAAGGGTTTACTATGTGGCTGGCAGGGTTCTCTGTACTTTATCATTGTTGCCATGTTTACACGTTTGTCTCAACAACTCCATGAGGTGGATACTATTATTAGCTCTCTCTATTTTACAGAGGAGGACACTGAGATTCTGAGAAACTCACTTGTCTAAAGTTCCCCTGCTAGTGACTAATCGAGCTTGGATTTGAGCCGTGTATATCTGCCTTCAGAGTCCTCATTCCTCGCCACGGGGTGAACGCCTGTCATTTCAGTAAGCTGGATTATAATGAGAAAGCATGATGCATTAAACAGGAAAAATTAGACCTAGCATCACCCCTGTGTTCATTCATAAATATCGCTAGGCACTGAGAAAGCAGAGGTGAATAAGATAAGCAAAGCCTTGCTCACTACCATACATGCTGATATGAAGAAGATCAACAGAAAATAGACGTTTAAAATAAAGGAATGTATGTGTGATAAGGATAGCTTATAAAATAGCTATGTTGAGAATCACAGTAGAGTGATGTGATAGAAAGTGTCTGAGAAGCTGTTTTATATTGGGCTGTCGGAAAGAGGTAATATTAAGCTAGAGCCAATCTAAAAATTTAATCTCACTATATGAAATTCTACGGAATTAGAGAAAGCATTCCAGAAAAATGTAAGAGCCCGTACAAAAACCCTGAGGGAGGGAAGCATCTCGACTTGCTTGAAGAGCACAAAGAAGCCCCACTGTTAGAAGTGAAGAAGGGGAGGGAGAGGGTGGAGGACAGAGGTCTGAGAGCCAGGCAGGCTAACCCATGGAGGATCTGCAATATTCCACACATGGGGATTTTATAGTAGGTGAGAAGACAAGCTTTTGGAAGGCTTCAAGACTATTATAAAAATCACCTGGCTGCCTGTGGAGAAAGGTGTGAAGGAGAAGAGAATACTCAGCCTGCCTGTGGAGAAAGGTTTAAAGAAGCAGAGAATAGAAGGAAGCAGGATACCCAGTCAAAAATCACTTGCAAGAGTGCATCAGGATGTGAAGATGCCTTCAACTAGTAATGAGGATGGACACTTCAAGAGGGATCTGTCACATATGTTGTGGCCATGGAGTCTACAGGTGTAGCTGATGCTTTCAATATGGAGGTGAAGGGGGAAGAGACAAATTGAAAATATGCTTGGATATAGGGAATTGCTTTGGCCTGGGGAGGAAAACTTTATGAGGAAGGGCAGTAAACCCAGTGCTATGTTGCAAGACCCAGGTGGGGAAGCCTATTCCGTCTTTCTGATCATGTGACTGTGGTCAAGCTACTAAACCACGCTGAGCCCCACTGTGCTCACCTGTAAAAGTGCTGACCAGACCCCTGTGAACAGCTTCTCTGAGTCTATGTGGGATGTATTGCAGTTTGTACAGAATGGGTTTAAAACCTTACAAGCCCATGAGTAATGATAAAACTACACATTAGCTTACTTTGGGTGATCCTGTGTAAACACGTAAACACACACACACACACACACACACACCCCACACAACTGTATTTAACCTTCAAAGGAAATGTCCATAATGAAGTTACATTCTACAGTCACAATACTGCTACCACATTACTGGTTTAAAATGAATTTTTAAGTTATGTAATTCTGAAAACGTTAGAGAGAAAATCCCTCTAGACAACAGAAGTGTCATCCACTTGTGGACGGATAGACACATTTTTTTAACATCTTTACTGGAGTATAATTGCTTTACAATATTGTGTTAGTTTCTGCTGTATAACAAAGTGAATCAGCTATATGTATACATATATCCCCATATCTCTTCCCTCTTGCGTCTCCCTCCCACCCTCCCTATCTACCCTTCTAGGTGGTCACAAAGCACCAAGCTGCTCTCCCTGTGCTATGCGGCTGCTTCCCACTAGCTATCTATTTTACATTTGGTAGTGTATATATGTCAATGCCACTCTCTCACTTCATCCCAGCTTACACTTTCCCCTCCCCGTGTCCTCAAGTCCATTCTCTACCTCTGTCTTTAACCTGTCCTGCCCCTAAGGTTGTTCAGAACCTTTTTTTGGCGGGGGGGGATTTCATATATATGTGTTAGCATATGGTATTTGTTTTTCTCTTTCTGACATACTTCACTCTGTATGACAGTCTCTAGGTCCATCCACCTCACTACAAATAACTCAATTTCATTTCTTTTTATAGCTGAGTAATATTCCATTGTATATATATGCCATATCTTCTTTATCCATTCATCTGTCGATGGACACTTAGGTAGTTTCCATGTCCTGGCTATTGTAAATAGAGCTGCAATGAACATTGTGGTACATGACTATTTTTGAATTACGGTTTTCTCAGGGTATATGCCCAGGAGTGGGATTGCTGGGGCACAAGGTAATTCTATCTTTAGTTTTTTAAGGAACCTCTATACTGTTCTCCATAGTGGCTGTACCAATTTACATTCCCACCAACAGTGCAGGAGGGTTCCCTTTTCTCCACACCCTCTGAGGCATTTATTGTTTGTAGATTCTTTGATGATGGCCATTCTGACCCGTGTGAGGTGATACCTCATTGTAATTTTGATTTGCATTTCCCAAATGATTAGTGATGTTGAGGATCCTTCCATGTGTTTGTTGGCAATCGGTATATCTTCTTTGTAGAAATGTCTGTTTAGGTCTTCTGCCCATTCTTGGATTGGGTTGTTTGTGTTTTTGATATTGCCCTTCATAAGCTCTTGTAAATGCTGGAGATTAATCCTTTGTCAATTCCTTCGTTTTCAAATATTTCCTCCCATTCTGAGGGCTGCCTTTCCATGTTTTTATGGTTTCCTTAGCTTTTAAGTTTCATTAGGTCCCATTTGTTTATTTTTAGTTTTATTTCCATTTCTCTAGGTGGTGGGTCTAAAAGGATCTTGCCGTGATTTATGTCATAGAGTGTTCTGCCTATGTTTTCCTCTAAGAGTTTGATAGTATCTGGCCTTACAATTAGGTCCTTAATCCATTTTGAGTTTATTTTGTGTATGGTGTTAAGGAGTGCTCTAATTTCATTCTTTTACATGTAGCTGTCCAGTTTTTCCAGCACCACTTATTGAAGAGGCTGTCTTTTCTCCATTGTATATTCTTGACTCCTTTATCAAAAATAAGGTGACCATATGTGTGTGGGTTTATCTCTGGGCTTTCTATACTGTTCCACTGATCTATATTTCTGTCTTTGTGCCAGTACCATACTGTCTTGATTACTGTAGCTTTGTAGTATAGTCTGAAGTCAGGGAGCCTGTTTCTTCAAGCCCCATTTTTCTTTCTCAAGATTGCTTTGGCTATTCGGGGTCTTTTGTGTTTCTATACAAATTGTGAAATTTTTTGCTCTAGTTCTGTGAAAAATGCCATTGGTAGTTTGATAGGGATTGCATTGACTCTGTAGATTGCTTTGGGTAGTATAGTCATTTTCACAATGTTGATTCTTCCCATCCAAGAACATGGTATATCTCTCCATTTGTTGGTATCATCCTTAATTTCTTTCATCAGAGTCTTATAGTTTTCTGCATAAAGGTCTTTAGTCTCCAAAGGTAGGTTTATTCCTAGGTATTTTATTCTTTTTGTTTCAATTGTAAATGGGAGTGTTTCCATAATTTCTCTTTCAGATTTTTGTCATTAGTGTATAGGAATGCAAGAGATTTCTGTGCATTAATTTTGTATCCTGCTACTTTACCAGATTAATTGATTAGCTCTAGTGGTGTTCTGGTAGCATCTTTAGGATACTCTATGTATAGGATCATGTCATTTACAAACAGTGACAGTTTTACTTCTTCTTTTCTTGGATTGCTTTTATTTATTTTTCTTCACTGATCACTGTGGCTAAACTTCCAAAGCTATGTTGAATAATAGTGGTGAGAGTGGGCAACCTTGTCTTGTTCCTGATCTTAGAAGAAAAGTTTTCAGTTTTTCACCATTGATAACGAAGTTTGCTGTGGGTTTGTCATATATAGCCTTTATTATGTTGAAGTAAGTTCCCTCTAAGCCTACTATCTGGGCGGTTTTTATCATAAATGAGTGTTGAATTTTGTTGAAAGCTTTTTCCGCATCTATTGAGATGATCATATGGTTTTTCTCCTTCAATTTCTTTTCATGGTATATCACATTGATTGATTTGCATATAGTGAGGAATCCTTGCAATCCTGGGATAAACCCCACTTGATAATGGTGTATTCTCCTTTTAATTTGTTGTTGGATTCTGTTTGCTAGTATTTTGTTGAGGATTTCTGCATCTATATTCATCAGTGATATTGGTCTGTAGTTTTCTTCTTTAAGGACATCTTTCTCTAGTTTTAGTATCAGGGTGATGGTGACCTCTTAGAATGAGTTCGGAAGTGTTCCTCCTTCTGCTATATTTTGGAAGAGTTTGAGAAGGATAAGTGTTAGCTCTTCTCTAAATATTTGATAGAATTCACCTGTGAAGCCATCTGGTCCTGGGCTTTTGTTTGTTGGAAGATTTTTAATCACAGTTTCAATTTCAGTGCTTGTGAGTGGTCTGTTTACATTTTCTGTTTCTTCCTGGTTCAGTCTCAGAAGGTTGTGCTTTTCTAAGAATTTGTCCATTTCTTCCAGGTTGTCCATTTTATTGGCATATATTTGCTTGTAGTAATTTCTCATGATCCTTTGTATTTCTACAGTGTCAGTTGTTACTTCTTTTTCTTTTCTAATTCTATTGATTTCAGTATTCTCCTTTTTTTTCTTGATGAGTCTGGCTAATGGTTTATCAATTTTGTTTATCTTCTCAAAGAACCAGCTTTTAATTTTATTGATCTTTGCTATCATTTCCTTTATTTCTTTTTCATTTATTTCTGATCTGATCGTTATGATTTCTTTCCTTCTGCTAACTTTGGGGGTTTTTTGTTCTTCTTTCTCTAATTGCTTTAAGTGTAAAGTTAGGTTGTTTATTTGAGATGTTTCTTGTTTCTTAAGGTAAGATTGTATTGCTATAAACTTCCCTCTTAGAACTGCTTTTGTTGCATCCCTTACGTTTTGGGTTGTTATGTTTTCATTGTCATTTGTTTCTAGGAATTTTTTGATTTCTTTTTTGATTTCTTCAGTGACCTCTCGGTTATTAAGTAGTGTGTTGTTTAGCCTCCATGTGTTTGTATTTCTTACAGATATTTTCTTGTAACTGATATCTAGTCTCATAGCATTATGGTCGGAAAAGATACTTGATACGATTTCAATTTTCTTAAATTTACCAGTGCTTGATTTGTGACCCAAGATATGATCTATCCTGGAGAATGTTCCCTGAGCACTTGAGAAGAAAGTGTATTCTGTTGTTTTTGGATGGAAAGTTCTATAAATATCAATAAAGTTCATCTTGTTTAATGTATCATTTAAAGCTTGTGTTTCCTTATTTATTTTCATTTTGCATCATCTGTTCATTTTTGAAACTGGAGTGTTAACCGTAAGGTAAACTATGGACTTTGGATAATTATGACCTCCCAACATAGACTCATCAGTGATAACAAACATACCACTCTGGTAGAGAATGTTGTTAACAGATGAGGCTATGGATGTGTAGGGGCAGAGGGTATATGGAAAACCTCTCTCTTTTTTTCCTATCAATTTTGTCATGAACCTAAAACTGCTCTAAACAAATTAGTATTTTTTTAAGTTTAAGATTCCAGTCAAGAGGTGTGAATACCAATATTGTTAAGCACTTGGCAACCTTGAACTTTACCTTCAGAGTGTGACCCTCTAAGAGGCAATCTTACTGTTATAACAGGGTCTCTGTTCATAGTACCAAGAGGATGGTATTTTCAGAAGCGAGATGATTAAAACAGAGAATGGCTAAGAGGATACGGCTCTCAGCCAATTTAACTGCTCTGTCTACCAAGAAATTAGAAAGAGTATGTCAAGAGAGAGATTGTGCATCTTTTACAAGAGCATCAAAGGTGTTTTTATGGCTTCATAACATTGATGTTTTCTTCCAAAAATTGGCATAATTTCTAACAAAATAGTAAACTGTGTGTTTACACACAAAAATAACTAGTTGAGAAATAGAAATAATCAATAAGTCAGTCATTTTGTCACTACTATTTTAACTAACTCTGTTGAATGAACTGTTGCTTTGCTAAGAAGTAGATAATCTACTCTCACCTTGAAGGTAGAAGGACTAATGTCTAAGTAAATATTTCTGAAACAGACAGTGTATGAACTTACAGTATTTAAAACCCAGTGAAGAAATACATTAATATATGAAGGGATTCAGGCATATATTATGTGAAATTAAGAAAAAGAAAAGCACGTGGAAATCTTATAGAATGCGCTTTGGAAAAAAAAAATTTTCTAAGTAAGTATTATTTTAGGTTCCCTTAATATGTTTTTCATTTCTAGCTATAAGGCTCTCACTTTGTGTACCAATGTTGTATAGAACAACACAGTACAGTATATGACAATTTAATAGATTAATAACTGTGGAAATAACCATTGATGTCTACTAGGCCAAACCCATTCTACAGATTAGAAAACAAAGTCTCAGAGAAGTTACATAACTTTCGGGCCATTACTGCTCACTGGTATCAGGGCTAAGACTAGAATCTGGTTCAGTTTCTCATAAAAAAACAAAAGACTTCTTGACAACTGAAATGTAGCCGACCCTTAGTTCTTAGTTACACCACTTTTCAGCCAGCTCTTCCAAACTCGCCATGTTTGGAGACTTCAAAGAATCTTAAAGGGGCTTCCCTGTTGGCGCAGTGGTTGAGAGTCTGCCTGTCGATGCAGGGGACACGGGTTCATGCCCCGGTCCGGGAAGATCCCCCATGCCGTGGAGCGCCTGGGCCCGTGAGCCATGGCCGCTGAGCCTGCGCGTCCGGAGCCTGTGCTCTGCAACGGGAGAGGCCACAACAGTGAGAGGCCCGTGTACCACAAAAAAAAAAAAAAAAAAAAAAATAGAGTCTTAAGATACATTAATTCACTATCTTGACACAGGGAAATCCTGAGACACTCTTCACCTAATACTTCTAAGGGTTGTTGGCTTCCTAGCAGACCTACGAATGCTTAAATGTTATTGAAAAGAACGAGCCCTTATTTTGGATGACGCTTGTAAAAATATCTGCTGTTCAAAGGGACTTGGTTGAGCTTAGCATGATTGAAAGAGGAAGACTATTATAGGTACCATGCACTAATTAAAAACTCCACCAGAGATTATTCTAGAAGGAGTAGACTAAAAATATGTTTCTTTTCCTTTTCCTGTCGAAATCATGTGACTAAAACCAGCCATCAGTTAAGGGCGGAGAGATGTTACACTCAAGACTTAAACAGAAAAAATTAAAAAGCCAATTTTTAACACCTCTGTTCTGTTTATGACCACCATGAGCATAAGTTTTGTTTAAAAAACTTTAGTTCATAGAAAGGATATAGGAAAGTAATAAATAGAACAGAACATAAAATTCTTTAAGTCTAAGAACAGTTTCTGATATCTTATTTGGAAAATGACTGGTTCCCGCTCAAATTTTTTAATCTCTAAAATTAAATTGTTGCATTTAACTCCTGAAACCAGTTTCTAATCAACATTTTCTCAGCTCCCATTTGCCAGTAAATAGGCTAAGCAAAAAAGTTCACTCTTACAGAGCTGAAACAAATAGAATTTGAAATAACTGAAAGTAGCATCACCAGTCTGGTTACCTGGGTCATCTCAACAACCAGGAATGAATCCTCTGATCCTCATGACAGTTAAAAGGACCAAATAAACAGCTGCTTTTTCAGCAAATAACCCCTCCCCAGGCTGTGCCTTGTCTCTGATGTCATAAAGTCCTTAGAAGACATTTTTAAGTTAGTTGTGAGACTGGGTTCCAATCATAACTTGGACATAGAAATGCCCTGTAATAATCTTGAAGCTTCAGAAAAAAAGAGAGAGCGAGAATCTATATAAAGGAAATAATAAGAAATGTAGACTAAGATTTACATATAAAGATGCTCTTAATAGCATTATTATAATAATAAAAAAACAGAAGTAATCTAAGTGGTCAATAAAAATCATTATCATCATCATGATCTTGAAGATTCTTCCAGAAACAAGTCTAGAAAATTATTATTTTTGCAATATAGATACATATTTTCTTCTATTATAAAAAAAGGAAGTGTTTCAATTAGAGACACATGCTTCCATGATCCTGAGTGCATCTACCCCATCTAAAGACAGAGCCTCGGACTTCCCTGGAGGTACAGTGGTTAAGACACAGTGCTTCCACTTGCAGGAGGTGCAGTTCAATCCCTGGTCGGGGAGCTATGATCCTGCCTGGTGGGATCCATCTAAAAAAGGCAGTGGAATTACACTTTACTAAATATATTCTGATATTCTTATGGAGCACGAAAGTAAAGTAGCGCTTTTTTTTTATCTTTATAGGATAGTATTTTTTCTGAAAGAAGAAAGTAGGCCTCTTGGATTTTTATCTGGCATTTTCTAAGATCATCCAGGATGTGTTTGGAGTGCAGTCCTGTTCACTTTCATTTCTACGAATCCCACATCAGAGGTTCTAAAACAGCTCAAGCCCTACGTGCAGCTTCTCTTAGTGCCAATGACAGAGCAGCCCAAGGTCCCCTTCACACAGTTAGACGTGTAACCTCATGAATCCAAAACTTCACAGAGTACCTGACCCTCATATGCAAATGTTATTTCCTGGAGTGAAGAAATGAATGGAAATTCACTTGGTACCAGCAGCCTGTCAGTTCCTCTAGTAGCAAAGACTAAATGTATCTGAGGAAGTTCTGGTGAACCAATCAAAAGGGGGGGTGTTGTGTTTCTGAACTTGGCTGAGCCCATCTCATGCCTTGTAAATGTCAGTGTGTGTACTTGTGAGCATCTGACATTACTCAGCAGCACATACTGAAGGCCAAAAATTTGGCCAGAGCCAGGCTGATTAGCATGGATAAAAATATTCCATTTTATCAATATCCATTCTGATTGCCTTTTAGCCTGTGGGTAAAATGCTAAAGCCGCAGGATCTTTAGGAAGCATAAATTCGAGAGGTTTTCCAAAAATCCAAAATGACACAACCTCATTGTGTAACATGTAACCCTTCAACTTAAGTTCTTATTTGTCTATTTTTATCCCAACAGATTCTTTTTGTAAGCCATGTAAGGCAATGCTCTCTCATTTACAAACATTTATAAAATGTAATCTAATTTAATTCAACAGTTATTGAGAACCTATTACATGCAAGGCACTCTGACGGGCTCCATGGGGAATATAAGGTCAAACGTAATTATCCTCACTTTGAGTTTGCCTGCAATGCAGAAAAAGTTGAGACCTTTCCTGGGAATGAGCTGTTCTTGGGCTACGAAACCATGATCCATGCTTTAGAAGAGGCATAAACTAAGAGCTAGAAGAGTCAAGGAAGAGATTGATTTTTTTGGCGAGGGTTGGCAAAGGCTGCCTGAGGACAGAGGCATTTTGATCTGGTCCTTTAAGAGTAGGGAGAGTTACTCAGGCAGAGCTGAGGAAGGCACAGCATGAGTATGCAAATATAGAAAGCACAGGGCATTAGAAAAATTCACGTGAAATCTTCAAGTTTCTTCCTTATCACAGGGGATAAGTTTTCCTGAAATGAGAAGGTTAATGGCACCAGAATCATAGCTCCCACAATCTCTGCAATCAAGGGAAGGTACTACAGTGGAGCCGTCTCTAAACAAGAGGGAAAATATAATTTCTGCAAAATGGCCAAAACCATAAGAGTGATGATTTATACTGGAGGTAAACAAGGCTTACCCCTAACGTGGGGACAAGTTAAAGAGCTGTCCTCTGGGTATCATTTACAGGTACACAGAAATGAAAATGTATGTACATCTTACTCTAGGTACTTTGCCTCACAGTCATTCTTTCTTTTTCAGCAGCCCAAATCCACTAGGTCCTGAATTTTAGTTTAGGTATCTCACACCCCTAAGAGATTTACCAAAAAGCTGCGACTCATGGTTTCAACCATGTTTCTACCATGGAGTTCAGGGGAGTAAACCCAAGAAGTAAAATATCTTGGGTGGTCAGAGATTTGCCTAGGAATTACCTTTATTTTTACCTGTAAAATGATAGAGAACCACCTAGGGTTTATGAAGAGAGTGGATTGCCAAGTTTTGACAACACCAGATAGATGTCACTATGAAGGACAATTACATAGTCAATCCACAATCAGTGACTCAGTACCCTGTGTCTATACACATATGAGATGATGAAAGTCATGGCTGGAAATTAGCTAGTAAGACTGAAATAAGAGCAATGTTCTTCCCAGAGCAATGACCTTTCTTTGTGAAGAAATGGCACTGCTTAAATTTCTTTATGAAGAAAGGATTGGTCCATCTATTAATGGATTAAGATGACTAAGAAAGAAAGTGATAGAAAGAAAACAAATGATACGTTCTAGCAAAAAAAATCATTGAACCAAATATTAAAATAAATGTGTAAGTCCAATTCTTACATTTCTAAGGCCTGAATTGTAGCAACTGAAATTAAGTAGGCCATAACAGGTCAAGATCTTCAAGATGGTGGAGGAGTAAGAAGTGGAGATCTCCTTCCCCCCAACAAATACATCAGAAATACATCTACATGTGGAACAACTCCTACAGAACAACTACTGAACACTGGCAGAAGACCTCAGACCTCCCAAAAGGCAAGAAACTCCCCACATACCTGGGTAGGTCAAAAGAAAAAAGAATAAACGGGGACAAAAGAATAGGGATGGGGCCAGCACCTCAGGGAGGGAGCTGTGAAGGAGGAAAGATTTCCACACACTAGGAAGCCCTTCACTGGCTGAGACGGGGGATGGGTGGAAGGTGGGGGGAAGCTTTGGAGTCACGGAGGAGAATGCAGCAACAGGGGTGCAGAGGGCAAAGCAGAGATATTCCCTCAGAGAGGATTGGTGCCAACCAGCACTCACCAGCCCGAGTGGCTTGTCTGCTCACCTGCTGGTGCAGGTGGGGACTGGTTGAGGACTGGGGTTGGCTGCGTGAACACAGCCTGAAGGGGGCTAGTGCACCACAGCTAGCTGGGAGGGAGTCCAGGAAAAAGTCTGGAACTGCCTAAGAGGCAAGAGACCACTGTTTGGGGGCACACGAGAAGAGGAATTCAGAGCACCACCTAAACGAGCTCCAGAGATGGGCGCGAGGCGTGGCTATCAGTGCGGACACCAGAGATGGGCATGAGACGCTAAGGCTGCTGCTGTAGCCACCAAGAAGCCTGTGTGCAAGCATGGGTCACTATCCACACTGCCCCTCCTGGGAGCCTATGCAGCCCACAACTGCCAGGGTCCTGTGATCCAGGAACAATTTCCCCAGAAGAACACACGGCGCACCTCCGGCTATTGCAACGTCATGCTGGCTTCTACTACATCAGGCTCGCACGGCATTCCGTACCCCTCCCTCCCCGCTAATCAGCTGCGATGCTAACCCCATCCTGTCTGAGCGAAGAACAGAGCCCTCAGGTGACCTACAAGCAGAGGCAGGGCCAAATCCAAAGCTGAACCCCAAGAGCTATGCAAACAAAGAAAAGAAAGGGAAATTTCTCCCAGTAGCCTCAGGAGCAGTGGATTAAAGCTCCACAATCAACTTGAGGTATCCTGCATCTCTAGAATACTGGAATAGAAAACAAAACATCTCAAATTTGAGGTGGTGGACTTTGTGTGATTTTTTCTGTATAACTTCATTTTCACCATTTGCCTTAGGGTTCTGTTTGTCCATTTTGGCAGGGGGTGGTGGTGGTTAGTATACTTTTTTAACACTTGTTGCTAAAAAAACATCCATCATTGGTGGATATGTTTTTTGGTTTGGTTTCTCTCTACTTTCTTTTGTATTATTTTTTTTAATTTTTAAATTTTTACTATTTTTTTATTTTAATAACTTTATTTTATTTTATTTTATTCTTTCTTTTATTCTCCCATTTCTTCTGAGCCATGTGGCTGACAGGGTTTTGGTACTCTGGCCAGGTGCCAGGCCTGTACCTCTGAGGTGGGAGTGCCGAGTTCAGGATATTAGTCCACCAGAGACCTCCTGGCTCCATGTAATATCAAATGGTGAAAGCTCTCCCAGAGGTCTCCAACTCAACGCTAAGACCAAGATCCACTCAACGACCGCAAGCTACAGTGCTGGACACGCTATGCCAAACAAATAGCAAGACAGGAATACAACCCCACCCGTTAGCAGAGAGGCTGCCTAGAATCATAATAAGGTCACAGATACCCTAAAACACACCACCAGATGCAGTCCTGCCCATCAGAAAGACAAGATCCAGCCTCATCCACCAGAACAGAGGCACCAACCCCCTCCACCAGGAAGCCTAACACAACCAACTGAACCAACATTAGCCACTGGGGGCAGACACCAAAAACAATGGGAACTACAAAACTGCAGCCTACAAAAAGGAGACCACAGACACAGTAAGTTAAACAAAATGTGAAGACAGAGAAATACACAGCAGATGAAGGAGCAAGGTAAAGACCCAGCAGACCAAACAAACGAACAGGACATAGGCAGCATACCTAAAAAAGAATTCAGAGAAATGATATTAAAGATGATCCAAAATCTTGGAAATAGAATGGAGAAAATACAAGAAAAGTTTAAAAAGGACATAGAAGAACTAAAGAACAAACAAACAATGATGAACAACACAATAAATGAAATTAAAAATTCTCTAGGAGGAATCAATAGCAGAATAACTGAGGCAGAACAATGGATAAGTGACATGGAAGATAAAATAGTGGAAATAAATACTGCAGAGCAGAATAAAGAAAAAAGAATGAAAAGAATTGAGGACAGTCTCAGAGACGTCTGGGACAACGTTAAATGCACCAACATTTGAATTCTAGGGGTTGCAGAAGAAGAAGAGAAAAAGAAAGGGACTGAGAAAATATTTGAAGAGATTACAGTTGAAAAATTCCCTAATACGAGAAAGGAAATTGTCAATCAAGTCGAGGAAGTACAGAAAGTCCCATATAGGATAAATCCAAGGAGAAACACACCAAGACACATATTAATCAAACTATCAAAAATTAAATACAAAGAAAAAAATTAAAAGCAGCAAGGGAAAAACAACAAATAACATAAAAGGGAATACCCATAAGGTTAACAGCTGATCTTTCAGCAGAAACTCTGCAAGCCAGAAGGGAGTGGCAGGACATATTTAAGTGATGAAAGGAAAAAATCTACAACCAAGATTACTCTACCCAGCAAGGATCTCTTTCAGATTTGATGGAGAAATCAAAAGCTTTACACACAAGCAAAAACTAAGAGAATTCAGCACCACCAAACCAGCTTTACAACAAATGCTAAAGGAACTTCTCTAGGCAGGAACCACAAGAGAAAGAAAAGACCTACAGTAACAAACCCAAAACAGTTAAGAAAATGATAATAGGAACTTACATATCAACAACTACCTTAAATGTAAATGGATTAAATGCTCCAAACAAAAGGCATAGACTGGCTGAATGGATACAAAAACAATACCCGTATATATATTGTCTACAAGAGACCCACTTCAGACCCAGGGACACATACACACTAAAAGTGAGGCGATGGAAAAAAATATTTCATGCAAATGGAAATCAAAAGAAAGCTGGAGTAACAATTCTCATATCAGACAAAATAGACTTTAAAATAAAGACTATTACAAGAGACAAAGAAGGACACTACATAATGATCAAGGGATCAATCTAACAAGAAGATATAACAATTGTATATTTATGCACCCAATATAGGAGCACCTCAATATATAAATCAAATACTAACAGCCATAAAAGGGAAAATAGACAATCATAGTAGGAGATTTTAACACCCCAAATTCACCATTGGAGAGATCATCCAAAATGAAAATAAATAAGGAAACACATGCTTTAAATGATACATTAAATAAGATGGACTTAATTGATATATATAGGGCATTCCATCCAAAAAAATACAGGATACACATTCTTCTCAAGTATTCACGGAATATTCTCCAGGATAGATCATATCTTGGGTCACAAATCAAGCCTTGGTAAATTTAAGAAAATTGAAATCATATCAAATATCTTTTCCAACGACAACACTGTGACTGGATAACAATTACAGGAAAAAAACTATTTAAAAAAATGCAAACGGGGCTTCCCTGGTGGCGCAGTGGTTGGGAGTCCGCCTGCCGATGCAGGGGACGTGGGTATGTGCCCCGGTCCGGGAGGATCCCGCATGCCACGGAGCGGCTGGGCCCATGAGCCATGGCCGCTGAGCCTGCACGTCCGGAGGCTGTGCTCTGCAATGGGAGAGGCCACGGTAGTGAGAGGCCCGTGTACCACAAAAAAAAAAAAATACAAACGTAGGGAGGCGAAACAACACACTACTAAATAACTGAGAGGTCACTGAAGAAATCAAAGAGGAAATCCAAAAATACCTAGAAATAAATGACAATGAAAACAAGATGACCCAAAACCTATGGGATGCAGCAAAGGCAGTTCTAAGAGGGAAGTTTATAGCAATACAATCTTACCTCAAGAAACAAGAAACATCTCAAATAAACAATGTAACCTTACAACTAAAGCAATTAGAGCAGGAAGAACAACAACAAAAAAAAACCGAGGTTAGCAGAAGGAAAGACGTCATAAAGATCAGATCAGAAATAAATGTAAAAGAGATGAAGGAAACAATAGCTAAGATCAATAAAAACTAAAAGCTGGTTCTTTTAGAGGATAAACAAAATAGATTAACCAATACCTAGACTCATCAAGAAAAAAGAGAAGACAAATCGATAGAATTAGAAATGAAAAAGGAGAAGTAACAACTGACCCTGCAGAAATTCATGATGAGAAATAACTACAAGTAACTATATGCCAATAAAACATTCAAACTGGAAGAAATGGACAAACTCTTAGAAAAGCACAACCTTCCGAGACTGAACCAGGAAGAAGTAGAAAATATGGACAGACCAATCACAAGCACTGAAATTGAGACTGTGATTTAAAATCTTCCAACAAACAAAAGCCCAGGACCAGATGGCTTCACAGGCAAATTCTATCAAACATTTAGAGATGAGCTAACACCTATCCTTCTCAAACCCTTCCAAAATATAACAGAGGGAGGAACACTACCAAACTCATTCTATGAGGCCACCATCACTCTGATACCAAAACCAGACAAAGATGCCACAAAGAAAGAAAACTACAGGCCAATATCACTGATGAACATAGATGCAAAAATCCTCAACAAAATACTAGCAAACAGAATCCAAGAGCACATTAAAAGGATCATAGGGCTTCCCTGGTGGCACAGTGGTTGAGAGTCCGCCTGCCAATGCAGGGGACACGGGTTCATGCCCTGGTCCGGGAAGATCCCACATGCCACAGAGCAGTTAGGCCTGTGAGCCATGGCCGCTGAGCCTGCACGTCCAGCTTCTGTGCTCCGCAATGAGAGAGGTCACAATGGTGAGAGGCCCGCATACCACAAAAAAAAAAAAAAAAAGGATCATACATATTGAATATGATCATCATATTCAACTGGGGAATATCCCAGGAATGCAAGGATTCTGCAATATACACAAATCAATCAATGTGATACACCATAATAACAAACTGAAGGAGAAAATCCATACGATCCTCTCAATAGATGCAGAAAAAGCTTTTGACAAATTTCAACACCCATTTATGATAAAAACCCTGCAGAAAGTAGGCGCAGAGGGAATGTACTTCAAAATAATAAAGGCCATATATGACAAACCCACAGCCAACATCGTCCTCAATGGTGAAAAACTGAAACCATTTCCTCTAAGATAAAGAAAAAGACAAGGATGTCCACTCTTATGTCCACTATTATTCAACATAGTTTTGGAAGTTTTAGCCACAGCAATCAGAGAAGAAAAAGAAATAAAAGCAATCCAAATTGGAAAAGAAGTAAAACTGTCACTGTTTGCAGATGACATAATCCTATACATAGAGAATCCTAAAGAGGTGAATAGAAAACTACTAGAGCTAATCAATGAATTTGGTAAAGTACCAAGATACAAAATTAATGCACAGAAATCGCTTACACACGTATACAATAATGCTTAAAAACCTGAAAGAGAAATTAAGAAAACACTCCCGTTTACCACCTCAACAAAAAGAATAAAATAAGTAGGACTAAACTTACCTAAGGAGAAAAAAGACCTGTATTCATAAAACTATAAGACACTGATGAAAGAAATTAAAGATGATACCAACAGATGGACAGATATACCATATTCTTGGATGAGAAGAATCAACATTGTGAAAATGACTATACTACCCAAAGCAATCTACAGATTCACTGCAATCCCTATCAAACTGTCAGTGGCATTTTTCACAGAACTAGAACAAAAAATTTCACAATTTGTATAGAAACACAAAAGACCCCGAATAGCCAAAGCAATCTTGAGAAAGAAAAATGGGGCTTGAGGAAGCAGGCTCCCTGACTTCAGACTATACTACAAAGCTACAGTAATCAAGACAGTGTGGTACTGGCACAAAAACAGATATATAGATCAGTGGAACAGTATAGAAAGTCCAGAGATAAACCCACACACATATGGTCACCTTATTTTTGATAAAGGAGGCAGGAATATACAATGGAGAAAAGACAACCCCTTTAATAAGTGTGCTAGGAAAACTGTACAGCTAAAAGAATGAAATTAGAACATTACCTAACACCATACACAAAAATAAACTCAAAATGGATTAAAGACCTAAATGTAAGGCCAGGCACTATAAAACTCTTAGAGAAAAACATAGGCAGAACACTCTGTGACATAAATCACAGCAAGATCCTTTTTAACTCACCTCCTAGAAAAATGGTAATAAGAACAAAAATAAACAAATGGGACCTAATGAAACTTAAAAGCTTTTGCACAGCCAAGGAAAACATAAACAAGATGAAAAGACAACCCTCAGAATGGGGGGGAAATATTTGCAAATGAAGCAACTGACAAAGGATTAAACTCCAAAATTTACAAGCAGCCCATGCAGTTCAATATCAGAAACACAAACAACACAATCCAAAAATGTGCAGAAGACCTAAATAGACATTTCTCCAAAGAAGATACACAGATTGCCAACAAACACATGAAAGGATGCTCAACATCACTAATCATTTGAGAAATGCAAATCAAAACTACAATGAGGTATCACCTCACACCAGTCAGAATGGCCATCATCAAAAATCTAGAAACAATAAATGCTGGAGAAGGTGTAGAGAAAAGAGAACCCTCTGCACTGTTGGTTGGAATGTAAATTGATACAGCCACTATGGAGGACAGTATGGAGGTTCCTTAAAAACTAAAAATAGAACTACCATATGACCCAGCAATCCCACTCCTGGGCATATACCCTGAGAAAGCCATAATCCAAAAAGAGTCATGTACCAAAATGTTCATTGCAGCTCTATTTACAATAGCCAAGACATGGAAGCAACCTAAGTGCCCATCGACAGATGAATGGATAAAAAAGATGTGGTACATATATACAATGGAATATTACTCAGCTATAAAAAGAAACGAAATTGAGTTATTTGTAGTGAGGTTGATGGACCTAGAGTCTGCCATACAGAATGAAGTAATTCAGAAAGAGAAAAACAAATACCGTATGCTAACACATATGTATGGAATCTAAAAAGAAAAAAAATGGTTATGAAGAACCTAGGGGCAGGACAAGAATAAAGACACAGATGTAGAGAGTGGACTTAAAGACACGGGGATGGGGAAGGGTAAGCTGGGATTAAGTGAGAGAGTGGCATGGACATATATACACTACCAAATGTAAAATCGATACCTAGTGGGAAGCAGCCACATAGCACAGTGAGATCAGCTAGGTGCTTTGTGACCACCTAGAGGGGTCGGATAGAGAGGATGGGAGGGAGACACAAGGGAGAGGCGATATGGGGATATATGTATATGTATAGCTGATTCTCTTTGTTATAAAGCAGAAACTAACACACTATTGTAAAGCAATTATACTCCAATTAAGATATTAAAAAAGAAAAAGAAATCAAGTAAATTCTGATCATTGGCACAGTTTACAGGAATATTGTCCATAACTCAAGAGGACACAAGGCAAATTTGGCATTTGATTCATTACCAATGCCCATAGTGTTTTACCTAATTATTCCGAGCAACAAATGTATTGTTCAATCATGCATTTCCTATGAGCTGGTTACCTCCCACCCTGGGACCACCCAACACCATAACGAAGCTGACCTTTGCCATTAGAACCACCTGGTGATTAAACCACTATGTGTTTTTTGTTTGTTTGTTTTCTTTGTTTTTCTGTTTTTTGTGGTACGCGGGCCTCTCACTGCTGTGGCCTCTCCCGTTGCCGAGCACAGGCTCCGGACGCGCAGGCTCAGTGGCCATGGCTCACGGGCCCAGCCACTCCGTGGCATGTGGTATCCTCCCGGACCGGGGCACGAAACCATGTCCCCTGCATCAGCAGGCAGACTCTCAACCACTGCGCCACCAGGGAAGCCCAAACCACTATGTTTTAACTTCCAATCTCTTCCTCATGGCACCTTCCAATGCAGGTAAATCTTGCATATGCCATGTGCTCAGTTTTTTTTAACTTAAGGCAGGAGAGTCTAGTGGATGCTTTTGCTCTGAACAGTATGGGAGTGTTGGACATATAGACTAAGTAAGTTTCTAAGAAGTTGGGAGGGTAAGTACAACAAAGACAAAAGGTGAATAAACTAGGGCATTCAGACTGGCCGGTCACTTATTTCTTGATACTTTAGCCATCCAGTGAAGATGGAAGATTGAATAGAAGGTCTAGAAAATGAAGGAAATGACAGGGACAGGGAAGGCAAGAGCAATGATTAAATATGAGTTGCATTGTGTTATCAGCTCAGAGGGACAAATGGAGAAAGTCAGTACTTAGATTCCAGGTCTAAAATTTCAGAGGAGAATCTGATCAGAGCAAAGAAGAAAAGAGTTTGGAAAATACTGAAAGGAAGTTGGCAACAACAAGAATTCATTCATCATAGAGAACCAGAGGGGTTGACAGCAGATGAGGAAAAGGAAATTCGTGTGTCAGTGAGAGGCTCAGAAACTGGCAAATGAGAGAATTGTGAAGGTGGAGAAGATTGAATTGATAAGGAGCAGGGAGAAGAGAAAAAGACTAAGAATAGAATTTCTTAATGGTTAGTCAACAAGAACAAAACCAATATGCCCTTGTTAATACGTGTGTGTTGCATTGTGTCAATATTAAATTCTTTCAACCATTTCCTGTGAAACCCAAAGCTCAGGCATGAAAATTACAAGCCAAACCTCTCCACCACAGGCCACCTAAAAATAATTCGCATGTACTGGGGAGAGCTGGAAGGAGGTTAGAGCCGAATGGCTTGTGGATCCAGACATGCTCTTTAGATCCAGAAAGTGCACAGTGCAGCAAGTCATGCCAAGTCGGAGAAGCATGCACTCCTGGTGGGGCCTCTCTCAATGGCTGTCAAATTTGGCTGCATGCTTACTCCAGGTACTCAACTGAGAAGTGTGGCATAGCCAGTTTTCAAACTGCAACAGTCATCATCTATGAATAGGTGACCTGTGATTTTGTTTTGCGCTCCAAAGTCCCAGGATCAAGGCCAGCTTCCTGGACACAACCTGTGCATTTGCATGGGGCTCTGTGCTCAGATGGGTCCTGCACTCTGCGGCTGCCATCTTGAGGCCTTTGAGGTTTTAGTTTGTTTGTTTGTTTTTGTTTTTTATACAGCAGGTTCGTATTAGTCATCCATTTTATACACATCAGTGTCTACATGTCAATCCCAGTCCCCCAATTCATCACACCACCACTCCAACACCATGCCGCTTTCCCCCCTTGGTGTCCATATGTTTGTTCTCTACATCTGTGTCTCAATTTCTTCCCTGCAAACTGGTTAATCTGTACCATTTTTCTAGGTTCCACATACATGCATAATATACGATATTTGTTTTTCTCTTTCTGACTTACTTCACTCTGTAGGACAATCTCTAGATCCATCCACATCTCTACAAATGACCCAATTTTGTTCCTTTTTATGGCTGAGTAATATTCCATTATATATATATGTACCACATCTTCTTTATCCATTCATCTGTCAGCATTTAGATTGATTCTATGACCTGGCTATTGTAAATACTGCTGCAGTGAACATTGGGGTGCATGTGCCTTTTTGAATTATGGTTTTCGCTGGGTATATGCCCAGTAGTGGGATTGCTGGGTCATACGGTAGTTCTATTTTTAGTTTTTTAAAGAACCTCCATACTGTTCTCCTTAGTGGTTCTATCGATTTACATTCCCACCAACAGTGCAAGAGGGTTCTCTTTTCTCCACACCCTCTCCAGCATTTGTTGTTTGTAGATTTTCTGATGATGCCTATTCTAACTGGTGTGAGGTGATACCTCATTGTAGTTTTGATTAGCATTTCTCTCATAATTAGTGATGTTGAGCAGCTTTTCATATGCTTCTTGACCATCTGTATGTCTTGTTTGGAGAAATGTCTCTTTAGACCTTCTGCCTGGTTTTGTATTTTTTTTTCTTTTTTAATGTTGAGCTGCATGAGCTGTTTATATATTTTGGAGATTAATCCTTGGTCAATTGATTCATCTGCAAATATCTTCTCCCATTCTGTGGGTTGTCTTTTCATCTGGTTTATGGTTTCCTTTGCTGTGTAAAAGCTTTTAAGTTTCATTATGTCCCATTTGTTTATTTTTGTTTTTATTTCCCTCTCTCTAGGATGTGGATCAAAAAAGCTCTTGCTGTGATTTATGTCAAAGAGTGTTCCTCCTATATTTTCCTCTAATAATTTTATAGTGTTCAGTCTTACATTTAGGTCTCTAATCCATTTTGAGTTTATTTTTGTGTATGGTGTTAGGTAGTGTTCTAATTTCATTCTTTTAGATGTAGCTATCCAGTTTTCCCAGCACCATTTATTGAAGAGACTCCATTGTATATACTTGCCTCTTTTGTCATACATCAGTTGACCACAGGTGTGTGAGTTTATCTCTGGGCTTTCTATCTTGTTCCATTGATCTATATTTCTGTTTTTGTGCCAGTACCATACTGTCTTGATTACTGTAGCTTTGTAGTATAGTCTGAAGTCAGGGAGTCTGATTCCTCCAACTCTGCTTTTTTCCCTCAAGACTGCTTTGGCTATTCGGGGTCTTTTGTGTCTCCATACAAATTTTAAGATTTTTTTGTTCTAGTTCTGTAAAAAATGCCATTGGTAATTTGATATGGATTGCATTGAATCTCATGATTACTTTGGGTAGTATGGTCATTTTCACAATATTGATTCTTCCAAACCAAGAACAATGGTATATCTCTCCATCTGTTGGTATCATCTTTAACATCTTTCATCAGTCTTATAGTTTTCTGCAGACAAGTCTTTTGTCTCTCTAGGTAGGTTTTTTCCTAGGTATTGTATTCTTTTTGTTGCAATGGTAAATGGGAGTGTTTCATTAATTTCTCTTTCATATATTTCATCATTAGTATAAAGGAATGCAAGAGATTTCTGTGCATTAATTTTGTATCCTGCAACTTTACCAAATTCATTGATTAGGTCTAGTAGTTTTCTGGTGGCATCTTTAGGATTCTCTATGTATAGTATCATGTCATCTGCAAACAGTGACAGTTTTACTTCTTCTCTTCCAATTTGTATTCCTTTTATTTCTTTTTCTTCTCTGATTGCCATGACTAGGACTTCCAAAACTATGTTGAATAATAGTGGTGAGAGTGGACATCTTTGTCTTGTTCCTGGTCTTAGAGGAAACGTTTTCAGTTTTTCACCATTGGGAATGATGTTTGCTGTGGGTTTGTCATATATGGCCTTTATTGTGTTGAGGTAAGTTCCCTCTATGCCCACTTTCTGGAGAGTTTTTATCATTAATCGGTGTTGAATTTTGTCAAAGGCTTTTTCTGCATCTATTGAGATGATCATATGGTTTTTATTCTTCAATTTGTTAATATGGTGTGTCACATTGATTGATTTGCATATATTGAAGAATCCTTGCCTCCCTGGGATAAATCCCACTTGATCATGGTGTATGATCCTTTTGATGTGTTTTTGGATTCTGTTTGCTAGTATTTTGTTGAGGATTTTTGCATCTATAGTCATCAGTGATATTGGTCTGTAATTTTCTTTTTTTGTAGTACCTTTGTCTGGTTTTGGTATCAGGGTGATAGTGGCCTCATAGAATGAGTTTGAGAGGGTTCCTTCCTCTGCAATTTTTTGGAAGAGTTTGAGAAGGATGGGTGTTAGCTATTCTCTAAATGTTTGATAGAATTCACCCGTGAAGCTATCTGGTCCTGGACTTCTGTTTGTTGGAAGATTTTAAATCACAGTTGCAATTTCATTACTTGTGATTGGTCTATTCATATTTTCTATTTCTTCCTGCTTCAGTCTTGGAAGGTTATACGTTTCTAAGAATTCGTCCATTTCTTCCAGGTTGTCCATTTTATTGACATAGAGCTGTTGTAGTCATCTCTTGGATGCTTGTATTTCTGTGGTGTCTGTTGTAACTTCTCCTTTTTCATTTCTAATTTTATTGAGTCCTCTCCCTCTTTTTCTTGATGAGTCTGGCTAATGGTTTATCAATTTTGTTTATCTTCTCAAAGAACCAGCTTTTACTTTTATTGCTCTTTGCTATTTTTTCTTTGTTTCTATTTCATTTACTTCTGCTCTGATCTTTATGATTTCTTTCCTTCTGCTACCTTTTGGTTTTGTTTGTTCTTCTTTCTCTAGTTCCTTTAGGTGTAAGGTTAGATTGTTTATTTGAGATGTTTCTTGTTTCTTGAGGTAGGCCTGTATTGCTATAAACTTCCCTCTGAGAACTGCTTTTGCTGCATCCCATAAGTTTTGGATCGTCGTATTTTCATTATCATTTGTCTCTAGGTATTTTTTGATTTTCTCTTTGACTTCTTCAGTGATCTCTTGGTTTTAGTAACGTATTGTTTAGCCTCCATGTGTTTGTGTTTTTTAAGTTTTTTCCCTGTAATTGATTTCTAATCTCATAGCATTGTAGTCATAAAAGATGCTTGATATGGTGTCAATTTTCTTAAATTTACTGAGGCTTGATTTATGACCCAAGATGTGATTTATCCTGAAGAAGTTCTGTGCACATTTGAGAAGAAAGTGTAATCTACTGTTTTTGGATGGAATGTCCTATAAATATCAGTTAAATCTAGCTGATCTATTGTGTCATTTAAAGCTTGTATTTATTTTTTTTTGGAAGGTTGCCTATCTCCACTTCATTTAGTTGTTTATCTGGGGTTTTATCTTGTTCCTTCATCTGGTACATAGCCCTCTGCTTTTTCATCTTGTCTATCTTTCTGTGAATGTGGTTTTTGTTCCATAGGCTGTAGGATTGTAGTTCTTCTTGCTTCTGCTGTCTGCCCTCTAGTGGATGAGGCTATCTAAGAGGCTTGTGCACGTTTCCTGATGGGAGGGACTGGTGGTGGGTAGAGCTGGCTGTTGCTCTAGTGGGCAGAGCTCAGTAAAACTTTAATCTGCTTGTCTGCCAATGGGTGGGGCTGCGGTCCTTCCCTGTTGGTTGTTTGACCTGAGGCAACCCAACACTGGAGTCTACCTGGGCTCTTTGTTGGGGTTAATGGTGGACTCTTGTAGGGCTCACACCAAGTAGTACCTCCCAGAACTTCTGCTGCCAGCGTCCTTGTCCTCACGATGAGACACAGCCAGACCCACCTTTTCAGGAGACCCTCCAACACTAGCAGGTAGGTCTGGTTCAGTCTTCCTTGGGGTCACTGCTCCTTCCCCTGGGTCCCGATGCTCACACTACTTTGTGTGTGCCCTCCAAGAGTGGAGTTTCTGTTTCCCCCAGTCCTGTCAAAGTCCTGCAATCAAATCCCGCTCGTCTTCAAAGTCTGATTCTCTAGGAATTCCTTCTCCCGTTGCCAGACCCCCAGGTTGGGAAGCCTGACGTGGGGCTCAGAACCTTCACTCCAGTGGGTGGACTTCCGTGCTATAAGTGTTCTCCAGTTTGTGAGTCACCCACCCAGCAATTATGGGATTTGATTTTATTGTGATTGTGCCCCTCCTACCACCTCATTGTGGCTTCTCCTTTGTCTTTGGATGTGGGGTATAGTTTTTGGTGAGTTCCAGTGTCTTCCTGTTGATGACTGTTCAGCAGTTAGTTGTAATTCCAATGTTCTCACAAGAGGAAGTGAGAGCATGTCCTTCTACTCTGCCATCTTGACCTGCCTTTTTTTTTTCTTTTTCTTTCTTGAAGGCAAGAGAAGTAGACTGAAGCCTTAATTAAGCTTTATACTTATTCTGGAGCCAATTATGAGAAATATCCACCCCATGATATACAAGGTTTTATAACCTTCTGGCGTCAGCAAACCTTTTCTATAAAGGACCAGAGAGTACATATTTTAGGCTCCACAGCTCATAGGATCTCTGCTGCAACAGCTGAGCTTGCCATGGTAACATGTGATAACACATGAAAGCAGAAGTAGGTAACACGTAAACAAGTGGGCCTATCTGTAGACTGATAAACTTTAATTACAAAAACAGGTGGTGAGCAGGATTTGGCTCAGGGGTTGAAGTTTACAACCCCTCCTTTAGAAGGAAGAGTCATCTCATTGTATCAAAGATTACAGTAAAAGATGAGGAAACAAACTTCTATATGTAAAGTAGATAAACAACAAGGACCTACTGAATAGCACAGGGAGCAATATTCAATATCTTGTAATAACCTATAATGGAAAAGAATATGAAAAAGAATATATATAACTGAATCACTTTGCTGTACACCTGAAACTAACACAACATTGTAAATCAACTATATTTCAATTAAAAAGAAAAAAACAAAGATGAGGAATCAAGAAGATAAAAAGGAGCAAGAACTTGGAAGGAGAGATGTAGACCATAAAATGGGGTGGCAAATTGGAAAGAGACGAAGATGGGAATGAAAAGAGTTTGAAACCAAACCACGGAGAATTCAACCCAATGACACCACTAGACTGAGGTAGGAAAAGAAACATCATGATAGACTTCCAAATGTGTTTCCAGTGTCTTCTCATTAGAAATAAAATCTCTACATTGTGTATTCCTTACACTCCCAGATCATTTGATACCTGCTCTGGGGTAAAATTGAATATCTTAGCTTGTCCTAAGAGAAGATGTTGCCCTCAGCTTGCTGACAACCTTTGGGAACTCACGCAAGAAGAAAGGAATGCAGCTTCTCTCATGGAGATGCTATCTCTAGTACATTATGTTTCACAAGCCTTTACTGCTATGGCCCTAGTTAGTCACATGAGTAGCTATTCCTGTCACACTTTTAAGTCTTTGCACAAGAAGACAAAGAACATGCCCTTGAATATTTGTAAAGGTCTACAATATTTTCTGCTTGACCTATGAAGGTTGTACAAACCACAGTCTATCTGAAAAATAAGTAATGCTGATTTTTTCCTTTGTATCTAGCCCACTATAAAAAGCAAGTCCTCTGTCACCTGTCTCAGATTGTTAGGGTTTAAAGTGTCCCCAAAATACACTGAGTGAGAAAAATAAGATCTAAAGAAGGCATGTGCTTGTTCTGAGGTTCCAGTATGAATTGGAATTCGTAGCACAGCAAAGATTTAGAAGAATGATTAAACCATCTATGTAATTAGAGAGAGCTAGTGCACCAATTTCAGCTTGGGGGAAAAAGGAAGTTCACGAACAGGAAGCCCAGAGAGAAATGCCACAGAAGAGTATGACCCCTGTTGCCTTAGATTAGGTCATGGACTTTCTCAGAGTCAGAGCTTCTGCAAGCAAAGGTGCATCGGCCCCTTTCCATCTCTAGGCAAGTCACTTGAACTTTCTGAACCGCAGCTTCCTCATTGGAAAAGTGAAAATAATCCAGTAAGCTCAAGCCTCAATAACCAAGGAGTAGTGATGCTTGACAGACAGAGGCATTAAGAGGGGGAGCTATGTTGACATAGAAAGAAATAAGGTGATGAGAATGACCATGTTCTTTTCAGGGGACAAACTGAGAAACAGTTAAGCAGATGTGACAGGTGCTTCTAAACCAATGGTTTTCAACTACAAGCACCAACCTCTCTCTCCCTAAGGTGATTGCCGGCCATTGTAGCCCATTTAGACCACATGGAACACACCAAAAATGAGAGGGAGTTAATACACCTCAAAGGCAGTCCTCATACACCTCAAAGGCAGTCCTCAACCAATGACTGAAGAATCCCTGTTCCCTTGCCCTGGGAGTGAGAGCAAGGGCAACAACTCTGGAAGCAAGTTCTAGAGTGTCACCTGACAGAACTGAACTTCTGCCACACACAGCAGTAACCTGTTTGATATCACACCCTTTGATAGTTTTCTTTTCTTTCCTGTCTCACCTCCCCACTCCCTGCTGCTATTTCCTTGAATCATCTCCCAAATAAACTACTTATACTCAAATCCTTGTTTTAGAATCTGCTACTGAAAGACTCTAACCCAAGACAGCCACCCAGAAATACCCAGCACGTAGCCCAAGATGCAAACTTGGGAGTTATGTCAGAAGGACACACCGTATTTGCAAGTTGTTGTGTATGCATGTGTACTGTGTGGAAAAGAGAGTTTAGAGCAAGTTAACTTTAAATAGAAAACTTCTAAAGTAAGGCTGAAGCTTCTAAGAGCAAGAGAGAACTTGAGCAGGAAATATTTGTGCAGAGGCCCAACAGGCAGTAAAAGAAGATCGTATCAGGAAAGCCCATTGCAATAAATAAGAAATGTAAGGGACAGAAAGAGAAGCAACAATGGAACCTATTTTAACCTCTAACACATCTATCTTCTATCAGGACATGCACAAATAACACACAAGTCCTTTATTTTTTTTTTAATTTTTATTCTATTTATTTATTTTTTATTTTTGGCTGTTTTGGGTCTTTGTTGCTCCACGTGGGCTTTGTCTAGTTGCGGTGAGCAGGGGCTACTCTTTGTTGCAGTGCACGGAATTCTCATTGCGGTGGATTTTCTTGTTGCAGGGCACGGGCTGTAGGCGCATGGGCCTCAGAAGTTGTGGCACGTGGGCTCCGTAGTTGTGGCTCACTGGCTTAGTTGCTCTGCCGTATGTGGGATCTTCCCGGACCAGGGCACGAACCTGTGTCCCCTGTATTGGCAGGCAGAGTCTTAACCACTGCCCCACCAGGGAAGTCCCCTATACAAGTCCTTTAAAAGATAAAGAAATGAGTCCCATTGGGAGTCTGCCAATTGGGCTCTGCATTTACCTGCTAGGGGAGAATGCAGAGGGCAGCTGATTCCCTAGTCAAAATTGCCCTTCCTAGAAGTACTTGCAGATACAAATAGATGCCGTCTCTTATAGGTTGTGACCATCAAGGAACAGAGGGGACAGGCTCACCATTCCAGGTGGGCCATTCCCGAGTAGCTGAGGATCAGGTAATATGATAATTCCACGTTCTTCCCCCATGTGCTTTGGCAAAGCGTGAGTGTGCAATGACTGCTACATTTACTTCTCATTCCGGCCATGAGTATTATTCATTGTTAAGTGTTGCTAACTGGCAGAGAGACTCTAAGCTGGTTTTCATGGTCCACCTGACAATCATAGTATCCTTCTGGGATTCAATGCATAGTGTGATCTCCTCCCCTTGAGTGTGGGTGGGGCCCGGGCCTTGCCAATATAACATGACAAAGATGGTGGGATATATGTGATTACATTACATAAGATTATAACATCTGTCTTGCAGGGAACCTCTTGCGCTGGCTGCCTTTGAGGAAGCAAGTACTTATGTTGCAAAGACCCATGTGCCGAGGAGCTGGAGGGAGCCTTCAGCCAACAGCCAGCAACATGTCACAAAGAACTGAGTTCTATCAACAACCACACCAACTTGGAAGTGAATCCTTCCCCAGTGAAGCCTCAGATGAGCCTGCAGCCCCAGCTGACATTTTTATGGCAGCCTTGTAAACAGAGGACTAGAAGACCCAGCTAAGCCATGCCAGATTCCTGACCTATAACAATTGTGAAATAATAAGTCCATGTTGTTTTAAGCTGTTAAATTTGTGGTAATATTATTAGCCAGCAATAGATAATTAACGTGCTAACTAGAATTTTGTGTTGACTTTTATAGGTTCTTAGTCCTAAGAATTGTGCTGTTTATCTTGAATAAGTTCTAATAAATAAACCTTGAGATTTGCAAATTGTTGAATTTGTTGTGTTGCCATTCAAAAACCCATTATAGTGAATGTGGGGTCTGTCAAACTGACCAAAAAGATTTCCACCATAACTTCTTGGGTGGGTGATAAAAGGAACGCTGACAATGGCCAGATCTGAAAAAGTAGAAAAGTCCCGTTATGCCTGATGTGGGTAAGAATCAACCTCCAAACAAAAGGAAATATCAATGCATCGAGTTCTATTTTCCTCACACTTGAGCTTCAGGAAAAATTAGAAAAAGCTGGAAGTGTGAACAATGACAAGTTAAAGAGCCATGATTTGAAACAAAGGCATGAGATTTAAAAAAGCATCATGTTCTTGAAAATTCGGTGAAATTAGCATGAAGTGACCAGAAGTAAGGAGAACTCAGGACTTCAGCCTGCATGTAAACCTATCTGATTAAATAAAGGTTGTTGTCAAAGAACTGACAAAAGCCATGATATAGTGCTAATTGTTGTCATGCTTTCAACAATGAAAGAAAGGGGTTGTAAAATTCATCATGAAATGACTTTATTGTAATCCGTTGTAACCACACAGAGAGCCTAGAAAAGCATATAAAATAGGCATTGCTACATATTCAAATCGTATCTTCTAATGCTGGTACAAATGCTGGTACATATGCAATAGTTCAAGGGCTCAGAAGTGGCTTCTTTCCTTTCTTGAATTTATCCTTCCCTACTCCTTGACATACACGGATTCTTTGGTATTGGCTCACGAGACTTCCCCCCATGGCCACCTGTCTCAAGCTGGTGGGGATGATCTCTCCCAGGGACCCTCAGGCCCTTCATCTCCCTTTATGTGCCCTGCCCAGTGTCCTCCTTTTTATTCACCCAGCCTCCAACATGCTTGTCTTTTGTCTGTTCCATACGCTTCCTTTATGGATGAGGAGTAAGCTATCAGGGTGTCAGTAAAGTGTGGAAAAAGGGAAGAAGAGAATCTGTCTCTCATTGTATCTCCAAGGGACAGGGTCCTTTCACAGATAGAGGTGACCTCCCCTTAGATTACATTTCCCATGTGGCATTCCCCTACTGAAATAGCAGGCACTTCTCTTTCCCTGTGTTTCACTCTGTTACCCATGCACCAAGCTTCAATGGGTGTGTGGGATGCTTTGGAGATTGATGGAAGTAAAAGATCATCCAACTACACCCACTTCCTAGCTCAGAGGTACTTGGGCCTTGCTCTCTCTTTTTCCATCTTTCATACGAGAAGTATCCTTCTCATGTTCAGCCTACCACCCACTCTTACGTGGGGGTAGAGGGGAAGGGAAGATGCAGCCTCAGTCTTAAGTCTCTTCTAGAGCACAACCAATGTACATTGGTACATTTAATAGGTACCAAAGCTGGTGGGCCATGTTCCTTCCCCCACTAATTTCTTGACAGAGTGAGCGCCATTGCTGTAAGATCCAGTTGCATTTTATACACTGTCAAGGATCCTGACTGGTCCACTAACAGGTATGATATGCCTCCAGAGGTCAATTATCTAAAGCCCATCTTGGACCCCCAAGTTCCAAAACAAGACCCAATCTCTGACCTGAAGTTTCTGGCATTGCCTCCTTGGTGATATGAAAATATTTAGGAAAAATTGAAAAGTTGCAAAAGTTTTATTCTGGGCTGGAGTTAGCTAACATAATATTTGAAGTTACATTTTAGCTCAGTAACATATCCAAGTTCTCCTGGTTTTTTCCCCAAAATGAAGGTCAGGATCTACTAGGACATTTAACAAAGTAAAACAAAGCATGAGGTTTGGCTCCAAATAGCACCACATGTGGGCACTAGGACACCCATATTTGGATTCCATAGTGTTTTCTGTTCCAGATGGAAATTTCCTAGCATATCATTAAAGTGAGGTTGTGAGTTCCTTTGGAGATGCTACAAAATAATTGTAGATATTTTTTAATCCCTTCCTAATTTAAATATTTCCCATTGAAATAAATTCTCATTCTCTCTCACTTGGCGCTAATGATTCAAACAAGAGACCAAGTGAACTGAAGATTTCTCCACAAAATCCATGAACTAAGGCTCTCTTGTCCTATGTGGAAAAAGTCTGCACATACTAAAATTATTCTGCTCAAGTTACAGCTGTCCAGTTCCAAGGACAAAAAATCAGAGCTGTAAAGTTTTCTGATTCAGAATAATTTCTACGTAGACTTCTTGTGTGAGCAATGGTTTTCACTAAATGAATTGCATACAAGGGTCACATTTGGACTAAATATCCTCTGCCTTTGGGCTAATGGGTTGAATAATAATTAAATTTGGATGAATCAAAATTATCATCCAGCATGCTGGGCACCATGGGGCAGTACTTCTAAGGCAAGAGTAACTACTGTCTGAGCACTGAACTTATCTTTAGAGTATACTCTAAATCAGTAGTCCCCATCCTTTCTGGCACCAGGGGCCAGTTTCGTGGAAGACAATTTTTCCACGGACCCAGGGGGCCAGGGGATGGTTTCAGGATGATTCAAGCACATTACATTTATTGTGCAATTTATTTCTATTATTACATTGTAATATGTAATGAAATGATTATACAAGTCACCATAATGTAGAATCAGTGGGAGCCCTGAGCTTGTTTTCACTCACTGATAGGGCTTTGATATGAGTCTGCAAGCAATTGGTTTATTACGGTCTCTGTGCAGTCAAACCTCTCTGCTAATGATAATCTGTATTTGTAGCCGCTCCCCATCGCCAGCATCACCTCCCCAGCTCCATCTCAGATCATCAGGCATTAGATTCTCATAAGGAGCACGCAGCCTAGATCCCTCACATGCGCAGTTCACAGTAGGGTTCGAGCTCCTATGAGAATCTAATGCGGCCACTGATCTGACAGGAGGCAGAGCTCAGGCGGTCATGCGAGTGATGGGGAGCAGTTCTAAATACAGATGAAGCTTCGGTCGCTTGTCCCCCACTCAACCCCCCGGAAGTTGGGGACCCCTGCTCTAAATGAGTGATTGTTATTTGCCATGCCTGCAGCAAGGTTTTCTGTTGTTGAAGAAGGCTTGTCCAGCTTACAAGGGATTCTACAAGAGGCAGAGTTTGGGGACAGCTCTTCCACTCTTGTGCATTCCACAATCCCTCCTCCATATCCTACTCCTCAGTGGGCCACTGAGCTCAGAGTTGACAGGAAAAAACCCTTTGGGATATAGGGAAGAGGGAACTTTCCCTCTTCCCTACATCCCATGGCCACCCAGTCTCCTTAAGTGCCTTATTCCCTTCCCTTCAGGCTCTTCTTCTGTTTCTCTCACCTGTTCAGTTTTAGCTCTTTTCAGGCAAAGGGAAGAGGATGGGGAATGAGGCTTGGAACAAAATGTTCTGAGGGCACTATTTTGGGAACAGTGACCCAGCAGGGCAACTGTCTGTCACTTCCACACCCGTCAATTTCAGGGCTGGTTCTTCCGGGAATCTAATCCCAGGAAAGCTTTTGGGGGTGGGGAGAGTTGTTACCCTAGAGCATGCTGTTGCAATGGGAAGTGTTGAAAGAGGGAAAAAAAAAAGCCTGTAACCTGATGCCAGTCTCAAATACTCTCCACCAACCATAAATCGAGAGAAAGTGGGGCTTCCCTGGTGGCGCAGTGGTTGAGAATCTGCCTGCTAATGCAGGGGACACGGGTTCGAGCCCTAGTTGCGGAGCAACTAGGCCTGTGAGCCACAACTACTGAGCCTGCACGTCTGGAGCCTGTGCTCCGCAGCAAGAGAGTCCGTGACAGTGAAAGACTTGCGCACTGTGATGAAGAGTGGCCCCCGCTTGCCGCAACTAAAGAAAAAGCCCTTGCACAGAAACGAAGACCCAACACAGCCAAAAATAAATATAAAAATAAATAAATAAATAAAAGATTACTATTAATTAAAGAAAAAAAAGAGAAAGTGAAATAATTTCCATCACACTCAAACAGCGTGTACTCTGGGGTTTGCAGGAACAGAAAAGACAATATGGAGAATATGCATTGCTCTGTGGTTCTGAAATCAAAGCCCAATTAGTCAGAAGATAAATCCAAGAGACTTCGGTAATAAAACATATGTCCCAACCATGCCTTATTAAACAAGCCCTAAACATCAGAAAAGGATAGACCATAAGGCAACTGCAGTCGAGAACATCTTTGTTTCCATTACAGGATTTACAGGTAAACTTTGAAAGCACTCTATCGACTGAAGAAAATATTTTAATTGGCCTTTAAAATATTCTTATGGGGCAAATTCAGCTTGTTTAAAATGTTTCCTGACTGGTCTCTGGTTATGATAGCTTGTTAGAGTGTCTTAACACCATAAGAATTATTAATCATTATGTCAGTTTTTAAAAAATCATTCCAGATTTTATCCAATTCTGGGTAGAGGTTATTTATACCTTAGAATAAGCTGTTCTTAACAGCTTCATGTCAAAGGAAAAAATCTGGAATGAGTTATAATTATGACCTAATTTAATATCTTTCTAAATTATAATGTCTTGGGAAATTTTGCTCATATAATTCTTTGAGCCTGGGATGTCCTTTTATCCCCTTCCGCAAATTCTCCTTATCATTCAAGACCTAATTCAGATACCACTTTCCTTTCATCCATGAAACTGTTCCTAATTCTTCATCAGCATTAACCAAACCTTCCTCTTTGTTCCAAAGACAATGCATCTATCTTCAATCAGCATTTTATAATGATCATTTTGCTTTATGTTATAGTTACTTGCCTACATCTGTCTTCCTGAGTTTAAATATCTTCAGTGGAACAGACAGGATCTTACACATTTTGCATCCCAGGAAACTGATAAGGTGCCTGGAATTAGTAAGCATCCAACAAAGGTTAGATTACATGAAATTGAACTGTACGGGTTTGATCTGATAGAAATTGTTTTTCAGCTTGTTCTCTTCATGTGTTTGAAGCAGTTTGTGCATTTCAATAATTATGAAACCCAAACTTCAATCAGTTAGGACAAATACTTCTAGTGCCTTCTCTTCTCTTGTCTTAATTTTGAGTTCCAGTAAGTGCCAGGAGATAAGCAAAACATTTTCTGATGCATGCTGTCTCAGATTGGAATCGCACCAGATACAAGTCCAAGTGGGTGAATAATGTAATGGCAATTTGGCCTGACTTCAGGTGTTGCGGGCAAGCTAGCTAATAATTAATTAAGGTAAACTGTTCTATAAATGCTTTGTTTCAAACTCGCCCACTTGTTCTCTCACTCAGTAACTCCCTCATTTATTATCAACAAATGATGTTTGAGCCCATAGTACATACTAGGCATCTTTAGCAACTAGAATTACAGAGTTCAATAAGGATATAGAACTGAACTCCTATAAAGAAATGAGGGGCATATTAATAGAAGATTCAAACTTTTAATATTCAAAAATCTAAAAGATTGTTTTAACAGAAAATGTTCATCCAGAATATGCCCTGGGTGAGAAAGAAGAGTTTGTTTTTCAGCAAAGACAGGGACTACTTTAGTAATTGCATTTCAAAATATACATTGTGCTGTTGGGATCATGTAAATAATTCAGACTAAGGTCACCAACCATGCAAGGCAAGAGTAATTGCAGGCATGTATCCAGAGACAGTGACCATCTCTGGGAAATCCCAGTTGCCATACTGTACCAAGTTTGCACCAGCCTCTCCACCACGTCTCCCTCAAAGCCGAGGCCTCACCAATCTGGTTTGATGTTTGTTTTTCTATGACCTGAAACCTGATGTTGTAGATCAAGAAAACCACTCCCAGGCTGCAATTTGTGGCTGGGATTCTGCTTACAAATATCGAGAGTCATACAAATCTTTCAGATGCTATGAGATTATTTTTGTAGAAGAAGAAATCAGAGCAAATTCCCAAGTGTTCCTTATCATTTGCATTTTTAATTTTATGACATTTTATTTATTTATTTTTATTGAAGTATTGTTGATGTACAATATTATATAAGTTACAGGTGTACAACAGAGTGATTCACGATTTTTAAAGTTTATACTCCATTTATAGTTATTTTAAAATGTTGGCTATATTCCCCATGTTGTACCATATATCCTTATAGCTTATTTTATACATAGTAGTTTGTACTTCTTAATCCCCTAACCTTATATTCCCCCTCCCTACACTGTCCACTGGTAACCACTAGTTTTTTCTCTATATCTGTGAGTCTGCTTCTTTTTTGTTATATCCACTAGTTTGTTATATTTTTTAGATTCTACATATGTAATATCATACAGTATTTGTCTTTCTCTTACTTATTTCACTTAGCATAATACCCTCCAAGTCCATCCATGTTGCTACAAATGGCAAAATTTCATTCTTTTTTATGGCCGAGTAGTATTCCAGTGTGTGTGTGTGTGTGTGTGTGTGTGTGTGTGTGTGTGTGTGTGTGTGTGTTTATACACCACATTTTCTTTATTCATTTGCATTGTTAACCCTGCAACTCTGGCTAGAGCCAGGGGCTTACCTTCCACAGCAGTGTTCAGCTGCCTCAGCCCACCTCACAGTAGAGACATAATGAGATGCAGTTCAAAGAATAATTGCCCATTATACCCAAGGTTGCTGTGTATAACCCTATTCTGGGAGAAACTCACACAAGTGTAGAAAGAGTAGGCAAAGGACTGTGGACTGTGGTTATTCTGTTTATTATTGAATATTTTTCACTAAAATGTGCTTCTTTGGTTTTCTGTAAGCATTAGGTATATCTGTTAGAATGTTGTTGATGCAAGTCATAGAATACACAATTTGAAGTAGCTCAAACAGTAAGAAAACTTGTGATAGGGCAAGGCAGCGTTCTTTAATTCAGTGGATAAATAATATGAAAGCCCCTGGTGCTTTCTATATTTTAGTTTTGTCATCCTCAGTATGTCACGTGACACCCTTTACAGTCAAAATATGGCTGCAGCAGCATCAGATGGCAGCTTTAAACACAGCAATATGTAGAGAAGAGGAGGGGAGTTTCCGCCTGTGTCTTAATTATTTTTAGTGAGAGGAAATTTCCAGAGGCTCCCCAATTGACGTCTAATAAAGTCTTATTGGTTAGATTTAGTCACACGCCCATCCCTAAATCAATACCTGTGAAGGGAATGAATTTATTATGATTGCCTTAAACCAAGCATAATTCACTCCCTGGGGTCCATAGAGACTGTCACCTATCCTGCACTCATGAGAAGGTGACACCAGGACAAAATCAAGCCTCAAGGGAAAGGAGATGGGATGGCTTAGGGTAGGCAAATAACTGTCGCAACAGAATTAAAGAACACATTTGGCAGGGGAAGGAGACTGGTTACAAACGAAGGACTTTTCTATTAGAGTATAAACCAAACTTGACCTCCCAGTGATGAAAGAAAAGGTCACCAAACAGTGTTTGATTTCAAAGAGGTTTTCCAAAGCCTAGCCAGTGAATTCATGCATTTACTCACCAAAGTTAATGAGACTTTTGCATTTATAAAACACCATTAAAATTCCAAAGCAAATTTCCAAATTCTAAATAGCATTTTTACTTGTGGACGAGGCTTCCAAAATCCCATGAGAACCTTTATTTTAAAAAATAAATTTTATACAGAGAACAGATCAATGGTTGCCAGAGGTAGGGGTGGTGGTGGATGAAATGGGTGAAAGTGGTCAGAAGGTACAAACTTCTAGTTATAAAATAAATAAGTCCTAAAGAAGTAATGTACAGCATGGTGACTATAATTAATAATATTGTATTGTATATTTGAAAGTTGCTAAAAGAGTGGATCTTAAAAGTTCTAATCACAAAAAAAAATTTTGTAACAATGTGCAGGGATGGATGTTAACTAGACTTATTATGGTGATCATTTTGCAACTTACACAAATATTGAATCTTATGTTGTACACCTGAAACTAATATAACATATCTCAATTAAAAAATAAGTAAAAAATTGTAATGTTTGAAAATGATTTCAATAGTACAAAAGAATAGTCCTAAATTTCTAGATTTCATATAATTTTCTTGAATATAAAATTTTCAAAAGGCAAAACACACTTTTTCTGAAATCCACAAAACAAATGCAAGATGTGAGAAATGTAGTTTATCTCTTTTGCCAAGCTCATCTCAGCACCTTCCCCTGTTTTTTATCTGCAGCTGTCCTCCTCTCCTCCTCAATATTTTCTCACATTTCTCATTCTTTTCTTCTCCTAGTTTCTCTTCTTTCCCCACTCCTCACCATTTTTCATAATAATTTTGCACCATTTGCTCTCTGCTCTGACCTTCTCCCATCTCCCTGTCTCTATCTTTTCCTTTATTCCATCTCCACTCCTCTTCCATCCTTATTTTCCCTTAACTAGTCCTGCTACTACAAGTGATGCCAGTGCAAATGACCTTAGATGTGAAAAGTTCTTTACTACCTAAAAGACATTCTTCACATATATTATCTCATTTAATGTGTCTCTTAAATTGCCTGTGTTCTGGCTGGCCACATAGTAGGTATTCAATACAGATTAATTTAATTGAAAAAGACTTTTCACCTTTGCCTATTAATTATGTCTTTTATATTTACATATATAAAATATCTATTGTTGCATAACTTATTGGCTTAAAAGAATACTCTTTATTGTCATAATTTTATAGATTGACTAAGTGGTTCTTCTGCTTACCTTATCTGGACTCAGCTGGTACTACATTCAGTTGGTGACTGGGCTGAACTGTAAAGTTCAAGATGGCATCACTCATACATCTGGGCTTCAGCAAAAATGGATGGAAGGCTGGAACCACTTTGTCTCCATCTGGCCTCTCATAATTCAGTAGTCTATCTTGATCCCTTTCACATGTGACTTGTCTCCAACAAGGCAAAAAGGAGGCTGCAAGACCTCTTAAGGCCTTGGACTAGAAATCACACAGCATGATTTCCACCATTCTATTGGCCAATGCAAGTCACAAGGCTGGTACTGACACAAAGAGAAGAGAAAGAGACACCACCTCTTGATGAGAGAAGAAAAGGGCAGGTAGAATGAAACAGATGATTGGAGCCATTTTTTGAAACAATCTTCCTCCGGTAGTGATGTGATGAGTCTTCAAAATTTCTCTGTATAGATCAGCCATCTTTCAGAAACAGCAAGTTCAAAATCGTCATGTTGTCTAGACATAAGACTAATTAGTAGAAGAATAAAATAGAATGTGTAGGAATAGGCACAAATACATAGGAAATGTAATACATTACAGAGTTAGAATCTCAAATCAGTGGGAATAAAGATGAACTTTTTTTAACTGAAATTTTTATTGAGATAATTATAAATGTATATAGTTATAAAAAATAATACAGAGAGATATTTTGTACACTTTGTCCATTTTTCCTCAATGAAAACATTTTGCAAACTTACAGTAAAATAGCACAACCAGGTATTGACACTGACACAATCCACCTGTCTTATTCAGACTTCCCCAGTTTTATTTGTACTCGTGTGTGAATATGTGTATGTGTAGTTCTATATCGTTTTATCACCTCTGTAGTCATATATACAACCACACTCAAGATACTGAACAGCTTTGACACCACAAGGATCTCTCATATCATCTTTATGTAACCACACTCACCTCCCTTACCCTGCCCTCCGCCTCACATCCCCAGCCCTTGGCAAACACTAGTCTGTCCTCCATTTCTAAAATGTTGTTAATTTCAAAATACTATATAGGCATACCTCATTTTATGTGCCTAACTTTGTTTTGCTTCATTGATACTGTTTTCTACAAATTAAATTTTGTGGCAACCCTGTGTCAAGCAAGTCTATCGGCACCATTTTTCCAACGGCATTTGCTCACTTCATGTCTCTGTGTCACATTTTGGTAATTCTCACAATATTTCAAACTTTTTTGTTATTATTATATTTGTTATGGTGATCTGTGATCAGTGATCTTTGACATTACTGCCATGACTTGTTGAAGACTCAGATGATGGTTAGCATTTTTTAGCAATATTTTAATTAAGGTATGTACATTTTTATATATAATGCTATTGCATACTTAATAGACTACATTATAGTGTACACATAACTTTCTAAAAATTCATGTGACTCACTGTATTGTGATATTCACTTTATTGCTGTGGTCTGGAACCAAACCCACAATATCTCTGAGATCTGCCTGTGTAAATGAAATCATACAGTATGCAACTTTGGGGGATTGGCTTTTTTCACTCAGCATAATTTCCTGGAGATTTGTCCAAGTTGTCATGCGTAGCAACAGTCTGTTCCTTTTTGTTACTGAATAGTATTTCTTGGTATGGATGGACCACATTTTGTTTAATCATTCACCTGTTAAGGACAAGTGGACAGATTTCAGTTTTAGGTTATTACAATTAAAACTATAAACATTTTCATATGAATATGATTTCATTTCTCTGCAATAAGTGCCTGAAAGTGTAATTTCTAAGTCATATGGTAATTACAGGTTTTGTTTTATAAGAAACTGCCAAATTTCTCAGAAGTTTGACATTCCCACAATACAATTTGCCACTCCCACCAGCAACATATGAATGGTTCAGTCTCTCTGCATCCTCACCAGCATTTGGTGGTGTCGTTCTGATAAGTAGGTACTGGTATCTCATTGTGGTTTTAATTTGTGTTTCTGGATGGTTACTAATGTTGAATATCTTTTCATGTGCTCATTTGTCATCTGTATGTCTTCCTCACTAAAATATTCATGTCTTTTGCCATTTTCTAATTGGATTTTTTTAACTTGAATTTAGTTGAGTTTTGAGAATTTTAATATTCTCAAAACTCGAAGATACAAGCCATTGTTGGATATGCGGTTTGCAAATGTCTTCTCCCAGTCTATAGCTTATCTTTTCATTCTCTTCACATGGGCTTGACTGAAACTTGCCAATACACTACATGGCTAAACTTTAGTTGACAAGCTTGGGACCCTCACTGGTTTCTGCTTGGGTAACTTTGGAAGACTGACTAGAAAACTTTTAAAGCCCTTTCAAACCTTGAGGTTCAAAAAGATAACAGTAGAACTTAGTGAACTAAGGTTTTACTCACTAAAATAGTAAGTAGTGAGTCAAGTACTCTATGTCTATGCAACAAAGAAGTTAATTGTTCAAATCCCTTGAGTCCCAACTCCCTGGAAGGATCCTGGGGGACTCAGGAATTCCTCTAGGCCACCATTACCATTCTTCTGTGGCTGTTTGACAGCATCCTCCCCTCTTGGTGACCTTTATCTGCCCCTGCTGCTCTGGCTCTTGATCCACTCTCAATATTGCTCCTGAGCTGTGACTGTGACATCACTGCTTGAGGACATCACTCATCCATCAGCAGGACCTCCAGACAGGCTACACTTACCTGCAGTCGAGGCTTTTCACTGACACAGCAGGCAGTTTATCATGTTTATGGATCTTCAGAGTTTCCCGAAAGCATGGTCCTTTCACTCTCTGGTTCCTAAATAACTTCTACTAATACAGCTTTTATTATTCTCACTTTTCAGGGTTTTTTTCCCCAAGGCCCTATCTCAAAGAACATAGGTTATGTTCACTGAAGGCCAGTTTAGCAGATATTAAAGAAAAATTTCATAATTTATAATTTAAAGCCCCCTTCCACTGATTGACCTCTACCTAAAGATGAATTCCCTATTTATTTTAACTTTAGGGCCTTGCAACCTATTTATCCAGCCCTAAGATCACCTTCATCATTTAAATGGAACATGTGGCCACTCATGAAGCCATGCTAGAGTTTTCAAGGTATGTTTCTGTGCTCAGAGATCCTCAGTGATTCATTAGAATGACTCAACTCAAAAAAACTGTTATGCTCACAATTATGCTTTATCATATATCAAGAGGATTCAGATTAAAATCAGCACTGGAGAAAGGTAAACTCCAGGAGAAACTAGGTATAAGCATCCAGTTGTCCTCTTGCAGTAGATTTACGTGGACAGCTTAATTCTCCCAGCAGCAATGTATGACAACAAGCACAGAGTATTACCAAACAGGGAAGCTCACCTGAGCCTTTGTGTCCAGTCTGACTGCTCACTGGGCTGACCTTCAGTCTCCAGTCCCTCTAGAGGTTGAGCTAATACATCTTCCAGAGGAACAAAGATGCTCTTATCAAGCAAGATACTCCAAGGGCTTAGAAGTTACCACCCAAGGACAAGGCAGAGGTCAACCTCTCTTTGGAATGTACAGGGTGTGGACAACCTGCTAAGTTAATCCTTTACTGCAAGGGTCCCCAGTGGTACCCGTCTGTGTCCTGTTAGGAACAGGGCTGCACAGCAGGAGGTGAACAGCAGGCAAGCGAACAAAACTTCATCTGTATTTACAGCCGCTCCCCATCACTCACATTACCACCCAAGCTCTGCCTCCTGTCAGATCAGTGGCAACATCAGATTCTCATAGGAGCTCGAACCCTACTTTGAACTGCACATGTGAGGAATCTAGGTTGTGTGCTCCTTATGAGAATTTGATGCCTGATGATCTGAGGTGGAGCTGAGGCTGTGATGCTAGCACTGGGGGGCGGCTGCAAATACAGATTATCATTAGTAGAGAGGTTTGACTGCACAGAGACCGTAATAAATCAATTGCTTGCAGACTCATATCAAAACAATATCAGTGAGTGGCAAGTGACAATTAAGCTACATCTTACGGAGTAGACTAGACATAAGCAACACACTTCAGGTGTCACTGTCTCCCATCACCCCCAGATGGGACCATCTAGTTGCAGGAAAAGAAGGTCAGGGCTCCCACTGATGCTGCATTATGGTGAGTTGTATAATTATTTCATCATATATTACAATGTAATAATAATAGAAATAAAGTGCACAATAAATATAATGTGCTTGAATCATCCCAAAAGCATCCCCCACCCTGGTCCATGGAAAAATTGTCTTCCATGAAACCAGTCCTTGGTGCCAAAAATGTTGGGGACTGCTGCTTTACTGTACGGTTCCATTCGGATCACCTAAGATTCTCAATACAAAAACTACCTTATTCAAAATGTAAAGGGTGCTCAAACATCAATATCTGTGTTTATCACATCCTAATCATTCTCCCTTCTGACTTTTCAAAATTGAATAGTCTTAATCTTTGCAATGTAGTCTCAATTGAGAGTGACTTTATTCCTTTGGTGATTTTTCTTCTTTATTTCAATTATTTTACTTGACACATAGAGAACTGAACTGCATCTAATAATCAAGGTATATGCATATCATAATTTATATATAACATTAGGAAAATATCTATGATCAAAATATTTCCCAGATATCTTGGTCCAAGATACATGTGTTTGATGCTCAACATTTATAAGCATTTTAGGCCAAAGAAATGGAGCTTGTGATGGTTAATTTTATGTGTCAACTTGACTAGACCAAGAGCTATCTAGATAACTCATTAAACATTTTTTTCTGGGTGTGTCTATGAAGATGTTTCCAGAAGAGATTATATTTGAATTAGTGAGCTGAGCCAAGCAGATGGCCTTCCCCAATATGGATGGGCATCACCCCTCCAAGGAGAACTGGCACTGGCTCCTGCAGGAGACCCACATCCAGATGATGACTTACTACCACAGGAGGGAGAGCCTGCACCAGGTCCTGCAGGAGCTTCAAAGCCAGGTCAAAATTCACCACCACCACAACGAACACCCCTCCTCCCCCACAGGGAGAGCCTGTTCAGCCTCTTGCAGGAGACCCAGAGCTCTTTCAGAAATCCACCAGCCCCATGGGCAGAGCCAGCTCTGCAGCTACCATCGCTGTCAACTCCTGATCTACACCATCGACCTGCTCCCCCACTTGAAATTTACTTTCCTTTCCCTGTCTTTGTTTGTGTTCGGGTGTTTTGTAATTTTATATTTTCCTTTCATGTTATTTATGGCATACTATACTTTATGCTTTAAGTGTAAAGTAATAAATTTTAAAGTTGTTTTATGTTCGAAAAAAAATATGGGTGGACATCATCTAATCCATTGAGGGCCTGGATAGAACAAAAAGGCAGAAGTTTGAATTCTCTTTCTCTTCCTGATTACTTAAACTGGGACACGAATCTTTTTCTTCCCTAAGCAGTTCTGGTTCTCAGGCCTTCAGACCCAGACTGGAATCTATACCATTGGCTCTCTGGTTCTCAGGGCTTTGCATTATACCATCTGCTTTCCTGAGTCTCCAGCTTGAGATGGCAGATCATGGGACTACTCAGCCTCCAAAATTGCATGAGTCAATACCTTATTTTATATATATATACATGCATTTAGTTTAATATAGTTAATATATATAATATAATAAATGCATTACATTGTGCTTTCACTAAACCACATTAACTTATCCCTATCCAAAAGGAAAATGTGGATACTTAAATGAAAAATTAAATTTTTGCATGTCATAAAAGGAGAAATTAATAGTTTGAAAAAACTTAGGTAATAATTATCATACAAGTGATAGGAAAAAAGTTTAATATCCTTAATTTATAAAAAAATTCACAAGAAAACTTCAAAAAAAATTTAGTGAAATATAATTGATATCTATCTTTTCTATAAGACAACCTACTGAATGGGAGAAAATATTTGCAAATGATATGACTGATAAAAGGGTTCCAAATATATAAATAGCTCATACAACTCAATATCATAAAAACAAACAACCCAATGAATAAATGGGCAGACGACCTGTATACACATTTTTCCAAAAAGACATGCAGATGGCTAACAGGTACATGAAAAGATGCTCAACATGACTAATCAGATGAACTCAATTCAAAACCACAATGAGGTATCACATCACATCTGTCAGAATGGCTATTATCAAAAAGCCTACAAATAAGAAACATTGACAAGGATGTGGAGAAAAGGGAACATGTACATTGTTGTACATTGTTGATGGGAATGTAAATTGGTGTAGTCACTATGGAAAACAGTATGGAAGTTCCTCAAAAAACTAAAAATGGAATTACCACATGATCCAGAATTTCACTGCTGGGTATATATCCTAAGAAAACAAAAGCACTAATTCAAAAATATACATGCACCCCAATATTCATAGCAGCATTATTTACAATAACTAAGATATGGAAGCAACCTAAGTGCCCATCAACAGATGAATAAATAAATAAATAAGATGTGGGGGCTTCCCTGGTGGCGCAGTGGTTGAGAATCTGCCTGCCATTGCAGGGGACACAGGTTCGAGCCCTGGTCTGGGAAGATCCCACATGCCATGGAGCGGCTGGGCCCGTGAGCCATGGCTGCTGAGCCTGCGCATCCGGAGCCTGTGCTCTGCAACAAGAGAGGCCACGATAGTGAGAGGCCCGCGCACCGCAATGAAAAGTGGCCCCTGCTCGCAGCAACTAGAGAAAGCCCTCGCACAGAAACGAAGACTCAACACAGCTAAAAATAAAAAAAAATAAATTTATTAAAAAAAAAAAAAAGATGTGGTATATATATACAATGAAATACTACTCAGCCACAAAAAAGAACGAAATTCTGCCTTCTGCAAAAACAATACAAATGAACATATTAACAAAACAGAAATAGACTCACAGACATAGAAAACAAACTTACGGTTACTAAAGGGGAAAGAGGAGAGGAGGATAAATTAGAAGTTTGGAATTAACAAACATATACTACTATATGTAAAATAAACAACAAGGACCTACTGTATAGCACAGGGAACTGTATCTTTTTTTTAAACTGTAAAATTCTGTGGATTGCAAAAACATGGATGAACCTAGGGAGTCTTATGCTTAGTGAAATAAGTCAGACAGATAAAGGCAAATACTCCATGTTATTACTTATAACATGGAATCAAAAATAAAACAAACAAATGTGTATAACAAAAGAGAAACAGACTCACAGATACAGAGAACAAACTAGTGGTTACCAGTAAGGAGGGGGAAAGAGAGAAGAGGAAGATAGGGTTATGGAATGAAGACACACAAGCTACTATGCATAAAATAGATAAGCAACAAGGATATATTGTACAGTATAGGGAAATATAACCATTATAATAATAATAATAATAATTTTAAATATAATAATTTTAAATGGAGTATAATCTCTAAAAATATTGAATCACTATGTTGTACATCTGCAACTAATATAATATTGTAAATCAACTATATGTCAATAAATAAATAAAATAAAAAAAGATAAAATTAATCTAATATCCCTTTATATAACTGTAATTTTCCAGAAATACTGATGTTCTCTGTTGCCAGATACACATTACTTTGATGTAAGAAAAACTGATGATATTATCAAAATTAATTTTCAAAATCTTTCTGTGAAGATAATGGTTATTTTAACAAAAGAGCAGCACAGGACTTTCCTGGCAGTCCAGAGGTTATGACTCCATGCTCTAGTTGCTGAGGGCCCAGTCTCCATCCCTGGTCGGGGAAATAAAATCCCACAAAGCCATGCGGTGCAGCCAGAAAAAAAGAAGGCAAACTCATAGAAACAAAGCGTAGAAAACTCAGAAAGAGAAAAACAAATATCGTATATTATGCATATATGTGGAACCTAGAAAAATGGTACAGATGAACCGGTTTGCAGGGCAGAAATTGAGACACAGATGTAGAGAACAAACGTATGGACACCAAGGGGGGAAAGCAGAGGGGGGCTGGGGGGGGTGATGAATTGGGAGATTGGGATTGACATCTATACACTGATGTGTATAAAATGGATGACTAATAAGAACCTGCTGTATAAAATAAATAAATAAAATAAAATTCAAAAATTAAAAAGAAGAAAAAAACCTGATTACCAGGGACTGAGGGGTGGGGGAAATAGGGAGAGATTGGTAAAAGGTTACAAAACTTTCAATTATAAGATGCTAAGTTCTGAGGATCTAATATACAACATGGTGACTATAGTTGATAGCACTGTATTGTATGTTTGAAATTTGCTAAGAGAATAGAACTGAAATGTTATTGCCAAAAAAAAAAAAAAAGGAAATATGTAAGGTAATAAATGTGTTAATTAACTCAGTGGGGGCAATCTTTTCATGATGTATACATATATTAAATTATCACATTGTATACTTTAAATATCTTGTGAGTTCATTTGTCAAATATAACTCAAAAAAGCTGGAAAAAAAGAACATCTCATAAGCCTTTCAACTGTTGATAGAAGCTTGAATTACCTAAAGAAAAACATATAAAATGAAAATGTAGATAGTTCTTTTGTTTAGACTTCTCTTGATGCTGCATCCATTTATTTTTGGATGGGGAACAGCATAATATTAGAAAAAAATCTTTCCCAGGTGGAATTTGAAAAAGCCAGTGATCTAATCTTTTAAAAATTATTGTCATGAGGCGGTTGAGAAGAACAGAACTTTACTGGAGAGCAAGTATGTCTACAGACTTACATAAGCAAAGAAGTAGAGGAAAGCTGTTCAGAGAGCCGTCGACTACAATCTATTCCAAGATGACAAGATTTCTTTCTATTTGCAACAGGAAGCTGCTCTGAGTGAAGGGAGCATAGTGTCAGAATCAAAGAATGAATCCATATGGGACCACAGTCAATCTTAGTGGGATTCCTGGAGGCCAGAGTCATGACCCTAAAAGTCTTTAGAGAGAGGAATGAACACAACAACAAATGTGGGAGAAGGGAAGGAATGACTATATTTTTTTTTTTTGGCCACGTCATGCAGCATGTGGGACCTTAGATCCCTAACCAGGGATCAAACCCATGCCCCCTGCAGTGGAAGCACAGACTCCTAACCACTGGACTGCCAGGGTATTCCCTATAACTTCCTTTTAGAAAATAAAAACTCAAATTCTATAAAAAGTGAAAACAAAACCTCTCTTGGAAAATACACTATAAACTGGCAGTGGCTTTTGGTAATGAAACTTATTGACCAAAACTGATTAGGAGAAACAATATTCAATCAAAACAAATATACCTGAGTAAATAAAAAACTTGCAAGTAACATCTTTGCTGTCACAGATACAGATGTAAATAATATCAGTGCTAGTCCTCTACTAAAAGACCCATGATAATAAAAGAAGCTTTTGTACTATAAAGCTCTTCATTTTCCAATTAATGAAACATAAGGAGGAGGTTGATCTGGAACTTCTCTAGGGGGCCCAGAATTCAAATTTATTCTGCTTAAAGGGAATCAAATTAACAACCAAATGAATTGTCAGTGTCATTTTTTAATTAAAGCAATCAAAGAAATTTCAAAATGTAGCATGTTTATTTTTTTAGTTTATTTATTTTTTGGCTGCGTTGGTTCTTCATTGCTGCGCCTGGGCTTTCTCTAGTTGTGGCGAGCAGGGGCTACTCTTCGTTGCAGTGCACAGGCTTCTCTCTGCAGTGGCTTCTCTTGTTGCAGAGCACAGGCTCTAGGCATGCGGGTTTCAGTAGTTGTGGCGGAGCACGGGCTCTAGAGCGCAGGCTCAGTAGTTGCGGCACACGGGATCAGTTGCTCCTCAGCATGTGGGATCTTCCCGGACCAGGGCTCAAACCCTGTACTGGGTGTCCCCTGCATTGGCAGGTGGACTCTTAACCACTGCACCACCAGGGAAGTCCCTGTAGCGTGTTTAAAAATTGAGGAGCACCCACCTAACTAGATGACAGAAGAGAGAGGCAAAAATCAGAATAGCCATCACTGTCTTTGGGATTTGGGAGATCTTAATAACGTAGGTGAGACCCACAAATAAAATAACTCAGAATCACTCAAGACCAAAATCACTACAAGGAATATACGAGAGTGGAAAGGATGGAGAAATGGGGTAAAATCATAGGGTATGGGTTCCAGGCTGGTCATTAAAACATCTGGGCAATAATGATCACTTACCAGTTTCGATGGAAGGAAAAAAAGTAATTTTGAAAAGAAGAAAATGTTTTGTGTTCTTGGAACTATCTTAAGCAAGAAGGAGGCCCATTCTACTTTCCAGGAATATATATCATTGTCTGAAGTGGAAGTGGGACAAGAAGGGAAGAGAACTTACTTTTATTGGAAGGTACATGGCCAGACGTGAAGCTTAGCGTCTACATGTACTTTCTTATCTGATCCCAATAACAACCCCAGTAGAAGACATCACTGATCCCATTTTACAAATGTGAGTAACAATTTAATGAGTGCTTCTCGTATGAAGAAACTACGCTTAAGACTTCGCATGGATTATCTTTCTCATCTAAGCCTCACAACAACTGTTAAGTGAGTGCCAACATTATCCCATTTTACAGAAGTGAGGTTCAGATGTTGAGGCTCAGATGTTGAGGTCACTTGTCTATGGCCATATATACATTAACAGTAGAGCTGGGATTTCAAGAACCCTGGACTCCTTCATAGCACATGCTCTTCCCACTATACTAAATGAAAAACTTCAAATGAGAATGAACTGTAGAAACCATGTTGAAGAGGAAACTGACCCAGACAAGACCAGGTCATCAGTGGCAGAACTTGTCTACTTTCATCTAGTGGTCCTTCTAGCTCCCCACAAAGCCAGAATGAAGTCTGTGAGATCTGCTTTGTCTTATTCCATCCTCACCAAAACAAACCTCTTGACATTAACTTGATTTTCAAAACAAAGGTTTCTCATCCTAGAAAGAAGAGGCACTATAAGGAAGTTACTTAAAAATAAAGGTGTTAAAGGCAAGTCTTTGAAAAGGTCCCCTAAGCATTTTTTTTTCCTAATCAGATGGCCAGCATCGCTAATCATCAGGGAAATGCAAATCAAAACCATAATGAGATACCACTTTATACTTGTCAGAATGGCTATCATCAAAAATGTCTACAAATAACAAATATTGTCGAGGATGCGGAGAAACTGCTACACTGCTGGAGGGAATGTAAATTGGTGCAGCCACTCTGGAAAACAGTATGGAGGCTTCTCAAAAAACTAAAAATAGAACTACCATATGCCCCAGCAATTCCACTCCTGGGTATATATCTGAAAAAACAAAAACAGTAATTTGAAGATTCATACACCCCAATGTTCAATTGCCAAGATTTGGAAGCAACCTAGGTGTCCATCAATAGATGCATAGACTACTCAGCCATAAAAAAGAATGAAATTTTGCCATTTGCTGCAACATGGATGGAGTTGGAGGGCATTATGCTAAGTGAAATAAGTCAAACAGAGAAAGACAGATACTGTATGATATCCCTTATATGTGGAATCTAAAATATACAACAAAGTACTGACTCTAACAATAAAAGAAGCAGACCCACAGATAAAGAGAACAAACTAGTAGTTACCAGTGGAGAGAGGGGAGGGGGGAGGGGCAATATAAGGGTAGAGAAGTAAGAGGTACCAACTATTAGGTACAAAATAATCTGCAAGGGGGCTTCCCTGGTGGCGCAGTGGTTAGGAGTCCACCTGCCGATGTTGGGGACACGGGTTCGTGCCCCGGTCCGGGAAGATCCCACATGCCGCGGAGCGGCTGGGCCCGTGGGCCGTGGCCGCTGAGCCTGCGCGTCCGGAGCCTGTGCTCCGCGACGGGAAAGGCCACAACAGTGAGAGGCCCGCATACCACAAAAAAATAAATAAATAAATAAAAATAAAAAAATAATAAGCTGCAAGGATATATTGTACAACATGGAGAATACAGCCAATTTTTGGTAATAAATGTAAACGAAGTGTAACCTTTAAAACTTGTATTAAAAATAAAATTTTAAAAAATTTTTAATGAAAAAAAATCAGATGGCCAGTTGGTTTATGGTGTAACAGTGCTCAATCACGTTAGCAGGCATGTGTCATGCTGCTCAGACCTGAGCCAGCCCAGGACAGGGGGCACCTATGTTAGATACCATTCACCCCCAGAGTCTATAATTTGGCAGATAATCAGGAACTTAAGTCCTGATGCCAGCTGCTACTTCCTCTCTCTGCTTGGGCATGAGCAGAAATTGTTCAATGAGCACATTTGAACAAGAAACAAAATGTTGATCTTTCTTGAGACTCACTGAGATAGATGCCCACTGATGGCCAAAATATTCGTCTCACAGAAGTGAGATCTGAGTTCCCAAACCTGCCAAGGGGCATAGAGGACTCTGGAGGAAAGGCACCACAGGAATTCCGTAGTCACAATGCTGTCATCAGGGTTAGATCATGTTTGCCCGCGTGGACATTACCACCTAGCAGGGGAGGTAGACACTGAATAAACAATTATAAGGACAATAAATGCCATGCATGAGAAGAGTTATGGCGCAGGGAGACCTAACACAACCTGGGACAGGGGTGAGGGGGCAGGGGTAATGTATCCATGAAGGTTTCCCTAAGGAAGTAAGTTTAAGATTAAACCTGAAAAGTTAGAGGGTGAGAAGAGGTTACCCAAGCTCGTGTGTGTGTGTGTGTGTGTGTGTGTGTGTGTGTGTGTGTGAGAGAGAGAGAGACAGAGAGACAGAGAGAGAGAGATGGGGGGTGTTTATAGCAGAAATCAACATCCTTGGAAAAGGGAACCACATACAAATAAATTGATAGGAAGTAAAGAGCATAGAACATTTAAGAACTAAAGGAAAACTCCTGTCACTGGAACAGAAGGAACAATGGGGGAGAGGCCTGGAGATGCAGCTGGAGCTGTAGGCAGACATTCTGATTTTATTCCTCTGTCTCGTGAGCTTATTTAACAAGTCTGCTCATGAGAGATGGATCAGCTCTCAGTGTTCTGCCAAAATCCAATTTAAGAGCCTCTAAGACAGAGGCCAGACCAAACATGACATCTACCAAGGCAATGATGCCATCCTACCAGCCTTGTGGGAAACAGCCCGCCAGCCCTTTACCCCAAGACCAAGTTATGGTTCTGCCATATGGCTATGAAAGCATACTTTGATTTCCTTTTGTGATTAATCACAGCTTATCAGCATATAGACAAAAGGATTCCTTGTGTTGATTTGTGAAAGACAACTTCTTGATTCATTTTGGTAAGAATCTAAATATCTACTTGTTGCTGGGATTTTACACATTGGCCAAATATCCACTGCCTTTAACTAAAATTGACTTTCTAATTGATCAACTTAAATGTCGTTACTTCCAAAACCCAATCAATAGGATCCTTGCAGAAATTCAGAGCATGCCTAGATCCCAATTTCTGTGCCTCTTATATCCACACCTTAAAAATAGTAATTGATGACATAATTTAACTTAGTGATTGTGAATATGTTTATGTCAAGCCCTCATAAGAATTTTACAGAGTATCAGTTAATGAGACCTGAACCAAAAGCCCTCTTTTGCAAGAAAGTTTTATGAAAACTTACACTCAAGCTTTTTCTTGCTGCCCTGCCAAATGTCTGAACAAAAGTCTGAGAAATAAGTTGCCATGCCTAATGCTTACAGTTTCCAATTCCACAGATAATTCCAGATGCAGATGCAGCCCCACAAGATATGTTTAAACTTTTTGTCTACGTTCTACCAGATATCCAATTCTAAACACTGAAGAAATGAGTTCAAAATTGATATCTGGGCTTCCCTGGTGGCGCAGTGGTTGAGAGTCCGCCTGCTGATGCAGGGGACACGGGTTCATGCCCCGGTCTGGGAGGATCCCACATGCCGCGGAGCGGCTGGGCCCGTGAGCCATGGCCATTGAGCCTGCGCGTCCGGAGCCTGTGCCCCGCAATGGGAGAGGCCACAACAGTGAGAGGCCTGCGTACCGCAAAAAAAAAAAAAAAAAAAATCGATATCTAACATCCAGATCTTGAAAGTCTATAGATAAGACACCCAGGGTTATCTCACTAAATTTTGCATTTAACAGTTTGTTATCATTCGATCTATTCAAACATATGCCGAAAATCAGAAGGATGTGGTCAAGCAGAGCAGGAAGATGGGTCCCACTGGTGTCCGCGGCTTAGTAGAGATGGGCCTCAGTCCATGTACAGAGGAATATTCTTTGCTGCATGTTCCCATTTCTTAAAAGAGCCAGGTCAGGCTGGACATTGATGATTTTCAGCAGAGTTTGACAAGGGGCCAAAAAGATATAAAACCATAATTCCTGTGTACTAAACTTGGAACTATCAAAAAGCAAAACTGTAGCTCAGGGCAAATTTTCATGACACTCAACAGCTTTTTTTTTTTTTTAATCTTCTTGGAGTATAGTTGATTTACAATGTTTTGTTACTTTCAGGTGTATAGTATAGTGATTCAGTTATTCATATACATATATTCATTTTTTTCAGATTCTTTTCCCATATAGATTATTACAGAATATTGAGTAGAACTCCCTGTGCTATGCAGTAGGTCCTTGTTGGTTATCCATTATATATATAGTACTGTGTGTATGTTAATCCCAAGCTCCTAATTTGGTCAGCTTTTAACTCCAGAAGAATACTGAGTGGTGAAAGATCACAAAAGCTCTGAAGGCTACAGTTAGGGTTGCCAGGTAAAACAAAACATCCAGTTAAATTTGAATTTCAGACAAATATCAAATACATTTTTAGTGTAATCATGTCCCATGCCACATTGGCAGTAGTATTATTTGCTAAATATGGCAACCCTGGTGATAGGGGACTTTTGTTTTTACTGCTCTCCTGCTCTATAAGGTTTTGAGGGTGAGGGTTTAGCTGTGAGGTGCTAAGACTAAATTGCTCTTCACATGAAAGGGAGAGATATGGATGCCCAGGGTAAAGCTGGGAAGATTAGTGCTAGCTAGGTGAGGGCAGGAAGACAAGCCACTTGGCAGAGGTTTGAGGGGCTTGAGAGAAAGGACACAAGGAAGGGACATGTATGAAATGTTATGGACATTTTCCTGAAGTGTAAAATCCTCCTCCTTTTCCTCTACAAATGCATCAGTAAAATCTACATTGTTCACAATGCATGGGGGTAGGTGTAAGTAGTTCCTTCTAGAGTGAATTATTTCTTTTTTTATTGAAATCTAGTTAATGTACAATGTTGTGTTAATTCTGCTGTACAGCAAAATGACTCAGTTTTATATATATATACATTTTTCATATTCTTTTCCATTATGGTTTATCACAGAATATTGAATATAGTTCCCTGTGTTGTACAGTAGGACTTTGTTGTCTATCCATCTTATATATAATAGTTTACATCTGCTAACTCCAAACTCCCACTCCATCCCTCCCCCACCCACCCTCCCCCTTGGCAACCACAAGTCTGTTCTCTATGTCTGTGAGTTTGTTTCTAGAGTACCTTCTTTCTTGCTACTAAAGGGTCAATTCCTACTTAAAGTTTGGCACAAATCAGCCAACATATGGATGAAATGAATAATTGGAGAGACTCTTTAAGCAACAGCAAGTTTGCATATGTTTGCATCAGCCTCTAGACTGGCAGGTCTGTAAACCCGACGTGACTAAATGTGAACTAAAATAGAGAAGGTTCTGCTTAGGGCTAGTGGATGATAGCTGAGCATGTATAAAAAGGAGTTTGGACCCAGACCAGACTAAAATCATTAACTAACCACCATAGACAAGGGCTTCACTGATACCCTACCCACAGAAGACTACAACAGTACCTCTACAAGGATTTTATTACTATTATTATTATTAAGAAATATTGGCCTAATGCTATAAAGGTTAAACACCAACATGGCACTGCCAACCCAATACCTTGTGAGTTCACTTTAACTTAGTTAACTAAGTTTTTAACTTGGTATTTGCTTTCTTGATGACTTAACAAGCTTGGCCATTTTACAAACACTCTGTGTCTAATCACTTTATAACAAAATACGTTTACAGAAGTGTAAATGAATTTTGGTAATGTGAAGCAATGAACTACACCAGAAAGCATCTCTGAAATCTTTTTGAATACCAGGTTTCAAAATAAAAACTTGGAAATGTGATTCCATTTTGATGATAAACACCTGCAATAAACTAAGAACATTTTTCCAAACCACTCTCCCGGTTCCATGGAACATCAAAATGCTATGTGATTAGGTTTGGGAGGGTGTTTACTGTTGCTTAAAATGTTTTGTATTATTCAGAGAGAACTTAAGTCAGTGAACCCACACTTGTCAAGCACCCTGTGGACCACCATAGGGGATACTGAAGTTCAGGTGTTTTACTGATTCTTTGTTTTGGACATTGTGCAACTGTTCTGAGTACAGCAGTTTCCATCTATCGTTAACCATGGAAAACAGAGCATGAGATGACACCATCGGTGGTGCAAAAAATCACAGCATGAGTAGTTGATAGAACAGTGCTGGGCACAGAGTGGGTGATAGATAAATACTCATTAAATCAATAAATATTTCTCTATCTTCCCTCTAACTTTAGGAAGAAATATTAATGAAAGAAAAAATAAACTCTAAGTGTATTCTGGAAATAATCTAAGAGACATTGTATATGTGTACGTTCTAAATGCATTTTTGTTCTTTCTAAAGAATATTTTGAAAATAAGGTAAAAGAAATTCCTCTGTCTAAATAGCATTCCTATCTGTGAGTGTTGGTCGGATGTAGAAAATGATGGCTGTATTATTTACAATAGCCAAGACACAGATGCAACCTAAATGTCCATCGACAGATGAATGGATAAAGAAGATGTGGTACATATATACAACGGAATACTGCTCAGCCATGAAAAAGAATGAAATAATGTCATTTGCAGCTACGTGTATGGAACTAGAGATTATCGTATTAAGTGAAGTAAATCAGACAAAGGCAAATATCATATAATATCACTTACATGTGGAATCTAAAATATGATACAAATGAACATATTTACAAAACAGTAACAGACTCACAGTCATAGAAAACAAACATCATTACCAAAGGGGAAAGGGGGCTGGGAGGAATAAATTAGGAGTTTGGGATTAGCACGTACAAAGTACTACCTATAAAATAGATAAACAACAAGGTCCTATTATATAGCTCAGGGAACTATATTCAATATCTTGTAACAAACCATAATGGAAAAGAATATGAAAAAGAATATATATATAGATATATATGAATCACTTTGCTGTACACCAGAAACCAACACAGCATTGTAAATCAACTATATTTCAATTAAAATTTTTTAGAAAAGAAGAAAAGAGAATGATAGCTGTCATTGTGTGGGTTAGGAAGACTGTGCACACCAAATGTTCTCAGTCTTGTCTGCACATTAGTATAACCTCAGAGGCTTTTTTAAAATTCTGATTTCCAGGCCACATCGCACACCCATTAAATCACAATCTGTGTAACTAGAATCAGACATCGTTGTTTTTTTTTTTTTAAGGAATCTCATCGTGTATTCAAGGCTGAGAATGACTGGCATATACTCTGATTCTCCTCTTTGCCCAAGAAGAGCGTGCATATTACTTTGCTCTAGACAAAGAATGAATAAAAACCCAGCCTCCATTTCTGAGACTCTGGAGCACTGTCCTTCCCTGGCTGAGAACTATTCATCTCCTGCACTGTGTTCCCAACTGGTGGTCACACAAATGATATAATTCCCCAGAAAGGGTGAGGGGCAGAAGGGGAAGTTGAGCAATCTATGTTTCCTCTTCCGACGAGATTCCTCTTATGATGCTCTATTTGACATAAACTTATAAAAGTTAATGTTTAAAAGAAACACAAAAGTACTTTTAGGAAATCTCAATTTGTGGCAGGCAGGGGCAGAGCTTGGAACCACAGCTCTAGTGGTTCTGTATCTGTTGGTGCCTGAGTTGACCATGAGTCAGTCACCTGGTAGCATTAATCAACAGGAGGAAGATGAGCCAGATCCACTGTGTTCAAGTCCCCTGAGCACCCACATACGAGGGACGAGACAAAATAGGGAAAAGCTCAGGGAGTTCACATCCTACCCAGTGGAAGATCTTCTGTGCCTCTCCTCTTGTGGTCGCAAGAAACAGAGTGTCACCGGTTGTCTCAAGTCATGAGGGCTCATTAGATGGACACCTGGGGCAGTAAGAGAAATGTCAATTCCAAATCACAAGATGGTCCCACTCAACAATAGCTGATATCAAACCTCTGTCGCTAGGGTAACATGGCTATTCCTCCTGTGTCGGCTTCTACCTTCTCAGCCTTCTTCCCTTCAGTACTGCATCTTTTCTCTACCTCACTATGTATGTTTACTCCAGAACACATTTCCCTATGCCTCTCCATGAACCTTGCTGCTTTTTATCTCTCTCTGGATCTTTTCAGCCTTTGCTCCCAAAGCTCAGGCAAATCAGAATCTCTCATGTAGCACCCAGGCATCAGTAACTTTTCAAACTCCCCAGAGGATTCCAGTGTGCAGCCAAAGTGGAGAACCATGGCACCAAAAAACAGGGAGTATGTGTAAAGCAAACTGGATTTATGATTACAGCTTTAGCCCAAAATAAAGAAAACTTGAAGATGTTTTCTCCAAATGCCTGAGATTGCTGTTCTCCTCGCATTTTTCTTTTAATTCAGTGTCTCATTTCTCTTTCTATGGACTATAAATTTATTCATAGACTTCCCTGATTGGCGCAGTGGTTAAGAATCTGCCTGCCAATGCAGGGGACACGGGTTCAAGCCCTGGTCCGGGAAGGTTCCCACATGCTTCGGAGCAACTAAGCCCAGGCACCACCACTACTGAGCCTGTACACCTAGAGCCCGTGCTCCGCAACAAGAGAAGCCACCACAGTGAGAAGGCCGTGCACCACAACGAGGAGTAGCTCCCGTTCGCTGCAATGAAGACCCAATGAAGCCAAAAATAAAACATAAATAAATAAATAAATTTTAAAAAATAAATTTATTCACATGTATGTTAGTATTTTAACTGTGTTGTATTTAAAGGGAAGCAAAAACTGCCTTAGGAAGTGGTGGTCTCAGTGCAATAACTTCCTGGAGAAACTATTAGGTAAGCTTGATGCTCTCTAATGAGCCAAGACTGCCATCTAGTGGTGACTTCCAGTGAATTGCAAATACGAGGCTTCTCAACTTTTAACAAAGCTCCTGGGGGAGTGGCTGGTCAATTTCAATAACTCATCTGCCTAAAACAATATGCACCTGTTGGTAAAAGTAGCTTTGCTATTTTCAAGCTGTGTGTGTAAATATCTCCAGGATAAATTACTGATATTGAACTGTACTTGTAAAGGAAAACCAACTTCTTCACTCTGTCAAATAAGAGGGTTTTTCACTGAATTGAGAGGTTATGTGACTGATAAGATGAAACAAATGGTGGTTATTAAATGGTTTATATACATCCCAAGTGAAATGGCTAGCAATAAAACCTTGACTTATAGTGCGGTTTGAACAGCAGACCCTGGAAAGACATGTTCACATTCTAATTCCCAGAAACTGTGAATGTGATCTTATTTAGAAAAAATGTCTCTATTGAAGATGATACAAACAGATGGCGAGATATACCAGTTTCTTGGATTGGAAGAATCAACATTGTGAAAATGACTATACTACCAAAGCAATCTACAGATTCAATGCAATCCCTATCAAACTACCAAGGGCATTTTTCACATAATTAGAACAAAATATTTCACAATTTGTAAGGAAACACAAAAGACCCCGAATAGCCAAAGGAATCTTGAGAAAGAAAAACAGAGATGGAGGAATCAGGCTCCCTGACTTCAGACTACACTACAAAGCTACAGTAATCAAGACAGTATGGTACTGGCACAAAAACAGACATATAGCTCAATGGAACAGGATAGAAAGCCCAGAGATAAACCTACACACATATGGCCACCTTATCTTTGATAAAGGAGGCAAGAATATACAATGGAGAAAGGATAGCCTCTTCAATAAGTGGTGCTGGGAAAACTGGACAGCTACATGTAAAAGAATGAAATTAGAGCACTCCCTAACACCATACACCAAAATAAACTCAAAATGGATTAAAGACCTAAATGTAAGGCCAGACACTATAAAACTCTTACAGGAAAACATGGGTAGAATGCTCTATGACATAAATCACAGCAAGATCTTTTTTAACCCACCTCCTGGAGAGAGGGAAATAAAAACAAAACTAAACACATGGGACCTAATGAAACTTAAAAGCTTTTGCACAGCAAAGGAAACCATAAACAAGACCAAAAGACAACCCTCAGAATGGGAGAAAATATATGCAAATGAAGCAACTGACAAAGGATTAATCTCCAAAATTTATAAGCAGCTCATGCAGCTCAATATCAATAAAACAAACTCAATCCAAAAATGGGCAGAAGACCTAAATAGACATTTCTCCAAAGAAGATACACAGATTGTCAACAAACACATGAAAGGATGCTCAACATCCCTAACCATTTGAGAAATGCATGTCAAAACTACAATGAGGTATCACCTCACACCAGTCAGAACGGCCATCATCAAAAAATCTACAAACAATAAATGCTGGAGAGGGTGTGGGGAAAAAGGAACCCACTTGCACTGTTGTTGGGAATGTAAATTGATACAACTACTATGGAGAACAGTATGGAGGTTCCTTAAAAAACTAAAAATAGAACTACCATATGACCCAGCAATCCCACTCTTGGGCATATACCCTGAGAAAACCATAATTCAAAAAGAGTCATGTACCACAATGTTCATTGCAGCTGTATTTACAATAGCCAGGACATGGAAGCAACAAAAGTGTCCATCAACAGATGAATGGATGAATGGATAAAGAAGATGTGGCACATATATACAATGGAATATTACTCAGCCATAAAAAGAAACGAAATTGAGCTATTTGTAATGAGGTGGATAGACCTAGAGTCTGTCATACAGAGTGAAGTAAGTCAGAAAGAGAGAGACAAATACCGTATGCTAACACATATATATGGAATTTAAGAAAAAAAAATGTCATGAAAAACCTAGGGGTAAAGCAGGAATAAAGACGCAGACCTCTTAGAGAACGGACTTGAGGTTATGGGGAGGGGGAAGGGTGAGCTGTGACAGGGCGAGAGAGAGTCATGGGCATATACACACTAACAAACGCAGTAAGGTAGATAGCTAGTGGGAAGCAGCTGCATGGCACAGGGATATTGGCTCGGTGCTTTGTGACAGCCTGGAGGGGTGGGATGGGGAGGGTGGGAGGGAGGGAGACGCAACAGGGAAGACATATGGGAACATATGTTTATGTATGACTGATTCACTTTGTTATAAAGCAGAAACTAACACACCATTGTAAAGCAATTATACCCTAATAAAGATGTAAAAAAATAAAAAAAATAAAAAATAAAAATAAAAAAAAAGAAGATGTGGCACATATATACAATGGAATATTACTCAGCCATAAAAAGAAACAAAACTGAGTTATTTGTAGTGAGGTGGATGTACGTAGAGTCTGTCATACAGAGTGAAGTAAGTCAGAAAGAGAAAAATAAATACCGTATGCTAACACATATATATGGAATCTAAAAAAAAAAGTGGTTCTGAAGAAGCTAGGGGCAGGACAGGAATAAAGACGCAGACGTACAGAATGGATTTGAGGACATGGGAAGAGGGAAGGGTAAGCTGGTACGAAGTGACAGAGTGGCATGGATTTATATGTACTACCAACTGTAAAAGAGCTAGCTAGTGGGAAGCAGCCACATAGCACAGGGAGATCAGCTCATTGCTTTGTGACCATCTAGAGGGGTGGGATAGGGAGGGTGGGAGGGAGACGCAAGAGGGAGGAGATATGGGGATGTATGTATATGTATAGCTGATTCACTTTGTTATAAAGCAGAAACTAACACAACATTGTAAAGCAATTATACTCCAATAAAGATGTTAAAAAAGAAAAAAGGTCTCTGCAGATGTAATTAAGTTAGCATCCTCAGATGAGATCATCCTGAATTATCCAAGTGGGCCCAAAATTCAATGACCTTGTAAGATACACACAAAAAAGAAGAGAAGATACAGGAAGAAGGAAGAACTTGTCATGTGAAGACAGAGGCAGAGATTGGAGGTAATGATGCAGCCACAAGCCAAGGAACGCCTGAGGCCACCAGAAGCTGGAACAGGCAAGGAAGGAATCTTCACTAGAGCCTTTTTTGGTTGTTTTGGTTTGTTTTTGTTTTTTTTCCTTTGGGTTTTTCGGCCATGCCTCACAGCATGTGGGATCTTTTTACCCCGACCAGGGATCGAACCCATGACCCCTGAAGTGGAAGCACGGAGTCTTAACCACTGAACCACCAGGGAATTCCCCACTAGAACCTTTAGAGGGAATGTGGCCCTGCTGACACCTTGACTTCAAACTTCTAGCCTCCAGAACTGTGAGAGAAAAAAAATCTCTGCTCTTTTAAGACACCCAGTTTGTGGTCATTTGTTCTAGCAGCCAGAAACTAATATAGCTACTCTTCCTTCCTCTTCAGTATACTTTTCCAGGAAACAAAATTAACATGTTTGGAAATGACCTAGGTACCTAAAGCTCTTTTTGTTTGTTTTTTTGTTTGTTTGTTGTTTACACAGGAGAGAGTGTGAGCTTGACTTGGAGATGCCCCTCCAGGTGAAGTATTACCTTTTGGCCAACAACAGATAGAATTAGAAATGACTTAATGATTTGCTCCAACAGAAGTCAAGGCAAAAAGAGTAAAGCAGAGAATAAACTTTCATGAACATTTGCCCAATTGGATTGGGGAGCCCTCACCCAAACCTGGGACTGGCTTCCAGAAAGAGCCACCTTTAAACACAATACATGTAAATTCATCAGCCTACAATATTATAGAATGCTATCCAATCAGTAGCATGAATACTTCACTGCCTAGCCATTATTTCCAAAAATATTTTGGATATCACAATTTCCATTTCAGAAGTACTCCACTAAAAATACTGAAGTTGTAAGATTTGTCAACTAAAATTCTCTTTCCTAAGAGGGAAAGTGAAGCAACAAGACTTTTGCCTAAATATAGAGATGTATAATCAGAATAACTCACGTGTCAGGTCCAGTTGGGACAACATTGTAAATTCAACAGGAATGTTCATGAACTGCCCATGATGTGAGGTATTTGGAAGGTATGTGAACACAGAAAACAACAACGTCAATACAATTGAACTGGCACATTAATAAAGCTGTCGTTCAGATCAGTGGATAATCTTGTAACTGAATATTTGGGAATCTGGGGGAAGGAAATGTACAAATAATCAAAGGCATCAAATTCCCTTCAGGAAATGTGGTATCCACACATTGTATTACAGGTTTGGTTTTACTGAATAATGCATGAAGAAGTCTGTTTTAAATTATTCACTGACTACGGAGTTGATAAGTAACCACTGAAGAACCATGGGATTAGCCACTAAGTGCCTCTGTTTGATGTCTGATTCAATGAAGGCTATTTTTCCTCTAGGGCATGAGAGGTTCCATGTAATATGATTCAAGTAAGAAGTGCAGATTCTGTGGTCTGCTCACAAAATGGTTCCATTAAATGTGCTGATAGAATTCTGGAGCCCAAGTGTCTAATAATAGGTGTCATTGAGGACCACACCTGGTTCTGTAGCACTTTGATGTGTCAAAGAGTTAGGTTCTGCCATTTTTCTGCATAAGCATATCCAAACATAACACTACATAAAATATTGAACTATCCTATAGTGTCCTTGGAGCATTTTGGCAAAGAATGAACACCGTCCCTAGGAGATAAGAGTTCTGTCCTTCTTGAATTCATTCCATTATTCTTCATCTATGTTGTTTTCAAAATGTTTAGATACACTGAGAAAGATGGAAGAGAGCAAGGGGTTTATTCAGATAACGGTGGCTCTAATTTATAAATCCACGATAATTATTGATGTAATAGATGAGAAATCTAAAGCTCAGAATGGTTGAGGAACTTCCCCCACCCCCATTATATAATAAGTAATCATAAGAAAGGTCCTTCTCTTCCAGAGCCTGGCTGATGGCAAAACACTGCCTAATATAAACCTCAAATAAAAGGTTTTCTCATCTACTGACTATTGGCTAAGAGCCTCCCCTCTCCAGTTCCAACTGACTCTTCTAGAGGTTTATTAAAGCCAGGGACTGTGTCTCTTCATCTTTACATCTGCAACACCTAGCATGGGGATCATCCTCTAATAAAGCACTCAGTAAGTGTTTACTGAATGAACACATAAAAGGCACAGAAAAAAAGAGAAGGATTTGGGGAAAAACAATATAGAACAACTCTGGTACCAGAAGCTAGGTCTGCAGGACCCTAACTATCACCACTCCACATGTCTCTACCCAGAAGTGCTGACCTGCCAGGCAAGGCACGATGAAAGTTCTGGAAGAAGCAGAGGCAGCTGTAGCAGAAGCAGCGGATCCAGCAGTTCAGCAACCTGTGGGTCCGACTGGAGGAGAGGCTCGCTTGGCCGGACATTGTGGGTGTGCATGCTGGATTTCTCCCAGATGCTTACCGACTAACATGGATGTCCCACTATCCCTTGCAGTGGAAGGTTCCTCCTTGGCGCAGTGAGTGAAGAACATGCAGCAATTGCTAATAGGTTTGGGAAGTGGAGACTCCTTCCTCTCTCCATGAACATGCCATGATCATGTCTAGGGCCACCACTCAACTTCTACCTTAGGATTCAAAATCGGATCAACAGCAGGACTTCAACAGGACTGGGGGAAACAGAGAATCCACTCTTGGAGTGCTCACACAAAGTAGTATGCACATCGGGACCCAGGGGAAGGAGCAGTGACCCCATAGGAGACTGAACCACACCTACTTGCTAGTGTTGGAGGGTCTACTGGAGAGGCGGGGGGTAGCTGTGGCTCACCATGAGGACAAGGACACTGGCAGCAGAAGATCTGGGAAGTACTCCTTGGCGTGAGCCCTACCAGAGTCCGCCATTAGTGGGTAGGCTCCAGTGCTGGGTCACCTCAGGTCAAACAACCAACAGGGAGGGAACCAAGCCCCACCCATCAGCAGACAAGTGGATTAAAGCTTTACTGAGCTCTGCCCACCAGAGCAACAGCCAGCTCTACCCACCACCAGTACCTCCCATCAGGAAACGTGCACAAGCCTCTTAGATAGCTTCATCCACTAGAGGGCAGACAGCAGAAGCAAGAAGAACTACAATCCTGCAGCCTGTGGAACAAAAACCACATTTACAGAGAGATAGACAGATGAAAGGTCAGAGGGCTATGTACCAGATGAAGGAACAAGATAAAACCTCAGAAAAACAACTAAATGAAGTGGAAGTAGGCAACCTTCTAGAAAAAGAACTTAGAATAATGATAGTGAAGATGATCCAGGACCTCAAAAAAAGAATGGAGGCAAAGATCAAGAAGATGCAAGAGATGTTTAACAAAGACCTAGAAGAATTAAAGAAAAAAAAAGTGGAAGAATTAAAGAACAGATAAAAAGAGATGAACAATACAATAACTGAAATGAAAAATAAGCTAGAAGGCATCAATAGCAGAATAACTGAGGAAGAAGAATGGATAAGTGACCTGGAAGACAGAATGGTGGAATTCACTGCTGTGGAACAGAATTAAGAAAAAAGAATGAAAAGAAATGAAGACAACCTAAGAGACATCTGGGACAACATTAAACGCAACAACATTTGCATTATTTGGGTCCCAGAAGGAGAAGAGAGAGAGAAAGAACGTGAGAAAATATTTGAAGAGATTGTAGTGGAAAACTTCCCTAACATGGGAAAGGAAATAGCCACCAAAGTCCAGGAAGTGCAGAGAGTCCCAGGCAGGATAAACCCAATGAGAAACATGACGAGACACACAGTAATCAAATGGACAAAAATTAAAGACAAAGAAAAATTATTGAAAGCAACAAGGGAAAAATGACAAATAACATATAGGGAGCTCCCATAAGGTTAACAGCTGATTTCTCAGCAGAAACTCTATAAGCCAGAAGGGAGTGCCATGATATATTTAAAGTGATGAAAGGGAAGAACCTACAACCAAGATTACTCTACCTGGCAAGGATCTAATTCAGATTTGATGGAGAAATCAAAAGCTTTACAGACAAGCAAAAGTTAAGAGAATTTAGCACCACCAAACCAGCTCTACAACAAATGCTAAAGGAACTTCTCTAAGTGGGAAACACAAGAGTTGAAAAGGACCTGCAAAAACAAATGAATAACAATTAAGAAAACGGTAATAGAAACATACATATTGATAATTACCTTAAACGTGAATAGATTAAATGCTCCAACCAAAAGACACAGACTCACTGAATGGATACAAAAACAAGACCCATATATATGCTGTTTATAAGAGGCCCACTTCAGACCTAGGGACACATACAGACTGAAAGTTAGGGGATGGAAAAAGATATTCCATGCAAATGGAAATCAAAAGAAAGCTGGAGTAGCAATACTCATATCACATAAAGTAGACTTTAAAATAAAGAATGTTACAAGAGACAAGGAAGAACACTACATAATGATCAAGGGATCAATCCAAGAAGAAGATACAACAATTATAAATATATTTGCACCCAACATAAGAGCACCACAACACATAAGGCAACTGCTAACAGTTATAAAAAAGGAAATCAACAGCAACACAATAAAAGTGGGGGATTTTAACACCTACTTACACCAATGGACAGATCATCCAAACAGAAAATTAATAAGGAATCAAAGGCTTTTAATGACACAATAGACCAGCTAGATTTATTTGATATTTATAGGACATTCCATCCAAAAACAGCAGATTAAACTTTCTTCTCAAGTGCCCATGGAACATTCTCCAGGATAGATCACATCTAGGGTCACAAACCAAACCTCAGTAAATATAAGAAAATTAAAATCATATCAACCAACTTTTCTGACCACAGCGCTATGAGATTAGAAATCAATTAAAGGGGAAAAAAACATAAAAACACAAACACATGGAGGCTAAACAGTACATTACTAAATAACCAAGAGATCACTGAAGAAATCAAAGAGGAAATCAAAAAATACCCAGAGACAAATTACAATGAAAACACAATGATTCAAAACCTATGGGATGCAGCAAGAGCAGTTCTAAGAGGAAAGTTTATAGCAATACAGGCCTACCTTAAGAAACAAGAAAAATCTCAAATAAACAATCAACCTTACACCTGAGGAACTAGAGAAGAAGAACAAACAATACCCAAAGTAGGTAGAAGGAAAGAAATTATAAAGATCAGAGCAGAAATAAATGAAATAGAAACAAAGAAAAAAATAGCAAAGATCAATAAAACTAAAAGCTGGTTCTTTGAGAGGATAAACAAAATTGATAAACCATTAGGCAGACTCATCAAGAAAAAGAGGGAGAGGATTCAAATCAATAAAATTAGAAATGAAAGAGGAGAAGTTACAACAGACACCGCAGAAATACAAAGCATCCTAAGACACTACTACAGGCAACTCTATGTCAATAAAATGGACAACCTGGAAGAAATGGACGAATTCTTAGAAAGGTATAACCTTCCAAGACTGAAGCAGGAAGAAATAGAAAATATGAACAGACCAATCACAAGTAATGAAATTGAAACTGTGATTTAAAATCTTCCAGCAAAAAAAAGTCCAGGACCAGATGGCTTCACTGGTGAATTCTATCAAATTTTTAGAGAAGAGCTAACACCCTTCCATCTCAAACTATTCCAAAAAATTGCAGAGGAAGGAATACTCCCAAACTCATTCTATGCGGCCACCATCACCCTGATACCAAAACCAGACAAAGATAATACAAAAAAAAAATTACAGACCAATATCACTGATGACTATAGATGCAAAAATACTAGCAAACAGAATCCAACCACACATTAAAAGGATCATACACCATGATGAAGTGGGATTTATCCCAGTTTTGCAAGGATTCTTTGGTATATGCAAATCAATCAATGTGATACACCATATTAACAAATTGAAGAGTAAAAAGCATATGATCATCTCAATAGATTCATAAAAACCTTTTGACAAAATTCAACACCCATATATGATAAAAACTCTCCAGAAAGTGGGCATAGAGGAAACCTACCTCAACATAATAATAGCCATATACGACAAACCCACAGCACACATCATTCTCAATGGTAGAAAACTGAAAGCATTTCCTCTATGATCAGGAACAAGACAGGGATGTCCACTATCACCACTGTTATTCAACATAGTTTTGGAAGTCCTAGCCACGGCAATCAGAGAAGGAAAAGTAATAAAAGGAATACAAATTGGAAAAGAAACAGTAACACTGTCACTGTTTGCAGATGACATGATCTTATACATAGAGAATCTTAAAGATTCAGGATTAACACATATAGGTGGATCCTAGAAAAATGGTATAGATTAATCTAAAGATGCCACCAGAAGACTACTAGTGCTCATCAATGAATTTGTTAGAGTTGCAGGATACAAAATTAATGCACAGAAATCTCTTGCATTCCTATACACTAATGATGAAAAATCTGAAATAGAAATTAAGGAAACACTTCCATTTACCATTGCAACAAAAAGAATAAAATACCTAGGAATAAACCTACCAAGGAGACAAAAGACCTGTATGCAGAGAACTATAAGACACTGATGAAAGAAATTAAAGATGATACAAACAGATGGAGAGATATACCATGTTCTTGGATTGAAAGAATCAATATTGTGAAAATGACTATACTACCCAAAGCAATTTACACATTCAATGCAATCCCTATCAAATTACCAATGGCATTTTTTACAGAATGGAACAAAAAATCTTAGAATTTGTATGAAGACACAAATTATACTGAATAGCCAAAGCAGTCTTGAGGGAAAAAACGGAACTGGAGGAATCAGACTCCCTGACTTCAGACTATACTACAAAACTACAGTAATCAAGACAATATGGTACTGGCACAAAAACAGAAATATAGATCAATGGAATAGGATAGAAAGCCCAGAGATAAGCCCATGCACCTATGGTCAACTAAGCTATGACAAAGGAGGCAAGTATATACAGTGGAGAAAAGACAGTCTCTTCAATACGTGGTGTCAGGAAAACTGGACAGCTACATGTAAAAGAATGAAATTAAAACCCTCCCTAACACCATACACAAATATAAACTCAAAATGTATTAGAGACCTAAATGTAAGACTGGACACTATAAAACTCTTAGAGGAAAACATAGGAAGAACATTCTTTGACATAAATCACAGCAAGATCTTTTATGATCCACCTCCTAGAGAAATGGAAATAAAAACAAAAATAAACAAATGGGACCTAATGAAACTTAAAAGCTTTTGCAAAGCAAAGGAAACTACAAACAAGACAAAAAGACAACCCTCAGAATGGGAGAAAATGTTTGAAAGTGAATCAACCGACAAAGGATCAATCTCCAAAATATATAAACAGTTCATGCAGCTCAATATTTAAAAAACAAACAACCCAATCAAAAAATGGGCAGAATACCTAAATAGACATTTCTCCAAAGTAGATATACAGATGGTCAAGAAGCACATGAAAAGCTACTCAACATCACTAATTATTAGATAAATGCAAATCAAAACTACAGTGAGGTATCACCTCACATCAGTTAGAATGGGCATCATCAGAAAATCTACAAACAACAAATGCCGGAGAGGGTGTGGAGAAAAGGGAACCCTCTTGCACTGTTGGTGGGAATGTAAATTGATACAACCACTATGGAGAACAGTATGGAGGTTCCTTAAAAAAACAAAAATAGAATTACCATATGACGCAGCAATCCCACCACTGGGCATATACCCAAAGAAAACCATAATTCAGAAAGACACATGCACCCCAATGTTCATTGCAGCACGATTTACAATAGCCAGGTCATGGAAGCAACCTAAATGCCCATCGACAGACAAATGGATAAAGAAGATATTGTACATATATACAATGGAATATTACTCAGTCATAAAAAGGAACAAAATTGGATCATTTGTAGAGACATGGATGGATCTAGAGACTGTCATACAGAGTGAAGTAAGTCAGAAGGAGAAAAACAAATATCGTATATTAACGCATATATGTGGAACCTAGAAAAATGGTACAGATGAACCAGTTTACAGGGCAGAAATAGAGACACAGATGTAGAGAACAAACATATGGACACCAAGGGGGGAAAGTGGCAGGGGGTTTGGTGGTGTGATGAATTGGGAGATTGAGATTGACATGTATACACTAATATGTATAAAATAGATAACTAATAAGAACTGCTGTATAAAAAATAAAATAAAATTCAACAAAAAACATAACAAAGGAGGTAAAAACTTGTACACTGAAAGCTATAAAATGTTGCTGAAAGAAATTAAAGAAGACACAAATAAATGGAAAGACATCCTGTGTTCATTGATTGTAAGACCTAGTATTGTTAAGATGTCCAGATGTCTCAAAGCAATCTACACTTTCAATGCAATCCGTATCAAATTCCCAATGGCATTTTTAATTAATTCTTTTTTAAAAAATATTTTCATTCTTTTATTACAAATCTACGTCTTAGAGGAAGTCTGAGAAGTAGATTTGTAGTAAAATCTACTGACTTGGAATTCATTTTGGAGGTAGAACTTAGATGACACACAGATGGATTGTTTATGGTGGCAGGGAAGAAGGAAGAAGATTCTTGATTTGAGCTTGAATAACTTAGATGGTGCTGTCATTCACTTAGATAGGGTAGACTAGGGGAAGTTTGGGTGGGCATCGAATTCAATGTCTTGCTTTGGTCATGCTAGTTTTGAGATGTCATTTAGAAATCTATCCAGTGAGCAGTTGGAGATTTGATCCTGTAGCTTGGGGAGAAGTCATGAATATAGACACTACCTTTGGAAATCTTAGATGCAAATGATGTTTAGAGCCCTGAGCTGGATAAGTTTACTTAATCAGGGACCTCAGTTTAGTTCTGGCTTCCTCACACATTTTCTGGCAGTCACAGCTGCAAATACCAGCAAAGGCTTTGTATTAGCTTCCTAAGGCTGCCATAATGAAGTACCACAAACTGGGTGGCCTATAACAACAGAAATTTATTGTGTCATGGTTCTGGAGGTTAGAAGTCTCAAATCCAGGAGATGACAGGGCCATGCTCCTTCTGCACCATCTAGGGGAAGATCCCTCCTTGTCTCTTCCTAGTTTCCCATGGTCTCAGGCGTTATTTGTCTGGTGACCATATAATTTGAATCTTTGCTTCCATCTTCACATGGCCGTCTTCTCCCCATATGTCTCTTCACATAATCTTCTGTTTGTGCATGTCTGTGTCTATGTCTGAGTTTCTCCTTTTTATAAGGACACTAGTCATATTGGACTACAGTTCCACCCTACTCCAGTGTGATCTCATCTTAACCTAACTAACTATGTCTTCAATGACCCTATTTCTAAATAAAGTCGTATTCATTCTGAGTTACCTGGAGTTAGGATGTCAACATATCTTTCTTGAGGATACACAATTCAACTCATAACATGCTCCTACAAGGATTTCTACCAGTCTTACAGAGTTAAAAGGATATTCTTAAGTTAGAACCATATTATATATGATTGTATATGACATTTTACATTAACAGGAATATTAAATGTATTAAACCATTGCATTATTCACCTGTTCTGAATAATTATCTATCCTGACAACATTGCCCTTAGAAAGTAAATGCAGAACACTTCAGAACATCACACACTGATCAGGACTCTCAGTGTGGAGGCACAGGGATGTAATTCCTGAAAAACACACTTGGATTCCGTGAATACAGTACTTTACCAAATTTGTAGAAAATAGTCAAAGAGCTGACTCATGTTTCTGGATTTTTGGAAATCCAGACACTATGCCACAGTACATATTGATGTATGTACTCAAAAAAAAAAAATGAGGGAAAAGAGCTCACAAAACTGCTGAAGATTTGGAGTAGGCAGAAACACTATGTACTGGCTGAGATCTTGGGTCGCCTCAATTTCAACTTTCTGCCAGAGGTTTTGCTTGTTTCAGCGTCATGTCATTTTTCACAGTTGTACACTTTTAAAGCATGTAGCACCTCTAAATACACTATTTTCAGAGGTAAGGAAGCAGAAAATTTAAATAAAGCAATGTAAAGTCATGTAGAAGCGTCCATGGAGACATTAACGAGCTGAAAGATTCTAGGACTTGGGACCGTGTTTTGTTTGAGAAACACCTCAGCTGATGGAAGCCTCCAAAGTCTTGACAAGCTTTGTTGATTAGAAATGGCTAGTTGTAATTCCCAAACTTTTTTTCCCTTATAGAGGTATGGCTAGAGATTATTAAGAAATATGATATGGAACTCATTAGTTCATCTTTTTGCTCAAGCTACTGAGCAAAATCTTATCATATAATAATCAATAGTATAATTCAAGAGACTCTATGATGCTGGGTCCTAGAGGTAGGTGATGGGAAGAAAAAAAAGGCATCGGGGAGCTAGAGCTGCTATGGGCATGGCAGTGAAACCACTGTTGCAAGCACAGAGTGCAAATAGAGTTTCACTGGCCCGTGACATCACCTAGGGATGAAGTTGGCTTTGAAGCCAACTTCATTGAGACTGAACACATAGCTCTACCTTGTGTCAGTTGGGTGTCCTAACAAATTGTTTAATTTCTTGGTGCTTCAATTTTCTTGCTTTTGCAAGATGAGAACAATGACAATCTTTTTACATCATTGGAACCAAGAATAAATTTCATTAAAAACACAGATTCCTGGGCCCCAACCCTGGTTGTCACTAAATATACAGAGTAGTTTGAGAAACATGAATTACATACAGTATGTAAAGTACCTAGAATAGGGCATATGGCATAACAGGCACTCGGTGAATGTTGGTTATCTTTCCACCTCTTCCCTTATCAAGTATGTAAAGATGAAGGAAATGTGTCACGTAATGTGGTCACAGCTGAGCAAGGTAGTGGAATCATTCTATCAGTATCTCTCTAACTCCTAATTATCAAGTGTTCTGAGCGATAAAATGTTTGGATAGGGTTACTGGTTTATGATCTACCAGTCAATCAAGTGCCATGACCTCTTCAGCAAATTAATATATTTTTGGAGGTTAATTTGAGTTTATTTTGAGACTTTCTAGTCACTTCTATGGGTTTGTTTCTTCTTGTGCTCATATCTTACTGCTTTAATTATTAAGATCAACCCCATGACCCATAACAACATCTAGCAAGAAAGAAAAATCCATGCCAATAAGGACAATCTTTTTGTCTTAATGTCCTGATAGCTTCAGTTAAGGACATAAAAGTACAGTGTGAGCAGATTTGTGTAAAGATTTTTTTTTCTGGTAGAAGCTGACTCATAGCAGTAGAAAGTAGAAAGAGAATAATGAGTGTAATTGTTTATCCTATGTGTCAACTTGGCTACTCTATGGTCCCCAGTTGTCTGGTCAAACATCAGTCTAGACATTGCTGTGAAAGTAGTTTTTAGATGTGATTAACATTTACAGTCAGTGGACTTTGAGAAAAGCATATTACCCTCCATAGTGTGTGCGGGCCTTATCCAATCAGTTGAAGGCCTTAAGAAAAAGACTGAAGTTTCCTGGAGAAGAAGGAATTTTATTTCACTTTGGCCACACCATGCGGCATGCAGGATCTTCGTTCCCCAGCCAGGGATCGAACCTGTGCCCCCAGCAATGGAAGCGAGGAGTCCTAACCACTGTGCCGCCAGGGAAGTCCCAAGAAGAAGGAATTTTAACTCACAATTGCAACATAGAAAGCCTACTTAAGTTTCTAGCCTGTCTAGCCTGCCCTATTTTGGACTCAAGACTACAATGTCAACTCTTACCTGAATTTCCAGCCTGCTGGCTTGCCCTATATCTTTTGGACTTTCCAGCTCTCATAATTGCATGAGTCAGTTCCTGAAAATAAATCTCTCTGTCTATATATATCCTATTTATTCTGCTTCTCTGGAGATTCCTGACTGAAACACTGAGGGAACTAAGTGAAAGCTGTGATCAGACTTCTTTAAAGAAACCTAATATTTCCTGCTAGTACCATGCCCCCATCTGTTCAGTTGATTAATGAATGTTTAGAATGTACCCCATGTGCTCAGAACACTTTTGTCAGTTTTACTATGTGATTACAGTTTTAGTATCAACGGTACAGATCAGGACCACCCAAATGAAGAGACACATAGAGTAAGTTCTGGGTCCCGAACACAGACCTTCCAGGTCCTCTCCCTGCCTCTACCAAATTTCAAAAAAGATTCTATTATAGCTTTGTTTTATCTAGACTTTTTTAGTGCTTGCATTAGTTTGTCTGTCACAACACTGAGCAATCCAAGATTGTGTAGTTTGAGAATTTCACATGTAAGTAAGCATAAGATGCGTAAGTCTGGTGTTTATATAAGTGCCACTGCTTTAAAACAAAGTGGCCTGCTTGAAAGCAAGAGGCAGATAACTCATACATGGCGATAGTGTTGTGATTTCCCAACCAATTGTAGGTCTGGACCAATGAATACAACCATGAGGAGTTTCCCTGTCTTAGAAAATACTATTGTACATAACCACAGCATGCTATGCATAAAACACAATGGACAAAGCTATGATGTGAATCTCAGAGGGTACACTGCTAAACTCAAGTGTTCTTGGAAAATACTATCACTTGAAGAATCAAGAAAAATGAGTGTCAGATTATTTGATTGAAACTGGGCTTTCTCATCACTGAACCACAAAAGAAGGAGACTCACAAGAGAATATTCCAAATCTGGGCATGCCCAACTTTGTACTTGATCAAAATCAAGCTGTCCAGTTTTGTATAAATAAAGCAACCAACATAGAAATGAGATGATACCTAAAATTGATGTTTTCTACATTAAAAACACCTTTGAAAACCTCATAGGGCTTTTCAAATCTTCAAGAATTCAGCACTGAGTTGGTTATCACAATACTGCAGAGAGTTTAGAACTGTCATTTTACATAAGGAGACCAAGATTAGTGCAGTGGCTTTCACAGTTTTTTTTTTTTTTTTTTTTGAAAACTATGAGCCTTTTGTCTAAAAAGCTTTACAAATGAGGTCGGGGGTAGGGGGTATCAATACAGAAGATAGACCAAAATAAATTATTCTGAATGAAGGGATCTGGGTCTTGGAAACCAGGTTCTTGGTCATGCCACCTTGCTCTTCCATTTCTCGGGAGATGCCATGGAATTTGGAACTTCCAGTTCAGTGTTTACAATCTTAGGACAGCACTCAAGTTAGGGGTCCAGCAGTTAGGCAGAGCATCTTAAAAGATTCTCTACGGAAAAGCTCAAGCATCTCAACTCACTGGGTGAGAGACTAGGCAGCCTTTTGCTGGAAGAGATACGATGGCTCCAGGACCAGCTGCACCTCTAGCTATAAGAGCAGTGGCAATGAGAGATGTGATGGAGATTTGTGTCCTCAGCACAGTCCCTGGCACAAAGCCATCCACAAAAATCAGCTATTACTATTCCTGCTATGACTGCCATCACTCTGCCACTGCCATTGTTTTCCTGTCCAGGCCCCCCAAAAGCAAAGAGTGGGATCAAAAGGAAAAATGACACCAGTCCCCTTATTTTAGTTCCCATCTACATTCCAAAGTTCCAAAATTGATTGCTGATACAGCAATAAAAATAAATGAATAAGAATAATTGGTCCCATCTGTCCAGTTATTAGCATTCTGTCTACCTGTAAAGTAACTGCTGAACATACAGTATCTCACTTTATTCTCACAGCAACTCTACAAGGTAGGTACTTTTATTATCCCCATTTTAAGGATGAGGAAACCGAGTCCCAGAGAGGTCAATTAAATTGCCCACAGTCACAGAGCTACCAAGTGAAAAAAGTAGGACTAAGCATTCTGTTTATATTGTGATTGTTTTGGGATTTCATCCAGGAAGGGTCAAGAGGGATTGAGATGGGTTTTAAACACCTCACCCAAAACCGTGCCCTGAGGTTTACACACTCAAGAACCTCTCTATCCCAAGTGTGCAGAGAAGCTCTGGCATTGGGAAGCTGCGGCTTGATGAGCAAAGAGGAGGCAACGCAAGCTGGGAGAGCAGAAGAATGGTTTTGGAATGCTCCAGATGTTTTCCAGAAAAACAGGCTCGCTTTCCTTGGTGAGTGATCCTCTGGACTGGCTGTTGGCAGAAACTAAGCCTAAGAGAAGGCAGGGTTCATGGTGCTCCAGCCAGAAAGCCATGAAGAATGGGGGCTGGGAAATGTTTGCTGGGCATCAATCAGGTTAAAAACACAGATAGAAGGGCTTACCTGGTGGCGCAGTGGTTGAGAGTCCGCCTGCCGATGCAGGGGACACGGGTTCGTGCCCTGGTCTGGGAGAATCCCACATGCCGTGGAGCGGCTGGGCCCGTGAGCCATGGTCGCAGAGCCTGCGCGTCCGGAGCCCGTGCTTTGCAACGGGAGAGGCCACAACAGTGAGAGGCCCGCGTAACGCAAAAAAAAAAAAAAAACACAGAAGTCAACAGAACTCTTGGTTGTCTATATCAGGTCCAAATGCTCCTTGAAGGCTTTCAGTAGTTCCTTCTGCACCCACACATCACAGAATCCCTTATTTTACCTTGACTATCAGGCAGTGCCTTTTTATCTGCCACCCATCACATCCTGCATTACACTAGCCATTTTTCTTCAGTCTTATGAAGTTGGCTTTTATTTTCTTGTGTCTCTTTCAAGCTTTTAGCTCTCACTCAAGTCATTTTTCCCAAACTCTTTAATATTCAGAATTGGATTTTTAAGTCTCTAAGTTCCTCTTTTTCTTTTTAAAACTTATCATGAAAGCCTCTTCCTAGCTGACTCCCTTGCTTGACACCATCGCTCACCTCCTGTCCTTCCTGTGCCCCTTCAGGACAGGGGCACCATGTGCATTCGACAGTGAGGATGGCATTGGCCTTGATGAAGAGTTAGTGTCCACAGATTGTTGTTGGTGATTTCTGCAAGGAGTGCATAAAACAACACTATCTTGACTTCCAAGGCAGTTTACCAACTCCACAGCTCTACTGGGAAAAAGATACATTTTTCAACCTGGAAATTTCAGAAGGACCAAACAATGGCCTAGGGAATATTTAGGGGCCACAACAAAACTCAGGGTAAACCAAAAATATAAATAAATAAAATAGAAAAAAATTTAAATCACTTAAAAGAAAACTTTGTCTAACTCCGAGTTCTCACTGCTGAGGGCCTGGATTCTATCCCTGGTTGGGGAACTAAGTTCCCACACGCTGCACAGCATGGTCAAAAAGAAGAAAAGAAAAGACCAAAAAAAAAAAAAAAGAGATGCAGGAATTCTTTCAGGGCAGTGACGAGTAATTAGAGCTCTCTTGTGGAACTGTGTAAACTGTAACACTATAATTTTTAATCTTCAAAAAGAAAATCCCAATTTAAAAATCATCAATGTAAAGGAAAAAGTGAAATAAAGTACTAATTATGCTCCCAAAAAATAACACTTTACCTAATAACCTATAATGGAAAAGAACCTGAAAAAGAATGTGTGTGTGTGTGTGTGTGTGTGTGTGTGTGTGTATAACTGAATCACTTTGCTGTATACCTGAAACTAACACAACTCTGTAAATTAAATATACTTCAATAAAAAATTTAAAAACTAAAAAACCCCAAAACTTTGTCTAAAGTTTATATGGAAGAGCCTTTAATATTATCTTTCACATCCAAGGTAACCACCAACCTTTAAACAAACTGTTCATCACTTCCTAAATCAGGTTTATTTTATATATATATATATATATATATATATATATATATATATATATATATATATATGTATGTATATTTTTATCACATTTCAAGTAAACCTTCAATACCACTTGAGGGTAACTTATTTTGGTCAAATACTTAAACATTACAAAATCCTAAATGAAACTTCCTTCTTGATCAGCCTCTAAGTTCCCAAAAGTAGGTCTCAAATTCAGTTGGTATTTACTGAACATTGGGCTTCTTTTAATGTATTTTACGAATGAACATGATTGGGATGCTTGTAAATGATTGATAGTTCGATATGGAAATGGCGAATACTCCTGAAATGTTCTATATTATTTTTTTTTGAATTTTTGAATTTTATTTTATTTATTTTTTTATACAGCAGATTCTTATTAGTTATCCATTTTATACATATTAGTGTATACATGTCAATCCCAATTACCCAATTCATCACAACACCAAGCCCCCCCGCTCCCTGCCACTTTCCCCCTTTGATGTCCATACGTTTGTTCTCTACATCTGTGTCTCTATTTCTGCCCTGCAAACCGGTTCATCTGTACCATTTTTCTAGGTTCCACATATATGCATTAATATACAATATTTGTTTTTCTCTTTCTGACTTACACCACTCTGTATGACAGTCTCTAGATCCATCCACGTCTCTACAAATGACCCAATTTTGTTCCTTTTTATGACTGAGTAATATTCCATTGTATATATGTACAATATCTTCTTTATCCATTCGTCTGTCGATGGGCATTTAGGTTGCTTCCATGACCTGGCTATTGTAAATCGTGCTGCAATGAACATTGGGGTGCATGTGTCTTTTTGAATTATGGTTTTCTCTGGGTATATGCTCAGTGGTGGGATTGCTGGGTCATAAGGTAGTTCTATTTTTAGTTTTCTGAGGGACCTCCATACTGGTTGTATCAATTTACATTCCCACTAACAGTGCAAGAGTGTTCCTTTTTCTCCACACCCTCTCCAGCATTTGTTGTTTGTAGATTTTCTGATGATGCCCATTCTAACTGATGTGAGGTGATACCTCATTGTAGTTTTGATTTGCATTTCTCTAATAATTAGTGATGTTGAGCAGATTTTCATGTGCTTTTTGGCAATCTGTATATCTTCTTTTGAGAAATGTCTATTTAGATCTTCTGCCTATTTTTTGATTGGGTTGTTTATTTTTTTAATATTGATCTGCATGAGCTGTTTATATATTTTTGAGATTAATCCTTTGTCCACTGATTCGCTTGCAAATATTTTCTCCCATTCTGAGGGTTGTCTTTTTGTCTTGTTTGTAGTTTCCTTTGTTTTGCAAAAGCTTTTAAGTTTCATTAGGTCCCATTTGTTTATTTTTGTTTTTATTTCCATTTCTCTAGGAGGTGGATCAAAACAGATCTTGCTGTGATTTATGTCACAGAGTGTTCTTTAAGAGTTTTATAGTGTCCAGTCTTACATTTAGGTCTCTAATCCATTTTGAGTTTATTTTTGTGTATGGTGTTAGGGAGGGTTTTAATTTCATTCTTTTAGGTGTAGCTGTCCAGTTTGCCCAGCATTACTTATTGAAGAGACTGTCTTTCCTCCATTGAATATCCTTGCCTCCTTTGTCATAGTTTAGTTGACCATAGGTGCTTGGGTTTATCTCTGGGCTTTCTATCCTGTTACATTGATCTATATTTCTGTTTTCGTGCCAGTACCATATTGTCTTGATTACTATAGCTTTGTAGTATAGTCTGAGTCAGGGCGTCTGATTCCTCCAGCTCTGTTTTCTTCCCTCAAGACTGCTTTGGCTATTCAGGGTCTTTTATGTCTCTATACAACTGTTAAGATTTTTTGTTCTAGTTCTGCAAAAAGTGCCATTGGTAATTTGATAGAGATTGCATTGAATCTGTAAATTGCTTTCGGTAGTATAGTCATTTTCACAATATTGATTCTTCCAATCCAAGAACATGGTATATCTCTCCATCTGTTGGTATCATCTTTAACTTCTTTCATCAGTGTCTTATAGTTCTCTGCATACAGGTCTTTTGTCTCCCTAGGTAGGTTTATTCCTAGGTATTGTATTCTTTTTGTTGCAATGGTAAATGGGAGTGTTTCCTTAATTTCTCTTAAGATTTTTCATCTTTAGTGTATAGGAATGCAAGAGATTTCTGTGCATTAATCTTGTATCCTGCAACTTTACCAAATTCATTGATGAGCTCTAGTAGTTTTTTGGTGGTATCTTTAGGATTCTCTGTGTATAGGATTATGTCATCTGAAAACAGTGACAATTTTACTTTTTCTTTTCCAATTTGTATTCCTGTTATTTCTTTTTCTTCTCTGATTGCTATGGCTACGACTTCCAAAACTATGTTGAATAACAGTGGCAATAGTGGACATCCTTGTCTTGTTCCTGATCTTAGAGGAAGTGCTTTCAGTTTTTCACCATTGAGAATGATGTGTGCAGTGGATTTGTCATATATGGCCTTAATTATGTTGAGGTGGATTCCCTCTATTCCCACTCTCCGGAGAGTTTTTATCATAAATCGGTGTTGAATTTTGACAAAAGATTTTTCTGCATCTATTGAGGTGATCATATGTTTTTTACTTTTCAGTTTGTTAATATGGTGTATCACCTTGATTGATTTGCTTATACTGAAGAATCCTTGCATCCCTGGGATAAATCCCACTTGATCATGGTGTATGATCCTTTTTATGTGTTATTGGATTCGGTTTGCTAGTATGTTGTTGAGGATTTTTGCATCTATAGTCATCAGTTTTATTGGTCTGTAATTTTCTTTTTTTGTAGTATCTTTGTCCGGTTTTTTTATCACAGTGAAGATGACCCCATAGAATGAGTTTGGGAGTGTTCCTCCCTCTGCATTTTTTTTTGGAAGAGTTTGAGAAGGATAGGTGTTAGCTCTTCTCTAAAAATTTGATAGAATTCACCTGTGAAACCCTGTGGTCCTGGGCTTTTGTTTGTTGGAAGAATTTTTATCACAGTTTCAATTTCATTACTTGTGATTGGTCTATTCATATTTTCTATTTCTTTCTGGTTCAGTCTTAGAAGGTTATACCTTTTTAATAATTGGTCCATTTCTTACAGGTTGTCCATTTTACTGGCATAAAGTTGCTTGTAGTAATCTCTCATGATCTTTTGTATTTCTGCAGTGTCAGTTGTTACTTCTCCTTTTTCATTTCTAATTCTATTGATTTGAGTCTTCTCCCTTTTTTTCCTGATGAGTCTGGCTAATGGTTTATCAATTTTTTTTATCTTCTCAAAGAACCAGCTTTTAGTTTTATTGATCTTTGCTATCATTTTCTTCATTTCTTTTTCATTTATTTCTGATCTGATTTTTATGATTTATTTCCTTCTGCTAACTTTGGGGGTTTTTTTTTCTTCTTTCTCTAGTTCCTTTAGCTCTATGGTTAATTTGTTTACTTGAGATTTTTCTTCTTTCCTGAGATAGGCTTGTATTGCTATAAACTTCCCTCTTAGAACTGATTTTGCTGCATCCCATAGGTTTTGGATCATCGTGTTTTCATTATCATTTGTCTCTAGGTATTTTTTTGATTTTCTCTTTGATTTCTTCAGTGATCTCTTGGTTATTTAGTTCTGTATTGTTTAGCCTCCATGTGTTTGTGTTTTTTACTTTTTTTCCCTGTAACTAATTTCTAATCTCATAGCATTGTGTCAGAAAAGAATTGATTGATATGATTGATATGATTTCAATTTTCTTAAATATACCAAGGCTTGATTTGTGATACAAGACATGATCTATCCTGGAGAATGTTCCATTTGCACTTGAGAAGAAAGTTTAATCTGTTTTTGGATGGAATGTCCTATAAATATCAATTAAATCTAGCTTGTCTGTCATGTCATTAAAACCTTATGTTTCCTTATTAATTTTCTGTTTGGATGATCTGTCCATTGGTGTAAGTGAGGTGTTAAAGTCCCCCACTATTACTGTGTTACTGTTGATTTCCTTTTTTATAACTGTTAGCAGTTGCCTTATGTGTTGTGGTGCTCCTATGTTGGGTGCAAATATATTTATAATTGTTATATCTTCTTCTTGGATTGATCTCTTGATCATTATGTAGTGTCCTTCCTTGTCTCTTGTAACATTCTTTATTTTAAAGTCTACTTTATCTGATATGAGTATTGGTACTCCAGCTTTCTTTTGATTTCCATTTGCATGGAATATCTTTTTCCAACCCCTCACTTTCAGTCTGTATGTGTCCCTAGGTCTGAAGTGGGCCTCTTGTAGACAGCATATATATGGGTCTTGTTTTTGTATCCATTCAGTGAGCCTCTGTCTTTTGGTTGGAGCATTTAATCCATTCACGTTTAAGGTAATTATCGATATGTATATTTCTATTACCATTTTCTTAATTGTTATTCATTTGTTTTTGTAGGTCCTTTTCAACTCTTGTGTTTCCCACTTAGAGAAGTTCCTGTAGCATTTGTTGTAGAGCTGGTTTGGTGGTGCTAAATTCTCTTAGCTTTTGCTTGTCTGTAAAGTTTTTGATTTTTCTGTCAAATCTGCATGAGATCCTTACCAGATAGAGTAATCTTGGTTGTAGGTTCTTCCCTTTCATCACTTTAAATATATCATGGCACTCCCTTCTGGCTTATAGAGTTTCTGCTGAGAAATCAGCTGTTAACCTTATGGGAGCTCCCTATATGTTATTTGTCATTTTTCCCTTGTTGCTTTCAATAATTTTTCTTTGTCTTTAATTTTTGTCCATTTGATTACTGTGTGTCTTGGCACGTTACTCATTGGGTTTATCCTGCCTGGGACTCTTTGTGTTTCCTGCACTTCGGTGACTATTTCCTTTCCTATGTTAGGGAAGTTTTCCACTACAATCTCTTCAAATATTTTCTTAGGTCCTTTCTCTCTCTCTTCTCCTTCTGGGATGCCTATAATGCAAATGTTGTTGCACTTAATTTTCCCAGAGGTCTTCATTTGTTTTCTTTTTTATTTATTTATTTATTTATTTTTTTGCCTTATTCTGTTCCGTGGCTGTGAATTTCAGCATTCTGTCTTCCAGGTCACTTATCCATTCTTCTGCCTCAGTTATTCTGCTATTGATTTCTTCTAGTGTATTTTTCATTTCAGTTATTGTATTGTTCATCTCTTTTTATTTGTTCTTTAATTCTTCCACTTTTTTTTTCTTTAATTCTTCTAGGTCTTTGTTAAACATTTCTTTCATCTTCTTGATCTTTTCCTCCATTCTTTTTATGAGGTACTGGATCATCTTCACTATCATTATTCTAAATTCTTTTTCTAGAAGGTTGCCTATGTCCACTTCATTTTGTTGTTTTTCTGGAGTTTTATCTTGTTCCTTCATCTGGTACATAGCCCTCTGCCTTTTCATCTTGTCTATCTCTCTGTGAATGTGGTTTTTGTTCCACAGGCTGCAGGATTGTAGTTCTTCTTGCTTCTGCTCTCTGCCCTCTGGTGGATGGGGCTATCTTAGAGGTTTGTGCCCCTCCTTAGTTATGTTTATTTCTACATATTTTATTATTGTGATCCTTTTGTAAATGGCATTGTTTTCCTAATTTCCTCTGGGGATTGTTCATTGTTATTGTATAAAAACACAACTGATTTTTGTATGTTTATTTTGTATCCAATAAATTTATTGAATTATTTTATTAGTTATTACATTTTTTTGGTGATTCTTTAGGGTTTTCTACATATAAGATCATATCATCTACAAACAGATCATTTTATTTCTTCTCTCTGAGTTGCTTGACTTTTATTTCTTTTTCTTGCCTAATTGCTCTGGCTATGACTTCCAGTACCACGTTGAATAGAAATGATGAAAGCAGTCATCCTTACCTTGTTCCTGAGCTTGAAAGAAAAGCTTTCAGTCTTACAACATTGATCTTATAAAACGTTGGTATTTACAGTATATTTACTGTGCATTTTTCATATATGGCTTTTATCATATTGAAGTAGTTATCCTCTATTTCTATTTTGTTAAATGTTTTTCTCATGAAACGGTGTTGAATGTTGTCAAATGCTTTTTCTACCTCAATTAAGAAGATAATGTATTTCTTTGCTTAATTCTGTTAATGTGGTGTAAGAGACTGCTTGATTTTCATATGTTAAGCCATCTTTGCATTCAAGGAATAAATTCCATTGGTCATGGTGTGTGATCTTTCTAATGTGGTGTTAAACTTGGTTTGCTAGTATTTTGTTGAGGATTTTTGAATCAATGTTCATAAGGGATACTGCTCTGTAGTTTTCTTGTAGCGTCTTTTTCTGGCTTTGATATCAGAGTAATGCTGGCCTCACAGAATGGGTTAAGAAGTGTTCCCTCCTCTTCAATTTTTTGGAAGAGTTTGAGGAGAATTGATGTTAACTATTTTTTAAATATTGGGTAAAATTCACCAGTGAAGCCATAAGATCCAAGGTTTTTCTTTGTTGGGAGGTTTTTATTACATTTTTAATCTCCTTATTGGTTATAGATTTATTCACATTTTCTATTTCCTCATGATTCATTCCTGGTAGGTTTTGTGTTTCTAGGGGTTTGTCCATTTCATCTAGGTTATCTGATTTGTTGGCAAACAAATTGAACAACAGTTAGTTGTTCGATATGTTATGCTTTTTGGTGTTATTGTAAATTGTTTTTATTTCACTTTCTGATTATTTACTGCTATTATTATATATGAATAAAATTGATTTGCTAACATTAGCACTGTATCCTGTGAACTTGATAAATTTACTTATGTATTCTAATGGCTAGTTTATAGGTTCCTTAAGATTATCTATGTGAACAATCCTGTTATCTTCAGAGATAGTTCTACTTCTTCCTTCTGATCTTAGTCTTTTACCTAAATGTATTTTAACTGATTTGAATTTAATAGTTTTAATTATGAAAATGTTATTTTTAATGTTTGCCAAGATGTTATTTTTAAAGCACTCAAGGACAACAGATTAAAACTGTCTTTTTTTTTTTTTTTGGCTTTGGATAAATAACATTTACTTTATCATAGTTTTGTTAAGGAACTGTACTGGTTTTGAACTCTTAAATCAACCTACAATCAAAGTAGACAAAACACAATTATGGTACAGAATATAAAATAAACATTATCTCCCCTGACAAAGGCCCAGTTAACAGCTCTTGGAGAGTGAGTGTAGAAATAGAGATGACAAGAAATATAAATCTGATTTTTAAAAATGTGCACTTAATTATATGACATATTTACACTGTAACTGACAGAAGGGCTGTCTAAAATTGGGAAGAGGCCTGACAGAAGAGAGGGAGTTGGTTCAGGTGACCTAAATTTTAAAATTTCAAATCAGAGGATTACTAGAAACTGTGTGAAAATTATTTTAAGATGAAAGAAATAGCAGAATAGGCTTTGAATGAGCATTTTGGTGGTAACAACGTGAACTAAAAACAGAAAGTTAAAGAGTTGGGGAGGGAATTGAGGTGTGCAGGGACTGTGCCTCTCCCTGTGCATTCATGTACCTTCCTGTTTTTCTTTGCTGTATGTGTATTATTTCACTAGATATTAAAACATTATGAAAAAATGTATCTCAACTTAAAAAAATTATGAAATTGAAATTACCTCTTAGTAGTTGTATTTCTACCCAGCTCACATTTCTCAACACTTGAGCTCCCCATTCCCACACACAATACCATCATGTTACTGTTGGCACCATGTGGGCTTCTTCCATGGTGATAATTCCAGATTCTCTTAACCTCTAATCACTTTCTAGCTGAAAACAGGCATGTTGACTTCTCGAATCCTGGAATGAAGGTGACAACCACCACTTATCTGAATCCTTGTAGGGAACGACAGTCTCTGCTCATATGATGGTTTCCCAAAATGGTTAGTGACAGCAAGAGCCATTATACTACTGCCTGTTTGGAATCAAGAGCCAGTTCCACTGTTGGGTTAATAATGAGGTTATTTTGCTTTACTTTGGTGCATACCAGTGTCCCTGCAGCTGAACGATATATTCTAAGTGTCTCAAGATCATTATAACCATTTATGCAGACCACTCGTGTACCAAAAATAATCAATTACAGAAGCATCACTGAGGTTGTGGCTGGGATATTGGGATATGTCAATCCCAATTTCCCAACTCATAACACTTTTCTTAAAATACTCCAATATTTTATGCTGAAAACTCATTGTAAGGCTGCTAATTACAGACAGAATTCATGAGTGCATCTCAGGACCTATCATGCACTCAGGACCTATCATGAGTGCATCTAAAAGGAGTTTCATTTTTGAAATATAAAAATAAGTCTGAAATAACTCAGGGAAATGCCTCAAGGAATAAGTAACCATTGATACAAACCTTGGAGGATTATCAATATCTGGGTATAAATTTCCTTGCATTCTTTCATTACCTTGATCTCCCACATAGTTTCATGGTCTACAAGGCACATGGATATGACAAAGCCCAAAATGTCTGAATGTCTGGATCCACTGTGGCCATGGGACAAACTGAGAGTCCCTTTAGCCCAGTGCCAGTGCCAGGCCCTGCCCTGCCAGAAATTCAGTCCTATCTATTCAGTAGCATCCATGCCTCTGGTTCTTGGGGAAACCATCTGTGTAAGTGACAATTACTTAGGCTCCCCAAATGGTACACGCAACTTTCATGCCAATTCAGGCAGCAATCATTTCCCTTTAGTCAGTCAGGGTTCAGTCAGGAAAACAGAAGCCATTCTGGGTATTTCAAGAAATAATTTATATCTTAAAGGGCAGGAATCCCAAGAAATTTCCACAAGCATCAGAGTGAGTAATTCTCAGGACACCCAGTAGCCTTTTGCAAAATCTTACCTCCATCCTCTGCTGACGCTCAGTCACCTGCCTGTCACGACAACCAAAGATCAACAGCTCCTCCTTCTTTCCTACTTCTCCAAATTCACACATGAGCCTCACATTGGAGAACTCTAGACTGCAACCTGCTGACAAGGTAAACTGGGAAATATAATTTTTTTTTACATCTTTATTGGAGTATAATTGCTTTACAATGATGTGTTAGTTTCTGCTTTATAACAAAGTGAATCAGTTATACATATACATATGTCCCCATATCTCTTCCCTCTTGCATCTCCCTCCCTCCCACCCTCCCTATCCCACCCCTCCAGGCAGTCACAAAGCACCGAGCTGATCTCCCTGTGCTATGCGGCTGCTTCCCACTAGCTATGTATTTTACATTTGGTAGTGTATATATGTCCATGCCACTCTCTCACTTTGTCACAGCTTCCCCTTCCCCCTCCCCGTGTCCTCAAGTCCATTCTCTAGTAGGTCTGTGTCTTTATTCCTGTCTTACCCCTAGGTTCTTCATGACATTTTTTTCCTTAAATTCCATATATATGTGTGAGCATATGGTATTTGTCTTTCTCTTTCTGACTTACTTCACTCTGTATGACAGACTCTAGGTCCATCCACCTCATTACAAATAGCTCAATTTCGTTTCTTTTTATGGCTGAGTAATATTCCATTGTATATAATTTTTAACATTTCAGCCCTATAAGGCAGGATGGAGCTTAGAAGGGCAAGGATGTTGTTGAAAGCCAATAAACAACATCCAGCACACCTTTCTTCTCTTGACAACCCATAACTAAAACCATTCCCAAGAAATCAAGACTCATTCCCCCACCGTATTCTCATTGTGATGATTTCCCTCCAGAGACTCAACTGGGTGTTCCTTCTTCCCTAGTCTATGTTCTGCTGGGCCTTCTGCTCCCCCTTGAAAACCACACCTCATCTTCCAAAGAGCCACTTTTCCAGAGTTTGAATAACAGTTTGTGCATTTTTGTGGGTGAAGAGGTGGAGGAGGAATGGTGTGGAGAGACTTTCACTAAACCCAAGATTAAGCCCCTAACATGAAAAGGATAGGTTGTACAATACATACTGAACAGTGCCCCAGTTAGCCAGCCAAGCACATACAAAAAAAAAGTGTGTACAGTACTTAACTTTGGCATATTCCAACCCAAAGAGAATCTACAGAGTGGGTGGAGATTTGGGATTGGCTTGTCCTCACTATTCCACTCACTCTCTGTATCCACTGTACACACTTCTTTTATAGAAATTCTCACTAGATTTTCAGCTACTTGAATGTAAGTATCATGCTTTGCTAATCTTTGTATCTCTGGTACATAATATAATAATACTTATATAGTAGGATTTCCTTGAATAAATGGAGTGGTAAGCTGGAGCTTGAAAAGTTTTCTACTGTATCTCCAAATGGCTGCTCAATGTTCCTATGTATATATCACTTAGTCATTTCAAACACAACATATCCAAAACAAAATCCATCTGTTCCTTAAATCTTTTTCCTCTCAACAGGTCAATAGTGATTTTTTTTAATGATATAGTTCATCAAAAAGGTAGGTAAATCCTAAGGTCAAGATGTTTTATGGTTTTACATGGCTGTGGAAGACGTTTTAGAAAAGACGTGAGAAAAATGGAAGGAGTAAAAATGTTCTAGGAAGATAGAAATGGAGACTGTTGGGCATTAGACAACAACTATTTGTGATCTAGCCAGAGGGATTGAGGGCACTTTTAACATATTTGAATATCTACTGATACTGAATGATAATATAATGGCATTTCCAGATTTACTTGGTAATAATGTAAAAATTTAGAAGCAATTATACATATTATCACTCTTACCCCAAATTTCATGAAAAGCAAATCAATTAAAAATAGAAGACAATAAATTCACCACATGTTAGAAGAAAAGAAAGTGTGCCATCTAAAGACATTTCTGAGGAATCTCTAAAAGGTGGTAAACAGACAGAATCATATCTGCAGAGTCACAAAACTGAAAAAAGCCTCAGTGTGAAACACATGCAGAAGAAGGTGGCATGCAGTTCTGGGAGTTCCACAGTCAACAGATAAAATAATAGGGAAGAGTCTGAAGGCAGCTTTGAAGATGCTAAACTGGTTAGTCCCTCCCACATCCTGCTAAACAGCTGCCAGGAGAAACATTGGAAACTGAGGTAAAGCACTGATGTCCACTCCAGGGTCCAAGACCCAGGCAGTATCCATTGACAGAGGAACAGATAAAGAAGATGTGATACATATATACAGTGGAATATTAGCCATATAAAAGAATGAAACAATGCCATTTGCAGCAACATGGATGGACCTAGTAATTGTCATACTGAGTGAAGTAAGTCAGAGAAAGACAAATAGCATATGATATCGCTTATATGTGGAATTTTTTAAAATGGTACAAATGAACTTATTTACAAAGCAGAAATAGAGTCACAGATGTAGAAAACAAACTTCTGGTTACCAGGGCAAAAGGCGGGGAGAGGGATAAATTGGGAGATTAGGATTAACATATACAATACTATATATAAAATGGATAACTAATAAGAACCTACTGTATAGCACAGGGAACTCTACTCAATATTCTGAGTGGATATATGTATATGTATAGCTGATTCACTTTGCTGTACACCTGAACCTAACACAACATTGTAAATCAACTATACTCTAATAAAAAAATAAAAGAAACTGACCCAAGGAGGAGCAGGGAACCTCCTTACCTCTCATCCAGCAGAGCATTCCACCCTTCCCATACTATCATTAAAGGTGATCTACAGTTACTACAATCAGCATCTTCACACAAGTAACAAGGACAAAGATAAGAAAACAACTAAAAATTACTGAACATTTGAGTTAAAGCAATACCACTAAAGAATGGCACCAAATCCAACTAACTGATTAACTAACATCTGAGAAAAGAGAATTAATAGAACAAGGTGAGGGAAATGTCTTTAAGTAAAAATTTTATATAGTCATTAAGGGCTGAATTCCCCCAAAATTTATATCTTGAAACCCTAACCCCCTAGTAACTCAGAATGTGATTGTATAGAATACTTGGAGATAGAGCCTTTAAAAAAGTAATTAAGTTAAAATGAGGTTATTGGGTGGTCCCTAATCCAAGACTAGAGTCCTTATATAAGTAGAGATTAGGACACATAAGGGAAAGCAGATATGTGCATACACAGAGGAAAGACCATTTGAAGAGGCAGCAAGAGGATGGACATCTGCAAGTGAAGGAGAGAAGCCTCAGAGGAAACTAACCTTGCTCAGCACCTTGATCTTGGACTTCCAGTCTCCAGAACTATGAGAAAATAAATTTCTATTGTTTAAGCCACCATGTCTATGGCTTTGTCGTGGCAGCCCTAGCAAATTAATACAATAGTGATATTCTCAGAAATCAGAGGATATAGCCAAAAAGAAAAACAAACTAAAGGGTTTAGAAATTTAAAATGTTATTGTTGAATTTTTTTAAGTTATCTAAGTAGAATGGACATAGCTGAAGAATGAATTGGCGAGCTGGAAGCTCAAGCTGAGCAAGTCTCCCAAAATGCTGTGTAAAAGAAAAATGAGACAGAAGGCATGAAGGAAGAGAAGAAGACTTGGAGGACAGATCCAGAAGTTTCAGCGGCTGTCTGATAGGTATCCCAGAGCAAAAACAGAGATCACAGAAAAAAAGGAGATGACATAGAAGTTATTGAAGAAACTTCCCCAGAGATGAAGAAACACATGCATCTTTTCATTCACAGGGTCCATCAAGTGCCTATGAGAATGAATGAATGAACAACAGTAAATCACATCCACATGAAACTTCAAAACTCCAGTGATAAGATGAAAATCCTAAACACTTCCAGAGAAGTGGAAAAGGTTATCAACTAAGGAATGAGAATTAGATTACTATCTGTCATTTCTCAGACCCAGCAACACTGGGTGTGAGAAAATGCTGGAGTACTATGCTCAAAATTCTAAGAAAAATTAACAGTTGAACCTAGAATTCTATGTCAGCCAAATTTCAAGTGCAAACACAATAGAAAGATATTTTTAGATACAGAAGAACTCAGAAAACTTAATTGTTAATCCTTTCTGAAATAATTTTTCAAGATTTACTCCAAAAATTTTTTAAAGTAAATATAAAAAGAGGAAGATTTGGAATACAATACATGTAGACAACAAAGAAAACAGTAGCTATTTCAAAAATCATTGATTTTTTTAAAATTTAATAACCATTTATAACCAAAATTACAAGTAACCTCAACATGTTAGGTACGTATGGGGTTTATCAAAGAGGGAGAAAGAAAAAGCTCACATCTCTTGTTTGGGAGTAATGTTTAGATACTTATTAACTCTAGACTTCACTTGAAAAATGTAAGTTTGAAATGGTTCATTTCATAAGTATTCATTTTTGAGAAATATATACCTTGAGGGAGTAATTAAAGAAGAGAAACAAGGGGCCTCATTAAGATTACTAATCGCACCAAGTAGCTACTAATACATGTCTGATGGAGAGAAGAAAATGGGCCTATGAGAGAAGCAGAGAGCAATGACCTTCCTTAATTGCCCCTTCCATTCCTTGGCTCTATGTTTTGGGAGATGGACAGTGCGTTGGACAAAAGTATAGTGTTTAAGTCCCAGCTTCCCATTTATTAGCTGTGTGAGCTTAGTCACCATACTTACCTTCCCAGAATTATGGTTTGTCCATTGTTAAAGTGAAATTGATACCACCACGTAAAATTGCTGCATAAATAAAATAATATAAGCCTCTCTTGGGGACCAACCATGTGCACTTCTGGACAGGAATATAGCATGATGTCTAGACAGAGCCTGAGACCCTTCCCACTCCAAACAACCTTCTGGTTTTCCCTTCTTCCTCTTTTTCCTCACTCTCCTTAGGAATTCTCAGTGATCCAAACTTTGGGACAGTTGTGCAGAGAAATTTTCATGGTGGGCTAGCTGCCGCCGAACCTCACTTTATCTTCCCCAGAACCCCTCAGGAGCTTCATCACAGCCCGGGGGACTTAGTGTAAAGGTCTGGTAGCTTCAGCTTAGCTTTGCCACTGGTCACCACAATCTTGAGGCAAAGAACTATTGTTTTCACAACCTCCTCAGTGGGTAGAACCTCACAGAAGAGCTCTAGGATTCATTTCTTAATGCCAAAAGTAATAGAACTGCAGAGGTATGTTCTTGCTGATTTAAAAGTTGCTTTTCGATATGTCAAATTCTCACCTATATTTGTTGTTGTTTTTTCTTTTTTTCGCGGTACGTGGGCCTCTCACTGTTGTGGCCTCTCCCGTTGCAGAGCACAGGTTCCGGACGCGCAGGCTCAGCGGCCATGGATCACAGGCCTAGCCGCTCCGCGGCATGCGGGATCTTCCCAGACCAGGGCACAAACCTGCGTCCGCTGCATCGGCAGGCAGACTCTCAACCACTGCGACACCAAGGAAGCCCTGTAGTTTTGTTTTAAATGTTCCTCCTTATCTGTCTTTTCTTTACCATTTCCAAACCTAAGAACTGTGGGTTATCTATAGTCAGCCTTTAATGTTTTCATTACCCTCAGTTGGTGAATATTTGAAGAAACTGGGAATTCCTTTTTTTTTTAATAGACCTTTATTGAAGTATAATTGCTTCACAATACCGTGTTAGTTTCTGTTCCACAACAAGGCGAATCAGCCATATGCATATATATATCCCCATATCCCCTCCCTCTTGAGTCTCCCTCCCATCCTCCCTATCCCACCCTTCTATGTCATAACAAAACACCGAGCAGATCTCCCTGTGCTATGCTGCTGCTTCCCACCAAAACTGGGAATTCTTGAAGCTCTGGTAGTTGCTTGAGAGAGAGTCAACAAGTAACAGGGTACAGAAAAGTCTCAAGTAAAACTAGATGGGTATTATTGGGTACGCATGATGTAAGGATACACATAGTCTTTTATGTTGTGGAGTCAAAATGTGCCATCTGAACCGAATAAAAACTGTACAGTTTATTAGCTTTAAAAAAACCTGGTCGGGCTTCCCTTGTGGCGCAGTGGTTGAGAGTCCGCCTGCTGATGCAGGGGACACGGGTTCGTGCCCCGGTCCGGGAAGATCCCACATGCCGCGGAGCGGCTGGGCCCATGAGCCATGGCCACTGAGCCTGCGCGTTCGGAGCCTGTGCTCCGCAACGGGAGAGGCCACAACAGTGAGAGGCCCGAGTAACGCAAAAAAAAAAAGGAGAAAGAAAGGAAATAAGGTCTTCCTTATTTTCCTTAGCAGTTACAAATTTACCTAATGGTATCAATCCAAATTACGCAGAGAATAAGGTAAAGTTATTTTAAACATTTGGCAATTTGTGTTTTAAGTCCTACTGACAATATTAAGAAACCCATAATTTAAATCACAAATCATGTGAAATAGTCATTTTCTTTAAAAATGCTGGGTTTCTTGGCCTATGTTGTAAAAAAAAAATATTATAAGGGACCGATTACAGCAGGAATTTTATAGAACATTTGTGGAATGAAATATGTGAAGAATTTCTCTAGTTTATTTCCTTCAAATGAGCCACACCATAAAAGTGGTTACAACACACTTTTATATATGTAAATATGTCCCTGGGCCCTCTTAATTGTTGGTAGACTAGTTTTGCTATGAAAGACTGAAGAACTCCAGCTGGATTCTGTCCTCAATTGTTACTGAATGTTTGATTTAATTATCTAGCTGAGCTGCTGTAATTAGTATCCACAAACTTTGTCCTATGGTGACTTGAATTAGACTTTAGGGAAGGCTGTTACCATCTGGATGGGCCCTCTGAAATATAGCATTCCACCTGGGCAGCTAACCCCAGAAATTAATGTCCATTCAGTTTCCATTCCCTCCTCCTAATGTGTTTGTGTACTGTTCAATGACAACTGTAACATGTTTGTAGTACAAACAGTACTTTGAATTTGGGGTTTAGATCTCTTCAGGCTTTCTCATGTGGCTGGAATGTTGGCATGGCTCAGAAAACAAAAGTCAACTTAAAAAAAAAAAAGTTGGTTCTTCCAGGAAGAAAGAGATGGCTATCCAGCTTGACAAATGCAGTGTAATGTGAACAGGGCAGCAGGGCTAATTCTGTTAAGCGACCGCTACAGGCCTTTGCTTGTCTTGGACTTTCAGCCTTTTGCTGCATGCAGGGTGGGCCTTGTTAAACTGCCAGTTCCACAATTTTATATCCAAAGGCTTTTGACCATTTTATATCAGGCTTTGCTTCTCTGTTGTGATTTTTCAACAGCAAAGTTCAAAGTGCTCTGGGACTTTTGTTTCTGAGGCCGTGATAACACTTAGCAGACTAGGTGATTGTTGTTTGCTGAATGCAGGCTTAGAAATGGGGTTCTAAGAGGAAAACATAATCGAATAAAATCATTGATTTGGATACGACAGTGGGGTTTGCTAATTTCTGTTGGCTGGTATTTTTTTAAAGTTTGAGTTGGACATCGGATCTCTGTTTCCACTGAACCGTTTCAGAAACCAGAATACAAGGCTGAGTTTCAAGGTGAAGAGCAGTGTGGGGTTATCTTTCTACTGCCGGGGCATTCTCCAGCTCGGCAAGGTTCTCGACATTGTGGAGATGTGTATTAAGTGCTTACATTACCTCATCTGTGTCAAGCTTAACTGAGGCACAGATCATTTAAAAAGTAGCCCCAAGTCCTGAGGCCCAGTGCTGAAAATCTAAGAGCTGAAAATCAATGTCACTCGATGGATACAAATCAGCAAGCCTCATTCAGCACACATTTATTAAATACCTGTAATGTATTAGACACTCTACTAACCATGTGTCCCATGTTGTGCAAAAAAATAAATAAACATCCAGTTAAAAGTTTCTAAAAATGACCAGATATCCAACCAGCTCCATCAGAACCCTCAGGCAAGTTTATATACTAAGCAGATTGCTGAATCCTACCCTAGATCTACTTAACCAGACTGAGGGGGAGGCTAATTTTGTATTTCTAACATGCTCCCCAGTGATTCTTATGACTAATGTTTGAAAACTATTCTAGGCCCATGACACTCAAATCTGGCTAAATATTTGAATCACCTGGTGAATTTAAAACCACCCAAGGGGTGGTGTGGTGAACTGGGAAATTGGGAGATTGGGTTTGACATATATACACTAATATGTATAAAATGGAAAACTAATAAGAATCTGCTCTATAAAAAAATAAATAAAACTCTAAAATTTAAAACAAACAAACAAAACCACCCAAAGACGTAGTACCACAGCAGATGGATTAAATCAGGCCCTCTGGAGGGAAGAGGGTTCCTGGAATCAGTTTGTGTTTGTTTTTGTTTTTGTTTTTTAAGAGCTCTTGGAGTGATTCCCGTACGCAGTCAAGGCTGAGAAGAAGCCTGGACAGTAAGCCTTACAGGAATTCACAAGAGAGAGAAATGACTCCCATCTGGGGAAGGCGGGTACTACCTTTAGTTTCTTCTCATATCTTGTAAGAGACATTATGTTCTCTTTGGAAAGTGTCTGTATATGGGTTTATTACTGTTAATAAAATGAAATACTTATACAGCATCCATCTAAGAAATAGAGTATTTTTATAGACACTACTTAATCTCATTTATCCTCAATTCATCCCTTGTAATGTAATTAGAAGAAGAATTTATTACTGTCCCCAATACAAATAAAGCAGAAGATCAGTACTTTGCCCGAGATTACACAGCAAGTTCATTCTAAAAACCTGACTCCACTGAGTTTGCTTCCAAGAAAAGTTTTTTTTAAAAAAATAGTCTTTAAACAGTGCTGGTTGAAATGAACCTATTTAATTCTGAAAATTATTCAAATATACATTTTGCACATGCATATCCCATAATAGACTGTCTTTCTTTTGGCATTCTTTCTTTTGTTTGTAAATGAGGGGATATCCTGAAGGTTTGATAATCTTTTTATTTCCCTGTTTTACTGTCCCCATAAGTCAATAGCATTGAGTAAACTAATGGGCTTACTCAGTTAAGGTTTTCACCTGTCCAGTTTTCCCAGAGCTTTCCCAGTTTTAGTACTGAAAGTCCCATACCCAGTAAACCACTCAGTCCTGGGCAAACCTGGACAGTCTCTATCAAAAGTGGAAGTAGCCATGCTTTAAGGATCATGGAGCCTGAGAATTTGCATTTCTAAAAGTTCCTATGTGATGCTAATGCATAGATGGGATGCAAGATCATACTTTGAGAACGAGTACTAGACGTGCTAGGTAGACTTCAAGCTGAGCATAGGTAACAGGCGGTATAGATGGTGTCTTGGCACCAAAGAGCTAGAAGCAGACGACATTAGGTAGAGATGTAGCCTGGGGGCCAAGGCTAACATGGCAGGACCCAGGCTATAAGGACCTGGAGTACTAGACAGATAATGACAAGAGGACCTCCATTATAAAGGAGTATGACCAAGACCTTTCTACTATATGTAGGTGCAAGGTGGCTCCTCAACCTTAGATCAAGGCAAAATTCAGTTCCGGGGCAACAATGCAAGGTCACAGACTTAATGTCCAGTCAGTGAAGCTATTGATTAGGAATTCTTAAAGATCCCCTAACAAGAATAAAAGTATGGGGACCAACCATCCTTGTTGCCCAGGACTTTCCTGATTTTAGCACTGAAAGGCCAAGGCCTGGGTAATTCCTCGGTCCTAGGACAGTTGATCTCAGGAGACTGGAGCCCAGGTCCACCTCCATCTCTTGGTCAGATGGCTGCAGCCATAGGAAAGGAAGGCACAGGTAGGAAGAGAAGAGTCCAGCTGGAGATAGAGGCACAGAACAAGGATGGTCATTTCAGCCCATGGCCTTCAAGAGAGGGAAAAAGGGCACCCAGGAAAGTAGTCTATAAATGTTGAAATGCATTTGCTTTAAATGGTCAAAAAACATTAAATGACTCCACAGGCCTTCAGTTTTTCTAAACTCATGAAAGGGGAAAAGTTCAGCACAAACAGAATAATCCAGACACCCCATAGATGGAAGTCACTCTCACTGCCTTTTGACAATCATCACACACACTTAAGATCCCACTGTAAGTATAACCTTAAAGGGCCCTGATATGTGCACACACACTCCAATAGGGAAAAATTTTTGTAAATATTGGCAGGTATCCCGTGTTATTTTGGGTCCCCACCATAAAAAAAAAAAAAATTTTGCTAAGTAAACACAGTTCAAGATGACTGAAACATGAAAGAATATTTAAATCTAGGAAAAGAGTCTCTCTGGTTGAAAAGTGATTTTACCTAAGATCCTTAGTGCAATCAGCTAGCATGCCAGAGCCATTCAAATCTCTCCAGGACTGAATATTAATTAACATTCCATCAGAATGGCGAGCACAAGGCCACTATGGACAACAGCACATCCTACGAGTAACAATAGATTTTTAAGTTGTTCTTCGTGAAGGTCATTCACAAACTGTATAAAAATAAATTGACAACAGAAAATTTTCCAACTGTAACAAGGATCATCACTAAGAAAAGTACCAAAACCAGCATAAAGAATCCACAAGCCAATGCTGAACTAACCCATCTTTCCAGTGACCAAGTAAACCTTGCTAAATGTGGCATACATGGAAATAATCTCCTCAGTCATACTTAAAATAGTCACTATGGTGATGAACTTCAGCCTAAATGGATGAGGAAGAAGAGTGCCCCAGTATGCTGATTTTTCATGGATTAAGAAGAAATTGATATAACCAAGGTCTTCAAAATGCAAGTATGGGGACTTCCCTGGTGGTCCAGTGGTTAAGGCTTCACCTTCCAATGCAGAGGGTGCCAGTTAGATCCCTGGTCAGGGAGCTAAGATCCCACATGCCTCGGGGCCAAAAAACCAAAACATAAAACAGAAGCAATATTGTAACAAATTCAATAAAGACTAAAAATGGTCCACATCAAGGAAAAAAAAACAATCTCTTTAAAAAAATGCAAGTATGTTCCTCCTGGACGAGCCATTCATCTGATAAATTGCAACAGAGGGACCCAAGGAAGACGCCCTCACAGAGCCCTAGTGAGAGTTCAGAGCAGACAAGAAGATTGAAAATCTCCCAGATAATCTTGGAAAGAACGCCAGATAAATATGAGATTACTCACTTATGCAATCACTCATTCAACAAATAGTTATTAAGTGGCATCTATATGCCAGATCCGAGGTGCTATGGATATTCATGCTTGTGTCTCCCCCAAATTCATATGTTGAAGCCCTAATGCCCAATGTGATGGTATTAGGAGGTGAAGCCTTTAGGAGGTGATTAGGTCATGAAGGTAGAGCCTACATGATGGGTTTAGTGCCTTTATAAGAAGAAACACATGCAAACTTGCTCTCTCTCTCTCTTCCATGTAAGGATACAGTGAGAAGGTGGCCATCTGCAAACCAGGAAACAGGCCCTCACCAGACATTGAATCTGCTGCTTTCACATTTAATGTACCACTAAGAAGTAAAGGATGTAGGTGGCTCTAACACCTACTAGACTCTGCGACCTACTAGGTGAACGCTCACAATAGCCATGCTAGTTCTAAACAATACATTTGGGGGAAAAAAATGGAAGCTTAAGGGTTTTGTTTTGTTTTTCTTCCAAATTGAGAAGTTACTGGACATTGAAAATGAAATGTTCTGCTCATTTGGAGGAAATCCCTAGACAGGTGGCTGGCAGAGGTCCCACCTCCCAGTATGGAAAAGCCTACGAGCAGAAGCTCTGCCTGCTCCCAGCCAGAGAGTAGGCCTTTCCTCCGCCAAGGTCTAAGCCAGGCTTTGCCTCCCTAAATTCTTGCCAGAGGGTGGTCCTCCATGTAGGTCTATTAAATTCTTCTTTTAAAACCTAAGTTAACCAGAGTCAACTTCTGTATTTGAAACCAAGAATCCTGGGTATGGTACATCCACACAATTATAGGAGAAAATATCTTCAAAATATTTTTTAATGGGTGGGTAGAAGATAGAAAGGGGTGAGAGAAGAAGGCAGAAGGAAGGGGAAAAACAAATATTCCATCCATCAATGGAAAAAAAAAAAACCTTTGAAAATGTGTATTGTCTTCTACTCTGATTTCTTTTGGATGCAACTTATGGGTCCACGAGCCAATAACCACTGGTATTCAGTATATTAATAGACATCAAGTTGTGGGGACAGAAGGGATACAACATGATGTCATGGCTACACAAACAGCAGCAGGTTGATAACTTAAAGTTACAGAAAAGAACAGTATCACCTTTCAAATAGTAATTGGTCCCTGACATCTACATGCCAAGTATTGTCAGACTCATGTCCATGGCTGTAGGTATTCTATGTCATTTTCAGTATTTGGGCACAAGTTAATGGAAAACAAAAAAACACTGTTTAGTTCAGATTCTTCTTTTTTAATGCAACTGGCATTGTATAAATGTTTACTTTAAAAAAATTTTTTTTGCAGGGGGAATAGGGCTTAATTTATTAGCAAATTGCTAGGGGGAATTTATTAACTACACGATTTCTTTTTTAAAAGGTTCATATATTATGCAGCTCTTCCAGACTCTAAAAGCACAAATTATTGTGCTTAAGGCCTTTGATTTTCAGTTCTTCAGCATAAACCTCACATAGCAAGGCACAGACACTGGGCATTTCTCCCTGGAGTCACTTTGCCTTATTATCAGGGCTGGACTTAAGTATCCTTCCCTGGAAGGGGCACAAAATCTCACATTATAGGACAAACATTCTGGAACCAGTACAAAGAGGCACAGTCATGTTGCAGGATGTGGTTTCAGCCAAAGGTGATACGATCACAAGGCTAGGTTAAGAGAGGAAATGACAATCAGTTGTCTTGAGTGTGTTCCCAATACCTGGAGTCTCCCTGCTCTTTTTCCTTTCTAACTCTGCAAGTCTCACTTACCACTGATGGGAATAATTAGTAATAAGAGCCGGAAGCAAAAGCTTTGGGACACTTGAGCTCTTTTGAACACAATGTAATAATAGTAATAAACTCACAAAAGAATCACTGAATTGAGGGCAGATTCTATTACACCAAAGAACCTGTACTATGATATTAATTAAGAAGATTGTTCTAAACTATATACTATACTCAGAGTTAAAACTCTCTCAAAACATCCTGCTCCACCTAAGAACCATTAACTCTCCGGTTTTCACACCTGGGTGACAGATATTCACACTCTGGATCTTTGATCTGACTCACTTTTCCATCATTAGAAGATTCAACATACAGGTGTTACACTACATGCAGAAGATTATGTTAATCATAATCATTCATTCATTGATTCATACATTCAAGCAACGACTGAATTGTGTGCCTGCTCACAAGGAACTGAAATTCAGATTCAGCTCATATATTTTGAGTATCCACCATTTAATAGGTATTGAGCTGAACACTTTATGTAGGCACTGATCACATGCTAGGTATTGAGCTAGTTACTTTAAGGAGTTATCTCTTCTGTTCATAACAACCTCTGCAGTAGGCACTAGCATTTTTCTTTTACAGATAGCAAACTGAGACTCAGAAAAGTTAAGTGACTTGTCCAAAGTCATATAATCATCCAAGCTTTAAAATTGGTCTTTTAGCCCTAAGTCCTCTGGTTCTTTCTAATTGGTAATATTTTCTGTCTCATGATCCTGCCTTAACATCCTTGCTCTATGTAAAAGGGTGTCTGATCAGGAAGAAAGAAAGCCACTTATACTTTGATCAGGAAGAAATGAAACCACTAACTGTTGGAATCAGCTTTGCCCATGAGCTGATAGATTAGTTCACACCACCTCAAGCAAACACAAACCCCAGAGACATGGCACACATCAAATCTTTTCACTTCTTGGGAGCATGGTGCCCAAAGGCTGCTACTTATAACTGCAGCAGAGACATATAAACAGATGGATGTGACATATTCCAGAAATGGCAGTTACATAATTTCTAGATTTTTCTAACTGACTCTTACAACTTGTCCAAGACTGAGAATGATTTACCAGGTGCATCCCAACAGGATAATCAAAAAGAAATCATTTCCCAATTAAACAGGTAAAAATTTAATTATACCTCTTTCTTGGCTCCATTATTTTGAAATTTCTAACTCGTGAGGTTGTTTTTAACTTTATTTTTTTCTTTTTAATTTGTGGAAAGAGGCCATATACACACGTTTAGGTAAGAGCATAGGTTCTGAAATTAGACTGCCTGGATTCAAACCCTGGCTGTATTACCTAGTGGTTATGGAAAAAAGCATATTGCTTTACTAGGATTCAGCTTCCTCATCCATAAAATGGGTATAAAGTGCTTAGAACAAAATCTGGAATATACAAAATAAATGCTTCCCTTTTTTTTTTTAATTCTACTAGTATAAAGGAATATACAATTAAACCCATCCATGTCCTCCAGTTTCTCAGTTCTCCTTTCCTGGGATAAACTCTAGTATCAGTTTAGGTAGATAAATGATAGATAGATAGATAGATAGATAGATAGATAGATAGATAGATAGATAGGTAGATAGATGGATAGATATAGAGATGGGTATAGATAGAGACAGATAAAGAGAGAATCTATGTATACGTAGTTATTCTACGTATACAGGCATACCTCGTTTTATCATGCTTCGATTTACTGTGCTTTACAGATACTGAGGGGGTTTTTTGGTTGGTTGGTTGGGTTTTTTTGGCGCTACGCGGGCCTCTCACTGTTGTGGCCTCTCCCGTTGCGAAGCACAGGCTCCGGACGCGCAGGCTCAGCGGCCATGGCTCACGGGCCCAGCCACTCCGCGGCATGTATCTTCCCGGACCGGGTCATGAACCCGTGTCCCCTGCATCGGCAGGGGGACTCTCAACCACTGTGCCACCAGGGAAGCCCGATACTGCGTTTTTTACAAATTGAACGCAACCCTGCATCATGCAAGTCTATCAGCACCCTTTTTCCAACATTTGCTCACTTTGTGCCTGTGTCACATTTTAGTCATTCTCACAATGTTTCAAACTTTTTCATTATTATTATATTTTATTATCTGTGTTATAGTGATCTGTGATCAGTGATTTTGATGTTACAACTACAACTCACTGAAGCCTCAGATGATGGTTAGCATTTTTTAGCAAAGTATTTTTAGTTAATGTATACACATTGTTTTCTTAGACATAATGCTATTGCACACTTAATGGACTACAGTGCAAACGTAACTTTTACATGCACTGGGAAACAAAAAATTTGTCACTCTCTTTATTGCTATATTTTCTTTATTGCAGGGGTCTGGAACCAAACCCACAATATCTCTGAAGTATGCTTTTATACAGTCACAGACAGACACAAATACATATACTTATGTATACACATTTATATATAATGAGCATATGACTTGCGTGCATGTTCTACTTTTTCATAAATATAAGTACACCATACACATGTTGATTTTCTCCTTTAAAATATTTTTGAAGATATTTCTATATTGACACATTTATATCTGCCACATTCTTCTACAAGTGATGTATAATATTCTATTTTATGGATATACCATAATTTATTTAACTAGGTTCCTACTGACAGATATTCAAGGTGTTTCCAATATTTTGCTACCTAAAAAACAATATTATAATGAGCATCCTTGTGCATACATGTGAGAGCTTATCTGTAGAAAACTCTCAGAAGAGTGAATTTTGGGTTGAATATTCTGTGTATTTTCAATTACTATGGATATTGCCAACTAGTTTCTTAAAAAGTTGAGCGAGTTTAACCACCAACAAAACATGAGAGTCTTTGTTTTTCAATACCTTTGTCAAGATGCACTTTTCAATGCCAAATTAGTAGGAGAATACTAATGACATTTTATTATAATGTGAATTTGCATTTAACCTATGAGTGAATTGGGTATATTTCCAATGTTTACATATTTTAATTTCCTTTTCAAAATTGGTTTTAGGTCACCTGCTCCAAAGATGGTTATTGATACTTGAATTTTGTAGAAGACTTATGCTGGTTCTCCTGTAGATTATTCTTCAGTAGTTGAAATTGGCAATACATGCTTCTTTGAAATTCAGTGCTGCTGAGCATAAATTCATGGCATTTATTAAAGAAAAATGTATCAGTACCTACATTTTTCATTCCTATCATGAGGAGTTACAGGTGAGGAGGAAGACATCTATACCTATGTCACACTACCTCAAAAGAGGCTTGACAAGATTTTGACTTTTTGTGTGTGTGTGTGTATTTTTAACAAGGATTCCCATTTTTAATAAGTACTTGAAGGTGATTCTAATGCACTGCTAGCGTTGAAAAGTACTAGTTGCTAGGATTCCCCTGGTGGCGCAGTGGTTAAGAATCCTCCTGCCAATGCAGGGGACACGGGTCCGAGCCCGGGTCCGGGAAGATCCCACATGCTGCAGAGCAACTAAGCCCGTGCACCACAACTACTGAGCCTGCCCTCTAGAGCCTGCAAGCCATAACTACTGAGTCCACATGCCACAACTACTGAAGCCCATGCGCCTAGATCCTGTGCTCCACAACAAGAGAAACAACCTCAATGAGAAGCCCGTGCACCTCAACAAAGAGTAGCCCCCGCTCGCCACAACTAGAGAAAGCCCGCGCGCAGCAACGAAGACCCAATGCAGCCAAAAATAAATAAATAAATAAATTTATAAAAGAAAAAGGAAACTACTAGTTGATGTTACAAACTCACATGGATATATTTATTATAAATCCCCTGCCACCTTTCTGCCAATATACTCTAAGATGTATTCTTTTGACATTCTTTTTTAATATTATTTTCCATTATGGTTTATCACAGGATATTGAATATAGTTCCCTGTGCTATACAGTAGGACCTTGTTGTTTATCCATCCTATATATAATAGTTTACATCTGCTAATCCCACATTCCCAGTCCTTCCCTCCCCGACCCAAGATTTTGACTTGATGCTATATGAATATAAAGAGAAATTCTCCATCCCACACCTTGGTCCAAAACTTGAGTTAAAAGTACTTCTGAAATTGGAATATGAATTTGAGAATTGCCAGATCTAAATGGTGAAACCTCTCTGAGGTGAAACTCTGCTGAGTTCTTACATACCTTAAATAATTAGTGGACAAACAGCAAAAGAACATCCTTAATTTTTCTTCCATAGAAGATCTTCCAAAGTTGATGCTGGCAGGATACTTGTGCCCTAGGAAATTCCTTGCTTTCATTCTTCATATTCCTTGAAAAGCATTCTATTGTCCCATTTTAACTTCCAATAGAGAATTTTCCAAACATCGGAAGTAAAAGAACATGAAGCAAACAAATTTATTTTATTTGTCTGAAACAGAGTGTCTTCTAATATCAAGAGTAAATTCCTTGGGATTGCTGGGTCGTATGGTAGTTCTGTTTGTAGTTTTTTAAGGAACCTCCATTCTGTTCTCCATAGTGGCTGTACCAATTCATATTCCCACCAGCAGTGTAAGAGGGTTCCCTTTTCTCCACACCCTCTCCAGCATTTATTGTTTCTAGATTTTTTGATGATGGTCAGTCTGACCGGTGTGAGATGATATCTCACTGTAGTTCTGACTTGCATTTCTCTAATGATTAATGATGTTGAGCATTCTTTCATGTGTTTGTTGGCAATCTGTATATCTTCTTTGGAGAAATGTCTATTTAGGTCTTCTGCCCATTTTTGGATTGGGTTGTTTGTTTCTTTGTTATTGAGCTGCATGAGCTGCTTGTAAGTTTTGGAGATTAATCCTTGATGGTCCAGTGGTTAGGACTTGGAGCTTTCACTGTCATGGTCCAGGTTCAATCCCTGGTCAGCGAACTAAGATCCCACGAGCCATGTGGCACGGCCAAAAAAAAAAATTGTAAATTTCTTATTTTTATTTTTCTATCAGCTATTAAAAATAAAACATAAAATGTATGTTCATATGTACTATTTAGGGTGTTACAGGCATGACTGTTTTTGAAAAAACATACATATACATGGTACATATTCATTCACAAATATCACAAAGTCTATATCTTCCAAAACAGTTGATTTGACAGGCTTTAATTTTTTAAGTTCCTCATTGGGAATTTTATTCATAGCCAATATTATGCAATTTTAAATAACCTTAACCATGGCTGGTATTCATTCTTTGAAAAAGGGATAGTTTTCTCTAGCTACCTATTGCCTTTCTCTTCACTCCTCACATTAGCTTAACCTTCCATATAATCCCTGACCATGTAATCCTATACAGAAATGTACATGTAAATATGTCTACATATATGAGTATTGTTATTTTACAAAAGGGGATCGTATAACTTCTATACCTTGCTCTCCTCACTCAGAAATATATTCAGGGACTTCCCTGGTGGTCCAGTGGTTAAGACTCAATTCTTCCAATGCAGGGGGCCTGGGTTCAATACCTAGTCAGGGACCTGGATCCCACATGCCGCAACTGAAGATCCCACATGCCTCAATTAAAGACCCAGCGCAGCCAAATAAATAAATAAATAAATTTTTTTTTAAAAAAATATATATATATCCAGAGAAAAACATGGCTCAAAAAGATACATGCACCCCAATGTTCATTGCAGCGCTGTTTACAATAGCCAACACATGGAAGCAACCTAAATGTCCATGGACAGATGAATGGATAAAGATGTGGTACATATATAAAATGGAATATTACTCAGCCATTAAAAAGAATGAAATAATGCCATTTGCAGCAACATGGATGGACCTGGAGATTATCATACTAAGTGAAGTAAGTCAGACAGAGAAAGAAAAATATCATGTGATATCGCTTAGATGTGGAATCTAAACAAAAAAATGATACAAACGAACTTATTTACAATACAGAAATAGATTCACAGATTTAGAGAACAAACTCATGGTTACCAGGGAGAGAAGGGTGGAGGGGGGGAGATACATTAGGAATTGGGGAATGACATGTACACACTGCTATATTTAAAATAGAAAACAAAAAAGGACCTACTGTATAGCACAGGGAACTCTGCTCAGTAATCTGTAATAACCTAAGTGGGAAAAGAATTTGAAAAAGAATAGATACATGTATATGTATAACTGAATCAATCTGCTATACACCTGAAAGTAACACAACATTGTTAATCAACTATACTTCAATATAAATTTTTAAAAAATTTAAATACCTTGTGGAAAATACTATAGGTCAAGAGATATAACACTAATGCATTATTTCTAATGAGGTTTTTGCCACTACAACATAAAGCCTTACATACTGATGCATTTCTTTCTGTGGAACAGAGTCCATGGACTGGGTAAAAAAAGCATACATATTTTTTTTTAATTTAATAGATGTTGGCAGATGGATTTCTCCAAACCTATAACACCTCATATTTCTACCAGCCATGACCATGAGAGTAATCCTTTCCCTAAATCACCACCAGTAATAGTTATCAAAGTTCTCCTCCATTCCTGTCAATCTGGTGTAAAATGACATTTTATTTTTACTTTTATTTGAATTTTGCTTGCTAATAATGAATTTGAGAATCTTTTTATAAATTTATTGGCCATTTGGATTCACTACTCTTTGCCCATTTTTCAGTTGGGTTGTTTCTCTTTTTGTCAAATATTTAGCTGTTTGGACAAATCAGTTACAAATATTTTATTCTAAATTGAATGTTCATCTGTTATTTTTTATGGTATCTTTTGTCATATCAAGGTTCTTAGCTTTTATAAATTTAAACATGTCTCTCTTTTTATAGCTTCTGGATTTCTATAGCTCCTCAGTGCATAGATTTTATACATTCAGTTTTTAGGTCATCTTACATGACTTTTGCAATTTTATTTTGACCAGGTAAGCTTTTCAGCCATTGGAATTTAAATTTAAATGTAGAATGAGATAGGGACATACTTTTCTTCCAGATGGGCAGTCTGTTGTCTAAACATCATTTGTTAAATAATTGATTGATTTCTCACTAAAATGATCTACCACTTTAGAAATATATTCAACTATCATCTACACTGGACTCTACTTCTTCAATATTTCTTCTATTCTTTTACCAATACCACATGACTGAGATGCAGTAGCTTTATTATACATGTTAATACCAGTAAGATAAGAGCTCTCACAAATCTCCCTTGCATATTTTCTTAGCTATTCTGGTGCATCTGTTCTTCAATATGGACTTTAACCTTCTTTGACCAATGATCCTCCCAAAAAACACCAATTCTTATTTTAGTGCATTATGCTTACACATTTATTAGGTGTATATATTTGATGTTTGTGTTATTAAGTACTCCTGTTCCACAGGTATGCTTTCCATTGTTCAAATCTTACTTAATTTGTTTCAGTAAGATTTTATCATTTCCCTTACAGAAAAAAATTGTCTCTTATTCAGTTAATTCTTAAGTATTTTACATTTTTCAATGACTGTAAATAGGAAATCTTTCCCATTTCTGTTTCTAAGTATTTTGTTAAAGTACATTTTGAAAATTATTGCTTTAAAAAATTTTATCTTGTATCCATGCCCTCACCAAGTTCTTTTTAAATCTGGTGATATTTACTAGGGCATCTTGAATTTTCTAGGTATACAATATCATCATCAAAAAGAGATCACTTGGACTTCCCTGGTGGCACAGTGGTTGAGAGTCCGCCTGCCGGTGCAGGCGACACGGGTTCGTGCCCCGGTCTGGGAAGATCCCACATGCCGCGGAGTGGCTGGGCCCGTGAGCCATGGCCGCTGAGCCTGCGCGTCCGGAGCCTGTGCTCCGCAGCGGGAGAGGCCACAGCAGTGAGAGGCGTACCGAAAAAAAAAATCATTTTATTACTTTTTTCAAAGTTCATATCATTTTTTTTTCATTTTGGCTGCGCTGCATGGCTTGCAGGATCTTATTTCTCCGAACAAGGATTGAACCCAGGCCCATGCCAGTGAAAGTGCTGAGTCCTCACCACTGGACCACCAGGGAACTCTCAATATATCATTTATTTTAGTTTCTTACCTTCTATATCCACTAGCACCTCCAAGATAATGTTAAGTATGATGGTGGTAGTGGATATCCCTATCTAGTAACTAATTTAATTAAAATAGTTTTTGTGTTTTAAAATTTAAAGCATTTGCTGAGTGGTTTATATTTTCTTACTTCATGATCTATCTTCCTTAATAATTTTATTAGAAGTAACTAATGATTTCTATCAAATGCCTTTTAAGCATCTATTGATAAAATTTCATTTTTTTCTTCAATGTGTTGATATAATAGATTATGTTGATAGATTTCCTGACACCGAAGAACTCCTGAAAATCTGGGATGGGGAATCTGCTCTGTAAAATGCATTGCAGATACTGTGTGGTAAAATTTATTAAGAATTACCCTCAGACTTCCCTGGTGGTCCAGTGGTTAAGATTCTGCCTTCCAATGTAGGGGGCAAGGGTTCAATCCCTGGTTGGGGAACTAAGATCCCACATGCCTCGCAGTGTGGCAAAAAATTAAAAAAAAAAAAAAAGAATTACCCTCTACACTACTTAGTGATCTATGGGTTTTTTGGTTGGCCATCTTTAGCAGGTTAATTTTAAAGTAATTTTGGCTTGAAAAAGTGGATTTGAAAGATTTCCTTCAACTGTTCAAATAATACTGCAGGTATCTACTTTTTAAAGATTAGCTAAATCTGTTATGAAAACGTCTGATCATGGTGCCTTTCTCAATGTTAAAGTTATAATCATCTTTCCTATATTACCTTTAAAATTTAATCCAATCTTAGGTCAGTTTTGTTGACTTTTATTTTGTTAGGAAACCCTTTATTTTTTTCTAGGTTTTTTGAATTTATTACTCTAGAGTGCATACATTTATTGGTTTGTTTTGTTTTTTATTTAACATCTTTATTGGAGTATAATTACTTTACAATGTTGTGTTAGTTTCTGCTGTATAACAAAGTGAATCAGCTACATATACATATATCCCCATATCCCCTCCCTCTTGTGTCTCCTTCCCACCCTCCCTATCCCACCCCTCTAGGTGGTCACAAAGCACTGAGCTGATCTCCCTGTGCTATGGCTGCTTCCCACTAGCTATCTATTTTACATTTGGTAGTGTATATATGTCAGTGCTATTCTCTCACTTCGTCCCAGCTTACCCATCCCCCTCCCCATGTCCTCAAGTCCATTCTCTATGTGTGCGACTTTATTCCTGTCCTGCCCCTACGTTCATCAGAACCTTTTTTTTTTTAGACTCCATGTATATGTGTTAGCATATGGTATTTGTTTTTCTCTACATTTTTATATTATAATTATTTTAAATTTCTCTCTATATGTGTTTATGTTTCTTTTCTTGTTCTTAATATTTACTCCTTTTCTAACTTCCTTAATCAGTGCTATAAGGTGCCCATCTATTTTATGGGTATTTTTAAATTTTCTTTTGGATTTGTTTTTCTTTTTTCTAATTTTTTATTTGTTATTCATTAATTTTAGATTTCATTTCTTATAACATATCTTTTGGTTTACTTTGGACTTCTCTTTCTAATTTCTTAAGTGGAGTTATTATTTTCATCTGTTTCGTTTTCTCCTTTAAAAATGATGGCATTAAAAGTAAAAATCTGGGCTTCCCTGGTGGTATAGTGGTTGAGAATCTGCCTGCTAATGCAGGGGACACAGGTTCGAGCCCTGGTCTGGGAAGATCCCACATGCCGCGGAGCAACTAGGCCTGTGAGCCACAACTACTGAGCCTGCGCACCTGGAGCCTGTGCTCCCAACAAGAGAGGCCGCAATAGTGAGAGCCCTGCGCACCGCGATGAAGAGTGGCCCCTGCTTGCCACAACTGGAGAAAGCCCTCGCACAGAAATGAAGACCAAACACAGCCAAAAATAAATAAATAAATAAAAAGCCAAGCATTTGAAGCCCTTTAAAAAAAGGAAAGAAAGTAAAAATCTTCCTGAGTACAGATTTTGATAGCTTTCAAAGCTTTAGATATGAAATGTTCTCCTTTACACTGTTTTCAACACAGTCTGTAATTTCACTTTTAATATTTTATTTGATCCAAAGATTATCTAGAAGTATACTTTTCAATTTCCAAAGAAACTGAAATTTTAAGCCAACTTTTTATAATTGTTTTTCAATTTTATTGAATTTGAACTACAAAATTTCTACTTTAAAATTATTGAAGTTTAGGAACTTCCCTGGCTGTCCAGTGATTAAGACTCCAAACTTCCACTTCGGGGGGCACAGGTTCAATCCCTGGTCAGGGAACTAAGATCCCACATGCCACACAGTGTGGCCAAAAATATAAATAAATAAAATAAAAGTATTGAACTTTAAAAACTTCCAACCACTCCCCACAGCAGATACTGATGAGCTAACAATGGAAGTCGCCCTGGGGCCCCTTAATGAGATAGGGTGATAGCTCCATGACCCCAACGAGGTAGGGTCTATGAGGCCCATGCCAGCCTAAAGAAGCTACAGAAGACAGACCTTTAGCCTTCATCTTCCCAATAAAGATTTCTTGCATCTGTCTACGTCTGTCAGGGGGATTTGAGGCAGGAGATGGATGGGCCCCAGGCTGAGCAGCTGGAGTTGTCCCCTGGGGACAGATACTCTAAGACAAAGACAATAGCAGGAGGGAGGAGAAGTTGAGCCCTGCCCAGATAAGAGATAAAGAGACCACATAGTCCTCATTCTCAAGGTCAAGAAGACCTTCCCAACTACACATGCACAGAAAGGCTCCTCAGAGGTCAAAAGGGATGAGGCACCACCCCATAGTAAGTGATGTCAACCTACCCATAGGCCTCTTCACTAGAATCCATCTTGGCTAGGAGATGCTCCCATGCACACAGGGAAGGACCCTGAGATAAACCAAATACGAACTCAGGATTGGTCAAAGGAAACCCAGAAGAAATGCCCCATATAAGTGATTTAAACTACCACAAGTGTGCGACTCTCTCTCTGAGTCTGCCAGTGTGTGCCTATTCACACATACTCTTTTTCCTCCTAATAAACACTTTTCTTGTTTCACTACAAAATAAATAATTAAAAATTTTTAAAAATAAAATTATTGAAGTTTTCTGAGACCAAGTACAGTACAAGAGCAAGATCTATTTTGTAAATGTTCTGTAAATATGTGAAAAATATTTATTCTCCCTTAGAAGTATGTAAGGTTTAATACACATCTATTAAATAGTTTATTGATTGTATCATTCTTTCTCATATGTCCTTTTTCTGTTTTTAACTACAGTTGTTCCAGTATGTAAGATGAATATTTTGTCTTCCACAATAATTTTATTTTTTTCAAATTTTGCCTTTATTCCTAAAATATTTTACTTTGTATAGTTAGCTGCTATGTTATTTGGTATAATATACTCTTCATAAACATTATTACATAATGTACTTCTTCCATGCATTTAATTTTAAATTTGACCTTGTCTGTCATTAATATTGCCATTTGTTGCATAAAATAAATTGTACTTGTGTCAGAAAATAGATGTTCTGGGTTTTGTAAAGAATGGCCAAAGAACGCTCACCTTTTGGAAAAAGGATTCTATGAGATACTGTCAATGTTAAGTCTTTATACTGTTTAACTAGCCTGCATTCATGTCACAAAGTTATATATGTTCTAGAAACAGTGTTCTTGAATGGTCAGATGCTCATTAAAAACTTTTCAGATTGTGTCAGGTATTGTGGTTGGTTTTGACTTTTAGACAGTAACAGACTCTTGTTTTACAGGTCACGCTGACGCAACTCAGCCTGTAATCCCACTATTAAGACCCTCTATCTTTGTTCTTATCTTCATGCAACTGGACCACAAAACAGCTGCAAATTTCCACCACACACTCCTTTCCTTTTATTTGAATTTGCCTCATATCTCTTTGTTCAGTCTTCAATTTTAGCCATTAACACTGCCTAAATGAGGTTTTATTTTCTTGTAAATAGCATATAACTAGGTGTTATTTTTACCCCAGTCTGTGCTCTCCGTCAGTGATGTCCCTAACTGCTCTTTTCCCCCACCAGGATGCTCTAGCTCATCTCTACTTCCTTCTCAACCCTGATAAGATGAGGCCCATAGAATATCTTCATTCCCCTCACTCCTCTCCTCCTGCACCCTCTGCCTCCAGTGAGAACCTTGGAGTGCTTCTACTTCCCACTGCTCTCCACAGTCCCAAACTCCTAGGTCTTTCTGAGTTAGTGTCATACATATTAGAAATTTCAAATTTAAAAACTTCTACACAGCAAAGGAAACAATCCACAAAGTGAAAAGGCAATCTATAGGATGGAAGGAAATATTTGCAAATCTTATAGATAAAGGGTTAATATCCATAATGTATAAGGAACTCAAAGCACAAAATAGCAAAAAACAAAACAATACAAAACAAACAAAAACCCCTCAAAAAATCCAATTTAAAAATGGACAAATGACCTGAATAGTCATTTCTCCAAAGAAGACATACAAATGGTCAATGTGTATATGAAAATATTCTCGACGTCACTGATCATCAGAGAAATACAAATCACAACCACTATGAGATATCACCTCACACCTGTTAGGATGGCTATTATCAATAAAAGAAATGATAACAAGTATTCGTGAGGATATGGAGAAAAGGAAATTTTTTTTATGTTGTTGGTGGGAATTTAAATTGATATAGCCACTATGGAAAAACTGTATGGCAGTTCCTCAAAAAGTTAAAAATAGAAATAAATTTGCTTCAGCAATCTCACGTCTGGGCATATATCCAAAAGAATTGAAATCAGGATCTCAAAGAGATATCTGCATTTCCATGTTCATTGCAGCATTATTCACAATCGCCAAGACATAGAAACAACCTGCATGTCACCAACAGATGAATAGACAAAGAAATGTATATACACACAATGGGATGTTATTCCACCTTAAAATGAAGGAAATCTGGGACTTCCCTGGTGGCGCAGTGATTAAGAATCCACCTGCCAATGCAGGGCACACGGGTTCGATCCCTGGTCCAGGAAGATACCACATGCCATGGAGCAACTAAGCCTGTGCACCACAACTACTGAGACTGCACTCTAGAGCCCGTGTGCCACAACTACTGAAGCCCACAAACCTAGAGCCCGTGCTCTGCAACAAAAGAAGCCACTGCAATGAGAAGCATGTGCACCACAATGTAGCCCCATTCGCCGAAACTAGAGAAAGCCCGCACGCAGCAACGAAGACCCAACACAGCCAAAAATAAAATAAATAAAATAAAATAAATAAATTTATAAAAAATAAAAAAAGAAGAAGGAAATCCTATCCCACATAACACCGTGGTGAACTTGGAGGACGTTATGCTAAGTGAAATAAGCCAGACACAGAAGAAAAAATACTACATGATCCCACTTATAGGAGGAATTTCAAATAGTCAAACTCATAAAAGCTGAGTGCAGAGGGTGGCACTAGGTGCTGGGGGGAGGGGAAAACAAGAAGGTACTGGTCAAAGCATACAAAGTTTCACTTATGCAAGTGAATAAATCCTAGAGACCTTCTGTACATCATTGTGTCTATAGTTAACAATACTGTATTCTCTACTTGAAACCTTACTAAGAGGCTAAGTGTCCTTATCACAAAAATAAAAAATAAAAATAAATAAGGAGGGCAGGAGGAAACTTTTGGAAGTGATGGATGTATTTATGGTATTCTTTACGGTGATGATTTCACAAGTATGTATCTCCAAACTCATCAAGTTTTATACATTAAATGTGTATACACAATAAAGTGGTTTTAAAAAAAAGAAAGGAAATTTACTTAAAGCTTATTCTTCCTGTTTCAAAGACCTTGCATGGTACATATGGATCACATTTTGAGCTATCATATTCTTATTCAGGTAGATGTATAGAGGGAAACAAGGGAGGGAGGGAGGGAGGGAAGGAGGAAGGAAGGAAGGAAGGGAGGGAGGGAGGGAGGGAGGGAGGGAGGGAGGGAGGGAGAGAGGAAGGAAGGAAGGGAGGAAGGAAGGAAAAATACATTTACTGCTGCTCACCACTGTTACCTTGCCGCTATATTTTCTCCATCTTAAGACTTCTGTTGTGGTTCATTTGTTGTTCAGTTAGAGGATTTCTACAAGTACTTTTCTTAAAGAGGTGTATGGTTGATATACTCTCTGAATTCTTGTTTATGCTCACATATATTTCTTTCACTCTGACAGGTCAATGATATCTTATTTGAGAATACTTTGGGTTGCAACTCTTTGATTGGTGCTACTCCACTATCTATCAGCATTCAGTAAATTAATTTGAAATATAAATAAAGGATGTCATTTGTCCAGTGCTTCCTGGATATTTGCTTTGGCTGATTGTTTGTTCCTCCTGCCTAGAACATTATAATATTCTCTTCATTATTAAAGTTGGGAGGACTTTATCAGTATATGTGTCTCTCTCTTTATCAGTAATTGTGTCTTTTCTCATCAGTAAAGCCTGTAATTTGGGCAGTCCTTACAACTGACAGTCTCAAGATTTTATTTACTTCAGATAAATATTTTACTAGTATTTGTTTAATTATGCTTTTCTTCCATCTGCTCTTTTTTCCCTTTAGGAATGTTGATTGTTTCCATGATAGTGATCCTCAAATTATATATCCAGGTTGCCTACATTTTCAATTAGGACTTTCATTTGTGCTTTGAGAGAGTCCTTTCAGCTGATCATCAGCTGACCAATTCAAACATCCACAACAACCATCCTTATCTTCAACTCATCTACTGAGTTGTTTATTTCAGAAATCATGTTGTCAAGTTCAAAGAAGCCTTTTATCTGCTGCTCTTAAGCACATTTCCTTTTTTAATTTAATTATTCTTCTGCTCTTCCAACAATTCACTTCTGCTGAATTTGTGCTCTAGGTTTTCCTCCTGATATTTTTTTCTCTCTCACTTATGAGAACCTTAGATTTGTTGTTCTTTATCTCTGACAGTTCACTGGGACCCCAGTCATGGCGTGGGGAATTCTGAATGGCTGGACTCTCATGAGTATTGGAAGGAGAAGCATCCTCTGGCCCCCTAGGCCTGAGTGTGGAAACCTCAGCCTCTTATCCCCCACAGTGTCTCCTTGTAGAGAGAAAAGGAACCAAATTCATGTCACCATGTCCCCAAAAGCCCTACTGCTATCTATCCTTTTCCTCAATGTTTTTTTGTTTTTAGTGTATTAATAAATGAACTCTTTGAACTTTAGCTTTTGAAAAAAGGTATACTGAGGTTCCACTTTATTCTATTGGGTTGCAACTCTGGGTTGCAATAAGCCTCTATCACCAGGCTTTAGGGAAATAAAGGGTCCTTAACTTCTGGAGGATAACAGGCATCAGGGAGAAACTGAACAAAGCTAGACACTCTTTCTCTAGAAGAAAATGCCCTCTTGGACATTCAGATGGTCACCAGATCTCTAGAAGTACATGAACTTCAGGTTAAGAGATCTCTAAGGCTGAGGTCTTTTATAAGGGCACTCATCCCCTTCATGAGGACTCCACCCTCATGAGTTAATCACCTCCCAAAAGCCCCATCTCCTGATACCTTTGCCTTGTGAGTCAGAATTTCAATATATGAATTGAAAACTCAATTTTTATTCATAAGTCAATGAATTAATCATTGAATTTGTGTTTTAATTCATATGGTCAACTGACACCATAGCATTCAGTATGAAGGGAGAAAATAAAACATATAAAAGGAGTGAGCCTGTCATGTCGGTTACAAATATAAGGAGCTGAATCATTTTAAGTTTTCACTAAATTACTTTTTTAACAATGAAGATTAGGTAGGTGATCTCTAAGATGTCTTTCAGTTATAAAACTTGCTGTATTTGATTCATGCTCTAAAGTTCTGTTATTTCTGTATCAAATATTGTTTTGCAAATCAAATTGTGAAGTCTTTGGAAACAGCAGCTGTGCCTTACACTTGTTTTTATCTGCCACAGAATCTATGGAAATGTCATATACAGAATAGACATTTACACAATGATTGGTCATTCAATATTTTAGTCTCTGGATTTCTCCATATTCCCTTAATTATTTCAATAATTGACATTACCCAAAACAACCAAAGTCGATTATTTTTGGCAGATGAAAATGTGAGTGTACTATTTCTTATTCATTTACTCTTTTACATATAAACCATTCATTTATCCTGTTTATTTGTTGAACATTGGCAGCTCCATCTATTTCGTGTAAATTTTTGGAGTTATTATGCCTACTCACAATTATGACTTTTTTGTTAAAGAATTACTTTGGCTGTAAGACTTGGCTCAGGGAAATTTCTGGGGAATAATAGTCAACTGCAAGGAATTGGTGACCTAAAATGAGTTGGTCATTAATTTTGTTGAAATGCCAAAGCTCATTTCTGAAAATGGTGGGCAAAATAAGCAAATAGGTAACTTTTAATAGGTAGTACACTTTTAATGCTGTTCACATAGAGACTTTAATGAATTTTCACAACCAAAATGACTTATTAGCATTCCATCCAATAAGGAAAATAATTTTTGTTAGTTTCTAAGTAGCTCTCGTATCCAGAGACTATTTAAAGAGTTTACATCTGATTTAAGATTTATTTGTTTTTTTGGTGTCACTTAAGTATTTCAATTTGTACAGTAATGTTATGGACTGGAAGGAGAATTTGTAACAGATGATTCTGATTATGGTCTTGGTCACACCAGAGAGTAGCTATTGGCCTTCATGAAGCTACTGATCCCCTTGTACTCTTTGGCAAAATAGGAATAATAACCTCCCACTCCAGAATAATAGTATAAACTCTGATGACATGAAGAATTTTTACAGATTTGTCTTTCCTGGAAGACATCTCCTAAAGACATAATGTTCTTTCTAGAATTCTGTGTTTCTAATGACAGAGAAAGTCTTGCATTTACTTTGTCAATTAAATCTGTTAGAATAATTAAGTTTATCACAAATATGCCTGTAGAGACAAAGGTCACTGATGTTCTAATGAAGTCACAGATTCAAATGAGAAATGATGGATAGTGAGCTAAAGATTATAGTGCTGGCATGTATATTATAAGGTTTGGTGGATAAATGTAACTCCTATAACAAACACATTCTAATAAATATAATTTACTTTAACCAACATATGCAATGCCACATAACAAACTATGATGATAAACACACAGGTTACATTCTACAACCACATTTAAAGTCAGAAGTTCACAAACTTAGAAATTATTGGTCTTTAAAACTATTAAACAAAACTTCTTTCTATTATAAGGAAGCTCTTTTCCATTCTTAGCAAACAGACTTGAAAAAGAAAATTCAATGTTATTATAAAAAGAAACTAGATGCAGATAGATATAATTTAAATTTCATACATTAAACTAATTGATTCATTAAACTAACTGACACATAGCTGCTAGATTGAGTTATAATTTCTAGTTAGGACTGAATTAAACTTCGAGGCTTATAATTCTCTATTACTGACCTAGTATGCCAATAATAATCACCATAACAATAATAATAATAAAGTACGTAACACTTACTGAGCACGCGGGATCTTTTGTTGTGGCATGCGGGCTTCTCTCTAGTTGTAGCGTGTGGGTTCCAGTGTAGCATGGGCTCAGTAGTTGCGGCACACAGCTTAGTTGCCTCATGGCATGTGGGATCTTAGCTCCCAGACTAGGGATCGAACCCGAGTTCCCTGCATTGGAAGGTGAATTCTTAACCACTGGACAACCAGGGAAGTCCCCAGGATTTTAACTATGAATATTTTATTTAATCCCCAGAACACCAAAGGATGTAGCTACTATTATGACACTCATTTCACAAATGAGGAAATGACAGTTTAAAGAAGTTAAGGTACCAGAGCTAGGAAGAGGGTGGATTCTCATCCAAGCCATGCCCTTAAGAGTTAAACCATTTGTACTTCTCATAATTCAACAACCTGAAATGCCCTTTTTTCATAATATAATTTAATATGACAGTGCTGTTTTTAATGAAGTAATCTGCATTGCTGAGGTGGGGTCATCACATGCTACTTTCCGCAAAATACTACTTTCCAATCTCTTTCTCCTCAGCATACTGCCTTCCTTTATTTCTCTCTCCTTTATCTCTTTTATTGATTATTCCTTCCCTTTACCAATTTCCATTTTCCCAACTTTTCTCCAATTATCCTTGTCTGTGCAATAAGCTTGCCAGGAGCACCCAGAAATACTGAACAATTCCTGAAAGGGGATCCTTGGGGCTTCAGAGGCTGATGATCCTTGAGCCAGAAATTGGAATCAATAAACAGAAGCTGGGAAAACAGAACTGCTTTCCCTGCATTTTCTTTCTTTCTCTCACTGCTTCCATTTATCTGGGTGTAACTTAAAACAAAAAACTGCCTAATATAAAATGAATGGGCTATGGGACTTCCCTGGTGGTCCAGTGGTAAAGAATCCACCTTACAATGCAGGGGATGCGGGTTTGATCCCTGGTCAGGGAACTAAGATCCCACATGCCACGCGGCAACTAAGCCCACACTGCAACTAGAGAGCCTATATGCCGCAAACTACAGAGCTCATTTTCTCTGGAACACGCATGCCACAACTAGAGAGAAGCCCACGTGCACCAGAAGGAGAGATCCCATATGCCTCAACGAAGATCCCACGTGCTGCAACTAAGACCCTACACAGCCAAAAATAAATAATAAAATAAATTTTAAAAAAATGAATGGGTTATTTGTAAATTTATTTGAATTGGGGGGTTAGAATATTCTGACAAAATAAAGATAGAGTTTGAAGGGGTCATTTATTTTAGCTCATGCCTTCTGTCTGATAGACAAGTTATTATTGTACTATATCCAGGTCAACCCCCTTATTTTATACATAAGAAAGCTAAGGCTCAGAGAAGTGAGGTTAAACTCAAGGTGAAATAAACAAGATAATGGGATTTCAAATGGCTGGGAGAGAAGGGGAGAATCACTTTAGAAAAGGTTGTGGGTTATATTAGTTTCCTGTTGTATTAGTTTCCTCTAACAACAAATTGCCAAAATCAGAAATTTATTTGCTTACAATTCTAGAGGCCAGAAGCCTGGAATCAAGGTTCCAGTAGGGCCATACTCACTCTGAGGCCTCTAGGGGTGAATTTGTTCCTTACCTCTTTCAGAATGTCTGGTGGCTCCAGACATTCCTTGGCTCATGGCTGCATCAATCACTGCAATCTCTGCTGCTATGCCCACTTTGCCTTCTCCTCTGTGTGTCTGTGTGTAATCTCCTGCTGTCTCACTCTTATAAGGACACTTGTTACGGGATTTAAGGTCCACATTTTGGCCTGCTGAAAACAAGGAGGGGGCCCAACCCTCTGAAACCAAAGAGGAAGCAGCCTTGCCCCCCTGGTCCTGTGGTGGGAGTGGCAGCCCTGATGGTCTCTGAATCACCTTCAGGGTTATACAGTTGGTCCTTGAACAACACAGGTTTCAACAGCGTGGATCCATTTACACGCAGATTTTTTTCACTGAATATGATCAGCAGTTGGTTGAACTCGAGGATGCAGGACTGTGGATACAGAGGATCCACTGTAAAAGTTATACTTGATTTTTGACTACAGGGAGGGTCAGTGCCCCTAACTCCCCATGTTGTTCAAGGTCAACTGTACTTCCCTTTTCTCGAGGAGTAAACCACGTTTGCAGCTGAATCATCCAGTCCTGTAGAATCCTAGAAGTATAACAGCCTTCGTTCTGTTTTACTTTCTCTGTCCCCTTTAGTTCAAACTGGCAGTGTCTCTGTTAGTATAATCTCATCGCTATTCCTGTCTTCTGCTGAGATAGTTGATCAAATCCGGAGGCACCCATTATCTCTTTATCAAATGGTTGTTCAGCCACACACTTATTGTTCTTTTCAGAATACAGTTCCTCATTTTTTGCAACATGAATAAGCTGAGATTTTCCAAATCTTCAAGTTCTGGTTGCTTTTTGCTTAACAATTCCTTAAGTTTATCTCTGTCCTCTCCGATTTTACTATACGTGGTAAAGAGAAAGCAAGCTGCTCTCCCAATCCTTTACTTAGAAACCTCCTCAGCTAAATATCCAATTTCATTGCTCACACTGAAACATAATTCAGCCAATTATTTGCCACTTTATAACAAGGTTTGCCTTGCCTCCAGTTTCTAATAATCTGTTCCTCCTTTGCGTTTGAGACCTCACTGAAATTGCCTGTAGCGTCTGTACTTACACCAGCCCTCCATTCACACAATCTAGACTTTTTCTAGCATGCACCTCAAAACTCTCCCATCCTCTGACTACTACCCAGGCCCAAAGCCACTTCCACATGTTCAGGTTTTTGTTACAGCAGCACCCTTACCTCACAGTGCCAAAATCTGTATCAGTCAGCTTCAGCTGCCATAACAAAATATCATCAACTGGGTGGCTTAAATAAGAAAAACTTATTTTCCCACAGTTCTGGAGGCTGGGAAGTCCAAGATTAAGGTTCCTGGTTATAGCTCTCTTCCTAGCTCATAGATTTTCATCTTCTTGCTATGTCCTCACATGGCTTTTTCTCTGGGTACAAGCAGAGAAAAAGAGAGCAAGCTCTCTGAGGTCTCTTCTTATAAGGACACTAATCCTATCAGATCAGGGCCCCACCTTTAAAACCTAATTTAACCTTAATTACTTCCTTATGAAAATGAGCAGGACCTTGTGGGGCTCCTGGGCATGCAAGCCTTTCTGTGTCCCACATTGCTTGTTTGTAGGGAGCAGACTCCAGCCTCCATGACCTTCCCTGAGTTCCAAAGGGCAGATTTGAACAGTTGCTAATCAGGGAAGGGAGTGAATGCAGAGACAAGGGAAGAACAGCCAAGAAACAATAGTGCAGCCTGGGGGCAGGGTCCTGGTTCAGCCTCAAGGGATACACATATCAATACCTTTGAGCTCTTTATAGAACTAAAACTCCCAACAAATGGAAGATGTAGCATTCTTCATTCCAGAGAAGACCACCTGAGGCCAGATTAAAGGAATCAGAGAAGCTCATCAAAAGATTACCTGAGACCAGATTAGAGGACTGCAGGCCCTGCACACACCCTAGTCTTATCAGCAACCCCTCCCTTGAACCATTGCTATAAAACTCCTCACCAAAACCTCCCAGGTTGGGACACACAGGTTTTCAAGGGCTCGAGCCTGCTGTGTCTCCCTTTGCCTGGCAAAGCAATAAAGCTATTCTTTTTTACTTCACCCAAAAATCTGTCTGTGAGATTCGATTCGGCAACAGTCACAGAGTTTTCAACATCACTTAGAGGCTCCATCTCCAAGTACAGCCACACTGGGGGTTAGGACTTCAGCATGTGTCTTTGGGTGGGAGGAAGAAACATTCTGTCCATGACATACACCTTAACCAAAAAGAAAAAAAAAAACAGAAAGAGTAAAAGTAAAATGATGGACAAAGCTAAAACATGATAAACACAAAACAAAGCCTAGTGTAGCTATACTACTATCACACAAAACAGACTTTCAGGTAAGAAGCTTTACCAAAGATGAAAAGGAACATTTCACAATGATAAAGATTCAATTCCCCAAGAATACATAATTATTCTGAACTTGGTTGTCTATTAACATAGGTTGAAAATCTATAATACAAAAATTGAAAAATCTAAAACAAAAAATAGAATATTCACAATCATAATAAGAGATTTTAACATACCTCTTTCATAACTGATAGAACAAGCAGACAAAAACAATCAGGGCAGAGAAGACTTAAACAACATGAAAGTTGTCTTTAAAAGGCTAGGACCAGGAATTCCCTGGTGGTCCAGTGGTTAGGACTCAGTGCTTTCACTGCCAGGGCCCAGGTTTGATCCCTAGTCAGGGAGCTAAGATCCCACATGCTGCGTGGTGTGGCCAAAAGAAAAAAAAAGAAAAGGCTAGAACCAAAGAAAAAAAAGATAATATTTGCCCTTAGTGACCTAGAATTATTCTAGAGAATATCAGCATAAGATGTGGGGTAGTGATGGGGGAAGAGAACAAAGTGACATGAGAGAATTACTTGTCTGGTTCAGGGGAAATACAGACACTGAAAATTTTCAGCACTCAATAGAAAAAAATAAATATGACAGGAAGTTCCCTGGTGGCCTAGTGGTTAGGATTCCAGGCTTTCACTGCCATGGCCTGGGTTCAATCCCTGGTTGGGGAGATCTGAGCAAGCCACATGTCCATAAAAGGATAAATAAATATGACAATAAGCTTAGGCAAAGGAGTAACCACCATAAGAATGAAAATAGAATATACAGCTTTTTTTTTTTAAACATCTTTATTTGGGGCTTCCCTGGTGGCGCAGTGGTTGAGAATCCACCTGCCGATGCAGGGGACACAGGCTCGTGCCCCGGTCCAGGAAGATCCCACATGCCGCGGAGAGGCTGGGCCCGTGAGCCATGGCCACTGAGCCTGCATGTCCAGAGCCTGTGCTCTGCAACAGGAGAGGCCACAGCAGTGAGAGGACCATGTACCGAAAAAAAAAAAAATCTTTATTGGAGTATAATTGCTTTACAGTGGTGTGTTAGCTTCTGCTTTGTAACAAAGTGAATCAGTTATACATATACATATATCCCCATATCTCTTCCCTCTTGCGTCGCCCTCCCTCCCACCCTCCCTATGAACGTACAGCTTTTAAGCACAGAGAAGAAAACTCAATCTATCCAATGGAAAGTGGGAAATTGAAATGATATTCACAAACTTCCCCTCTTAAAAAAACACACCCAGATGGTGAGTTCTGCTAAACTTTAAATAAAAATGTATTTCCCAGCTCCACCACTGGGACTGTGTGAGCTCTGGGAGAGGTTATTTTGCCTCTCTGAGTTTTAATTTCTTCTTCTGTAAAAGGAAGTTATTGCACATAAAGAAACTAGCATAATGTCAGAGTTAGGCATTCAGTAAACATTAACTACATCTTTTACCATTCCTACTAATTTTTACTATTATTTTTACTACTGTTTCTACTCCCATTATTCATGTTTCTTTATAGTCTCCTGAATCCCAGACATAATGAATGAACTCATGATAAGCCTATCAGTATTTGTTTTAGTCTGACTTACGCAAATAGATATAATTAGATCTTGCAGACATGGGGAATGTCTCTTTGCAAGATGAGATCCAGACCAAGAAAAAAGTTTGTGTGAACTCCAAAGTAAGCCAGAAGTAGTACATGGTGGCACCGTTGTGGTGCAGAATGCATTAAAGTGTCAGTTACAAAGACCCACTGATTTGCATGTGGAAGTCAAATTCTTGCCCAGTTGAAGTAAGTTAGAACAGCAAGCTGAGAAGAGTTCATTCTTGCCCGTGATTTGCTGGTAGGGAATCAGGAAACACATCACTAACGAGGTCTGTACATCAAGCCCCTACATCCTCACCTCTGTTTAATGGATAGCAAATCTCAAGTTGAAGTTGGCTTTGCATATAGTCGGTGCTCAAGAAATGTTTATTTATCAATTTATCAACTTTGGTCCTTCTGTCAATTTAGCAATTTCAGTCATTTTGTCAACCTGTCAGTTACGTCATACATAGCTTGCCACTCTTCTTCAGATCCCAGGCATTTCCAAAACTGACTTGTTTATCAACATCAAACCTTCAGACTAAGGAGATCATACTCAGTGGAGTAAAATTCAAACCAGGAGCTTGTGTTATTCATTATGGATTAACAAAAGAAAATATGCTTTTATTATTAGTCTCTACAGAGATATGGTGAACCAGTCCTACCTTTCAGGAAGTGTGACTTGAAAATTTAGTGGAATATTTATTGGCAACAAGAAAAATGAATACCTGAAGAAGCTGGAAAACATATCGAGGACAAATGCTTAAGTTCATAGCAAAATATCTGGCAAGAAAAAGAATATTAATGGTAGTGTGAAATACACAATGGATTCAGTTATGAATTTTCCCGTCAAAGTTTCACTTCAAAAAACAAACAGTGCAGGGACTTCCCTGGTGGCACAGTGGTTAAGAATCCACCTGCCAATGCAGGGGACACGGGTTTGAGCCCTGGTGCGGGAACATTCCCACATGCCGCGGATCAACTAAGCCCGTGCACCACAACTACTGAGCCTGCGTGCCACAACTACTGAAGCCCACGTGCCTAGAGCCCATGCTACGCAACAAGAGAAGCCACCACAATGAGAAGTCTGCACGCTGAAACAGAGTAGCCCCTGCTCGCTGCAACTAGAGAAAGACCACGCACAGCAACGAAGACACAATGCAGCCAAAAATAAATATATATATATATTTTTTAAAAAAACAGTGCAGACTAGTCAGTGTTTCATAATGGAAAAAGGCATATCTTAGGAACTAGTTCGGGGAGATATTTTAGTCCCCTTGCTTTGTTTTTCAATTACTCATTTGACTATTTTGTGCACTTCCTTTCCTTGGGGAGATATTCTGAATCTGATCTGATTGTTTTCTTAAACTTATTACATGTGTGCAAAATACTTTTGGTATTTGCAAATTTACAAAATGTTCTTAACCTCAAGAGAAAATAAATAAGTTAGAGAAAATTAAAACAAGGTCCAATCATTAAGCACATTTTTTGAAATCCCTCAAGTGTAGGAAGAATGTAGGTAGAAGAGAACAACAGTCAGACTTGGGCCAGAACCTAGAGAAATCTCTGAAGATGTCAAAAATGATTTCATATGAGTAATTGTGTTTGTGTTCTTTTCTGAGGATTTCTTAAAAAGAAGAGTTGGAGAAAAGCATGAAAGAGGCAAGCTTATCAGAATTCAAATTTGGCAAGGGTATTTTGGTGTAGCTAGCTTTCTCCAGCCCATCAAGTTACCACCTAGTGATAATTCAATTTCTTTCAAATCAATGGGAAGGGACCCAACCTAGCACTAAGGGGGCATAGAAAGATGAATAAGACTGGATTCTTACCCACGCTAACTGGTTAAGATGATGAAACTGGTTAAAATTTTTAAATAATACTATAATATTGTATAAGATTATAACATAACCATATTATAAAGAGAATTTCCAAGGTCATCTTCTCCTAGAAGTCAAAGAGAGATGAATCTACTTCTCGTCTGTTTAAATCCTTCTTACCTCTTAGGCTTTGGTCCTACATCTGTTTCTTACTCTACAAAACTTTCCAGCTTTCTTGTTGTTAATGCTGCATATGTGATTCCATTATAAATACCCTTCGATTTTTTAAAATTTTTTTGGAGTATAGTTGATTTACAATGTTGTATTAGTTTCAGATGTACAGCAAAGTGATTCAATCATACATATACATATAGTCATTCTTTTTCAATTCTTTTCTCATGTAGGTTACCACAGAATACTGAGTAGAGCTCCCTGTGCCATACAGCAGGTCCTTGTTGGTTATCGGTCTTACATAGATAGATATGTGTGTGCATGTTAATCCCAAGCTCCTGATTTATCCCTCACCCATACAACACTCCTTGATTTTAGTTCTAAAAATCATGGAAGGAGTGTCTTTAGCCCTAAGGAAGCATAACATGCAGGGGCAACAGAGCATAGTGGTTAAGAACACAGACTTCAGAGCCAGATGATTTTGATATAAATCTCAGTATCACCAGTGTGCAACTTTGGGATAGTTACTTAATCTCTCTAAGTCTCAGTTTCCCCATCCTCAAAATGGGTGTATTAATAGTTCCTACCTCATAGAGTTGTGAAGATCAAATGAAGTAGCAATTGTACTTGGAAAACTAGTGGGCGTAAATATTAGCTACATAAGCATTAGCTACAATTAACGTTTGATATAGGTATATTCGTTCATGCATTCCACAAATATTTCCTGAGTGTCTATTCTGTGCCAGATAATGGTCTAGGCACTGAACTCCAACAGTGAATAAGCTCCCATGGAGCTTCTGCTCTCATCTCAACAAGGAAATGGGTTCCTTTAGGAAAGAGAGTATCAAATACCATTTTGTATATCCCATGGTGCTTTGCACAAAATAGACAATAGGTGTTTGTGAGGAAATTATAATAAGTGGAAGAAAAAAGACATGCTTTGAAAATCTTGCACTCCTGGGCAAAGAAAATAACAATTATGTATAGACAAACCAATTGTATTCTGCTAAGAAACTCTGGAATCTAGTCCTTTAACATTTCTTAAAAGAATTCCTTGGTAATTGAAAATATAGAGGATTACACGAAGTTTCCACTGAACCCTGCCACATTTTGCTCACAAGACAAAGGAATGCATGGCACAGAGCACACTTCGGCCAGGTGAGCCCAGATCACCTTGGGTTTTGTGGTCGTTCAGTCTGAAGCATCTGACTGTCAATTAGAAGGCTTGGCATTGCTCTCAGCCTTAGAGCCACAGGAGGAAATCATGTGGCCAGAGTGACTGTAAGAGGCCAGGGAGGCCCAGGAATGCCTAGTTAAGGAGTTTCACTTCTCTAAGACTTGAGTTACTAAACACATGTTCACCTAGGACAGTAATTTATTTAACTTTAATTCATTCTTTACAGTAAATAAGAATCAGATATTTTCTTTTTTTAAAAAAAAAATAACCTTGGGAATTTCTACTCTAATTATAAAAATATGTTTTGTTCATCTAAAGAAACTAGAAGCTATAACTTTGCACACCTACACAATCTTTCTAAAGAGCAAGTTTTGAGAATTGTGGAGAAACTGAGAGGGAATGTGCAAACACATTGGCCTGGGAAATCAGGAGACCTGGGGTCTAGTTTTGATTGCAATTAAGTAGCTGGTTGAACTTAAACAAGTGAAATAACATCTCTGGACCCCAGTTCCCACATCTATAAAATAAGAGCTCTTAGGTGCCCCTTCAACCTCTGATTTTTTTAAGTATTTATTAAACAATCATGTACCGTATGCCCATCTCTTTCACACGGTAGAAAAAACAACCTTGTATGATAGTTGCATTTTACAATGAGGAACTTAAGGCTCAGAGAAGCTCGTTTATTTACCCAAGGCACAGGATATGGGTCAAAGGTGCGATTTAAGCATATCTTCTGATTCTAAGTCACATCCTCTTCTTACCAAACTACAGCTGCCTTTAATGTAATGGGGTATAAAATGGCTCTGGGTTGGAGAAGAAAGAAAGTTCCTGATAATAAAACTTCATTGCCCACTTGACCCTTTTGCCCAGGATTAGCTCTGCTCTGTCACTTCCCTGTAGGAAAACCTCTATGCTTTACATTTGTGAAGTGAATAGTTTAAAAAGTTGAGTCTTACCTAGAGACGGTCTCTGAGTTTCACTGAATGGACATTCAGAAGATGTGTTCTCAAATAAAGGCCTTTGCCCTATTTCCACCTGTGCCCCAGTGATGGTGGAGAAATGTAATCAGAAAACAGGATGGCATGTAGATCAAATCCAACCATAACAATCTCCCAGGAACCATCAGACATATCAGTCATTGTGCCAGTTATACCAACAACCCCAGCAAAAGTAAGATATCCACCCATTCTCCCTGCTAAAGGGATAGTCCCTTAATTACCACCCAAGTTTGGGGCAAAGACCTGTCCTATGGCTGGCCAATCCATAGTCTTGTCATTGGACTACAATATGGCCTGGCCAGTAAATGCTTATCCAGAACAGAATGCCTGTTCTAGGAATCTGAGTAGTGAAATACAGAAAAAGTAGGTCATTTGGTAGCCATAGAGAAGGTACTGGATATAGAGTGTCTTCATATGGACACATGGTGTCTTCATATTAAAGCTGGACACCCAACAAAATACATCAGGAGCTGGGATGCCGGTTCTGGCCAAGCAGGTGGGAACTGCTGAAGGTCCGCAGCCTCTTCCCCATGGCTGTGCTCCCTAGACAGTTCCTGGGCCTTGGCAGACGATGGCCATGGCAGTACCCACATAACTGTCCTGTGCATCCTGGGTCACTGGTACCAACTGTGGTCCCAGCCCCCACTTACCCACACCAGAATTGCAGCCCCCAGCAGATTACCACACCAGTTCCATAGCCTGTGAAAGGAGATGCGTTCACAATGCAAATGAAAGTCATGGGTGCTCCATCTGGGCAGAGGGAGCCAGAGACAAAAAAAACCTTAGGCACCCAGATCGAAATGAACAGACCCAGGATCTCTTCTGAGGATCCCAGACTTGTGTTAGGTTCCAAGTCATTTCCCAGTTCCTCTTCCATTTTCTATAGAGATTCTTCTACTGTGAACCCTGTGCTTGGGCTTCTGAGAGGCTATTTTTCTAAACAATATATGTATACTGCTACATTAAAACTTTTTATATTATTGGAATAGATGACTCTCTAGTCTTTACAACAAAAAGAGCTGAATAAAACTCTGCACAATTATTTTAGTATACTATATACTACTAAATTCTATTTAGTAGAATAGAATTCTATTTAGTAGAATAAAGTCTATTGGGTAGAATAGTAAACTATTTTGTTATACTCTATACTACTAAATTCTGCTATGTCAAATAAGACAGAAATTAATAGGGATTTGGTAACTGGTTTGCTGATTTCAAGGCCTAATTAATTTGCTGCATTATACTGCCTTGTCATTCTTTGGGCTGATCGGACTGGCTCAATGATAACCGTTGAGAATCTTAAGAATTCAGTAGGATATACCAGGAAGAGACATCTAAAACCATGCTTTATCTATCAGCCCAAAGATCACATTCTTCTAAGGCCAATTCCATAATCTCTGAGAGCAAATTTTGGGCATTTGGTTTTAATTCATCTATACCTTCTATACCAATAAGAAGTTTTTTCAAATGTGATGAAACTATATGTAGAAATATGTGTATTGATTATTTATGAAAGTAATAAATATTCTCACAGTAGGTCAAGCAAGCTTCTCTTTAGAGAAATTTTTTGGCCAATAAAGTTGAGTCAAAGGGTTTCCAGCCTCTGACTTATTCAAGGCACTCAGCCCTGTAAATTTCATTTCCATCAAGAATAATGAGCTCTGCATGACTTAGAAAAGAACAAAACACTTTGTTCTTTCCCTGAATTCTGACTCTCAATGCCCCTAATGCATCTAGCTCTTCTGATGCTCATAGGAACCTTCTTCACATATTTTAATTTAATGTTAACATTTCCCTCATTGGCTCATTAACTGCCCTCCAGTGCAAGTTAACCAATGAACCCCGAAAGAGGTCTCCAGTTGCTCTGCAAGGATGATGAGCAATTCTCACCCTGCACTTCAGCCAACAAAAATGTTCGGCCTTTTTACAAGGAGCAGAAGTCCCAGAAGGTCACACAGTTCCGTGGCATAATATATGCAGAAAAAATAGTAAAAAGTTTTATGGCTCTAGGAGAGCCAGCTGGTCTCAGTAATGCCCCAAGGCAGGTAAACTTGCTGTGTCCTCACTCAGCCTCATGCCTTGACAACGTTAACCAAGGGCACTTAGACTTGAAGTGCTATTTGGGATAACTCCTTGCACCAGGTTCTTCATAAGTGCATTTATATTTAATTGGTGTGTTATCTAAGAAATCAGGAGAATTATTTATTTAAAACATGAAAGCTAAGTTATTTTAATGAATGAGATGTTTTTGTACTCTTGGCAAGCCAAGAAATATACATTCCACTTTTCACTGGGAAAGAAACAAGACCTTTTGCCAATAGAATTTCAGTTGGATGTTAGCTTCTGGTAGTTGACTTCCATCCAATACAAGTATTCCTTGAAAAGCTTTCCCTACTTCCTGAACATATACCACAATGATAAGCATACACAGGAATATTATCAGAAAGTGGGGAAACCCCTTCAAAGGTTACCATTTCATTACAGACCACTTTAGATGGTCAATACTCACACCAAGCAGGAGATACTGGGTGTGGTAGCCCCTACAAAATACAGGGGAGAACTGGAGGTAGGGAAGGATGATCCAAGTAATTTAAGGAGAAATCAACCCACTAAGAATCATTTACAATATTTACTCACTTATTGAAATTGTAATGTTTGTATAAATTTCCTTAATACATAGATTTGCTCAGGTTGAGGGTCAAACCATGAACATCTTGTCCTAGGTGATATTTGGCACCCCCAAAATGTCATGGAGTGCCCAGAAGGCAAAGTCTTTGCCTTTTATCAAATATTCATCACTTTGGTTTTGCATTTATATAACTATATATGTATGTGTATTAGGAATATGTGTGTGTATATATAATGTATATATACACATAATATATGTATATTACATAATATATATGTACTGATATATATATACATAACACATATAACACATGTGTTACATAACACATAACACATATACTGATATATATACATATACATAACACATAACACATGTATTCTTTATGCATAATTATGTATATATACATAATATATGTATTTATATACATTACATATATATTCTTAACACACACATATATAGTTTTTTCTTCACTGAACTCTAAGGTAATCATCACCCAAAATATAATTGCTTACAGATTCTGTTTAGTTTCCTAAGATTTCTTGATCCTACAAACATTAATCTGGTCCAGGAAATTACACTGGCTAGATGCCTTTATGAAACATTGACTGGATTTCAAAAGAAATTCTATTTCTTCAGAAAAAGAAAGATGCGATGTCCATGGGGTCTTTGGGAGAAGACAAAAAAATCTAAGCGATTCAAAACTATCCTTACTACCTGCAGGTAAAAAGGCGCATGTATCCCAAATGTCGAATCTGATTATGGAGATCAGACTCTAGGAGGATGTGACTATAAAAAATGGAGATAGTAATTGTAAAATGCATTAAATGTATATAAATAAACCTATTAACTCTCGACTGCATTTGCATATTCATTACTCAATAATACATTAATTGGCATGTAAATAATCTATATCTTGTTAATTACATCATTAATAGCATTATCTGTTTAGAGCAGCACTATCCAATAAAAACATATGACTCACCCATATATTTGTAATGAAAATGTTTTCATTTCCCAATCAAGAAGTAAAAAGAAATTGAAATTTACTTTAATACTATATTTTACCCAATATATTCAAAACAGTAATGTTTCAACATGTGATCAATATTTTTAAATTATTAATGAAATATTTTACAGTCTTCTTTAAAATTCATGGTGTATTTTACACTTGCAGCATGTTTCATTTCACACTGGCTGAATTTTCAGGGCTCAGTAGCCCCAGGTGGGTAGACGGTGCAGGTCTAAGGGTGCTGGATATTAAAGGGCTGCACACTACACCCACCACCATCTCCCCCAGCTTTCAACTGGGGGCCAGTACATGTTAGAACTTTAAATTAGCCTGTCTTTTACATCCGCCATGCTTGTGTCTTTAGAGGTTCGAAATAGGGTCTAAAGTTTAAACTGCTTTTAATTATTAGTTGTACCACACTAAGAAAATAAAATCAATGGTAATTGATGTATTATTTCCCTATTGCGGCTATAACAAATTACCACAAACTTAGTGGCTTAAAACAACACAAATCTATTATCTTATAATTCAGGAGATCAGAAGTCTAAAGTGGGTTGGCAGCCTTCCTTCTGGAGGCTCCGGGGGAGAATCCATCTCTTGGCCATTCCCAGCTTCTAGAGGCCACATATGTTCCTTGGCTTGTTCTCTTCTTCCATCTTCAAAACCAGCATCTTCAAATCTCTCTCAATCTGACTGCTACATCCATCACCACATTTCCTACCTGTACTCTGACTCTGCTCCCTCCCTCTTAGAAGGAGCTTTATGATTACATTAAGCCCACTTGGATAATCTCCCTATTGCAAGATCATTAATTTAATCACATATGTAAAGTCCCCTTTTGCCAGGTAAGTTAAAATTGTCACAGGCTCTGGGGATTAGGATGTTGACATCTTTGGGGGACCATTATCCTGTCCACCACAATTGAATATATGCAACTCAGGCCTACAGGGAAAATTCTGTCACAACACATTTAGTTGTGACATAGATCTACATGTGACAAAAACTAGCTATGTCATAGATAGCTGTTTCAAGCAATATTTCAAAAGCATAAATATGTAGTACAATAAATATTAGACATGTGCTCGACATCTGTTTTTAATTAGTAGGATTTGGCAATTTCTAGAAGTAACTTAAGCTGGAAGCTTGTACTTTTTGATCACCTTCACCCAATTTAAAAGGTACAAAAGGTCAAAAGGTGCAAATTTCCACCTTAAATTACTTCTAAAAACTGCCAAATCCTACTTATTAAAGACAAATGCCAGGCATTTAAGTTCTGGGATGTAATGTACAACATGATGACTATAGATAATAATGCTGTAGTGTATATTTGGAAGTTGCCAAGAGAGTCGATTTTAAAAGTTCTCAGCACAAGAAAAAAATGTGTGACTATGTGAGGTGATGGATGTTAACTACATTTATTGTGGTGATCATTTCCCAATATACACATATATCAGATTATGATGTTGTACACATTAAAATTATACAATGTTATATGGCAATTACATCTCAGTAAAACTGGGGGAAAACAGAAGTAATTTACATTTATGCTCTGATGACTTACAGAAAGTCAAGATAATAAGTGCCTGAGTCAAGACTGGAGAGAAAAACTCTCCATGTGTATATGAGCTTTTTTTTTTTTTCTTTTTTTTGGCTGCACTGGGTCTTCGTTGCTATGCGCAGGCTTTCTCCAGTTGCAGTGAGCGGGGGTTACTCTTCAGTGCGGTGTGCAGGCTTCTCACCGCGGTGGTGTCCCTTGTTGTGGAGCATGGGCTCTAGGCACATCAGCTTCAATAGTTGTGGCATGCAGGCACAGTAGTTGTGGCTCGCGAGCTCTAGAGCGCAGGCTCAGTAGTTGTGGCACACGGGCTTAGTTGCTCTGCGTCATGTGGGATCTTCCCGGACTAGGGCTCGAACCCATGTCCCCTGCATTGGCAGGCAGATTCTTAACCACAGCACCACCAGGGAAGTCCCTATATGAGCTATTTTAACCTGCTTTTCCAAATTTGCCAGGGAAAATTTTCACTCACATTCCCAAGTAATTAGTGCCACTTCTAGTATAAGTGAGCCATAAAGGTATACTCTCTCACAAGAATGTAATAAAGTTTCTGAATAGGCCTCCTATTCTTTGCTAAATTTATGCCATGAAGTAGAAAACATTTTTAATAAAATCAACAAATATTTAATGAGAATAATATGAGGAAGGCATAGGGCCCAGCTCAGAACATTCCATAACTTAAACTATCAATTCAACTTTCTTAAGAATAACAACTACTTTAAGAATTTCATTAGCAATCAGTATAGGCAAAAATGATAATTTTACTTACAAACTGTTAACTGATCCCGCTGGAATGCTGTCCTCTTAAGGCTCTCTCTTCAGCTTAACCATCTTCTGAGGTTCTATTTATACACTAAAAGAGGCAGTAATTGAAATTGTAAAACATGTGTTCCTGAACTGCCTGGAACACCACCTGAATTCCCCACCAGACCCTTTGTGTGTGCTCTGACTCCAAGTATCTTGTCCTTGGAGGACATATTAGTAAGCTAGGGCTACCATAACAAAATATCACTGACCGAGAGTCTTAAACAACATATTTCTCACAGTTTTGGAGGCTGAATGTCTGAGATCAGGGTGCCAGCATGGTTGAGTTCTGGTGAGAGCCGTTTTCCTGGCTTGTGATGGCTGACTTCTCACGAGGTACTCACATGGCAGGGAGAGAGAGAGACAGCAAACTCTCTGATGTCTCTCCTTACAAGGACATTAAGCCCATCATGAAGGCCTGCCCTCTCCTGACCTCATTTAAGCCCAATTATCTCCCAAAGGCCTCACCTCCAAATACCATCACATTGGGGGTTATGGCTTCTACCTAAGAATTGTGGGGAGGGGGCACCACAATTTGGTCCATAGGAGGGGATGTGCAAGATCCAGGCAGAGAAAAGTCTCAGAGTGATGGTACATGTTCTGGCAACCATGATCAAAGTCAGCCCTTTAGTCATCCTCCAGCTCTCGTGGGGACTTCTTCCAGACCGGGGACAAAGTAAATGTGATTACTGCTAAAAACTCATTTCTCCAGATCTCTAAACATGGCTTCAATGTACAAACTCCAAAGCGTGTTTTCTACCCAAAAGTGTAGCTTTGGGCTTCCCTGGTAGCACAGTGGTTGAGAGTCCGCCTGCTGATGCAAAGGACACGGGTTCGTGCCCCGGTCCGGGAAGATCCCACATGCCGCAGAGCGGCTAGGCCCGTGAGCCATGGCCATTGAGCCTGCGCGTCCAGAGCCTGTGCTCCGCAACGGGAGAGGCCACAACAGTGAGAGGCCGCGCGTACTGCAAAAAAAAGGAAAAAATGTGTAGCTTTGCAGTTAAACAATTACATTCTTGAAATGAGGTTGTAACAGAGAAGAACAAACCTGACTCCATATTGGATGTATTCCTTTAGCTCTAATCTTTGTGCTCTGTTGCCTGTGCTTAGTCATGCTGTCTCTGCACCTTTTGTAAAAGAAAGTTGCCTATAGCCTGAAACATACAGAATAGCTCATTCTCAAGGCTCTAATCTTTAAAGGTACAGTAAGTCCCCTACATATGAACAAGTTCCATTCTGATAGCACATTCGTTAAGACCAATTTGTTTGTAAGTCCAACAAAGTTAGCCTAGGTACCCAACTGACACAATCGGCTATATAGTACTGTACTGTAATAGGTTTATAATACTTTACACACAAATAATACATAAAAAACAAACACAAAAAATAAAGAAAACATTTTTAATCTTACAGTACAGTACCTTGAAAAGTACAGTAGTACAGTCCAACAGCTGGCATCCAGGGGCTGGCATCGAGTGAACAGGCAAGAAGAGTTACTGACTGGAGGAGGGAGAGGAGGTGGGAGATGGTAGAGCTGAAGGATTGTCAGCAATAGGAGATGGAAGGCAAGCTGCAATTTCACTCACTCACATCCTGGGCTTGAAATAAAGATACTGTACTCTACACAGTAAAGTACACAAAAGCACAACCACTTGGAGAGGATGCACACACGTGACAATGTACACCAGACACGTGAACTAATTTACGTGATTGGACATGGGAGCACAGGTTCGCATCTTTGAAAGTTCACAACTTGAAGGTTCATATGTAGGGGACAATGTATAACACTTTTTCATTCATATAGAGAAAAAATGTTGCAGAACAAAGAATAATTTGTCTTGCTGGAGGTCATAGGAACATTGTGACCAGACCTACCATGGACAGCTGCAAGAACAAAGAATTACAGCACCAAGAAGTTTGCAACAATCAGTCACACCCCCTCCCTTTTACTATAAAAGAAGCCTGAATTCTAACTCAAGTAAGATGGTTCTTTGGGACACTAGTCCACCATCTTCTCAGACTGATGGCTTTCTGAATAAAGCTGCTATTCCTGAACTCTTCTCTAGATTTATTGGCTTGTCATGCAGTGAACTGTATGAGCTTGGGACTCGGTAACAATGTCGAGATTGAGTTTTCTTGAATTGACATCTCTACAGAGAAACCAAAAGCCTAGGTAGGAATATGACTTTCTTACCTAACCTCACTTTAAATAGAAATGGATGGGGTAAAGTTTCATAAGCCAGGGGAAAGATTCAGTTTATGATTCCTAAACTAAAATATCACTGTGCAGAAAAGAGAAGTGAATGATGAGTATCCATGATGATCATTTTCATGAAAACTTAGTTTCAAAAAGACCCTGAATTTTATTCATGATTTGTCTTTTTTTTACAAAAAAAGGAAAGGGTAATCATTAACCACAGAGATTAACTGGGAATGTTGTCTATTTCTGTGCTTTATCCTGTATAAACACAATGTAATTATGACTTCTGTTGAGAATTTCAATAAAACATGACTTAAGACTACAGCAAGGGTGCCATTAAAATGTGAATATTAACTTTCCAATAATTTCTAGAAATTGAAATGGAATCTGTTTGGCAATAACATGACATTTTGACACCAATGAAAATATTTTATGTGGTTATGTAAGTGATAAAAATGAATATTTTATAAAAATTTACCCAGAAGGACTTCTAACTAGGAAAAACAGTCATAATTAACAAGATTTCATAAAGTACACAGCAGCCAAAGATAACTTTTAGACCAGCTGAAGGTGATGAGGTCATTGCTGATCCTAAGTTCATAAGATCTGAGCACATGTAGAGATATTTTAAAGCAGTTAAAAGAATTAATTTTCCAACATAGAGAGGCTGAGAGAGTCTCCCTCTTCTACGTGACTTTGCATTGTGCCAAAGTAATGGAATTGAATGCATACTTGAGCTTTTCTAGCAGCCGTTCCTATGGTGCAGAAGTAAATGTGTCAACCCTGGTACTGACCAGCTGGAAAAGAGACGTGAGTCTACTATTTCTGAATGTATTATGGAGCCTAGATTTTGTTTCCAGGGTAGAATGTGTCCAAAGCAACCAAATTTAAGAAGAGGGTTGTGAAATTATCCAGTGGATAAGTAACCATCTTAACAGTTCAACTGGCTGATGCAAAAAGAGCTGTACTGGCAGGTAACCATACCGCTTACTGTGCTGGCTGTGCAGTATTGGAGAGATTCTTTTTAACATTTTTAACTGAGATTTTTTATAGCATGAGAATATTAACAACAGCAATGTCAGAAGAACAAAAACCAATTCTGTCAAGTATATATATATGTATTTTTCAATATGAACATCATTGATCACTAAATTTATAAGGTCTACTGAGGATTTTTAAGTCAATAATAATTATGATAATAGTAATAATAATAGAAGGCATTTCATTAATTAAAACATGCTTATCTTTGACTCCACATTTAACTGTAATTTTCATTAAAATATTTAAAATTATACTTCTAAATCTAACCAATAACAAATACATATATATATATATGTATTTTAGTGTGTCATAGTATGTTTTTAAAGCTGTTTTAGATTCACAGCAAAATCTAATGGAAAGTACAGAGTTTAAATATACCCCCTTCCCCTACACACATACTGCCTGCCCACAATCAACATCCCCCACCAAAGCGAGATATTTGCTACAATCGATGAACCTTCACTGACACATTATTATCACCCAAAGTCCATAGTTTACAATTCGGCTTCAGTCTTAGTGTTGCACATGCTATGGGCTTTGATGAATGTATAATGCCATGTATCCACCATTTTGTATCATACAGAATAGTTTCACTGCCCTAAAAATCCTCTAGCCTCTGTCTGTTCACCCTCCTTCCCCACTAAACCCTGACAACCACTGATATTTTTACTGTTTCTATAGTTTTGCCTTTTCCAGAATGTCATATAGTTAGAATCATGCCATATATCATCTTTTCAGTTTGGCTTCTTTCCCTTCAAAATATACATTTAATTTTCCTCCATGTCTTTTCATGGCTTGATAGTTCATTTCTTTCGAGAGCTGAATAATATTCCATTGTCTGCAACGTATCACAGTTTATATATCCACTCACCTACTGAAGGACATCTTGGTTGCTTCCAAATGTGGGCAATTATGAATAAAGCTGCTTTTGTTTGGATATAAGTTCTCCATTCCTTTGGATAAATATCAGTGATTGCTGGATCATATGGTAAGAGTATGTTTAGTTTTGTAAGAAACCACAAAACTGTCTTCCAAAGTAGCTGTACCATTTTGCGTTCCCACCAGCAACGTATGAAGGTTCTTATTGCTCCACATCTTTACCAGCATTTGGTGTTATCAGTGTTTTGGATTTTGGCCATTCTAATAGGTGTATACTCATACCTCATCATTTTAATTTGAGATTTCCTAACTATACTTACTTACAATCTGTATGTCTTCTTTGGTGTCTGTTCAGATATTTGCTCAGCTTTTAATTAGGTTGTTTGTTTTCTTATCGTTGAGTTTTGAGAGTTCTTTGTATATCTTGGATAACAGTACTTTACGTGTCTTTTGCAAATATTTTCTCCCAGTCTGTGTCATAGTGTTTTAAGTGTAGTGAACAACCCTGAAATGTTGATGCTTTATGAAAACAAACAAACAAAAATTTTTGAAAAGAATTCTTTTGTTGGAAAGATTTAGAGTCATTCTTTAAGATGCACTAAAAATGTTCTATCTTCGACTCGTGTGTTATTTCACTAACTACTAAACTATAGTGGAATTAACTTAAATAATCTACATAACCCCCTTACACCAAGAGGAGACTTGTAAACTAATCAAGGTTGGTTCCACTCTTGGATATCATGAAGAGAGCCAGCTGCAACTTGTGGTTTCTATTAAAATGCAAGCCAGGCTAAGATGAGACAAGAACCAGCTAAATATATCTTGCCAGAAAAAACGAGGAGATATTCTCTTATGTAAGAGGCTTATACCAAAGCCTTTTTAAGAGTAGAAATATACCTTGTTGCAATATGCTATTAGACTCCATTGCCACTAAGAAAAAAGAATTCTCACTAAGAAGATGAAATCAAAATGCCTAAGCATTTGATTTGACTACCATACCACCAAAACCACCAGTAATGATGGAACCAAATATCCTTAAAATAACAAATGTAAAACATCTCTGAAATAAGAAGGTATTATCACAACATACCAGAAAATGCAGGGAATCCCCATGTATCAGTGAGGGTTTTGTTGCATACCATAGGATCCACTCCAGTTAGTTCAAGCTAAAAGGAATTTTTTTTAATATGATATCCAATGGGTATTATAATCATTGAAAGGCTTAAAGATCAGCTCTGAGCTGAACTTCCAGGAACACCTCCTAAAGGCACATTACAGAACTGAGCTACTGGCCCTGCCACAGTCAGGAAACCATGGAATCAGGAATCAGCTGCTGCAGCTGCTAACTGCAGACTCAACTCACATATACCCCCATCTACAGCTGCCAAATGAAGGAACTGTGCTCTGCCTCTCGATACCCATGAAGCTAGAGGCCTAACACTGAGAATCCTGTCACAGTTGTTGCAAAAAAATCAAACTCCTCTACAACTCAGCTTGCCAGCAGAAATAACACAGGCAAGAAGTCAGCCTCTACATCAGAGTGTTCCACTCTTCCTTCCAAAACTTACGTGGTTGTAAGTGATTGGTGGGATTTAAATCACATCTAAAACTGGAGCTTCAGGGGAATCTAAAAAATGTAGTTTTTGAGGGTTGCAGCCTCAGTAATCCAGGAAGACTTACTATAAGGAAGATGGAAAGGATACAGGGAGTGAGGTGACACAGTGTCCCACTCATCCTAAAAAGGGAGCAGGAAGGATGTGACTGTCAGAGGAAAGTCAGGAGTGACTAGAGAATGCCAAGTGTACAGGTTGTGGACACTAGGAGTTGGAGGGAATCCTGGAGCAACCACCAGGGTGGCTGATTCCATCAATATCAGAGCAGTAGGCAGGCGATTTCTAACTCCCCTCTAACTCCCTCTGTTGAGTAGATAACAGACACAGACTGGAGTATTGGGTATGAGTGTTGGGCCAGGGGCCATGCTTAAGAGAAACAGGGAGCTCCACTTCCTTAAGAGAAGTTACTGGTATGCCCTGCCTGGCAGCACAACACCTCATCTTCTCAAAATCCCTGGAGGCTAACTGTGGTATGCATACTGCTTTCATACGTGGGCTAACAGAACGTCAACTACAAAGATAAGCATGCAACTGAAAATTAAACAACTGAGGTAAACAAACACCATGAAAGAGAAACATACAACATAATGAAAAGAGGAAACTTCACCAAATTCGAATTTATACAGCAAACAAATGGAAACTTCAAAAAAAAAGTAAATCTCAAAGGGATGAGAATAGATATTGCCTCCATGAAACAAAAGATTATAATTTTTTAAAACCCTATACTAGGAAGAAAAAGGCTTACCAAATAAAAATCTCACTAGAGAAGGCAAAAAGCAAAATACGTTCAACTAAAGGGAGGACACATTAGCTGGAAGCCTAAATTTCCCTCAAAATGGTAGAGATGGTGTAGAGAGTGCTGTAGTATGTCACCCAGATTCCCCCTTAGGGACCAAGGCACTCCACCACCTTTGGCTGCTGACAGCTCACAGCCAAGTCTCTCTGCAGGAATTGTCCTTAGGAAAGAGAACTGCCTGCCCAAGGTTATATGTCCTTTCCCCAAAGGCACACAAGTCCCCTTGCTTGAATTTGGGACAATCTGAAGGGTCATCCCAGCTCCAGAGCTCCATGTAAGGTCAGCTGAGGCCTTGGTTGCAACTGCATCATGGCTCAACTTCTCCCTTTTCCCTACATTGCCTCTCTCCCCCTCACAGATATTGTTTCTTAGAGAACTTTGGCAGTAAACTTCCTGTACACACACCTCAGAGTCCATTTCAGGTAGCCCAATCTAAGACAGATTGAAAGAAGAAAAATAAAAAGACCTGAAGACACCTAGGTGTATCTCCATCTATATGACTGGATTTCCAGGAGACAAGAACAGAGAATGAAGGAGAGGGAAAATCAAAGAAAACATAGAAATACACTTCCCAAAACTGATGGAAGAAAGACTGATAACATTGAAAGAGTCCACCAAGTATTTAACAAAATGAAAAGTATATATACACATATAGTATTAGTTGGTGTTCTCCAGAGAAACAGAACCAGTGTGTGTATATATAGGAAGAGTTCTATTTCAAGGCATTGTCTTGCACAATTACAGAGGCTGACAAGTCCCAAGATATGCAAGGTGGTCCAGCAAGCTGGAGACCCCAGAAGAGCTGATGTGGTAGTGTACATTCAAAGGTTATATGGTGCAGAATTCCCTTTTGCTCTGGGGAGGTCAGTTTTTACTCTATTCAGACCTTCAACTGATTGGGTGTCAGCCCACCCACATTGGGGAGAGCAATCTGCTTTAATACAAGTGAACTGATTTAAATATTAATCTCATCTGAAAACACCCTCACAGAAACATCCAGAATAAAGTTTGACCAAGTTTCTGGGCACCATGTCTCAACCAAGCTGACACATAAAATTAACCATCACACATATAGATATACTTACGGATATGCATCTCCTACCTTGAGTCTTTCAGAAAACCAAAAATATACATTTCCAGGGCCAAAATTAAATTTTCCATAAAGGAATAAGACTCAGATTGGCACTACATCTCATCATCAGCACTGGATGTTAGGAAGACACTGGAGAAATATTTTCAAAATCCTAAGGGAAAATGATTCTCAACCTAGAATTCTTTATACACACACACTACTTCTTAGGTTGAAGAGTAAAATAAAGATATTTGGGAAATTTCCATCAGTAATCATTAATAAAGGATGTATTCCAGCTAAATATGAGTCCTAGGAAAAAACATGGGATACTATAAATATGTGGGTCAGAGAGACAGTAGAGTCATTAAATTAAAATCACTGTCAGCTGTTTTTAAAAAAAAATAAAAGTATCATCTAAATTCTCAGGTGATCCCAACATGGGAAATGGGGTTGGGAGACATTAGGAGAAACCAATGAAAACATGCTAAAATTTTTATCTTTATTGAGAGAGGATATGATGCTGATCAGTGGGAACACCGTGAGAACATAATGTCTTTGTGCGCATGTGTGTGTTTCAAAGTTTAAGGGTGAAAAAATTACAGTGAAAAAAGGACAAAGGCATAGTATGAAAATGGAAACAAAAAGAAAGCAGTGTTGTGTTCTTAATCTTAAGCAAGGTTGAATTCACAACAAAAAGCAGTAAGCAAGACAAAGACATTTTATAGGAAACATAATCCTCAAATAAGATGTATTGATCATAAATATCAATGACCCAACTGGTATATCATGAAAAACTACCAAAAAATATATAAGTAGACAGAAGCATGCTAATAATGAAAGACTTTTGATTGCGTCAATTATAAACAATTAAATCACTTCATTCAGGCCCTAGAAAATCAAGTAGATATAAAATAAGATTCTAGAAGAGCTAACGACCTAACTAATAAGGTAGATCCAATTAATATAGTGAAGTCTATACTTTAAAACCAGAAAATAAAGTGCAGAGAGTGGGAAAGACATTACTAAGCACAATGCAAGAATCAGAAACTTTAAAAGTAGATTCAATAAATATTTTAAAATATCTGCATAGCAAAAAATACTGAAAATCAAAATGCAATAACAAACTGAAGGCAAATAATTACCAAACATATGAAAAACTTTCATGTAGTAGACAGGTCATGTTTTTTGCCCAGCATCTATATCAGTACCACAATTTTGCTTTGGTGGATCATTCTGGCTCTCTGGTTGTGTTGGGCCCCCCCCCCGCCTCTGCGTCCCAAGAGAGGCGGGGGAGCTCATGTCATCTACCTGGTCACAGGATCAAGTCAATCATTAGCACATGACCTATTCGGAGCCAATAAGAAAGAGCGAATGACAAGGACTTCTGTGCAAGCAACTGGAAAAAAAGACTCTTCCACTGAATTTGGTGGCATGAAGCTGTATAGATGCAGCCATCCTGGTACCAAAAGGAGGATTAGCCTGAGAATGAAGCTGAAGAGGCAAAACTAAGGAATGAACCCCAGAGCCATATATTGGTGCCTAAACAGATTAGATAGAAATAATCAGTATTCTCAATGTCTTTAAATATATGTGGGGCGGGGTGGTGGGCAGGCAGAGGATAAACAATTAGAAGAGACTTTGAGGCTGAACTTTGATATGCAGAAAACTATGCAAGTGAAAAAGCACTTATCACTAGGTGTTGTGGGTTGAATCATATTCCCTCAAAAGACATGCTGAGGTCCTAAGCCATACACTCACCCCCACCTCTGTGTATATGCCCTTATTTGCAAATAGAATCTTTCCAAATATAATCAAGTTAAAATGAGGTCATACTAGAATAGGTAGGACCCTAAATCTAATGACTGGTGTCCTAATAAGGAAAGATTTGGAGATACAAAGACATACAGGAAAGAAGGCCATGTGAAGACTAAGGGAGAGATGGGCGCTACACTGCCACAAGCCAAGGAAGGTCAAGGATTGCTGGTAACCCCCAGAAGTTAGGAGAGGCAAGGAAGGATTCTTACCTAGAGGCTTCATGGAGAGCATGGCCTGTCAAACAACTTGATTTTGAGTTTCTCACTTCCAGAACTACAGGAGAATAAATTTCTGTTCTTTTAAACCCCTTAGTTTGTAGTAATTTGTTATGACAGGCCTAAGAAACTAATATACTGGATAATTATTAACTTTAAGGAAAAGCAAAAAGTTGTACAAGAAAGCAAATGTAACTAGTATATTACACATCTGTTTTGAGTAGCATTTATATAAAAAAATGTAAAAAAATCACGATATAATCATATTGAGAACATGGGGAGAGAGGGAGTAGCAATTACATTTGTTTATTTGAGGCAGAAGAATTAAATTCTTGCCTTCTATCATGAGAACTTTACCTCCTACTATGGGAACTCAACAGATAACGTTAAAGTTGAGAAATCAAGTAATATCATTATAAGCTTGGTATATAGAAAGATGGGAATAGATGGCCAAAGAAACAGCTAAAAGTTGAAAATGGCCTCCCCTGGGAAATGAGACATGAGAAGTTGGGTGCTGGGGTGCTAGAGTGGATTGTTTTTTCATAATAAATCATGTAGAATTATTTGGCCTATGTATGTTATCAACCTCGGTAAAAATAAAAACAAAACCAAAAAGGAAAAATATGCAAAAATGAACAGACAATTCACAAAGGAAGAAACTCAAATGATGAAAATATGAACACACGCCTAACCTCAGTTACCAATTAGAACAATTTAATTTAAAATAACCAAAAAATAAATCTAACAATATTAAATATTAAAATCTGCCACAAAGAGGTGGCAGAAATATAAATAAGTACAATTAGCTTGGGGAGAAATTTTGAAATTTGAAAATGTCAAGTAAATTTTAAAATGTGTACACATTACAACCCTGCTGATCCACGCTGGGTTGAATCCCAGGAAATTTCTGTAAAAGACCAGAAAAAGCCATGTTTAAGAAAGTTGATTACAGTGTCATTCATAACAGTGAAAACCTGGAAAAAACTAAATGTTTACCAATTGATATTTATCCATGCCAGGTAGCAATTGTTTTATAATTTCAAAAAAAACTATGTGGCAATTAAGAGCAGTAAACTAACTTTACATACCAAAACACAAATCTCAGATAATGTTGAGTGAAAAGGAAATTTGAAGAACAATACATCCAACCTATCACCAGTTACACAAATATGAAAACACATAAACCAGATGTTGTCTATGAATGTATGAATAAAAGCATGAAAACATGGGTTAGACGGATCCTAAATCCATGAAATAAATTATTTTGGATTGAGGATTACAAAATGGAACTGAAGGTGAGTACAGAAAGAACACCCACTTCACTTGTAATATTTTAGTTCTTATATTTTAGAACTATTTTAAGGGAACATGAGAAAATACTACCAATTGTCAATTCTGGGTGTTGGATATTCAAGGTTTTTAAAAATGTTATCCAAGTACTTTGTATTTTTATTTCTCAAATTTAAATATTTTAGTGAGAAAGAAATTTCAAAAACTGACTCGAAAAGAATGCAAATACCTGAATAGTCTAATAACATATAGAAGATTCCCCCAAACACCAGAGAACCACCCACTAAAAGCACCAAGCCCAATCAGTCTTATGGGTAGTTCTATCAAATGCTCCAGAAACGATGTCCTAAGGAAGCATAACCCTGATACAAAACAGAGCTAGATCATTAGCATTTCAAATTTAACAGTGTATTAAATAAAAGAAAAATGCATCGTTTTGCTCGAGTGAGGTTTATAAAAAGAGAGCATTCATGATTCAACATAAGAAAGGCAATTTCTGTACTATATTGCACTACTAAAAAATGAAATAAGGAAAACAAATCTTAATCTTAAGGCTCAACGTTGAAAGTTCAATGGATGTAAAAGAAAAAAAAAAGGTTAAATTTAGTAACCATTACATTATGTATTTTTTCAAATCTTTGCCAACTAGGAATAGAAGGAAACTTCTAAGTGTAGAAGAGAGAGAGAAAACATTCCCCTTAATCAGAAACAATAGAGGCTGCCTCTATCCGGTGCTAGTCCACAAAATAAAACAAATTTTAATACTCTAAAGAAGAAAGTAAATGTTAGTAGCTGCAGATTATATAACCGTCTAATTAGACATTCCAGGTGCATCTGTTGACAACCTGTAAGCGAGGTGACCCTCCCTCCCCCGGTGCCCCGCCCCCACTGCTGGGCCTGCGCCCTTGCAGTACGCATGCGCATTGCGCATAAGCGTGGGCCGGAGGAGCGAAAGATGGCGGCGCCTTGTTTCCCTACGCCATTGCACAGGCATGTGGGCCGTGGCTCCTTCAGCGACGTGTACGAGCCCGCGGAGGACACATTTCTGCTGCTGGACGCGCTCGAGGCGGCGGCAGCCGAACTCACGGGGTGCGAGGAGGGCGAGGGTCCCCGCGGGAGAGGGCTCGGGAGAGGCGGCCGCAGGCGATCAAGGCAAGGACTGTCGCCGCCGTCCCCGAGAGGAGGCGGTGTCGGTCCACTTGGCGACAGTTGACACCAGAACACCGTAACTGAGGATTTTTTCCGTGGATACACGTAGTCAGTTTAGCGGGGATCTGTCCGTAGTTGCCAAGGTGGTGTTTTGGTTTCAGGGGCTCCATGCTTCCTCACCACGCTGGGATGTCTCTTTTCCTATCAGCTGTTAACTAAGTACGCTAAGCCCCTGAGAGTAGCGATATTATAACACGTTCAAAAGCAAAACATTCTGAAAACGCTGCGTCTTAATATTACAACTTTTAGTAGATATCAGTGTCGCATGGCATTAATTTACTCAGTGCATAAAAGCATCCTTTAGCAATGGAAGGGCACAAAAAGGAAATGAGGTTGTAAAATATTGGAGTAGGAGAGTGTATTTAAACCCACTGAATAGTATACTCAGCTATCTAGCAACAGCCGTTAGCCCCATGTGACTACTGAGCACTTGAGATGTGACTAGTACTGAATTTTTCGTTTAACTAAAAAATTTAAAGTTACATGCAGCTAGCTGCCTATAGAATATACCCTAGCTCCTAATAAGTATTAAAATTGATTTGTTGAAGTGCTCATATAAGTTTTAAATTAATAATATAAAAAGAGTGAATACTTACATTGTCATTTTTTAAATGAAGGAAATTTGGATAATTAGATTTATGTAAAGATCAAGAGTTGAAATAGGTTTTCTCAGGATGAAACAAAGAGTTGTCAGGCTTCAAAGATCCATATTGTGTTTATTTATCCCTCTTGGTAGATTTTTCCACGTGTAAAATGCCCCAACTATTATTAAACTAGTTTTTCATTGTGAACGATGGAACTTTTGGATTTACTGGAATATAGAATGGAACAGTACTGTTTTATAACTTGTCTTTTACTATCAAGATATCACAGAAAGATTTACAAGCACAAAGTGCCTTGCAAAGTGTGCTGTAAAAGGAACTGATTTTGTTTTAAAGTCTTGGGTATTTCTGGTCTTGGAGTTTTAATTATTTATGAGGTCACAATAGTTATTTTCAAGTAGAAGCCACCTGGTAAGATTCAACAGACCTTCCTACAGCACAGTAAAGGCTTGTCAGATGTGTAGAAATGGTTCCAAAAGTGAGAAACCCCTGGAGTTTGTTGTTTTTGAATAGTTGTTTGGAAAGTTAGGTGCTAGAGAGGCCCCTATATCCCATCAAACCTATTTCTGTAATGGGGATAATTCGTGCCTTTGATGTATATATATGATTATAGGGAAGGACAAATACAGTAGAATCAAGAATTTATTATATTCAATAGCATTCTTAGGAGTATTATTAATATTCTAAGATCAGATACTCAGATATTTTCCCAATTCAGTGTAGAGCTGTACAAATATGGAATTTCTTTGCTGCTCCACATCTATTATCAGTAGAATGGGGGAACTTTTATTTCCCTGGGATATGCTGATGGACTTATGAATTACTTCAAAGTGACAGAGAAAATGTTTTTCATAAATAAATATTGTAATAATGTCCTATCATTTTAGGAAATACCAAACTAGAAGCTCCTTGTGTGAAGGGCTGATGTCTTCCATATTAATATTTCCAACCCTAAATTAACATTCCATGGTTTATGTAATGTTTTATAGAAATTAATTGAAAGCTACCTGTTATATTACTATTTTACAGACTTAAATTACATACCCCCAAACAGTTTTGAACTATGCAGTATTAAGCACAAAGTGGTTGTTGGAAATCAGCTTATTTATAAATTTCTTTTATATTTCCATATATTTGTAGGTGAGGGATGATGCTGGAGAAACAGACATAAAAGTAGCATGAGTTATTTTCCGAGATGTGTATTTTTTTTTTTTTTCCCCGGTACGCGGGCCTCTCACTGTCGTGGCCTCTCCCGTTGCACAGCACAGGCTCCGGACGCACAGGCTCAGCGGCTATGGCTCATGGGCCTAGCCGCTCCGCGGCATGTGGGATCTTCCCGGACTGGGGCACGAACCCGTGTCCCCTGCATTGGCAGGTGGACTCTCAACCACTGCACCACCAGGGAAGCCCCCCGAGATGTGTATTTTAATACCACTACTAATACTTGTTTTATTTTGTTTTTTTAGAGTGGAAATATGCCTTGAAGTAGGGTCAGGGTCTGGAGTGGTATCTGCATTCCTAGCCTCTATGATAGGTCCTCAAGCATTGTACATGTAAGTATACAAATTCATCCACATCTTGGTCTAAGAGATTCACTATGGATATAACTGCTTGAATTAAATCATTTTTGTAAGTAAATAATATGTATCTGATAGTGTCTATTTAAGCCTAGTAAGTATTCAGATGCAAGTTATGCTTCCCTAAAAGTTATAATTGCGTGTTCAAAACCATTCCATCATACTGCATAATTATATAAGAAGCATAATAATTTTAGGTCATCTCTAAATTTGAATCTTTTTTTAAAAATTTATTTATTTATTTTTGGCTGCATTGGGTCTTCGTTGCTGCGCATGGGCTTTCTCTAGTTGTGGCGAGTGGGGGCTACTCTTGCGGTACGCGGGCTTCTCATTGCAGTGGCTTCTCGTTGCAGAGCACAGGCTCTAGGAGTGTGGGCTTCAGTATTTGTGGCATGCAGCCTCAGTAGTTGTGGCTTGCAGGCTCTAGAGAGCAGGCTCAGTAGTTGTGGTGCATGGGCTTAGTTGCTACACGGCATGTGGGATCTTCCTGGGCCAGGGGTCAAACCCGTGTCCCCTGCATTGGCAGGTGGATTCTTAACCACTGCACCCAAGCTACTGGGACCCAGTCCCTCGCTCTCTTCCTCCCCTTCCGAGACCTTTGCCCCAGCTTTGCTGGCCAAGTCGTGGGTCTTTCTTCCATCCCTTCATTGCATGTTACAGTTCACTTTGGCCCTTTTCCATCCATTCCCACCTCATTGCTAACCACACAGTACATTCCAGCCCCTCCCCTCAGAGGCCTTCAGAAGGCCTACACTGGTTCCCTCATCCCCATCCTTGTCCTGCCCTCTTCCCTCACCAGCTGGTTTAGAAGGATTTAGAATTCCCTTTGGTTTTTTTTAGTACATTGTACGCACCAAAGTGTCAAGCCAGCCGTTGATAACACCCACCACATTCTGAGCTGCCTCCTCACCATTGTGCAGGGCAGTTTGCCTCCCTCCTGCTTCCCCACCTTCCTCCCTACCTCCTTAACTTTGTACTAGGCCGGCCTGGGCCTGCACCAGCTCAGCATCTTCTCAATTTTTTTCATATTATATATTATTTTAATTTTCTATTAAATTATTGGAATAAAAAAATGAATCTTATTTCAGATAAATAAGTTGATTATCAGAAAAAATTGGAAGTTAATAAAATTTCTCTTTAGAATATTTGAGAATATAGAAAATATAAAGAAGAAAATAAAAATCACCTTGGTGGTTCAGTGTTTAAAACTCCACGCTCCCAATGCAGGGAGCCTGTGTTCGATCCCTGGTCAGGGAACTAGATCCCACCTGCATGCCGCAACTAAGAGTTTGCATGCCACACCTAAGGAACCCACCTGCCGCAACTAAGGAGCCCACGTGCCACAACTAAGACCAGGTGCAACCAAATAATTTTTTTTAATCACCTATAAATTTTACCACACATGGTCCAACTGTGTTTCCTCTATTGTTTTTTCATTTCCCATGTTTTTCATTTAATATTGTATGATGAGCATTTTCCTTTTAAATTTCAGTTTTGGTAGCTACATAGTATTCTCCTGCTGGATTCATAATTTAATAAATTCCTTCAGATATGTGTGCATGTAAGTGTATTCTTCTACTCTTGGACATTATATCAATATAACAATTTTTTTTTTTGCGGTACGTGAGCCTCTCACTGTTGTGGCCTCTCCTGTTGCGGAGCACAGGCTCTGGACGCACAGGCTCAGTGGCCATGGTTCACGGGCCCAGCCGCTGCGTGGCATGTGGGATCTTCCCAGACCGGGGCACGAACCCGTGTCCCCTGCATTGGCAGGTGGACTCCCAACCACTGCGCCACCAGGGAAGCCCCTGAGTTCTTTTTTTTAATTCACCATTATTAAAGCATTCCAATTTTTTTATAGATCTACTTTATATAAAAGGAGTAGAGCATTCCTTGAATTTTTGTCCGTAGACACAGGATGTAGTTGGTTTTTTTCTGTTTATAGGTGCACTGATGTCAACCCTGAGGCAGCAGCATGTACCCTGGAGACAGCACGCTGTAACAAAGTCCACATTCAACCAATAATTACCGATTTGGTAAGCTGTTAGTCCTTGTCCAGTACTGTAATAATTAATTTTCTTTTCAAGTAAGTTAAGGTCAAGGTGATTTAGGTCAAAGAAACTTGAGTCATTAATTAACTTTTAACCCGCTGAACAAAGTAAATTCTTGACTGAGATAATCCATCTTTTCCACAATTCAAGGGAACTTTCTCTTGGCCTGTATAGATCAGGTATCTTTCAGTCAGAAGAATGCTCAAACTGGCTTTAATAAAAAGAGTTGAACAGTTTCAGGAACTCAAATGATGTTACAGGCATCTTTTTCTTAACTGTAAACTTCTCTCTAGTGGCTGTATTCCTCAGCAGTCGTTCCCTTCATGGTAACAAGATGCTTGCATGTATGTATCTTGTTTCTCAGCAACTTCACAGGGAAAGAAACACTTTCTATTCAGTTACTCTAGCAGAAGCCCCAGAATGAGTGCCATTTATATCAGCTTTAGTCATACGCCTATCTCTCAAGGGGGATTGGAATATGCACATGATTGGCTTGAGCCTGAGTCATAGTCCCACTCTAGCAGCTCGGTTGGGATAATCCAAGCCACTTGGATTGAGAATGAGAGGAGGTAGAGTTTCCCCAATGAAAGTCAAGGACATGTAATCAGATGAAAGGCAGAATGGGTCCTGGGCAGGTAAAAACAACAAATGACGACTACAGAACCATCATTTTAAGTTACACATCGTACGTTTTTCAGTTCCAGTTTTTAAAACATTTTACATTATATTAGTAAGATTTGGATGATTCTGAACTTTTTTTCAGTTATAAATGTGAATGCCTTTTTATAAGCAAAAATCATAATAGTATGTACAGGTGGGCATAAGAAATATAAAATGCTTTCCATGCTTCTTGACATGTATTATTCTTGTACTGGTAAGGGTATTGAGCTTTTCTCTTTTTTAAACTCACAAATGATTTTGCAGCTTAGAAGGAATTAAGCCAAAGATCTAAGAAGTTCTATACATACCACTAGAAGTTGTTACTGCCATTAAAAATTAGACTATCAAGAAAGATACTCAATCAGTGTGGTGATTTTACTCTTTAAATTTTTATTTTATTTATTTTTTAATTAATTTACTAATTTTTGGCTGCGTTGGGTCTTTGTTGCTGTGCGCGGGCTTTCTCTAGTTGCAGCGAGCGGGGGCTACTCTTCGTTGCGGTGCACAGGCTTCTCATTGCAGTGGCTTCCCTTGTTGCAGTACATGGGCTCTAGGCATGCGGGCTTCAGTAGTTGCAGCACATGGGCCCTAGAGCACGCGGGTTTCAGTAGTTGTGGCTTGCGAGCTTAGTTGCTCCGCAGCATGTGGGATCCTCCTGGACCCAGGGATCAAACCCATTTCCCCTGCATTGGCAGGCGGATTCTTAACCACTGTGCCACCAGGGAAGTCCCTAAATTTTTAAAGTTGTTTCTTTAATGTGTCCATAATTAGTATTATATTTTTTTTGATAGAACAATAAAACTTTAGAGATACAAGAAATTCAGAATATCTATTTTTGTTAACAGAGGTAAGGGACACTTTTGAAAGTCACATAACTAATAAAGTGATAAATCCAGAATTTAAGCCCACATCTTCTGAATCAAAGTTGAGAGGTCTCACAGCTGTTTTATAACATGACTGGTGGTAGTCAGTTCTAAAGCTGTCAGAATCCATTCTTTCAGTAACGAAAGCTGACCATGATGCGGAGTGTTGACTTGTGGCAAAGAAGGTAGGAAGAGATAGGTATGAGCATGGGTATTGTGATCAGATTACAAAACTCTTTACATTTGCTTGTATTCAGAACACTGGACATAGGGTGTCACAGCTATCATATAAAAGAAAATCATTGTTTTGGTTAACTGAGTTTGTTCACAAAGTAGTACTTTCATTGTATTTCTTTTGTAGTTTTAGAAAAAAACCTTTTTCAAATATGTCTTATGCATTTCCTTACATTCTTAAAACAAAATAAACATAATTTTACCTTTTAGTGATTCAGGGTCATTAATATGAATATCAGTTATTATTCTGTACTATACGTGATAATGACTAAGGTTTATTCAGGTGTTTCTGCCTTTACATTAAGTAGCTATAGCCTGCAGTGATTTTGAGTTTTTATTTTCTCTCCTCTTTGTCTGTCTTTTCACTTGCTTTATGTTGTCATGTTTCACTGCTACCCATTGATAGCACTTTCCTGGCTCTTTTCATGTGCTTTGTGCTAGAATACCAAACAATTAATTTAGTTAGACTTGTATTTAAACTAAGAGTTAAGGGATTCTGAATAAGTGCTTCTCACACAGAGTACCTTTTGCTGTATGGATTTAAAACTTTCTGTCAGAGGCCTTTTTTGCTTACTTCTTAATTCTTGGGTTTATTCTAGTGCTGTGAGACTATTCAAAAGGTAGATATGGATGAGTGAGGGTTGCCTGTAATTAGATTTTATATCCAGTCCACAGTGACTTCTCATTTAAATCCATTTTCTTTTTAACTCCGTAATTTTCTATTTTTTTAGTATCAATTTTTTCCTTTATTTGAAGTCCAGTACTGAAATGATTATTAGTATGTAGTACCTCAGGGCCATCATAAGTAATTACACAGCAAATTCTTTTCTAATTTCCTTACTCAGCATTTCCTGAAAATTACATTTTTGAATTCTTTTTACAATTGGGAAACTTAATTTCTTTATGGAATTGAAAATAAAGCTTTTGGTTATTTCAAATGTACTTCCTCACCAATGTTATTACTAGAAAGAACAGCAGATTAACTAGTCGCCTTGCTACTTGCAGAAGATACACCTGAATTATGTTCCACAAAATAGTTATCTGTTCTCTTTTTAAATGAGTAGAGAAAGAAATTACCTTTGAAGAATAACAGGGTTGGAATTCGTGAGTGAGAGTCAGTGTGAAGTAATATTTGAAGGAAATGGCTTTAGGGGTGAGAACTCATCCGGATACAGCATTTTTACTTTACTGTGCCTGCGAAGGTATAGGATGACATCATCAGACATAATTTTTTAAATACTTAGTTATTTAATTCAATCAGAGGGATGCTTTAAATGACATTTTGCCCTAAATATACTTTCTTTAAAAAGACATTTTTCTTATTCTATAGAAAGTTGTATCAGTTCAAATATTTATAAAATGCCAAACAACTGATGTTTTCAGGTCTCTTCCCACTATTTTTAGTCCTTTGTTTCTTTGATATCTAATTGTTTTAGCCAATACATATACAAGTAATTAAAGACGTAGAAAGAAAAACAAAATTCTGTCTTCTGATATTTTTGTCATTCATGTATGTTTTCTGTCATCTTGTAAAATATTTCCCTTGGTTATAGAAAATAAATGTTTAAGTTAGCAGCTATAACTTTAAAGTTGTGCACAAATCTATGCAGAATATGTGAGAGCTTGCCTCCGTCTTCTAAAAGTGAGCCCAGAATGTAAACATGTGAGCTGTTGAAGAGCAGAGTGTTCATTCTGATAAATAGTTTATTTTCCCTATTTTTAGGTAAATGCATATAATCTTTATCTGAATGAAAGTGTGAAGATATTTATCTCCATTTCTGTCTTAAATTTGGCTCTCTAACACATTTTTTCTAAAAACATGAGGGACTATATTTAAAGATTGATTAGATGGATATCTATCTATCCATCTACTTATTTATTATTTCTGGGTCCAGCTTAAAATTCTGACTATTTTGAACATTTTTTAGGTCAAAGGCTTGCTACCAAGATTGAAGGAAAAAGTTGATCTTCTGGTGTTTAATCCTCCCTATGTAGTGACTCCACCTGAAGAGGTAAGACATACAACAAAATTTAATTACTAATATTTTCAGCTTTTTTCTATCTAAAAGTCAAACATACTTTATCATATGACATCAGTCAGCCGCTAATAACACAGACTGCTCTCATTTTACTTGTAATTGTCAATTATTGGATACTATTGGTAGACATAGGAAAGGAACCTGAAACTAATGGAAATACAAACTGTGGTCCATATCTATTCCTTAAAATCCCATCCAAATCAAGCCATGGTGTTTAAATTCATGTATCTGTGTGTACCTTTATCATGAATAACAAAGTTGCAAAAAAAAATATTTTTAATCACCTTAAATTCACATAGGAATTATTTCTGAAAGCCTTAGCTTTCCTCCTTTCACAGGTGTCAGGAAGTGGGGGTGGGGGAAAGCAGTCCTCATCTCAGGTAGGAAAAAGCTATAACCCTGACATGCATTGCTGTAGCATTTCCAGTGATGAAGAGGAAAACCGCAGTAACCATTTCCCAGTTTAAAGAAAGAATGGTCAAAGCAGACAAAAGTTTAGTGATGGACTAGCTAGCTTTCCTCTGAATTATTGTACCTATTTTATTCTTTGATGATCACTCTCTGGCAAGGCTGATAAATATTACATTCACCTTTACCAAGATGGGAAGGGTCTATATTGCTGCTGTTACTACTGAGAAGTTGTTGCTCCCCTGACATATGAACTCATGTGAGAAGGAAAGTCATTGTCATAAGGTGAACAGCAGTGGAGGGAAATGCAGCTTAATAAAACTTTCTTTAATATATAAATTTATTTATTTTTGGCTGCGTTGGGTCCTCATTGCTGCGCGCGGGCTTTCTCTAGTTGCGGCGAGTGGGGGCTACTCTTTGTTGTGGTACGCGGGCTTCTCATTGTGGTGGCTTCTCGTTGCAGAGCAAGGGCTCAAGGCACGTGGGCTTCGGTAGTTGTGGCATGTGGGCTCAGTAGTTGTGGCTTGCAGGCTCTAGAGCGCAGGCTCAGTAGTTGAGGCGCACGGGCTTAGTTGCTCCTCTGCATGTGGGAACTTCCCGGACCAGGGATTGAACCCGTCTCCCCTGCACTGGCAGGAGGATTCTTAATCACTGCACCACCAGGGAAGTCCCTGCAACTTAATAAAACTCTTTAGAAAAGCACTATGGAAATAAATATCAAGCGTGACCAATAATCTCAGTCTTTGAGATCTAATTTAGGAAAATGATTAACAATAGAATATAAATTGTAATTTACAAAAATATGCTTAGTGCACCTTTATTTATGATAACAAGTAATATGAACCTATATATGTAACAGAAGAGAGACAGTTAAGTAAATCATGGTTTATCAGGTCTACAGACTACTGGGAAGACTAGTGAATGAGGAGGAGATTCTGGGAACATGGTGAGATGAATGGGCTTCCTTTCTCCCACATTCCTACTCCTAAGCTGTGTGTGTAATTATGTACGTAATTGAGTGTGGGCAATGACTTGGGCTTTGTCACAGTTGCAACAGAGAGAGCTAGTGTCATAATTTCCATTAGTTGAGCAATTAGCTGGAGAGCAGGGTTAAATACAGCACAACAAAGATTTTCTGGAGCCTGAAAATATGTTTTACTATGTAAAACATTAGGAAATGAATTTAAAGATAATGTAGTCTCTGTCAAGACCTGAATCAGTGGTATGGAAACCAAATGAAAATATTTCAGTGCATTGAGCATGAAGATAAAAAAAAGGAAACAATGAAGGTAAAAGTTAAGAGACTTAGAGGTTAGATCCAGGAGACATACAAATAATAGGAGTTTGTAAAAAGTTGTGGCTATACTTACTATTACATCCCTCAACATGAGGTTAGGTACTGTTGGTTTGTACCTGTGACTTATAAAGGATCAGGGGAAGGCACAGCAAAGCCCAGGTAGTAGGCAGTCAGCAGACCACCGAACGTGACTCCTTCCAGAGATGAAAACTTCCCCTCCATGGCCTGTGAGAATGTGCTTGTCGCCAGGAGATCCTCCTGGAGGGTGGTCTCTAGTGCAAGCAGACAAACCTGGCTGAGCATCCCTGGGGGGCGTGTAAACAGGGTCCAGCACAGAGGGCTCCTAGTCCACACTGAAACAGAAGTGACAAGGGACAGGCTTGGCAAAAGCTGTCATCACCATGCACTCTTTCCATGGGTAACTTTACCCTGTGAAACATCCAGAGAATGGGCTCCACCAAAATAAGGGAGTAAGCCAAGAAACGGGAAGATATGGGCCCCAGAAAAAGGGAATTCTTGGAATGTTAGAAAAGGGAAGTCTCCAGGATGAAAGGCATGACAAAAAAAGCAGAGGAACTGATAAATTCCCTAGTATTATTAACTATGTGGGAAATTATATTGAGGAGCTTATGATAAATATGAGAATAATTTAAATTAGATACAAAAAAATTAAGCAAATGGACATGCTGAATGCCCATCAATAGCTAAATAAGAAATGATACTCTAACACAATAAAATATTATGCAGCCATTAAAAAGGAAATTGAACTATACCTGATCACATGAAGAGATTTCCATATGGTACTGTTGAGAAAAGCAAGATACAGGCAAGAATGTAGATATAATCCTTTTTTTGTAAAACACGGACAAAAAAGAAAAACGTGTGTGTGTGTATGTAAGATGGGAGGGTAGCAGACAAGCAAAACAGAAAAGGGAAAAGTACAGTTTTTTTTTTTAAAGGAGGTATACGAACATATTTCTCTTAATTGTACATGTATATGGTTATAGGTATAAAGAAATTCATTTTTACGGGCTTGTGGGATCTTAGTTCCCCAACCAGGGATCAAACCTATGCCCCCTGCAGCAGAAGTGTGGAGCCCTAACCACTGGACCGCCAGGCAATTCCCAAGAAATTATTTTTAATGGGGAAATATATGCCATGATAAATGAATAAAAGCAGAATGTATAATTGTATGTAAATAATTTAAACTAAAATGTGGACAAAAACCATTAAAGGGATTAGGAAGAAAATAATTGTATTAGGGTTTAAGTAGTTTTTGAGTGATTTCATCAAGATATTCTTTTTTTTAACATTTTTATTGGAGTATAATTGCTTTACAATGGTGTGTTGGTTTCTGCTTTATAACAAAGTGAATCAGTTATACATATACATATATCCCCATATCTCTTCCCTCTTGCGTCTCCCTCCCTCCCACCCTCCCTATCCCACCCCTCTAGGTGGTCACAAACCACCTAGCTGATCTCCCTGTGCTGTGTGACTGCTTCCCACTAGCTATCTATTTTACATTTGGTAGTGTATATATGTCCATATATACACTACCACTCTCTCACTTTGTCCCCTTCCCCGTGTCCTCAAGTCCATTCTCGAGTAGGTCTGCATCTTTATTCCTGCCCTGACCCTAAGTTCTTCATGACCACTTTTTTTTTCTTAGATTCCATATATATGTGTTAGCATACGGTATTTATTTTTCTCTTTCTGACTTACTTCACTCTGTATGACAGACTCTAGGTCCATCCACCTCACTACAAATAACTCAATTTCATTTCTTTTTATGGCTGAGTAATATTCCATTGTATATATGTGCCACATCTTCTTTATCCATTCATCTCTCGATGTATTCTTAAGTTTTAGAAACAATATACAGTGTTAAGCATCTAAAGATTTTTAATGCTATATAAACTCATGGGTTTTGTTTCTATACTATAATTAGATCATTGTAGGAAAAAATGCTTCAATGTACTTTTATGTAATAAGTGGGTTCCTGAAAAAGGGCTGTAGTACTCTCAGTAATCTAGAAGACAGCCAGATACAGTGGGACATTTTGAAACTTTGTTTCTGCAAAGTAGATCTCTTATAATACAAGTTCTCCCTTTTAGTTTCTTCCTAATTGTTCTATATTAAGAATTTAAACATTGTATTAATAGTATCAACTATTATTAAACCACATTATTATGCACAGAGCACTGTTCTCAAACTTTAAATATACTTCCTCATTTATTCCTAAAGGACAAAAATAATTTTTTACCATTTTCCTAATTTTACAGATAAAACTGTTGTTTTTCTAATTTTACAGGTAAGAGAGGAAACTAATTCATCAAGATTACAGACTTATCTGTATAAGATTTGGAGACATGAAGGGTTCTGTAAGGGAGTTTTCTCCTGTAGTGCCAGCTGCCATAATTAAATGTGAAATGGTGACAGATATTTAGGACCTTTAGCTTTATGTTGCTAATCACACAAAGATTTATCCCAAGGGCAAAAGAAAAAAACGATTACAGGCTTATGCAAGGTCACACATGCTAGGAAATGATGGGGCTCAGAGTCAGCTTTACTGCTGCCTCCTCATCAGCAGTAAAATAAAAAGTACATTACTGTTTGGTGAACGTTACTTGTCAAAAAGATTCAGTTTTTTTTAATGTAACTTAAGTCAAAACAGAACAATCTTTCTAATTGGTCACAGGTAAGGAGTCACGGGATAGAGGCAGCTTGGGCTGGTGGCCGAAATGGTCGTGAAGTCATGGACAGATTGTTTCCACTGGCTCCAGAGCTCCTTTCACCAAGAGGATTGTTCTATTTAGTCACCATTAAAGAAAACAATCCAGGTAATACAGACCAGTTTATCTTTTAACCATTTACTTTGCTGAAATCAAGGCTAATTATGTCAAAGATGGTAGTAACCCAGAATGTTAATGAATGTAATCACTGACAACAGATAATACAGACATAACATTCATGTTGAAAGAGGAGAGAGATTTTTTAGAGGTAGATTTTTCTGATTTTAAAGAGTATTGTCTTTTTTGGAGTGAGGGAGATTTTTTTCCCTAATTTATCAACTAATATTCAAATACAGAATCTATAATCTTCTTAAAACACCTCACCCTCAGTTCACTCTGTGAATTTTCTCTCTATATTCTAGTCTTCATGTCTTGGCAGTTCTGCTGCATACTCTTTAGTTCATCTGAAGTTTTATCATGAAAGGTATCTCCTGATAGGATTTTTATATCTTGGTTTTCAGATTACTTGGTTAACTAAATCGACCATAATCTCTCTTCTCTTTTCTGTACATCTCAGGTTTGATTATTATCTTATATGTTACATTCTCAGCCCCTCAAATCACATCATAATTAACTAGGGTTTTCGGATTGTTTGGTTTTGAGGGTTTGTTTTTTGTGACCCCAGTTTCTTGGTTTCATCTTTTTAGTGTTAGTTATTTAGAAAGAGAAGGTCTTGCTTTTTTCAGTACCTTTAAAGAAATAAGCTACTTCATTTACTACCACTTTTCAATGTCAGTATATGATTTGCACACAGGCTCGTTGGCATTTTTCATCCAAAAGGGAGGATATAGGGCAGAGATTAGAGCCAAGCAACTAAAAAATGAATCATTTACTGTAATAGTAAGTATAACTAACGTTTCTGTTGAGTCCAGAGTAGGCTACCACTGCAAAGCAGTTATTCAGTCTGATTAGAATTCTCAGCAACACCCTGAAAATCCAAGGTGCTCTCATCTGTCTGAAGTCCAAGTTCACTTCAATAGAAATTACATGGTATATGCTATTTTCTTAGATAAATAGAATTTGTAAATAGTCTGTCTATCATCTTATTAAACTGTTTAGTGATAATATGTACTTCACCATATGATTTAATTGGATTTTACCTTTTGTTTTAATTTTCGTTTTAGAAGAAATTTTGAAAATAATGAAGACAAAAGGTCTACAAGGGACCACTGCACTTTCCAGGCAAGCAGGCCAAGAAATCCTTTCAGTCCTCAAGTTCACCAAGTCCTAATCTATAGTGTGTGCTACTGAAAGCTGCATGCATTTGGCATATTTTGAAACAGAAGTCATTTCTTAGTTAACAAATAAAGTCAGAAATTTGTCATATAGAAAAAGGCAGAAGAGTAAGGCATTTCCTTTTGCCCAGGAATCAGGCCTACAGAAATATTTGCACAAATGCAAGTAAATATATATAATATATATATAATTTGAATTTTATATATTACATATATGTGGAGAATATGTAATAAATTATATTTGTAGGGCTTCCCTGGTGGCGCAGTGGTTGAGAGTCCGCCTGGCAATGCAGGGGACACGGGTTCGTGCCCCGGTCCGGGAAGATCCCACATGCCGGCGGAGCGGCTAGGCCCATGAACCATGGCCTCTGAGCCTGCACGTCCGGAGCCTGTGCTCTGCAACGGACGAGGCTACAACAGTGAGAGGCCCGCGTATCGCAAAATATATATATATATATATGTATATTTGTATATGAAGAGGATGTTCATTTCAGCATTACTTGTAATGGCAAAGCAATGAAGTTAACCTAAATGTCCATCAGCAAAGGGATTGGTAAAATAAATTACAGTATGTTCATGTTACTGAACATGAGTGACATATCCAGCCATTAAACACAAGTAAGTTCTGTATATACTGAACCAGAAGAGGTTCATGATGTGCTACTGAGTAGTGAAAAAAATCAAGTTGCAAAATAGTACTAACCTATATGTATATTTTTGAAAAACTAACAAAGAAAGTTTGTGTGTATGTGTGTATAAGAAATTCTCAAAAGGTAAATAACAGGTGGGAATAGAGGAACTTTCATTCTTTTGTGTTGGCATTTGTACAATCATAGTGTATTCTGTAATTAAACACAATCGTTTATTTAAAATGTTTTAAGTTTACCTTTACTTATTGTCTCCATTCTCTTTCTATTATTTAGAATGGCTTCTTCCTCTATTCTTCTCCTTGGTCACGTTTTTCCTACTTTCTATCCTCTATCATATATTTGTTTTCTTCTTGCATATATATTGCAGACTGCTTTCATTTTTTTCTTAGGTCCGGGAGAGTTGTATGTAAATAAACCCAGCACTCAAATTAATCACATTTTTAAGAGCCCACATGTGTATCTTTCAAGAAATGTCAAATTACCTTTACTAAATTTAGGAACCTCTTCTGTAACTTCCCCACCATTTAAAATATACAGTTGACCCTTGAACAACATGGGTTTGAACTGTACGGGTCCACTTATACACAGATCTTTTTCAATAAAGACACACTGCAGTATTTCACAATCAGTGGTTGGTTGAAGCCGTGGATGCCATGGAGGGCTGACTGTAGAGTTATATGTGGATTTTTGACTGTGAGGGGGGTCAGTGCCCTAACCCCGGTGTTGTTCAAGGGTCAGCTGTATTTATCAAAATCAATTAGCAGGACTGTGTAGGACCAGAGTGAGAGCAATCTATAATTTTTTAATTTGGCTACATTCAGAATCACCTGAGGAAGTTGAAGATTATGCATTCCTAAGCCCCACCATAAACCCATGGAATATTCTGCTGACCAGACCTAAAAACTGTATTTTTTAAAATGTACTTCTCAACATTCTTTAGTCACCCTGTCAAATTTTAGAACTATTGCTTTACATGGCATGCTCATTTAATCCTTTGGACAATCCACAGAAAGAATAGAATTATCCACCTTTGATGTTCAGAAAGGTTAAATAATTTGTTCAAAGAAGCACAGTAGTAAAGAGTGAAAACAGTATGGCAACATTTCAAACACAGATCTGACTCCAAAAGCTGTCTTTTTCTTTGCTTATGCTGCTTTCAGCAGCAAAAATGTCAAAATTAGTATTATCTTAAATCTGATATCTGTAAATAAATTTCCATTCCCAGAAACAGTGCCATCTGAATGAAGTCTTATAGTAAATAACCTCTTGTATCCCAGGAGAAAAAAAAATTAACCTTAAAATTTTATTGTGGGCTCTTAGTCATAGCTTTGGGGAATGAGGTCCTGAATACTTTTTCAAATAATGTTTGAAATACTTTTAAATGAGTATAGAGGACTTCTATCAACATAGGAAACTAAACATAGAAATGCTATATAAAACACCAAGGACTTCACATACATAGCTGTTGCAGACTGAATTGTGTCTCCCCCGCTACCCCACCCCTGTCACCACCACCAAATGCATGTGTTGAAGCCCTAATCCCCTCTTACCTCAGAATATGACTGTATTTAGAGATAGGGCCTTAAGAGAGGTAGTTAAATAAAAAGGCCATTAGGGTGGGCCCTAATCCAATCTGGTGTTCTTTTTTTTTCTTACTGGGGTATAGTTATTTTACAGTGTTGTTAGTTTCTACTGTACAGTGAAGTGGAGTTCCCTG